>NC_143025.1:32018055-32655833 GCF_057628025.1 Oncorhynchus mykiss
GCCCTGAGTAGGGTGGCATAACGCATCTTGGCTTAGGGGATACGGAGGAGACACTTACTTATGTCTTTCACTTATACCAACAGGTATCGTAAAGGACATTTTGGTTAAACCACTTTGTTTGTTTGTCAGTCCCATACCAAGCTGATTTTGTCAACCTGGGGGGTAACCTCTCCCTCCTCTTTCAGGGTACCTTCATCCAGGAACATGGTCTCACTTAAGGCAGCAATGTCAATGTTATAGTGCCAAAATTCTGCAGCAATCAGAGCTGTTCTCCAATGAGGTCTATTGTTATTGTCACCAGTGTCCAAAAGAGCTCTGATGTTCCATGTTGCCAGTTTCAGGGGAATTTTCTTTAGCATTTTTTGACAGCTGAGTGGAACTCCTGAGAGGTGCAGTAGACGATCCAGGAAGGGGTGAGTGGGCCAGCTTTTCAGGCCTCTCCCCAGCTGGGGTGAGCAGTGTTGCTCCTAAATAGGGCTTTTCAGTCACACAGAGGTCTGCCAAGAATAGCTGCCACTCAAGTCCTAACTGCTGGCGATCATAATAGCCCTGTGCCGCTGGTGTGCAGGGGTCTGATAAAGGGCTCCCAGAGCATTCACTCCTGCCCCTATTACCAGACACCCATTTGCTGCCTGGCTTTAGTCCAGTTGATGGCTTGACCAAGGTCAGAAGTGGATTACCTGCACAAAGGAGGTTATTTACAGTGCCGCTGAGGGTGCTCAATCCCGTACAGCACTGCTTCACTGTAGGAAGATGGATTCTGGTGGCAAGGAGGACACCCAGGATGACCAGCATCTTCCACAGCTGCAGGAGGCTGACGGGTCCCCAGTCTGTTAGGGTCCGCCTAAGGCGCGTAGTCAGCACACTGCTTTTCTCTCAGGGTCTGCTCCCTGAACCTTTGTCATATCAGACTAACCCACAAGGCAGAAGGGCAGTGTGCCCCCATGAGGAGGCCCAACAGGTAGGGATGTGCATATTTCCCTTTCAAGACTATACATGGGCTCCGATATGATACATGAACGTTACATTTTAGTTTGAAATGATTTGGTGTGATTCGGTTTGAGTAGATGAAGGAATAGATGTGTAAATTATGTATATGTCTATGGTGTATGTAGGCACCTGAGCTGAGCCATAAGGGAAACTGGGCCTCTACCACCCCACTATCAGTTAGGGGGGCAAATGTTTGCTTTCCCCCACACACACTTTTGATCTGAAATCACCATTACTCACTAATGTATTTGACATTTTTGCAGATTAAAAGTGATAGAGCTAGTAAACTATCAATATTTATCTTAGCCTAGTGGTTAGTGCGTTGGACTAGTAACCAGAAGGTTGCAAGTTCAAATCCCCGAGCTGCCAAGGTACAAATCTGTTGTTCTGCCCCTGAACAGGCAGTTAACCCACTGTTCCTAGGCCGTCATTGAAAATAAGAATTTGTTCTTAACTGACTTGCCTAGTTAAATAAAGGTACAAAATATGCATATTCTATTATCTGGTTGTCTGGTTAAATAAAGGAAAAATAAAAATATCCATTCATTTACTTATCTGAAAGATCAATGCCACTCATAAAACAAACTTTTGCATAAAGATTTTGCATAAAAAATTTAGATTTTATTTCATATCGGTCCATTAAACTCATTGACATTCAAATTAGTAATTGAATTAATTTACTGTGAAATCTCACATTAATCATTAAATACGTACAAATTGAACACTCCTTATTTGGATCAATGAACTGTACAATGTTACATTAATAATAAAATAAATACTTAGTGAAATATTTACACAAAAACCTTGCTTCCACCAGGGTCTTCTGACCCTAAATAAACTGTTCTGTGAGCTTCTGTTCTGTGAGCTCTCAGGAAGGAGACGTGTACTGTCTCCTAGACAAAAAGTGCAAATCAATCCCAGAACAACAGAGGCTGGAGGAAAGAGTTACAAAAGTATTTATATCTGAAAGGCCGCTCAGCAAGGAAGAAGCCACTGCTCCAAAAAAAACGTAAAAAAGCAAGACTACAGTTTGCAACTGTACATGGGGACAAAGATCATACTTTTTTGAGAAATGTCCTCTGGTCTGATGAAACAAAAATAGAACTGTTTGGCCATAATGACCATCGTTATGTTTGGAGTAAAAATGGAGAGGCTTGCAAGCCGAAGAACACCATCTCAACCGTCAACCGTGTTTTGCTGCAGGAGGGACTGGTGTAATTATGGTGTTATGGTGAAAATTATGTGAATATATTGAAGCAACATCTCAAGACATTAGTCAGGAAGTTAAAGCTTGGTCGCAAATGGGTCTTCCAAATGGACAATGACCCCAAGCATTCTTCCAAAGTTGTGGCAAAATGGCTTAAGGACAACAAAGTCAAGGTATTGGCGTGGCCATCACAAAGCCCTGACCTCAATCCCATAGAAAATGTGTGGGCAGAACTGAAAAAGCGTGTGCGAGCAAGGAGGCCTACAAACCTGACTCAGTTACACCAGCTCTGTCAGGAGGAATAGGCCAAAATTCACCCAACTTATTGTGGGAAGCTTGTGGAAGGCTACCCGAAACGTTTGACCCAAGTTAAACAATTTAAAGGCAATGCTACCAAATACTAATTGAGTGTATGTAAACTTCTGACCCACTGGGAATGTGATGGAAGAAATAAGAGCTGAAATAAATAATTCTCTCTTCTATTATTCTGACATTTCACATTCTTATAATAAAGTGGTGATCCTAACTGACCTAAGACAGGGAATTTTTACTAGCATTAAATGTCAGAAATTGTGAAACTTAATTCAAATGTATTTGGCTAAGGTGTATGTGAACTTCTGACTTCAACTGTAGATAAAGGCATGACACAATCTATATTTAGGCTATTTACATTAACAATAAAGAAACACAGCAAGCAAAAGGCAAATGGAGATCCAAATAAACAAAACATACAGTGAGATGCAGCCATGAACAGCTGTCTTGCCAAAAGAATAGCAAGATAGGCTCGCATCAAACATGAAAATCATGCAGCTCGTGAGTACAGTGACATGTTGTGATATGGCGTGTAGCATGCTGCTTCTGTGCTGACTGAACACGTTTGTCAAAGTGGAAAATTCCTTCTCTAATGGACGCCCCACTATGGGACGCCCCGTTCATGAGCCCTATGATTTTGTTTTGAATATAGTTGGACATGTATGTGGCATTATGGGGGTAACACATTGGCAAGTTCCTTGTCTTTTCGGAGAGTACATTGCATCATAGACAGAAAAAGTCCACTGCCCCCCTCCACTCTTGACTCTATCATGACCAATGTCCCCATCAGTGGTTGCTGGTTTGAAACAAGGAACTCAAAAACTCCACAATCACCAACAAATACATGAGATTTCTTGCCTGGTGCCCATCATTAGCAAGTGTTGACACTAGGACTGTTACGGTGACTGTATTACTGCCACACCAATGGTCATAAGTCATGATGGCAGTCAACTTACATGTGCCCATTTAGTCACGGTAATTAGGCTTCTCCGAGCTCTGATGCTGCTGAAAGTCATCAGTAGTGTGACGACCCTTCCACTCTGTCTGCCGAATTCTCTAGTTTTTGCTCTAGTTTTCCTTAATCTTAGAACTACCCCTCCCGGATCCAGGAGAATTGTCATCAACTTACGCTAATTAGCATAACGCAACGGACCAAAATATTAATATTCGTGAAATCACAAGGGAAATATAGTGAAACACAGCTTAGCCTTTTGTTAACCTCTTGAAACTAGGGGGCACTGTTTTCACGTTCCCAAAGTAAACAGGCTATTTTTCAGGACCAGATAATAGAATATGCATATTTTGTACCTTTATTTAACTAGGCAAGTCAGTTAAGAATAAATTCTAATTTTCAATGACGGCCTAGGAACAGTGGGTTAACTGCCTGTTCAGGGACAGAATGACAGATTTGTACCTTGTCAGCTTGGGGATTTGAACTTGCAAGCTTCCAGTTACAAGTCCAATGCTCTACAAGTCCAATCACTAGACACATTAGGGAAGCCATAGAAATCTGGTTGATATCCCTTTCACTGCTCAATAGGGACACATAAGAACGCAGAGGTTTCTAAATAAATCCAATCAGGAAGGGACTCTTTTCTCAGGCTTTCGCCTGCAATATCAGTTCTGTTATACTCACAGACAATATTTTTACAGTTTTGGAAACTTTAGAGTGTTTTCTATCCTAAGCTGTCAATTATATGCATATTCTATTATATGGTCCTGAGAAATAGCCCGTTTACTTTGGGAACATTATTTTTCCAAAAATGAAAATAGTGCCCCCTAGTTTCAAGAGTTTACTAGGATGTCGGTGGGCAGAGCCGGAAGGGTCCATGCAGACACAGACAGATTTTGGTTGTGGCATTTTTGTGGCTATTTGGCTTGTTTAAAGTGGCACCTTTCAACACCCCTCATTATCACATATATATGCTACCTCTCTCACTTACACTACTAATTACTGACTAAACACACACCATTGTTAATTGTATTTACTTTACTTCAGTTAATAAATATATTTTGTTATTCTTTATTCTTTTTGTTATTCTTTGTCTCCAATTTGTTACAGGCTTTGACACAGATAGACCCGTCTTCAATTTGATCGATTATTAACGTTTAAAAATACCTAAAGTTGTATTACAAAAGTAGTTTGAAATGTTTTGGCAAAGTTTACAGGCAACTTTTGAAATATTTTTTAGTGACGTTGCGCAATTTGGAAGCTGTTTTATTCGGGATCAAACGCGCCAAATAAATTGACATTTTGGATATACGTATATGGACGGAATTAATCGAACAAAAGGACCAATTGTGATGTTTATGGGACATATTGGAGTGCCAACAAAAGAAGCTTGTCAAAGGTAAGGCATGTTTTATATTTTATTTCTGCGTTTTGTGTAGCGCCTGCAGGGTTGAAATATGCTACCCTCTTTGTTTACTGTTGTGCTATCATCAGATAATAGCTTCTTATGCTTTCGCCGATAAGCCTTTTTAAAATCTGACATGTTGGCTGGATTCACAACGAGTGTAGCTTTAATTTAGTATCTTACATGTGTGATTTAATTAAAGTTAGATTTTTATATAATTTCATTTGAATTTGCCGCGCTGCATTTTCCCTGGCTTTTGGCCAAGTGGGACGCAAGCGTCCCCTGTACCATAAGAAGTTAACTAGTGTAGCCCACAGCCATATGGCAAAGCCAGATCAGGGCCTAAAATAAGGACAAAGCAGCGAATGCTATTCTGTTCTTCTGAAATAGACAACATTTTCTTCATATCATGTTTCTTTACACCTGTCTAAAATAAATAATGGATTTATTGTGATGATGTAGGATATATTACATGGATTTATTAGACTTGTAAAGTGTAGATGTTCTAAAGGTCTGCATCAGTGGCTTGTAGGCTATGCGTGGAAGACAGGAGATGCTAAATAGGTTTGTTAATTAATGGTCAATTACCGTGAGCCCGGCAGTTAATTGCTTGACAATAACCGGCTGACAAAATTTCATGACCGCCACAGCCCTAGTTGACACCGATGTTCCCATAGCACTTCAAACTAGTTTTTCTTTCCAAAGTGAAGTGCATTTCAAATGTTCTTTGCTTGATGCGTGCCAAGCGAATCCTTTGGTACAATCAATAGCATCCTTCCAGTTAGAATATCCAGCTTGTTTGAAGGCCTTTTCTGCGTGAGCATTGGACCCAACACAGAACTTTTGACATGGGAAACAAAATGTCGCATCTGCAATAACTGAGTATTCCAGCCACTCTCTTCCTGTAAATCAGTTGCTATTAAATGACCTGAAGTTAGGGTAGGATTCAATGCTAACCGGGGCTTGTGTCACGGCTTTCTTCTGTTGAAGGAGACGCGGACCAAAACGCAGCGTGGTTATTTTTATACATCTTTAATCAAGATGATAAATGAACAATATACAAAAACAATAAACGTGAAAAACCGAAACAGCCCTATCTGGTGCCACAAACACAGAGACAGGAACAATCACCCACAAAACTCAACACCAAACAGGCTACCTAAATATGGTTCCCAATCAGAGACAATGACTAACACCTGCCTCTGATTGAGAACCATATCAGGCCCAAACACAGAAACAGACAAACAAGACATCCAACATAGAATGCCCACTCAGATCACACCCTGACCAAACAAAACATAGAAACATACAAAGCAAACTATGGTCAGGGTGTGACAGTACCCTCCGCCCCCCCAAGGTGCGGACTCCGGCGGCAAAACCTGAATCTATTGGGGAGGGTCTGGGTGGGCATCTGTCCGCGGTGGCGGCTCTGGTACTGGACGGGGCCCCCACTTCACCATAGTCTTAGTTCGCCCCATTGTCCGCTTCCGTGGCCTCCTAACCAAGGCGACCCTTTTAAATGAACCCACTGGACTGAGGGGCAGCTCGGGACAGAGAGGCAGCTCGGGACAGAGGGGCAGCTCGGGACAGCTCCGTACTGGCTGACGACTCTGGCAGATCTTGGCTGACTGGCGGCTCTGGCAGAACCTGGCTGACTGGCTGCTCTGGCAGATCCTGGCTGAATGGCGGTTCTGGCAGATTCTGGCTGACTGGCGGCTCTGGCAGATCCTGGCTGACTGGCGGGTCTGGCAGATCCTGGCTGACTGGCGGCGCTGGGCAGACGGGTGGCTCAGGCGGCGCTGGGCAGACTGGCGACTCTGATGGCGCTGGGCAGACTGGAGACTCCAGCAGCGTTGGAGAGGAGGAAAGCTCTGGCAGCGCTGGAGAGGCGGGAGCACCTGTAAGGATGAGACGGAGAGACAGCCTGGTGCGGAGGGCTGCCACCGGAGGGCTGATGCATGGAGGTGGTACCGGATGGACTGTGCAGGCGCACTGGAGCTCTTGAGCAACAAGCCTGACCAACCTTACCTGGTTGAATGCTCCCGGTCGCCCTGCCAGTGCGGCGAGTTGGAATAGCCCACACTGGCCTATACCAGTGTACTGTCACACCCTGACCATAGTTTGCTTTGTATGTTCTATGTTTTGTTTGGTCAGGGTGTGATCTGAGTGGGCATTCTATGTTGGATGTCTTGTTTGTCTGTTTCTGTGTTTGGGCCTGATATGGTTCTCAATCAGAGGCAGGTGTTAGTCATTGTCTCTGATTGGGAGCCATATTTAGGTAGCCTGTTTTGTGTTGGGTTTTGTGGGTGATTGTTCATGTCTTTGTGTTTGTTACACCAGATAGGGCTGTTTCGGTGTTTCACGTTTCTTGTTTTTGTATATTGTTCTATTTTCATCTTGATTAAAGATGTATCAAAATAACCATGCTGCGTTTTGGTCCGCCTCTCCTTCAACAGAAGAAAGCCGAGTCAGCTTGCTTCTCTGTTTCAAGATAATCAGGAACAGACGCAGTTGTACGGGGATGTGGGGCCATTATTCTGGCGGCACTTGTAGAAGAGTAGGTAGGTTCTGCACGTGGAACTAGCTGGAGCTCATCACTGTTGGGCTTGGCGACAGCCTCAGTGGTTTGATGCTGCTGGAGCTGCTCATTGGTTTGGTCCTATGGTTTTGTTTGGGTACTCCCTGATATCCATCATGGCTAAGGCTAATAACACTAACAGATTTTACAGCTAGCTATGAAGCTAACTAAACTCTGTAGTGGTTGGGCGTGAGGCAGAGTTGAGTGAAATAGCTTCAACGTTATAGTATTTTATTACATGCTGACCATATCGTCCACATTTCGCAAGCGAGTGTTGCAAAATAGATGTACACATACATGTTATTCAATCATTTCACCCAAACTGCTTGCAAGCACCAATGAGCATTTGCGTAGCCATGCTCTAAAATAGAACTTGGTTCTATTTTTTACGCACTTCAAGTCCCTCCTCTTGCATGTCCTCATTGGTTATTAGGAGTGCATACCCACGTGGGTGATTGAAAGCTGAACTGAGTTCCACACTCCAGTCCAGTTGGTGGTGGTAATGCACCTTAACGTTGGTTGCCAATAATAATATCCCAATGTTTATATCCCAGGACAAATTAGTTAGCATCAGCAAGCTAAATATCGATCAATCTTTCATGTGTCTCGACCTGTCCCCAAATTAATATAGTTCATTCAGAGTTTGTTTTGATACTTCAACCTGCATGTCCTGATCGCGCCTGGTGTGGATGGACAAAATCAACATGTGAGTGCCCTGGTGTAGTCAGCATGTTAGGATCCTGCTGCCAAGGCATGACGATAGATTGAATGTGAAAATGTATGTCATTTTTGTTTTGTAATTAAAGGTTAATAGATGACGTTATTACGAAAACATTGTAACGTCAACAGTTTACCTAGTATATGTTTGATGTTTATACATTGTACGTTGTATCTAAAATGTCCAAATCAAAGAGAATGTTTTGGTAAAGATGAAATGTGAAGTTAGTTAGCTAAAATCGGATTTGAGTATTGCCCCAAAGGAGGTTATGCCCACTTCTGACCCGAGTGTATAAAACCTGAGTGTATAAAACCTGTAAGTTAAGAATTTACAGAGGAGACTAATTAACACAAGCTGCAGCCAAGGTCTAAAAAGTCAACAAACCCAAAACGCAACACAAGTTTGAAGACAAAGAAATATTTTTTTACCCAAGCTACGGATGAGTAGCTGTGCCTAAGCGGGTGAATTCAAGTCGAACCACCTAGCCTCCACTCCCCATCGAATCGTGGTATCTACACTGTTTCATTCCTACGCTGTGAGCTCTGAGCTACAGAGCTGCCTGTCCTCAGAAGAGCCCTTTCAGAGCAAGGGCGAGGGAACAGACTCCTAAGCCAAAAGGACACTGACATCGTGAGGACAACCGAAGAGTTGCACCTGAGAAGTGAGTCATTGAGGAGCCTGAATGGTCCATGCGGAGGATCCACAGAGACCTTCCCCACGTAATTACGTAATTACATCATTATATTCTGACCCATAAGAATGGCAGTTTGGGGTAAGGCTAGGGTTAGAATAAGCATAGCAGACAAATTCACCCAAATGTATATTTCTCTCATGTATTTTCTCTTTTTCTCTCTCTTTTAAATCCCCATTTTGGGTAACACGCGCCATAGTGTGTTGGCCCATTATACTAAGTTCTAATCAATAGCCTAGAATGTGTTTTTGTGTATGTATATCTTTTATCATTTTAGCTTTCTAGTAAATAAATACTCAACTAAGATTGGTGTGGTACATACTCATTGGTGAGACCCGGGTCCGTGCAGATTCCCGGATTATGCAACGTTCAGAACGAGACTGTAGAGGTAACTGGTTAATTAGCGGCTGTTATAAAATCGATATTCTGATATTCTTTGAGTTAATTTGGGAAATATAAACTCAATAAAACAAATTTTCCCATGGTGCCCAAGGTTAATGAGTTAATAATTGCTTGATTCAGTTAATCACGCAATTAGAAACCTTTAATAATTCGATGAGCAATAGTCGTCACATTAACTAATACAACGTCACGACAAGATCTAGATTTAGGTTTAGGGTTAGCAAGTGATTTGTCCCAAGAAAATTATTTTAGTTTTTTTTGTCAGTAAAGTCAGTTAAGAACAAATCATTTTTTTCAATGACGGCCTAGGAACAGTGGGTTAATTCTTGTGACTCTCAAACCCGGATCCGGGAGCATAATCTTTGCCTTAAACTAATTAGCATAACGCAGCAGACATAAATCTTCCTACAAAATGTTCCTATTCATGAAAATCACAAATGAAATATATTGAGACACAGCTTAGCCTTTTGTTAATCACACTATCATCTCAGATTTTCAAAATATGCTTTACAGCCAACGCTAGACAAGCATTTGTGTAAGTTTATCATGGCATAATGCTATGCTAGGCTCTGCTGGCAGCAGGCAATATTTTCACGAAAATAAGAAAAGCAATCAAATTAAATAATTTACCTTTGAATAACTTCAGATGTTTTCACTCAGGAGAATCCCAGTTAGATAGCAAATGTTCCTTTTTTCCCAAAATATTATTTTTGTAGGCGAAATAACTCCCGTTTGTTCGTCACATTTGGCTGAGAAATCGACCGGAAAATCTACAACGGCCACTACAACGGCAAACTTTTTTCCAAATTAGCTCCATAATATCGACAGAAACATGGCAAACGTTGTTTAGAATAAATCCTCAAGGTGTTTTTCACATATCTATTCGATAATATATCCGTCGGGACAATTGGTTTCTCATAAGAAGCGATTGGAAAAATGGCTACCTCAGTACTTTACGCAAGATTTTCTGTGGGAGCCATCATGTGACCACTTGCTCAATGTGGTCCCTTATGGCTATTCTTCAACATAAATGCGTAAAAAGACGTCACAATGCTGTAGACACCGTGGGGAATACGTAGAAAGCGTAAGCTCATTCGTAGCCCATTCACAGCCATATAAGGAGTCATTGGCATGAAGCGGTTTCAAAAAATGCGGCACTTCCTGATTGGATTTTTATCTGGGTTTCGCCTGTAACATCAGTTCTGTTGCACTCACAGACAATATCTTTGCAGTTTTGGAAACGTCAGAGTGTTTTCTATCCAAAGCTGTCAATTATATGCATAGTCGAGCATCTTGTCGGGACAAAATATCCCGTTCAAAACGGGAACATTTTTTTCCCAAAAATTAAAATACTGCCCCCTAGTCGTAAAAGGTTAAAGAAAACACTCTGCATTCTTTTAGATAGGTAACTCTCAATCCATTATAAGGCAGAGGATGTAAAAGCATAATGCCTACATTTTTGCAAAAATAGGTTATTATCAATGATATCAAAAGCTGTAGTGAAGTCCAACAAAACAGCTCTCACAATCTTATTAACAATTTATTTCAGCCAATCATCAGTCATTTGTATCAGTGCCGAGCATGTTGAGTACCCTTCCCTATGATCATGCTGAAAGTCCGTTTCGATTTGGTTTCTGTAAATTAACATTGTATTTGGTCAAACACATTTTTCCCAAAAAGTTTCCTAAGCACCAGTAACAGGCAGATTGGTTGGCTGTTTGAACCATTAAGGGAGCTTCGTTAGTGACTCTTGCCTCCCTCCAGGCCTGAGGGCACGCAACGTCTTCTAGGCTTAAATTGAAGCTGTGGCAAACAGGAATTGCAATCTATCCTGCCACCAACCTCATATACCATGCAGGTTGTTAGTACCAGGTGAATTATAGATAGCAAAACAATGTACATTCTTCCACACCAACTTTGCGGAAACAAAAACTACAGTGCTGCTCTTTCATTATTTGGTCCAATATGCGTGAAATATGAAGGCTCAGCATTTGTTGTTTGCATGTCATGCCTAAATTCGCTAATTTTATCAACAAAAATGTATTAAAATGGTTGGAAATATCAAAGGGTTTTGTTATGAACAAGCCATCTGCCTCAATGAAGGATGGAGCCGAGTTCGCTTTTTTGCTTGGAATTTAATTTACCTAAACTTCTTTGTTTATTAAAGAAAATCACATGTTTTGTCCATTAAAATAACATCAAATTGATCAGAAATACAGTTTAGACATTGACTATTGTAGCTCGAAATGGCAGAATTTTTAAATGGAATATCTTCATAAGCGTACAGAGGCCCATTCTCAGCAACCATCACTCCTGTGTTACAATGGCACGTTGTGTTAGCTAATCCAAGTTTATCATTTTAAAAAGCTAATTTATCATTAGAAAGCCATTTTTCAATTATGTTAGCACAGCTGAAAACTGTTGTCCTGATTAAAGAAGCAATAATACTGGCCTTCTTTCGACTAGGTGAGTATCTGGAGCATCAGCATTTGTGGGTTCAATTGCAGGCTCAAAATGGCCAGAAACAAATAACTTTCTTCTGAAACTCGTCAGTCTATTCTTATTCTGAGAATTGAAGGCTTTTATATGAGAGAAATTGCCAAGAAACTGAAGATCTCGTATAATGCTGTGTACTACTCCCTCAACGTCAACAGTGAAGAGGTGACTCCGGGTTGCTGGCCTTCTAGGCAGAGTTGCAAAGAAAAGCCATATCTCAGACTGGCCAATAAAAATAAGATTAAGATGGGTGAAAGAACACAGAACTGGACAGAGGAACTATGCCTAGAAGGCCAGCATCCTGGAGTCCCCTCTTCACCATTGACGTTGAGACTGGTGTTTTGCGGGTATTATTAAATTAAGCTGCCAGTTGAGGACTTGTGAGGCGTCTGTTTCTCAAACTAGATACTACAAATACATAGGTGTCTGGTTAGACTGTAAACTCTCCTTCCAGACTCACATTAAACATCTCCAATCCAAAATTAAATCTAGAATCGGCTTCCTATTCCGCAACAAAGCATCCTTCACTCATGCTGCCAAACATACCCTCGTAAAACTGACCATCCTACCGATCCTCTACTTCGGCGATGTCATTTACAAAATAGCCTCCAGCAGTCTATCACAGTGCCATCTGTTTTGTCACCAAAGCCACATATACTTCCCAACACTGTAATCTGTACGCTCTCGTTGGCTGGCCCTCGCTTCATACTCGTCGCCAAACCCACTGGCTCCAGGTCATCTATAAGTCTCTGCTAGGTAAAGCCCCGCCTTATCTCAGCTCACTGGTCACCATAGCAGCACCCACCCTTAGCACTCGCTCCAGCAGGTATATCTCACTGGTCACCCCCAAAGACATTTATTCCTTTGGCCGCCTCTGCTTCCAGTTCTCTGCTGCCAATGACTGGAACGAACTGCAAAAATCACTGAAGCTGGAGACTTTTACCTCCCTCATTCGCTTTAAGCACCAGCTGTCAGAACAGCTCACAGATCACTGCACCTGTACATAGCTCATCTGTAAATAGCCCATCCAATCTACCTCATCCCCATACTGTATTCATTTACAGTGCCTTGCGAAAGTATTCGGCCCCCTTGAACTTTGCGACCTTTTGCCACATTTCAGGCTTCAAACATAAAGATATAAAACTGTATTTTTTTGTGAAGAATCAACAACAAGTGGGACACAATCATGAAGTGGAACGACATTTATTGGATATTTCAAACTTTTGTTAACAAATCAAAAACTGAAAAATTGGGCGTGCAAAATTATTCAGCCCCTTTGATTTCAGTGCAGCAAACTCTCTCCAGAAGTTCAGTGAGGATCTCTGAATGATCCAATGTTGACCTAAATGACTAATGATGATAAATACAATCCACCTGTGTGTAATCAAGTCTCCGTATAAATGCACCTGCACTGTGATAGTCTCAGAGGTCCGTTAAAAGCGCAGAGAGCATCATGAAGAACAAGGAACACACCAGGCAGGTCCGAGATACTGTTGTGAAGAAGTTTAAAGACGGATTTGGATACAAAAAGATTTCCCAAGCTTTAAACATCCCAAGGAGCACTGTGCAAGCGATAATATTGAAATGGAAGGAGTATCAGACCACTGCTAATCTACCAAGACCTGGCCGTCCCTCTAAATTTCAGCTCATACAAGGAGAAGACTGATCAGAGATGCAGCCAAGAGGCCCATGATCACTCTGGATGAACTGCAGAGATCTACAGCTGAGGTGGGAGACTCTGTCCATAGGACCACAATCAGTCGTATATTGCACAAATCTGGCCTTTATGGAAGAGTGGCTTGAAGAAAGCCATTTCATAAACATATCCATAAAAAGTGTTGTTTAAAGTTTGCCACAAGCCACCTGGGAGACACACCAAACATGTGGAAGAAGGTGCTCTGGTCAGATGAAACCAAAATTGAACTTTTTGGCAACAATGTAAAACGTTATGTTTGGCGTAAAAGCATCACAGCTCATCACCCTGAACACACCATCCCCACTGTCAAACATGGTGGTGGCAGCATCATGGTTTGGGCCTGCTTTTCTTCAGCAGGGACAGGGAAGATGGTTAAAATTGATGGGAAGATGGATGGAGCCAAATACAGGACCATTCTGGAAGAAAACCTGATGGAGTCTGCAAAAGACCTGAGACTGGGACGGAGATTTGTCTTCCAACAAGACAATGATCCAAAACATAAAGCAAAATCTACAATAGAATGGTTCAAAAATAAACATATCCAGTTGTTAGAATGGCCAAGTCAAAGTCCAGACCTGAATCCAATCGAGAATCTGTGGAAAGAACTGAAAACTGCTGTTCACAAATGCTCTCCGTCCAACCTCACTGAGCTCGAGCTGTTTTGCAAGGAGGAATGGGAAAACATTTCAGTCTCTCGATGTGCAAAACTGATAGACATACCCCAAGCGACTAACAGCTGTAATCGCAGCAAAAGGTGGCGCTACACAGTATTAACTTAAGGGGGCTGAATCATTTTGCACGCCCAAGTTTTCAGTTTTTGATTTGTTAAAAAAGTTTGAAATATCCAATAAATGTCGTTCCACTTCATGATTGTGTCCCACTTGTTGTTGATTCTTCACAAAAAATACAGTTTAATATCTTTATGTTTGAAGCCTGAAATGTTTCAAAAGGTCGCAAAGTTCATGGGGGCCGAATACTTTCGCAAGGCACTGTATTTATCTATCTTGCTCCAATTGCACCCCAGTATCTCTACTTGCACATTCATCTTCTGCATATTCTACCATTTCCAGTGTTTAATTGCTATATTGTAATTTCTTCTCCACCATGCCTATTTAATCGCCTGACCTCTCTTATCCTACCTCACTTGCACATGCTGTATATAGACTTTTCTACTGTATTATTGATTGTATGTTGGTTTATTCCATGTGTAACTGTGTTGTTTGTGTCGATCTGCTTTGCTTTATCTTGGCCAGGTCGCAGTTGCAAATGAGAACTTGCTCTCAACTAGCCTTTAAAAAACAATAACGTATTTGTCCTCCCACTCCTCTTTCTATTCTGAACAGTTTTCAGCTGTGCT
Organism: Oncorhynchus mykiss; assembly: GCF_057628025.1. NCBI lineage: Eukaryota > Metazoa > Chordata > Actinopteri > Salmoniformes > Salmonidae > Oncorhynchus > Oncorhynchus mykiss. The sequence goes on from NC_143025.1 coordinate 32,032,860, forward strand.
AACATAATTGCAAAAGGGTTTTCTAATGACCAATTAGCCTTTTAAACTGGGAAAATGCTGGGAAAAGGCTAACACAACGTGCCATTGGAACACAGGAGTGATGGTTGCTGATAATAGGCCTCTCTGTACGCCTACATAGATATTCCATAAAAAATCTGCCGTTTCCAGCTACAATTGTCATTTACAACATGAACAATGTCTACACTGTATTTCTGATCAATTTGATGTTATTTTAATGGACCAAAAAATTAAATTGCTTTTCTTTCAAAAACAAGAACATTTCTAAGTGACCCCAAACTTTTGAACGGTAGTGTACATATTACCTCAATTACCTCGACTAACCTGTGCCCCCGCACATTGACTCTGTACCGGTACCCTTTGTATATAGCTTCGCTACTGTTATTTGATTGTTGCTCTTTAATTATTTTTTATTTAGCTACACCTGTTGTATTCGGTGCATGTGAGAAATAAAATTTGATTTGATGGTTGAAGTGCTTAAATCACTAGGAAAAAACACAGATAACACTTTGACAGGAACAGTTTCTCCATGTCTGGAACCGGTTTACAACACAAGGCTCACCAGGGTAGCTTGATATTAGTAGTAGTAACATTTTAATAAACTTCATGAAGGAAAACTTACCGACACTGCCTGCCTCTGCTTACTTGAGTGTGGAGAAGTGTCACACTCATCTTGGCAAGGCAATTTGTATTTCTGCTAACTTTCAATAAAAATGGACAAACCCTCAATGCTGGGTACTAAGGAATATTATTTCCAGGGGTGGCACAGTGAAATACCTCCTTGACACCTCAAGCCCTGCGTGACCAACCTCATCATCAACAACTATTTTTGAATGATTCTTTGTGATTCTTAGTGAAACAAATACTTGTGACACACGTCAAAATAAGGCCACTTAGTTAATCAAGTCAGCAGCAATTATAAACTAACTTAGATAATGTTAGTTAATAACTCATTCACTCTGTAGCCTAGCATTGAATAACAAAAACTGGTTAACCAAAACAGAAAATGGGACTTATTTCAGAGGATATAACATCAATTATTAGCTTTTCTTTGTCCTATCTGAGCCCAGTATCTCCAACAGCTGCCCGGGATTTTCTTTTTCAATTATGCGACCCATATTCAATCGCAGCACTTCAGTGGGGGAGTGTCTAGCCCAGAAGACGAGTGGGAAATCACATATCACGGCTTAGACCATTTAGACTTGACAGACTCCTGAGTGAGCTTCTCCCACTTCGAGGTTGTGGTTCTTTTTGCCCGAAATGTTTCTTTGCAGTGAGGTTCGCGAAAGTGATTGCTGTCCTCTTGTGAAATTATGAACTTTACCCTGTGTATCTAAAAATGACCATAAACACACAGATTGATACAATCAAAACTACCAAAACTATATGTTTTGAACATTCAAAATACAATCTAATGTAAGCCCCGATCATCATGTAGCCTATAGCCAGATGAGAGTTGTCACCAGGGTTTTATTCCGGTAAAACACAATTGTCAACAGGGCATTTGATAAAAAAGAAATCAACAAATTACCTAGGTTTTGACTAACGTAATAAGCCTAATATTGTGCAAGATATGTTTAAAACTTCTTATAGCTGGGGGGGAAGTATTGAGTAGCTTGGATTAATGAGTAAATGGCCTGCTCCTCAGTCTCAGTTGCTAATATAGGCATATTATTATTAGTATTGGATAGAAAACACTCTGACGTTTCTAAAACTGTTTGAATGATATCTGTGAGTGTAACAGAACACAATCTCGAGTTGAAATCAAAACAGGAAGTGAGAAATCTGAGTTTTGTATTCACCAGAGTCCCCAACGAAATCCCCTTGAGATATTAATGATGTTGCACTGCCTAGGGGTTCCACTAGATGTCAACCAATAATATACATTTTAATGAGACTTCTATGGTGTTGTGGGAATGAATGAGAGCAGAATGCATCAGGTGTCTATCAAGCAGCCATTTTCTGATCACGCTTATTCCTCATGGGAATAAGCGTTCCATTGCTCATGAAGACAGGAAGGAATTCTCCGGTTGGAACTTTATTGAAGCTATATGTTAATAACATCCTAATGATTGATTCTGTATTTAGTTTGAAATGTTTCTTCGACCTGTAATATAACTTTTTGATGTTTCTGTCCGATGTAACGCTGACCAGAATAAGCGTTTGGATATGTATACCAAACGCGCTAACAAAAGAAGGTATAAATAACGGATATTATCGAACAAAACAAACATTTATTGTGGACCTGGGATTCCTGGAGTGCTTTCTGATGTAGATCATCAATGGTAAGGGAATATTTATCATGTCATTTCTTGTTCATGTTGACGCCATCGTTGCGGCTGTGGGGATTTTTACTTCTGAGCGCCGTCTCAGATTATTGCATGGGTTTCTTTTTCCGTAAAGTTTTTTTGAAATCTGACACAGCAGTTGCATTAAGGAGAGGTATATCTATAATTCCACGCGAATAACTTGTATTATCATCTACATTTATGTTGAATCGATGTGGCTATGCAAAATCACTGGATGTTTTTGGAACTAGTGACTGTAACGCACCAATGTAAACTCAGATTTTTTTATATAAATATGAACTTTATCAAACAAAACATACATGTGTTGTGTAATCTGATGAAGATTATCAAAGGTTAGTGATTCATTTTATCTCTATTTGTGCTTTTTCTCTCTCTTTGGCAGGAAAAATTGGCTGTGTATTTCTGTGAGTTGTTGGTGACCTAACATAATCATTTGTGGTGCTTTCCCCGTGAATCCTATTTGAAATCGGACACTGTGGTGGGATTAACAACAAGACTACCTTGAAAACGATATAAGATACATGCATGTTTGAGGAATTTTAATTATGAGATTTCTGTTCTTTTGAATTTGGCGCCCTGCACTTTCACTGGTTGTTGTCATTTCGCTCCCGTTAACGGGATTGCAGCCATAAGAAGTTAAGGAATAGGTCTACGTCTCATTGGTCAGCACGTGATGCTGTGCACAATTTGACTAGGCTACTGATATTACCCTGCATTGTTCGGCTTGCAAAATGAGCTGTAGATCAATGACTGTCATATACAGCAATTACATGCTTAGTTCTACACTGAAGGAAATGGTGCAGTTAGGTAACACATCTGTAGATGCACATACAGACCATCAGTAAAATTAACTAACTATCTACTAACCCTAGCTCTAAACCTAACCTTAATCCTCATCCTAACCCCTAACGTTAAACCTTACCCTAACCCTTATTCTAAACCTAACCGCAGCCTTCGCTAGGTTAGGGGTTAAGGTTATGTTTAGGAGTTATGTTAAAGGGTTAAGGTTAGCTAACATGCTAAGTAGTTGCAAAATAGATAAAAAGGAGTAAGTTGCTGAAAAGTTGCTAAAATGCTAAAGTAAAGACATTCAAAACTCACAACCTTTTGGTTATTGCCTTAAGTAACCATCTGTCTAATGTAACCATACCAAACGTTACATATCATAATAATGAGTATCCCATATTTACGTTTACTATGTTACATCTAGTCAATGAGAACACGCTGAGAGAGCAGCTGTTAAGACTGTAGCTGGTGCTGAAGACTCTCCACAGACAAACTTGATTTCTCGTCTTTCTTCTCTCTCCTTTTTCTTTCTCTCCCCCTTCCTCTCAAATAATTCTCTTCTCTCTGCAGGATAAAGTCACCAGGACCCCTGAATCAGTCCTCGTCCCAACACACCTGCCATGTCATTCTGACCTGGTTGTGAGCGCTCAGGCTTTCAGAACCCACCCTCTCCTGCACTCTTTGATGTGCAGAATGAACGTGTCCCATGGCGCACACAAGAGAGAGAGAGAGAGGTGGAGGACGAGAGAGAGAATGAAAGAGGGAAGTGCTCCCATCTATTCCATCTCTCCTCCTTTGACGTAGTCAGTGATTAATTCTGGAGCCCAAAACAGTGACTTCCTCTCGCATTCATTTAATAAGTAATATGACACCTGCGTAGAGAAGTGCGAGCAGGTTCCGAGGATGCCTGAATGCTGAATTCTGCCCTGTGATAAATCATTAGCCATTAGAGACCTGTGGGCCTTGAATGACTTAAACAAATTAATGTGTCTGCTTTAATAAGACCTTCAGTTACATGGATGTAGTCTATGTAGCCATTTATTTTACAAAAAAAGAAAAGTCCAGAAGAGACTTCACTTATCTTGCCCTGTATAACACTGTCATCTGTTCTACCTTGTTCTTTGGCTCTGTTTTAATTAATTGGTTTGGTTTCCTTTTACAACTTTAAATTCAACATGACATTAATGTTGGAAATAATAGTTTGATGTTAATGACATTAGACTTACCGAAATTGTGAGAAAATACCTTTCTACAGACACGTTGTTCCAACAGAGAATTGTCCAAATTAGCATTTGTTCTTTTATTGGACTACAGGACTAGACTGACTTCACCCTTCATCTGCAGGCAGAACATGAGACGTCCCCCAAAGAAACTTGCAGGATAGTAAGGTAGAGAAATGCATGGCCTCATACAACTAGCATAACTGTATAGCTCGAAGTAACGTACATGAATCTCCTCTTCAAGCGTTTACTGAGCAGCAGCCAGGACAACCTGCACATGTACTGTGTTCTAAGGCTCATGGCATACCATGGGTCTCTATACTTTTCATAATGAGTTTCCTAGATATGTCCATGACTCACTGCATGGCTTAGCTATAAGTATGTATGATGCGCCAAGGGCTGAGCTGTAATCCACAGTACACACTGGCCTACTGGGTATTCTACAGCCTTAAGACTGTGTTTCAGCGATCAACAGCAGGGTGCATGTGATGCGTCTAGTGCAGTCGTGCCTAGGTAGAGGTAAATTGCTTGCATACTCTAGCTTACAGCCAGCTGCCTCCGTTTAGCCCCGATGGGTAACTGGGGAGCAGCTTCTTGCACAAGTTTCACCTTGACGCCTCTGACCAAGAATCCTGTCGGTAGGGACGTAACGTTCCCCAAAACATGTCGAGTCCCGGTCAAATGTTTAAGATATGAGTGCGTTAGTCTGCATGGGACCTCAAACCGATCCAAATGTAGCATGCATCAGTCAGAAAATGTATTCAAACGTTAGGAATTACTGTTACACTAAAACATTTTGCTCAAATGACTTTATTTCTACCTTCCGAAAATACCTAATCTTGTGTGACAACTGCAGGTCACACTTTATTTGGATAGTTGGAATTTCCAACTGTAGAAACTCTACATACGATATGCAACTGCTTGCTAATGTTAACAAGCTAGCTAACGTTAGTCACCTAGCCACTTACCTAAAATTATTTTTGCAAATCCGTAGCATATACAGTTGAAGTCGGAAGTTTACATACACATAGGTTGGAGTCATTAAAATTAGTTTTTCAACCACTCCTCAAATTTCTTGTTAACAAACTATAGTTTTGGCAAGTCAGTTAGGACATGTACTTTGTGCATGACACAAGTAATTTTCCCAATAATTGTTTCACTATAGTTCACTGTATCACAATTCCAGTGGGTCAGAAGTTTACATCCACTAAGTTGACTGTGCCTTTAAACAGCTTGGAAAATTCTGGTTCATCATTGGGAGTCAATTTCAAATGCCTGAAAGTACCACATTCATCTGTACAAACATTAATACTCAAGTATAAACACCATGGGACCACGCAGCCGTAATACCGCTCAGGCAGGAGACGTGTTCTGTCTCCTAGAGATGAATGTACTTTGGCGAGAAAAGTGTGAATCAATCCCAGAACAACGGCAAAGGATATTGTGAAGATGCTGGAGGAAACAGGTATAAAAGTATCTATATCCACAGTAAAACGAGTCCAATATGGCTCAGCAAGGAAGAAGCCACTGCTCGAAAACCACCATAAAAAAGCCAGACTACGGTTTTCAACTGCACATGGGGACATAGATCATACTTTTTGGAGAAATGTCCTCTGGTCTGATGAAACAAAAATGGAAATTTTTGGCCATAATGACCACCGTTATGTTTGGAGGAAAAAGGGGGATGCTTGCAAGCAGAAGAACACCATCTCAACCGTGAAGCATGGGGGTGGCAGCATCATGTTGTGGGGGTGCTTTGCTGCAGGAGGGACTGGTGTACTTCACAACATAGATGGCATTATGTGGACATATTGAAGCAACATCTCAAGACATCAGTCAGGAAGTTAAAGCTTGGTCGCGAATGGGTCTTCCAAATGGACAATGACCCCAAGCATACTTCCAAAGTTGTGGCAAAATGATTTAAGGACAACAAAGTCAAGGTATTGGAGTGGCCATCACAAAGCCCTGACCTCAATCCTATAGAAAAGATGTGGACAGAACTGGAAAAGCATGTGCAAGCAAAGAGGCCTACAAACCTGACTCAGTTACACCAGCTCTGTCAGGAGGAATGGGCTAAAATTCACCCAGCGTATTGTGGGAAGCTTGTGGAAGGCTACCCTAAAAGTTTGAACCAAGTTAAAGGCAATGCTACCAAATACTAACTGAGTGTATGTAAACTTCTGACCCACTGGGAATGTGATGAAAGAAATTTAAGCTGAAATAAATCATCCCCTCTACTATTATTCTGACATTTCACCTTTTTAAAATAAAGTGGTGATCCTAACTGACCTAAGACAGGGAATTTTTACTAGCATTAAATGTCAGTAATTGTGAAAAACTGAGTTGAAATGTATTTGGTTAAGGTGTATGTAAACTTCCGACTTCAAATGTAGTACTTTCTGCAAATTCGGAACATATAATGCAACTTGTAATTCTTAACATATCATACAAAATGGTTGTTAGACATACAAAAATATAAGCACAACATGTAAACTGTTGGTCCTATGTTTCATGAGCTACTGTATAATGTTCCATACACATAAAAACCTTCAACCTCTCTTAAATTTTGTGTGCAAATTTCTTCACATCCCTTTGAGTGTTTTTTCTTTGCCAAGACAATCCATACACCTGACAGGTGTGCATATCAAGAAGCTTATTAAACAGCATGATCATTACTCAGGTTTACCTTGTGCTAGGGACAATAAAAGGCCACTCTAAAATGTTGTCACACAGCAAGTCTTTACCATGGTCTTGACATGACTGCAGTCCGGTGTCGTAACCGACTTCAGCTTCGATGGCCACTGGCACACTGTGCTCTTCACGGATGAGTCCCAGTTTCAATTGAAGATGGCAGACAGTGTCTATATTGTGTTGTGGCTGAGCGGTATGCTGATGTCAACATTGTGAACAGAGTGCCCCATGGTAGCTGGGGGGGAGTTATGGTATGGGCAGAATTAAACTATGGACAATGAACGCAATTTGAATGCACAGAGATACCGTGATGAGATCCTGAGACACATTGTCATGCCATTTATTAGCCGCCATCACCTCATGTCGCAAGGATCTCTTCATAATTCCTGGAAGCTGAAAATGTCCCAGGTCTTTCATGGCCTGCATACTCACCAGACATGTCACCCATTGAGCATGTTTGGGATGCTCTGGATCGGTGTGTACAACATTGTATTCCAGTTCACGCCAATATTCATCAACTTCGCATATCCATTGAAGAGGAGTGGGATAACATTCCATAGACCACAATCAACAGCCTGATCAACTCTATGCGAAGGAGATTTGTTGGCTCTGCAGTCAAATAGTGGACACACCAGATACTGACTTTTCTGATCCACATCCCTGCACTTTTTTAAAGGTATCTGTGACCAACAGATTCATATCTCTATTCCCACTCATGTGAAATCCATAAATTAGGGCCTCATTTATTTCACTTGACTGATTTTCTTATATGAAATGTAAATTCTTTGAAATTGTTTCAATATGCATTTATATTTTTGTTCAGTGTACGTATCATACTAAATCGAGTGTCTCATATTTACATACAGAGTCAAGGTTGGATCTACAGTGTACTGTACACACCTTTTGATATTCTACATTTTTATCAAAAACCTGAATGTTTTCAGTGTTATTTCTTGGAATAATTATTTGACAAGAGAGAGGTAGGGAAAGAGAGGGAGGGAAAAGGAGTATGACAGAGAGAGAGGTCATGATCAGATGAGCTCCTGCATTTTTCAGCATGTTCTTAATTAAAAAAAAGAGATTTAGAGTTAGATCAACTTGGATTTTCTTGTCAGGAACACATACAGAATGCTACCCTCTACAACATAACCTTCACTCCAAATCAAAACTCAAAAGCCACAACCTGATTTTGGATGGAATTACAGAATCGCCTGGAAGGTTTACAACCTCCAAAGATTATTATTCCAACGCAATACAGCAAATGCTGCGGAAGACAACAGAAACCTGAAAACACTATACAACCTGGAACTGAGTGAGTAATGTTTAGTCTGAAGCTATATTTATTTCCAAAAGCCAAGAAGAAAAATACATTAAATTACTTTATAAGGACTGAATGCTAAATTAAGGCTGCCAACTTGATACAACTGACGTTAGCACGGATGTGTCAAGTGAGAGGTGTCAAAGCCCTTTAGCCCAACAATGACAGGAGAGTCGAACAGTCTACTCCAACAAAATGGAGAGGCCTTAGAAGCTGCCTCCCGCTGTTCAGAGGTAATTTAAATACAGTACCCTGTGTATGTAAAGACTGATAAGGCAATAAAAGATCACAAAATGCAGGTCATTATGGAAAATCAAGAGACACTTTTTGCTGACTATTATAAAAATATGAACATTAGCAACCGCATCTTCCACACAAAACATTTTTTGGCATGCCACAGTGCTATATTAGCACACCACCCCTCTGTTAAGAGAGGTGGTGTTAACGAGGGGTGGAAACTCAGGATACTAGGCAACGAGGACTCAGCTAATATAAATCTCTATAAGTCTGGAACAGTAATGGTACAGGGCAACCCCAAACAGTTTCAGCTGGACTCTCACCTAATCAAAGAATTTACCCAGAAGGAGTAGCTCTCCCTTGAGAAGATACTCCCACCCCAAACGGGTCAGACCAGACCTCTTCAAATCAAATTGTATTTGTCACATACACATGGTTGGCAGATGTGTAGCGAAATGCTTGAACAAAATACTGCATAGCTTCCAAGGAATGCGAAGGGAGGAGGCCATCTCTGTCAGCGCCGGAAGTAGTCAAGTAGTTCATTATATACAGTAACCCCACAGACGGGCAACCCCAAGTGAAAAGTCAACCTCCCAGCACAGAGTACTACCCCCTCATTAAAATGAAGGATACATTTACCCAGCTGGAGGTAAGGCAGGTGGAGCTGAAACAGCAGATGATTACACTCCAGTCAGCACAGACCCAGACAACAGTCCAGCACAACAACACCCCCTTAACCAGCCCCAGAGAGCTGGAGGTGGAAAGAGACAAATCTGAACTCTGGACTGTGGTGAGACAACTTCTTCAACAGTATAAAAAGCAAAAGCAGGAGAAGAACAGAGCACTAGAGGAGAGGATCAGACTGCTGGAGGAGAGGTTGAGGGGGATGGCATGTGACAGAGAACAACCCACTAGAGAGGTGGCCACTCCTGCAGAGAAGCCAGCGGAACAGGCCACCTCAGCTCCCGACAAAAGGCTCAACACCACAGCAGAACAGTCCACCCCAGACCCTGACCATAGCATCGACATCACAGCAGAACAGACAAATGAAGAACCCCAAGCCCAGGGGATCTCTCCCCCTCTGAGCACCCCCATGTCAGCCACCCTGATAGCCCCCCTGACAATCCCCCCACACAGACTGAAGACATACACAAGACGCAGATTGTAGTTCTAATTGACTCAAATGGAAAACATATACAAGAAAAAAAAATCCCAAACACAGTGCGCCTAAACTCTGGTGTCCAGACCTTCTGTCTGAGGACAAACTAGGTTCAACTAGCCACATGATAATACACACAGGCACAAACAACCTGAGAACACAGCAGGAAAGGGTGGCCACAGCACTGAAAGAAGTGATTGAAAAAGCTTCTTCTACTTTCCCCAATACACAAGTGGTTATCTCCAACCTGTTACCACGAAAAGACTTCCACCCTGCTACCATACAGCAGGTAAACGCAAGTGTTTTCCTGGCCCACCACTCCACAGTAAACTTGAACAGCCTCTGTGACCAGGACCGCCTATACAAGGAAGCAGTGCCCACCTTCGCCCAGACTCTAAAGGACATCGCTCTTAAACGCAGCCCCAACACTTCATACAGGAGCAACAGATCAATAGATACCCCGGCAAGACCAGCAAGACACTCTCCCAGACCAGCGAGAGACACCCCCCCGGACCTACACCCCCACTGGACATCATCAAAGAAATCGGAAATACAGACATTGTCATCCTACAAGAAACCTGGTATAGAGGAGACGGACCCACTGGTTGCCCTCTGGGTTAGAGAGAGCTGGTAGTCCCATCCAGCAAACTACCAGGTGTGAAACAGGGAAGGGACTCAGGGGGTACGCTAATTTGTTATAGAGCAGACCTAACTCACTCCATTAAATTAATCAAAACAGGAACATTTTACATTTGGCTAGAAATTCAAAAGAAAGTTATCTTAACAGAGAAAAATGTCCTCATTAGAATCCCCCATTAGAATCCCCATACTTTAATGAAGACAGCTTCTCCATAATGGAGGGGGAAATCAATAATTTCCAGGCCCAGGGACATGTTCTAGTCTGTGGCGACCTAAATGCCAGAACCGGTCAAGAAGCTGACACCCTCAGCACACAGGGGAACAAACACCTGCCTGGAGGTGACAGCATTCCATACACCATATGCCTCCCTAGGCACCATGACAACATAACCAACAAAAACAGGTCACAACTCCTGCAGCTCTCGGCCAAGATGGCGTCGCTGTGAGAGGGAGTGTTTTCGCGCTCTTCAAAGCAATATTGAGGGTTAGGTGGTTAACAGTCAAATATTGGCTATTAATATTGAAAGAAACTAACTAACTTTTTTATGGACATGGGATAAGTTTAGAGTTAGTGTTTGTCAAGTTGAATGGGAAGAACACGACAGAAAGACAAAAGTAGACGAAATATCCAAGTCTCACAGAAGAAGGCTGACATGCTAGCTAGCCACAACGAGGACCAGAGCAGCATGGATACACAAGAAGCTGCGATCTTCATTCACAAAACCAACTTACACCGAGAGGAAAGTTTTTCTGGAACATGCTTATTCCTGACATTGTCTGGAAAAACGCATGGTTAAGACCTTACAAATACCGTATACCAAACAAAGGTAAGGAAGTGCACTTCAACATTTTGCATAAGATATATCCATGTAATTCTATGATTTCCAAATTTGTGGCTATTGATGATATCTGCGTTTTCTGTGAAAAAGAAGGTGAGAGTCTCTTGTTGCCAAATACTTTATACACAAACAAAAATTCCAAAATTCTACACCAAAATTACCAATTTTTCTGATTGAATTTAATTATCTTAAGTTTCTGGACGAGAAGAAACTCCGCATCAAATAAGCTCTGATACCGCAGGATCAGGCTGTTATAGGAATTGTAATTATGAGATTCCTGTGGTTTGAATTTGGCGCCCTCTATTTTCACTCTATTTTTTTACTTTACGGAAAAAGCAAACCATGCAATAATCTGAGTATGGTGCTCAGAGAACAAATACATATATCCGCCATGTTGGAGTCAACAGAAGTCAGAAATAACATTATAAATCTTCACTTACCTTTGATGATCTTCATCAGAATGCATTCCCAGGAATCCCAGTTCCACAATACATTTTATAATGTCCATCATTTAAGTCCAAATAGCTACTTTTGTTAGCGCATTTCAAAACTCACGAAGCGCATCCACTAGTTGCAGACAAAATGTCAAAAAGTTACGTTACAGTCCGTAGAAACTTGTCAAGTGATGTATGGAATCAATCTTTAGGATGTTTTTAACATACATCTTCAATAATATTCCAACCGGAGAGTTCCTTTTTCTTCAGAAAGGCAAAGGAACGGAGATACCTCTCATGTGAAATGCACGTCTGCTGGCAGATCTCTGACTCATTCCCCTCTCATTCAGCCCCCCTTCATAGTAGAAGCATCAAACAAGTTTCTAAAGACGGTTGACATCTAGTGGAAGCCTTAGGAAGTGCAAGATTACCATTTTCCCACTGTGTATTCAATAGGGGCTGAGTTGAAAATCGACCAACCTCAGATTCCCCACTTCCTGGTTGGATTTTTTCTCAGGTTTTTGCCTGCCATATGAGTTCTCTTATACTCACAGACATCATTCAAATAGTTTTAGAAACATCAGAGTGTTTTCTATCCAAATATACTAATACTATTCATATATTAGGAACTGGGGACTGAGGAGCAGGCAGTGTACTCTGGGAACCTCTGGGCACCTTATTCATCCAAGCTACTCAATACTGCCCCCCAGCCATAAGAAGTTAAGACCACGCTCTTCAACATATATATCAACGAATTGGCGAGGGCACTAAAACAGTCTGCAGCACCCAGCCTCACCCTACTAGAATCTGAAGTCAAATGTCTATTGTTTGCTGATGATCTGGTGCTTCTTTCACCAACCAAGGAGGGCCTACAGCAGCACCTTGATCTTCTGCACAGATTTTACCAGACCTGGGCCCTGAGAGTAAATCTCAGTAAGACCAAAATAATAGTGTTCCAAAAAAGTCGCCAGGACCACAAACACAAATTCCGTCTAGGCACCGAATCAGTTATGGAACCCATGGCCCTTTATGGTTGTGAGGTCTGGGGTCTGCTCACCAACCAAGAATTCACAAATTGGGACAAACACCAAATTGAGACTCTGCATGCAGAATTCTGCAAAAATGTCCTCCGTGTACAATGTAGAACACCATGCATGCAGAGCCGAATTTGGCCGATACCCGCTAATTATCAAAATCCAGAAAAGAGACGTTAAATTCTATAACCTCCAAAAAGGAAGTGATTCCCAAACCTTCCATAACACAGCCATCACCTACAGAGAGATGAACCTGGAGAAGAGTCCCATAAGCAAGCTGGTCCTGGGGCTCTGTACACAAACACACGCCACAGAGCCCCAGGACAGCAACACAATTAGACCCAACCAAATCATGAGAAAACAAAAAGATAATTACTTGACACATTGGAAAGAATGAACAAAAAAATTGAGCAAACTAGAATGCTATTTAGCCCTAAACAGAGAGTACACAGTGGCAGAACACCTGACCACTGTGACTGACCCAAACTTAAAGAAAGCTTTGACTATGTACAGACTCAGTGAGCATAGCCTTGCTATTATGAAAGGTCTGCCTACGGCGGCCTGGCTCTCAAGAGAAAAAAGGCTATGTGCACACTGCCCACGAAATGAGATGGAGACTGAGATGCACTTCCTAACCTCCTGCCAAATGTATGACCATATTAGAGGCACATATTTCCCTCAGATTATATAGGTCCACAAAGACTTTGAAAAAAAAAGATTTTGATAAACTCCCATATCTACTGGCTGAAATATCACAGTGTGCCATCACAGCAGCAATATTTGTGACCTCTTGCCACAAGAAAAGGTCAACCAGTGAAGAACAAACACCATTGTAAATATAACCCATATTTATGCTTATTTATTTTCCCTTTTGTACTTTAACTAGCCATCCCGGATCCGGGATCGTGAATACAGCCTCAAGCTCATTACCATAACGCAACATTAACTATTCATGAAAATCGCAAATTAAATGAAATAAATATGCTAGCTCTCAAGCTTAGCCTTTTGTTAACAACACTGTCATCTCAGATTTTCAAAATATGCTTTTCAACCATAGCAAAACAAGCATTTGTGTAACAGTATTGATAGCTAGCGTAGCATTTAGCGGGCAACATTTTCACAAAAACAAGAAAAGCATTCAAATAAAATCATTTACCTTTGAAGAACTTCGGATGTTTTCAATGAGGAGACTCTCAGTTAGATAGCAAATGTTAAGATTTTCCAAAAAGATTCTTTGTGTATGAGAAATCGCTCCGTTTTGTTCAAAACCAAATTAAAAATAAATAAAAAATACCAAAATTCAGTCATCAAAACGCCAAACTTTTTTCAAAATTAACTCCATAATATCGACTGAAACATGGCAAACGTTGTTTAGAATCAATCCTCAAGGTGTTTTTCACATATCTCTTTGATGATATATCGTTCGTGGAAGCTTTCTCCTCTGAATCCCATGGAAGAATGCTTGCAGCTGAAGATTACGCACCAATTTCGACAAAGGACACTGGGCGGACACCTGGTAAATGTAGTCTCTTATGGCCAATCTTCCAATGATATGCCTACAAATACGTCACAATGCTGCAAACACCTTGGGGAAACGACAGAAAGTGTAGGCTCATTCCTTGCACATTCACAGCCATATAAGTAGACATTGGAACACAGCGCCTCCAAAATCTGGGGCATTTCCTGTTTGAAATGTAATCTTGGTTTTGCCTGTAGCATCAGTTCTGTGGCACTCACAGATAATATCTTTGCAGTTTTGGAAACGTCAGTGTTTTCTTTCCAAAGCTGTCAATTATGTGCATAGTCGGGAACGTTTTTCATCCAAAAATGAAATAGCGCCCCCAGAGTTTCAAGAGGTGGAAGGGGGAAAAAGAAAGGAACTTGTCTGTCGGCGCTGCATTAAAGACCAAAATTGGTTAAAGAAAACTTTGATAAGTAAAAAAGTATATCAGTTTAATTTAAAGACCAAAAAAATTGACAGCTGTACCATTTACATTGCAAAATAGTTTGGAAGATATTTTTGACGTTACGATTCCATGGTACATGGTTTATGAACTGATACTTACAATTTATCAATTTAAACTATTATACAGATTATTGCAACCAATATAATATTATATACAGTATATAGGATATACAACCTTCCCAGCTCTGCAGATTTTCCTGCAAAGAAACAGAGTCAAGAGATAATTAAATTTGGTACTATCCATATGTAGCTTGTTTTTGTCACAGGTCCAGGAATGGCGGAAGAATTGTAACATTTACCTGCAGATAGCACTACTGGGTGATTTGAAAAGTCATATTCAATCGATAAATAATGTAGTAATACTTTTAGCATAAATGTTTATCAAACAAAATATAACTACTACAAAATAGATTGTTTCCGTAAACTGTATATGGTATGTATAAGGTGTAAGTAGAAGCCTAAGTGTTGTTCTTCATTGGTTTACTCCAATTACGGGAGGGGTGGAGGGATAGTGAAAAATAATAAAGGAAAATACATTTTCAAAATATATGTATACAAGCCTAAGATCCCCATGCACAATGCCAAGCGTCAGATGGAGTAGTGTAAACCTCGCCGCCATTGGACTAGGGAGAAGTGGAAACTCGTTCTCTGGAGTGATGAATAACTCTTCACCATCTGGCAGTCTGACGGACGAATCTGGGTTTGGTGGATTAGCTGCACGAATGCATAGTGCCAACTGTAGTTTGGTGGAGGAGGAATAATGGTCTGGGGCTGTTTTTCATGGTTCGGGCAACACCCCTTAGTTCAAGTGAAGGGAATTCTTAACGCTACAGTGTCACGAACGTCGTCAGGGAAATGACCGGACCAAGGTGCAGCGTGGTGAGCGTACATTTCTTTTTATTACGAATGACGCCAACAAAAACCGACCATGAAGCTGACTAGGGCTATACAGGCCACTAACACAGACAACTACCCACAACTAAGGAGGAAAAACAGGCTGCCTAAGTATGATTCCCAATCAGAGACAACGATAAACAGCTGTCCCTGATTGAGAACCATACCCGGCCAAATCATAGAAACAGAAAACATAGAAATAAAGAAACTAGAATGCCCACCCTAGTCACACCCTGGCTTAACCAAAATAGAGAATAAAAGCCTCTCTATGGCCAGGGCGTGACATACAGCATACAATGACATTCTAGATGATTCTGTTTCCAACTTTGTGTCAACAGTTTGGGGAGGGCCTTTCCTGTTTCAGCATGACATAGTTAGTTAAAAAATGCTCTGTGCACACAGGTCCATACATACATGATTTGTTGAGATTGTTGTGGAATAACTTGACTGGGCCCCTCATCGAACACATTTGGGATGAATTGGAACGCCGACTGCGGGGCCAATCGCCCAACATCACTACCCAACCTCACTCATGCTTTTGCGGCTGAATGGAGGCAAGTCTAGTGGAAAGCCTTTCCAGAAGAGTGTAGGCTGTTATAGCAGCAAAGGGGGGACTAGCTCCATACTAATGTCAATGATTTTGTAGTGAGATTTTCGACGAGCAAGTGTGTACATACTTTTGGATTTTCAGTGTATGTTCTGGTAATTATATGAGCTGGCTAGCCAGTTAAATAGCTAAGTTAGCTAACAAGATAGCTAGCAACCAAACCAAAACATTGTCCAGGTAGTTTTTTTAAGTTACCGTGCTTTCTAGATTTACATAACCTAAACACATTTTGAAGTTTATTGGTGTAAAATTTGACCAAGCTGAAGCATGCAAACTGGTGTTTTGTTAAAACTTTTTCATAATGACAAGTTTAATGGAGAAGAACAATCGAATGTTCATGATTTCATGTGTGCCAAAGCCCGTAAGATGACAGGGAACATTTATATTCAGGGGTTGGCGGGACTTCTGAACATATTACAGTAATTAAGACTAGAAAATAAATGTAAAGGCTTTGTTGCGTGCCATACCTTTAAAATATAAAGAAAAGTCTGCAAAAAAGTTGGCGGCATACTAATGTTGGTGTCAAAATGTATTGGTTAGAAAGATGTATCAGACTTTCTCGCTCTTTCCTCTCACTCTTTCATTCCTCCCTTTTTTTTTCTCTCTCTCTCTCTCTCTCTCTTTCTTTCTCTCTATAAATATTTTTGTCTCTCTCTCTCTCTCTGTCATACACACCGACTCACATTACATACATTGCACAGTTTCTCAATGATCCTCCCTCTATTCTCTATCAAAATTCTCTTTCTACTTTCTTACCCCTTATTTACTCTCTCTACTCGCTCTCACACTCTGTGTGCACATGTAAACTCCAATACGTATTTATTTGGACAGCTTTATTTGGAAAGAAAGCTTTTAATTCAATTAATTAATTAATTCTATACTCCAGCATTTTGAGATGAGATGAAATGTTTTATGTATGTCAACAGTAGAATGTCACCTTTTATTTGAAGGTATTTTCATACATATCTGTTTTACTGTTTAGAAATGAAAGCACTTTATGTATCTTGTTACCCCATTTTGAAGGTGTCATAAGTCATTTGACAAATTTGCTTATAGTATATTACTTTTAGTCAAAAGTTTAGTATTTGGTCCTACATTCCTAGCACACAATGACTACATCAAGCTTGTGGCTCTACAAACTTGTGTGTTTCAGATTATGTTAGTGTATTGTGTCATTTTTGAGTCACCTTTATTGTAATTTATTGTAATTAAGAATAGAATGTTTCTGAACACGTCTACATTGATGTGGATGCTAGCATGATTACGGATAATCATGAATGAATCGTATAATAATGAGTGAGAAAGTTAGAGACATAAATATCATACATATCATATTGTAATTAAGAATAGAATGTTTCTGAACACGTCTACATTGATGTGGATGCTAGCATGATTACGGATAATCATGAATGAATCGTATAATAATGAGTGAGAAAGTTAGAGGCATAAATATCATACCCCCCCAAAATACTAACCTTTTCTTTTTATTGGTGATGGTTAGCATGTTTTGAGGAAATTATCTTCACTCTACATTATTCATGTTTAATTTCTGATTATTCATAATCATGCTAGCATCGACATTAATATAGAAAGAAGTGGTCAGAAACATATTCTATTCTTAGTTACAATAAAATCATGGTCACACTTTATTTGGCTAGATCAGATAGTTAAAATGCTCTGCAGATGGTCATACTATCTGTTGATAAGCAACTGCTTGCTAAGGTTACAGTTAGGGTTTTGTTTAGAGTAAGGGTAAGGGTTAAGGTTATGGCTAGGGTTAGGGTAAGGGTTTCCAAAATAACATAATGATTTACCATTAATTTATATTGGGCACAAGCATAAACCTGAAACACAACCAAAACAAACTGCAAATGCATCCAACAAGTTTGTAGAGTCACAAGCTTGATGTAATCATAGCGTTGTAGGAATATGGGACCAAATAGTAGACTTTTGACTAAATGTAATATACTGCAAGTGAATTTGTCCAAATACTTATGACACCTTCCAATGGGGGAACGAGATACAGATATGTATGAGAATACCCATAAATAAATGGTGACTTTCTGTACAGTCATTTTCGCTTCACTGTCCAAATAAATATGGAAGGGAGTGTCTCTCTCCACCTTCCACACACACATACAGTATATGCTATCCCATTCAGCTGATATGTAGTGGTTTATTCAAGGGTCTTGTTTGCCCCCTACTGTGTGTTGACCTGAGATGCTGGGAGAAGCCTCTCCTTTCTGCTGCCTGAGTGTGTGTGGTACATCACCACTCTGAACAACGTAGTGAAGGATGTTTATATGCTGGTGGTTGAATGGGTAAAAATTTCATGATAATTTTATAGCATGACTCAGCACCCACAACATAGGGATGTACAATTGCTATAATAACAAAAACATTCATCAATAAGGATACATTCTTTCTATAAGGGGTTGTTTTATACTACAGCAACACTGTGTCATTGTCTCAAAGGATTTGGCAGTGCCATTAGCATCTGAGATGTACATTTATTACATGTTGGTATCATATATTTAAACTTTTCTTACAAATTTATATCCTGAACATCTTTAAAACAAATCGTACAACATTTTTAACCCATGAATGATACTGGCCTAGATTTATTATGGAGTAATGTGGACCAGATAAACTCTGAAAGGCAAGAGTGCCACCTTTAGGTTTCAGTGAGAACAGCAATGAGCAGGAGAATGTAAATCAAAACAGTAACATAGGGATGAGTGCATGAGAAAACAACTATTATTGGTATGTGATCGTCAACAGCAATGAATTCCAAAATAAAAGCAAATGTATTCTGAAGTGTTTAGTGAAACAGAAATGAGGCATCAACATCACAAAACCCACATCCATCTGATAATATAACGCATTTGTCCCAATGGTCTGCTGATATATCTGAAATATGCTTTCCTCTGGATTGGAAAAGAGAAAAGCCAACAGCTGACGTAGAGAGAGAGATGGTGTCATGAGAATCATGTACTGTAGCTCGTCCCAGTGTGTGGTCAGGCAGAGCCGGCAGAGCATTTTACACATTTAGCAGACACTCTTATCCAGAGCGTCTTACATGAGCAGTTAAGGTTGAGTGCCTTGATCAAGGGTACATCGACAGATTTTTCACAGAGTTGGCTCGGATCTTGAACCAGCAACTTTTCAGTTACTGGCCCAACGCTCTTAACCACTAAGCTACCTGCCCAGAGCCAGGCCTCTCTGTGATAGACACACACAGCTGGGACATTAACACATTGTCATCTGTGACCTTTGGGAACCTTGAGATGCTGAGAGTGACACTCAATGACACATGATGAGGGAGCTGTGTGTGTGGGGGGGGTTGTGTGTGTATGTGTGTGTGTGTTTGAAAGTGTGTGCACGTGTGTTTGCATTTATGTGTGTGTGTGTGTGTGTGTGGTTACATGTGTGTGTGTTTGGTGTATGTGTGCTATCCACTAGACTTATTGGATATCAGGTGAGCTGAGAAAGAGTCACACCCCATTGACCCAACCCCCGCCACCCTGCTAGCCAGACCCACTATCTGCCAACAAATGGAAAATGTATCTTAGATGTCTGAGACTGGCTGTGTGGAAAGATATACTCCATACAACACATGCTGCATTGTAAAATAATCACTTGATATGTTTTGGGAATGTGCAGTATTGCATGAACTAGGCCTATTGTTGATCTCTATTTCTGGTATTCACACCTTTTGTAAGGCTAAATATTAGTGAAGTGTTCATGGAGACAAGTAAAGGAATTCAATTCAAAAGAAGGATTATGATCCAAAATATCACTCTTAATATTTCAGATGATGCCAATGTCAAATCAAATTTATTTGTCACATGTACCGAATACAACAGCTTATTTATACTTATTTACAAGCACTTAACCAGCAATGCAGTTCAAGAAATATAGTTAAGAAAATATTTACTAAATAAACAAAAAGTAAATCAATAAAATAACAATAACGAGGATATAGTCAAGGGGTTACTGGTACTTAGTCAATGTGTGGGGACACAGGATAATCGAGGTAATTTGTACATGTAGGTAGGGGTAAAGTGACTATGCATAGATAATACACAGCGAGTAGCAGTGTAAAAATACCCTAGTATAGTTCCTGGGTGGCAGGAAGATTGGCCTCAGTGATGTACTGGGCCATACGCATTAACCTCTGTAGGGCCTTACGGTCGGATGCCGAGCAGTTGCCATACCAGTCGGTGATGCAAACGGCCAGGATGCTCTCGATGGTGCAGCTGTTGAACTTTTTGAGGATCTGGGGACCCATGCCAAATCTTTTCAGTCTCCTGAGGGGGAAAGGTGTTGTCGTGCCCTCTTCACAACTGTCTTGGTGTGTTTGGACACCATGTTGGTGATGTGGACACCATGGAACTGGAAACTCTCGACCCGCTCCACTACAGCCCCCTCGATGTGAAAGGGGGTGTGTTCGGCCCTCCTTTTCCTGTAGTCCACGATCAGCTCCTTTGTCTTGATCATGTTTAGAGAGAGGTTGTTGTCCTGACACCTCACTGCCAGGTCTCTGACCTCCCTAAAGGCTGTCTCATCATTGTCGGAGATCAGGCTTACAACTGTTGTGTCGTCAGCAAATGTAATTATGGCGTTAGAGTCATGCTTGGACACGCATTCGTGGGTGAACAGGGAGTACAAGAGGGGACTAATCACACACCCCTGGGGGGCCCCCGTCTTGAGGATCAGCGTGGCGGATGTGTTGTTGCCTACCCTTACCACCTCGGGGAAGCCCGTCAGGAAGTCCAGGATCCAGTTGCAGAGGGGGGTGTTTAGTCCCAGGGTCCTTAGCTTAGTGATGAGCTTCTTGGGCACTATGCTGTTGACTGCAGGGCTGTAGTCAATGAATAGCATTCTCACATAGGTGTACCTTTTGTCCAGGTGGGAAAGGGCAGTCTGGAGTGCAATTGAGATTGTGTCATCTGTGGATCTGTTGGGGCATTATGCGAATTGGAGTGGGTCTAGGGTTTTCTGGATGATGGTTTTGATGTGAGCCATGACCAGCCTTTCAAAGCACTTCATGGCTACTAACGTGAGTGCTACGGGGCGGTAGTCATTTAAGCAGGTTAACTTCGTTTTTTCAGCAACGATCACTCCAAATGTATAATTTTAAAACGCTAATTGATCATTACAAAACCCTTTTGCAATTATGTTAGCACAGCTGAAAACTGGTTGTCCTGATTAAAGAAGCAATAAAATGGGCCTTCTTTAGACTAGTTGAGTATCAGGAGCATCAGCATTTGTGGGATCCATTACATGCTCAAAATGGCAAGAAACAAAGAACTTTATTCTGAAACTCGTGAATCTATTGTTGTTCTGAGAAATGAAGGCGATTCCATGCGTGAAATTGCCAAGGACCTGAAGATCTCATACAACACTGTGTCCTACTCCCGTCACAGAACAGCGCAAACTAGCTCTAACCAGAATTGAAAGAGGAGTGGGAGGCCCCGGTTCACAACTGAGCAAGAGGACAAGTACATTAGTGTCTAGTTTGAGAAAGACGCCTCAACTCCTCAACTGGCAGCTTCATTAAATAGTACCCACAAAACACCAGTCTTAACGTCAAGAGTGAAGAGGCGACTGCAGGATGCTGGCCTTCAGTGACCCCAAACTTCTGAACGGTAGTGTATGTCACTCATCATACTTTCCTGTATGGTGTGTCGTGGAATAAACATAATTTGTTGGTAACATATGTAAGATGTTTTATATTCATCATATGTTTGTTACTTCTCATCAAGAATGTTATTTTTGTATAATACTGTGGCAGGGTTTGCAGTATCTGTTCTATGTCAAGACTAAGTTGTTTGGGCTAGAGAGAGGGGAGAGGTCAAGCGTGTATCTCTTGGCTCCACAATGTCTGTGTGCCAGTCAGTGTGTCTCTGATCTTGTCAAGATAGGATTGATTGTATTTAGAGTTGGTTGTATCTAAATGACAATTTGACATATGCCTGTTGATATGGAGGATTGGTTTATGGTTCTGGGGTTTGAGTAAGGAGACAAAGCTGAACGATTTATTATCTATGCTGTCTGACTATGTGTGTTTTTTGCTATTAAAGGAACTCCGCTGCAATGAAGGGGGGCTCTCAGAGAATTCATGGTTAGACACTGAATTGCCTGAGAGTCACAGGATTGTGATAAAGCTGATATAATTAAAGATGGACTTTGATAACTAACTCTGACTTGTATGTGGTTTGCTCCCATGATTTGGTGAATAGAGGAAATTTCCACGACAGGTGTCACACATACATACATACATATAATTAATAGGGTGACATATTAGGTTACCTTTAGGTACAGAATATATCACCACCATGCGTTTCATCTCCTCCCCTCTCTACTTCATTACTTTCTCAAGCACGCAGAGAGAAGAGCTGTCAACAGTTTAATGATATATATTTAGTTGTGAAAACATTTATTTCAATATTCCCAAACAGATTTCACTTGGTTTCCCAAATTAAGCACTTGGTAGCTGCAGGAATAGGGTTGGGGAGCCCATGGCATACATAGTTTGGGCAGAATATCACCTGTCTCACAGTGAGAGGCTGCATGCTCCTCAAACAGTGGTTGATGCATAAAGTGAAATAATGCACGGAGTAGCCTACCCCAACAGGCGAGAAAGCGACTTCTAGTCGCTATTCGAGTGCATAGGTGGAAGACATGCATTTTTTCCCCTGCTCCTTTTTGTGCCCATTTGATAATGGGCCACTCTAAATCAAAACTTACTTAACATATTAGTAAAAACAATATTATATTGAGAATAGTTTGATAATATGATCACTTGATGAGAGAACCATGTGCGCAGCCTGAGGCAGGGAACAGAGTGCAAGCTTTTTTGAGATTTTCTCAAATCTTCAATAGCCTATAGTCGAATCATGCAGCCCATATATGTTTGGACTTCTAAGACACTAAGGTTTGTATCAAATAACTCTAAATCTAGCGTAGCCTATACGACCTGTTTCAAATTATAACTTTTAGGAAAGTCCAAAAATATCCTTTCCATTTTATTCAGTTAAGTGCAATTATATTCTTACTATATTATATAACTTTAATACATATTGTCTGCTAAAATGGACAAGCCTACAACCCACGGCATGCCACATAGCCAGAAAACATGCAGTAATAGGAAAACTCATTCTGTTAATCTGAAAAACATTTTCTTCATGCAGTTGAAATCGGAAGTTTACATACACCTCAGCTAAATACATTTAATCTCAGTTTATCACAATTCCTGACATTTAATTCTAGTAAAGATCCCCCGTTTTAGGTCAGTTAGGATCACCACTTTATTTTACGAATGAGAAATGTCAGAATAATAGTAGAGTCATTTATTTCAGCTTTCATTTCTTTCATCACATTCCCAGTGGGTCAGAAGTTTACATACACTCAATTAGTATTTGGTAGCATTGCCAAATGATACACATCATCATGCCGCCACCCCTGAGCTTCACGGTTGGGATGGTGTTCTTTGGCTTGAAGCCTCCCCCTTTTTCCTCCAAACATAACAATGGTAATTATGGCCAAACAATTCTATTTTTTGTTTCACACTAAAGTGCGTTCATCTCTAGGAGATGAAACAAGTCTCCTTCCTGAGCGGTATGATGGCTGCGTGGTCCCATGGTGTTAAACTTCTTATGGCTAGGGGTTTCGCTAGCGCCACCCCCCCCCCCCCCCCAACATTCTGCTGAAAAGGCAGCGCGGGATATTACAAATATTTTTTAGAACTATTTAACTTTCACACATTGACAAGTCCAATACAGCAAATTAAAGATAACCATCTTGTTAGTATACCCATCATGTCCGATTTTAACAAAAATTACAGCGAAAACAAATATTTATCTTAGATCACCACCAAATCCAAAAAAAACACAGTAATTTTTCCCAGCCAAAGATTGTCACAAAAGCAGAATTAGAGATAAAATGAATCACTAACCTTTGATAATCTTCAACCGATGACACCATGTTACACAATACATCTTTGTTTTGTTCAATAATATGCATATTTATATCCACAAATCTCAGTTTACATTGAAACCATGTTCAGAAATGCCTCCAAAATATCCGGAGTAATTACAGAGAGCTACGCCAGATAACAGAAATAGTCATCATAAACGTTGACGAAAGATACATGTTTTACATATAATTAAAGATAATTAATTAATTAATTAATTAATTAAAGATACACTGGTTCTTAATGCAACCGCTGTGTCAGATTAACAGAAATTACATCATAAATATTCCCTTACCTTTGATGATCTTTCATCAGAATGCAGTACAAGGAGTCCTAGTTCCACAATAAATTGTTGTTTTGTTCCATAATGTCCAATTAGCTGCTGTTGCCAGCAAGTTTAGCTCACATGTCCAAAAGCTGGTGCTGGTCAAGGCGAACTCGGACGAAAACTTAAAAAAGTTATATTCCAGGTCGAATATACTGGTCAAACTAAGTAGAGAATCAATCTTCAGGATGTTGTTTTCATATATATATATATATATATATATATATATGTACAGTGTCTTGCGAAAGTATTCGGCCCCCTTGAACTTTGCGACCTTTTGCCACATTTCAGGCTTCAAACATAAAGATATAAAACTGTAAAACCAATTGTGAAACATCATTTAGGTAAACTGACATCTTCTGTTGCTTATTTCTATTTCTTGGATGCATATAATGTCCAGGGAATAACCTAGCCTGGTGGAACCAGCCTGATCGCTGGGTTCACCATTCTATTTCACTTCACATTTTATGATATCTGAAGTGAAATAGAAAGGTGAATGTAGCGATAAGATTGGTTCCACCAGGCTAATCATAACCACCATTGATAATGTAATCAGTGTTCTGTGTATCTGTGTGTATGTGTGTGTTTGAGTTTGTGCGTGACCGACAAGCATCTCTGATGAGGGCAGGCGCTGATCTACGCTGCTATGCCCATCAATGGGGCTCTGGCAAAGACCTCCTCTCCTGCGTCACCTCTTGCCTGCTCACCAACGGTTGTCAATGGGGAGAACAGAGTTAGGTAGATTGAGTCGTACTTAGGGCTGTGGCGGTCATGAAATTATTTCAGATCGTTAATTAACATAAACACGTTTAGTATCTCCAAGCCTCCACACACACAGGCATTTGGAACATCTACAATTTAACAAGTCTAATGAATCAATTTAATATACAGTGCCTTGCGAAAGTATTCGGCCCCTTGAACTTTGCGACCTTTTGCCACATTTCAGGCTTCAAACATAAAGATATAAAACTGTATTTTTTTGTGAAGAATCAACAACAAGTGGGACACAATCATGAAGTGGAACGACATTTATTGGATATTTCAAACTTTTTTAACAAATCAAAAACTGAAAAATTGGGCGTGCAAAATTATTCAGCCCCCTTAAGTTAATACTTTGTAGCGCCACCTTTTGCTGCGATTACAGCTGTAAGTCGCTTGGGGTATGTCTCTATCAGTTTTGCACATCGAGAGACTGACATTTTTTCCCATTCCTCCTTGCAAAACAGCTCGAGCTCAGTGAGGTTGGATGGAGAGCATTTGTGAACAGCAGTTTTCAGTTCTCGATTGGATTCAGGTCTGGTCTTTGACTTGGCCATTCTAACACCTGGATATGTTTATTTTTGAACCATTCCATTGTAGATTTTGCTTTATGTTTTGGATCATTGTCTTGTTGGAAGACAAATCTCCGTCCCAGTCTCAGGTCTTTTGCAGACTCCATCAGGTTTTCTTCCAGAATGGTCCTGCATTTGGCTCCATCCATCTTCCCATCAATTTTAACCATCTTCCCTGTCCCTGCTGAAGAAAAGCAGGCCCAAACCATGATGCTGCCACCACCATGTTTGACAGTGGGGATGGTGTGTTCAGCTGTGTTGCTTTTACGCCAAACATAACGTTTTGCATTGTTGCCAAAAAGTTCAATTTTGGTTTCATCTGACCAGAGCACCTTCTTCCACATGTTTGGTGTGTCTCCCAGGTGGCTTGTGGCAAACTTTAAACGGCACTTTTTATGGATATCTTTAAGAAATGGCTTTCTTCTTGCCACTCTTCCATAAAGGCCAGATTTGTGCAATATACGACTGATTGTTGTCCTATGGACAGAGTCTCCCACCTCAGCTGTAGATCTCTGCAGTTCATCCAGAGTGATCATGGGCCTCTTGGCTGCATCTCTGATCAGTCTTCTCCTTGTATGAGCTGAAAGTTTAGAGGGACGGCCAGATCTTGGTAGATTTGCAGTGGTCTGATACTCCTTCCATTTCAATATTATCGCTTGCACAGTGCTCCTTGGGATGTTTAAAGCTTGGGAAATCTTTTTGTATCCAAATCCGGCTTTAAACTTCACAACAGTATCTCGGACCTGCCTGGTGTGTTCCTTATTCTTCATGATGCTCTCTGCGCTTTTGACGGACCTCTGAGACTATCACAGTGCAGGTGCATTTATACGGAGACTTGATTACACACAGGTGGATTGTATTTATCATCATTAGTCATTTAGGTCAACATTGGATCATTCAGAGATCCTCACTGAACTTCTGGAGAGAGTTTGCTGCACTGAAAGTAAAGGGGCTGAATAATTTTGCACGCCCAATTTTTCAGTTTTTGATTTGTTAAAAAAGTTTGAAATATCCAATAAATGTCGTTCCACTTCATGATTGTGTCCCACTTGTTGTTGATTCTTCACAAAAAAATACAGTTTTATATCTTTATGTTTGAAGCCTGAAATGTGGCAAAGTTCAAGGGGGCCGAATACTTTCGCAAGGCACTGTATATCATATCAATAAATCCATTATTTATTTTAGGTAGATCTAAAGAAACATTATTTGAATTTGTATTTATTATGGATCCCCATTCGCTGCTGCCTAAGCAGCAGCTACTCTTTCTGGGGTCCAGAAAAATGAAGGCAGTTCATACAATTTTAAAACATTCCAATACGTTCACAGATTTCACAACACATTTTGTGCCCTCAGGCCCCTACTCCAACACTACCACATACCTGTATCTACAGTACTAAATCCATGTGTATGTATAGTGCGTATGTTATCGTGTGTGTGTGTGTGTGTGTGTGTGTGTGTGTGTGTGTGTGTGTGTGTGTGTGTGTGTGTGTGTGTGTGGCAATGTTTGTGTTGCTTCACAGTCCCCTCTGTTTCATAAGGTGTTTTTTAAATCAAATTTTACTGCTTGCGTCAGTTACTTGATGTGGAATAGAGTTCCATGTAGTCATGGCTCTATGTAGTACTGTGTGCCTCCCATAGTCTGTTCTGGACTTGGGACTGTGAAGAGACCTCTTGTGGCATGTCTTGTAGGGCATGCATGGGTGTCAGAGCTGTGTGCCAGTAGTTTAGCCTGTCTAGGACTGGGGTTCCCCGTTCCGCTGGCGGAACCCCTCGCCAACAGCCAATGAAATTGCAGGGCGCCAA
Source organism: Oncorhynchus mykiss (assembly GCF_057628025.1). NCBI lineage: Eukaryota > Metazoa > Chordata > Actinopteri > Salmoniformes > Salmonidae > Oncorhynchus > Oncorhynchus mykiss. The sequence goes on from NC_143025.1 coordinate 32,060,448, forward strand.
ATACAAATCAACAGAAATCTCATAAATCAAATTTCTCAAACATACAAGTATTAGGCACCATTTTAACCGTAGCATAACGCAACGGACATAAATATTCCTAGAAAATATTCCTATTCATGAAAATCACAAATGAAATATATTGAGACACAGCTTAGCCTTTTGTTAATCACCCTGTCATCTCAGATTTTCAAAATATGCTTTACAGCCAAAACTAGACAAGCATTTGTGTACGTTTATCGATAGCCTAGCATAGCATTTTGTCCAGCTAGCAGCAGGTAACTTGGTCACAGAAATCAGAAAAGCAATCAAATTAAATTGTTTACCGTTGATGAGCTTCGGATGTTTTCACTCACGAGACTCCCAGTTAGATAGCAAATGTTCATTTAAAAAAAAAAAAAGTTTGGCTGACAAATCTCCCGAAAATTGCAGTCACGAAAACGGCGAAAAATATTCCAAATTAGCTCAATAATATCGACAGAAACATGGCAAATGTTGTTTATAATCAATCCTCAAGGTGTTTTTCAAATATCTATTCGAAAATATATCAACCGGGACTGGTGGCTTCTTAGTAGGAGAGAGAGAAACAATGGCCGCATTTGTCCTTTGACGAACCAAACACTATGAGAGACTTCAGCTGACCACTGACGCAATGTTGACGTTCAGGCTCATTTTTCAAAATAAAAGCATGAAACTATGTATTGTGACACTAGACACATTAGGGAAGCCATAGAAAAAGTAATCTGGTTGATAACCCATTCACTGCTCAATAGGGACGCATAGGAATGCAGAGCCTTCTAAATAAGAGTCCCTTCCTGTTTGGATTTTTCTCAGGCTTTCATTCCACGCTCTACTGACTGTTGACATCTAGTGGAAGGCGTAGGAAGTGCGAACAGATCCATATCTTATTTGGATGTTAATAGGCAATGAGTTGAAAATCAACCAGCCCCAGAATTTCCACTTCCTGTTTGGAAGTTTGCCTGCCCTATGAGTTCTGTTATACTCACAGACATAATTCAAACAGTTGTAGAAACTTCAGTGTTTTCTGTCCAAATCTACTAATAATATGCATATCCTATATTCTTGGCATGAGTAGCAGGAAGTTGAAATTGGGCACACTATTTATCCAAAAGTGAAAGTGCTGCCCCCTATACCTTAAGAAGTTAAGAAGGCAGAGCATCGCTTTATTATAGACAGACTTCTCCCCATCTTAGCTACTACTGCATCAATATGTTTTGACCATGACAGTAAACAATCTAGTCTTACTCCAAGCAGTTTAGTCATCTCAACTTGCTCAATTTCCACATGATTTATAACAAGATTTAGTTGAGGTTTAGGGTTTAGTGAGTGTTTTGTTCCATATACAATGCTTTTGGTTTTAGAAATATTTAGGGCTAACTTATTCCTTGCCACCCACTCTGAAAATAACTACAGCACTTTGGTGAGTGTTGCAGAATTTCAGTTGCTGTAATAGCTGATGTGTATAGTGTGGAGTCATCCCAATACATAGAAACTCTGGCTTTACTCAAAGTCTGTGGCATGTCATTACATTTTAAAAAGCAAGGGGCCTAAACAGCTAAACTGGGAATTTCCTGATTCTAACTGGATTATATTTGATAGGCTTCCATTAAAGAACACCCTCTGTGTTCTGTTAAACAAGTAACTCTGTATCCCCATTATAGCAGGGTGATGTAAAGCCATAACACATACGTTTTACCAGCAGCAGACTATGGTCAATAATATAAAAAGCTGCACTGACGTCTAACAAGACAGCCCGCACAATAATTGTATCATCAATTTCTCTCAGCCAATGCATGTGCATTTGCAATATGTTTCAATGGGCATTTACCATAATGAATTTGTCATGCTCAAAAATCCTGCAGAAATACAAAATTGGCTGGCCTGATGAACACAGGATGGCCAAGCAGTGATAGTTGTTCCTCTCCATCGCTCGTTGTGTTGATTTCATCATGTCCATTTGATGATGTTTATTCACTGTTGAATCATATTGCAAATGCACGTGCATCTGCAATACGTTTCAATGGGCATTTACCATCACGAATTTGGCATGCTCAAAAATCCTATAGGAATGCGAAATTGACTGGCCCGATGAACTCGGGATGGCTGGGCAATGATTCTGGTTCCTCTCCATCGCTCGTTGGGGTTGATTTCAGAATGTCACTTTGGTGATGGTACCTCACTGTTTAAACATATTGCAAATGGACAAAAGTCACCAGCAAGTCACCGTCCATCAGTCAATTAGATATCAATCTGACACCAAACTGACACCACACCCACTTTTTCCAACTCGTTTAGAAACCAACTATCACATACTTCAGAGCTGGCCCAAAATTCAAAACGCCTTCTGATCAAACCATAATAAAAACATAAAACACGTAGTTACGTTCTAGCTGCAGGTCCAGTTCTGAAATTATGTGTAGGCCTAGCTAAGGCGACCCTGAATCCCAAGTTTCGGCTTGATAGGTAATTTGGTGCCCGTGCAAGACCTTAATTGGTGCTGAAAATCCACTTATTTCAATGACTTGCTACGGGGTCCTTGAATGAGCTATCGGACAGAAATGTTGGGGTCCGTCTATATGGGCCGAGGCAGTCGCAATGCACCTAGTCTTGCGACTCCGGGACATTTCTAAATGTCGGCATTTTCGTGATGTAAAAATGAATTGAAGTTATTGCAAATGTACGAGGCTGTTTCTCGGTCTGAGAACCTTCAAAAGCCACATAACTCACCACGCACTATCGACCTGAGCTCTAGATCAGGTTTCTAAAGTTTCAGAACTCTCGGTTCTTTTTTTAGCTTGAACAAAGGTAACTATTGCAGGCATTGTCTGTCTCTACGCACCACACTGTGTCCCTCTGTCCTAGCTGTGTGTGTGTGTGATTTTGTCTTGGAAATGTTATGGGACAAATGACTGATTTACAGTTCATGGGGGTTCCCTAATCACACATATGAAGTTTTGAAAAGATCTGACCTTTTTAACCCTTTGAAACAGCCACTATGACACCATTGAAGGCACTTCCGGTTGGCACAGGAAGCTATAAGTAAACTCATATCCTGATTGAGGTATGCCTTTACATAATCCTGAGTTTTAAGTGTTTACGTTAAGAACTGACCGATTTACACAGGGTTAAATGCACTATTTATCACAAACTGCTGGTTGGTTATTGAAAAAAACTTTTAGGGTGATTTTAACCACTTCCGGTTGCTTCAGGAAGCTTAGAATTCACACAGGTAGACCTCATAGTGTCCTGATGGACTGTTATTGAAGACAGGTTCATAAGGCATTCATAACCCACATAGGCTTCATGTTGACTTTAGAGGAGCAGGCAATGTATTCCTGTGGGGAGAGATGTCATTGTAATCTGTGAGATCAAAAAACCCTGATTAACTGTTAAGGGTTAATGCCACACGGTCAAGGGTAGGCTTGCACAGATCGGGAGGACCTCAGGAACGTACCTGAGGTTGAATTGTGCTTCTCACCCTAACGGTTCTCTCAATGTCACACAAAAGCAGATGACATTTAGGGCCAGGCTTAATTTTTTGCCTACATTTTTCACGGTTGCTGCACTCAGAGCGAGCTACGGTCAAGCGGGGCATCTCGTTGAACTCGGCACGGCCTTGAGAATATGGAAATGCCATTGCAGGCTCTGTGTGTCTTTAAGCACCGCACTTTGTCACTCCATCCGTGCTGTGTGTGTGTGTGTGTTTGTGTGAGAGAGCTTTTCCTTGACACCTGCTGGGAGAAATGACTGACTTACAGTTCATGAGGGTTGCCTAATCACACACATGAAGTTTTGAAAAGATCTGACCTTTTTAATCCTTCGTAACAGCACCTATGACACCATTTTAAGATTCTTCCGGTTTACACAGGAAGCTGAAAGTGAACACATATCCTCCTTGGGGTAGGCAATTATAGAATTTTGAGTTTTAAGTCTTTACGTTAAGAACTGACTTATTTAGTGAGTGTGTGTTATTTCAGAAAATCACAGAAAATCACAGAAATTTCGCAGAGCACCGAAGCACACTTTAATAAGATTCGTATGAACATGCTGCAAAAAAAAAAACTATTTTTGAACATCACCAATTTGACATTGTACGAATTCTCTTAAATGACGATAGATAAATGTCTGGTTCTTTTTTTATTGACACTGTAGGTTCCTTTACTTTGATGTGAAGTAAAAAATTATTGCTCTATTTTCATTTTGGACATTTAATCCCAGAAGAATGGCCATAACTCAAAAACAGTTGAGGCCTAGACGCCATCTTGTTCCGGGCCAACTGCCCATTATGCCAAACCTATTCTCACCAAGTTTCGTCTTCAAAGTCTTTTCCGTTTAGGAGATAAGGCCACGTCGTGATTCGTGATGCTTTGTACATTTGCAATATAATTCCATTCACCCTCTTGTGAGATTTACCGGGACAGCGGAAAAATGACCAAAATGTGAATATTTTATAAAACGGAAACCGAATGTCCGAGAGAGAGAGTTTGATGACTTCCTGGAAGATCCGGTCCTGCCACACTGCCCGACGCCGTCCGCAACTTTTACAAACGTTTTCGAACGTCTAGTAAGGGACCGTACATTTGCAATATGGAATTTCTCACTAACCATATGGCAAACGTCAAAATGTTCCCTTAAGGTATGTAATGATTTGTCTGCTGGGCTATGTTCTCAAATAAATAATAAATAATAAATAATAAATAAAATAATAGTTTTCGCTGTAAAGGTTTTTAAAAATCTGACACCGTGGTTGGATTCACAAGAAGTTAATCTTTAAACCTATGTAAAATATGTTTTTTTTTCAGATTTTTTTTAATAAGCATTTCTGTATTTCAATTTGGCGCTCTGCAATCTCACTGGATGTTGACCAGGTGGGACGCTAGCAACCCACATACCCTAGAGAGGTTTTTAAAAAGTACAATTCTTGTCTTTCATGATTTGGCCAGATATACTTGTTGTGTAGTGTCAGCATTTGTTGCTGGATGTGTAGTGTCAGCATTTGTTGCTGGCATGTCATCCCTAAGTTTGCTTATCTTGCCAATGAAAAAGCCATTAAAGTAGTTTGCAATATCAGTGGGCTTTGTGATGAATGAGCCATCTGATTCAATAAATGAAGGAAATGAGTTGGCTTTTTTTTCCCCAAAATGTCATTAAAGGTCCCCCAAAGCATTTTACTAGCATTCTTATATAATTTATCCTTGTTTCATAGTGTAGCCTTTAAAAACTTTTTTTTGTAGTTTAGTCACATGATTTCTTAATTTACAGTATGTTTGCCAATTGGTTGGGCTGCCAGACATAATTGCCATACCTTTTGCCTCATCCCTCTCAACCATACAATTTTTTCAATTCCTCATCAATCCAAGGGGATTTTACAGTTTTTACAGTAATTTTCTTAATGGGTGCATGCTTATTAGTAACTGGAATAAGTAGTTTCATAAATGCGTCAAATGCAGAATCTGGTTGCTCCTCATTACACACCACAGAACAGCAAATATTCTAAACATCAACATATGAATCACTACGAAACTTATTGTATGACCTCTTATACACTACATTAGGCCCAGCCTTTGGAACTTTGGTTTTCCTAGATATGGCTATTATATTATGATCACTACATCCTATGGATTTGGATACTGCTTTAAAGCAAATATCTGCAGCGTTAGCAAAAATGGGATAAATGCATGTTGATGATTTAATTCCTGTGCTGTTTGAAACTACTACTGGTTACAGTTTGAAGTTAATTTTCTTCTTTATGATACAGTTGAAGTCGGACATTTACATGCACTTAGGTTGGAGTCATTCAAACTAGTTTTTCAACCACTCCACAAATTTCTTATTAACAAACTATAGTTTTGGCAAGTCGGTTAGAACATTTACTTTGTGCATGATTCATTTTTCCAACAATTGTTTACAGACAGACCTTTTCACTTATAATTCACTCTCACAATTCCAGTGGGTCCGAAGATTACATACACTAACTTGACTGTGCCTTTAAACAGCTTGGAAAATGTCAGAAAATGATGTCATGGCTTTAGAAGCTTCTTATAGGCTAATTGACATAATTTGAGTCAATTGGAGCTGTACCTGTGGATATATTTCAGGGCATACCTTCAAATTCAGTGCCTCTTTGCTTGACATCATGGCAAAATCAAAATAAATCAGCCAAGATCTCAGAATTCACAAGTCTGGTTCATCCTTCGGAGCAATTTCCAAATGCCTGACGTTACCACGTTCATCTGTACAAACAATAGTACACAAGTATTAAAACCTGTTAGGGATAGGGGGCAGCATTTTCACTTTGGATGAATTGCGTGCCCATAGTGAACTGCATCCTACTCTGTCCTACATGCTAATATATGCAGTTTATTATTACTATTGGATATAAAACACTCTGAAGTTTCTAAAACGGTTTGAATTATGTCTGTGAGTATAACAGAAATCATAGGGCAGGCAAACTGTCACGTTCTGACCATAGTTCTTTGTGTTTTCCTTGTTTTAGTGTTGGTCAGGACGTGAGCTGTGTGGGCATTCTATGTTGTGTGTCTGGTTTGTCTATTTCTATGTTTGGCCTGATATGGTTCTCAATCAGAGGCAGGTGTTAGTCATTGTCTCTGATTGGGAACCATATTTAGGTAGCCTGTTTTGCGTTGGGATTTGTGGGTGGTTATTTCCGTGTCTGTGTTTGTTTCACCACACAGGACTGTTTTTGGTTTTTCACATTTATTGTTTTGTATATTTGTAGTGTTTTCTTGGTATTAACCCTAACCACGCTGCGTTTTGGTCCGCCTCTCCTTCCCAGGAAGAAAGCCGTTACACAAACTTCCAAACGGGAAGTGGAAATTCTAGGGCTGGTCGAATTTCAAGTCATCGCCTATCCACATCCAAACAAGATAGGGATCTGTTTGCACTTCCTACGCCTTCCACTAGATGTCAACAGTCAGTAGAATGTGGAATGATGCCTCTAGTGTGATGTATGACCAGATGGGAGGGGAATGAGTCAGTGGACTGTCAGAATGCCAGTTCCTGGTTGCGCAAATTACTTTTGATATCGCCCGCGTTCCATGACTCTGTAGACAAAAACGAATGCTCCGGTTGGAACGTTATTGGATATATATATATATATATATATATATTTATATATACAGTGCCTTGCGAAAGTATTCGGCCCCCTTGAACTTTGCGACCTTTTGCCACATTTCACGCTTCAAACATAAAGATATAAAACTGAATTTTTTTGTGAAGAATCAACAACAAGTGGGACACAATCATGAAGTGGAACGACATTTATTGGATATTTCAAACTTTTTTAACAAATCAAAAACTGAAGAATTGGGCGTGCAAAATTATTCAGCCCCTTTACTTTCAGTGCAGCAAACTCTCTCCAGAAGTTCAGTGAGGATCTCTGAATGATCCAATGTTGACCTAAATGACTAATGATGATAAATACAATCCACCTGTGTGTAATCAAGTCTCCGTTTAAATGCACCTGCACTGTGATAGTCTCAGAGGTCCGTCAAAAGCGCAGAGAGCATCATGAAGAATAAGGAACACACCAGGCAGGTCCGAGATACTGTTGTGAAGTTTAAAGCCGGATTTGGATACAAAAAGATTTCCCAAGCTTTAAACATCCCAAGGAGCACTGTGCAAGCGATAATATTGAAATGGAAGGAGTATCAGACCACTGCAAATCTACCAAGATCTGGCCGTCCCTCTAAACTTTCAGCTCATACAAGGAGAAGACTGATCAGAGATGCAGCCAAGAGGCCCATGATCACTCTGGATGAACTGCAGAGATCTACAGCTGAGGTGGGAGACTCTGTCCATAGGACAACAATCAGTCGTATATTGCACAAATCTGGCCTTTATGGAAGAGTGGCAAGAAGAAAGCCATTTCTTAAAGATATCCATAAAAAGTGCCGTTTAAAGTTTGCCACAAGCCACCTGGGAGACACACCAAACATGTGGAAGAAGGTGCTCTGGTCAGATGAAACCAAAATTGAACTTTTTGGCAACAATGCAAAACGTTATGTTTGGCGTAAAAGCAACACAGCTGAACACACCATCCCCACTGTCAAACATGGTGGTGGCAGCATCATGGTTTGGGCCTGCTTTTCTTCAGCAGGGACAGGGAAGATGGTTAAAATTGATGGGAAGATGGATGGAGCCAAATGCAGGACCATTCTGGAAGAAAACCTGATGGAGTCTGCAAAAGACCTGAGACTGGGACGGAGATTTGTCTTCCAACAAGACAATGATCCAAAACATAAAGCAAAATCTACAATGGAATGGTTCAAAAATAAACATATCCAGGTGTTAGAATGGCCAAGTCAAAGACCAGACCTGAATCCAATCGAGAACTGAAAACTGCTGTTCACAAATGCTCTCCATCCAACCTCACTGAGCTCGAGCTGTTTTGCAAGGAGGAATGGGAAAAAATGTCAGTCTCTCGATGTGCAAAACTGATAGAGACATACCCCAAGCGACTTACAGCTGTAATCGCAGCAAAAGGTGGCGCTACAAAGTATTAACTTAAGGGGGCTGAATAATTTTGCACGCCCAATTTTTCAGTTTTTGATTTGTTAAAAAAGTTTGAAATATCCAATAAATGTCGTTCCACTTCATGATTGTGTTTCACTTGTTGTTGATTCTTCGCAAAAAAATACAGTTTTATATCTTTATGTTTGAAGCCTGAAATGTGGCAAAAGGTCGCAAAGTTCAAGGGGCCGAATACTTTCGCAAGGCACTGTATATTAAATTGATTCATTAGACTTGTTAAATTGTAGATGTTCCAAATGCCTGTGTGTGTGGAGGCTTGGAGATACTAAACGTGTTTATGTTAATTAACGATCTGAAATAATTTCATGACCGCCACAGCCCTAAGTACGACTCAATCTACCTAACTCTGTTCTCCCCATTGACAACCGTTGGTGAGCAGGCAAGAGGTGACGCTGGAGAGGAGGTCTTTGCCAGAGCCCCATTGATGGGCATAGCAGCGTAGATCAGCGCCTGCCCTCATCAGAGATGCTTGTCGGTCACGCACAAACTCAAACACACACATACACACAGATACACAGAACACTGATTACATTATCAATGGTGGTTATGATTAGCCTGGTGGAACCAATCTTATCGCTACATTCACCTTTCTATTTCACTTCAGATATCATAAAATGTGAAGTGAAATAGAATGGTGAACCCAGCGATCAGGCTGGTTCCACCAGGCTAGGTTATTCCCTGGACATTATATGCATCCAAGAAATAGAAATAAGCAACAGAAGATGTCAGTTTACCTAAATGATGTTTCACAATTGGTTTATCAAATCTATCAAAGTAATGAAGTTGGTTACCTTCTGTAGTTGAACAAATGATGAGCCTGTGAAAGCTGTTTTCACTCGGATACTTGCCGAAATTTAACTGACTGCTCCATTCATGGGAATGCTCACAGCTAGGGCATGTCTGCATGAAGCTGATGAAGGCTCCCTTGCGGGTCATCTCTATGCTGCATGCTCGGCTACAAACTGGACATCTCTCGAACAACTGCAGCAGGCAATCTTATGGGGGGGTGTTGACTGGGAGGGCCTGTGACAGGGTGATATAATTGACAGCCAAGTGGTAATTGCATTTTGTTCTAAAGAAAGGAAAAACTTTTTGCTAACGCACTTCACAACCAACATGACTCTACTAGTTGTACATTATTTGCTTGGCTGGGGAATTAGCCTACTGGTTTATCAAGCCAGGTATTTTTAATACAAACTTTCACATTTCAAATAACACACAACACCTGCCTTTTTGATGAAGCCATCAGTGTCTTCAGGGCAGTAACTTGGGTCAGTGTCAGAGGCCTCATGATGGTGTGTATTTCTCATAGGAGTCGAGAGAGACTGGCAACAACAGTACTTTTATTCTGAGGTCTTGCCTGACAACCTGTGAAAATAGCAAGTGAATGGAGGTCACTATTTTGGCTTGAGATAAGAGCTTTTTTATTAGATTAATATTGTGCCTACCCTGTCTGCATGTCACTGTGTAGTAGGTAGGCACCAATGGGTCAGAGTATTTGTTTGAAATATGAGAGGGTGAGTTCCTTCTCTTTCTGAATGCAGCTGACAATCCACTGGGGTCTGGGGCCACTGTATTAAAAAGAGAGATCCCAGTCTGCAGAGGAGGTGGTGACTGACCTAGGTCCAAGCTGTGAAAGGTTGTTATAAATGATACAAGCACAACTCGGAGTCCCTCTGAGGCACTTCGATCTGAGACCAGAGAGAGAGATATGTGCCTTTGACTGCCCTCAACTCTACAAAGCTCCTCTCCTCACATATTTTCCACAAAATCTATATACCCAGGTATTCCCACCCGACCCGTGTCCATCCCCACTTGCTAGCAAAGTGCAGCACAATACAAACAAGCCTTTGACTCAGGGAAGTAGCTGTCAAATGCAGGCCTTCTCCCATATTCCATATTTTCACACACCCAGCCATTCTTGCAAATCCTTTCCCAAAGAGCAGCGTCATTTCCTGTCATTGAAGTGTGTAGTGGCAGCCTGTTTGGAGGAGAAACTAGGTCCATCCTGGCAGCTCCCATCACTCTTAGCTCCAGTCTCAGCCACCCCAATTCCAGCAGTCAGTCAGTCAGTCGTTAGGCATGTACTTGAAATATTTACCATGGATAATCATTCATAAAGAATACAGTACATGAGGTATAGTTTGCAAGTACTCGGCCTAAACTCTAATTTTTTTCAAGACGGGTGCCAGCAGATAAAGAATTGCTTCTAACTTAGCTGCTCTTTGGCACAAAGTGCCTCGGCATTGGGAGGGTGAGGAGAGACATCGTTACCACTCCCTAGCTCTATTTGTTCATTATTGTGATGAAATATGCACGTAAAACTTCTAAGTATGCCAGGAAAACTTGCCACAGAGAGAAGATATGTGTGTGTATTTGTTTGGAAAGATGGCTTTGCTTTAAGTGGTCATGATGATGGACTGTTGAATAAATATGAGTTTAACGCTCTTTTGAGATGCTTTCTCTGTGCTTGGTGGGAGCTCAGCTGTGTGCAACCTACAATCAATTCCCATACAATTTACAGTGCTTAAACACAGCATGATACTTTGCCTAAACTGTTCGACTTTTCTGTAATTAAAACACTGTAGAATTCCATAAATCCACTAAGCTACAGTATATTAAATTGTTTTAAGATCATACCAAGGAAATGTTCTATTTAATTTTGAATTTTAAGACCCCTTGAAGTATCAAAAAATATAGAAAATGTATTTGATGAAACATTTGATTAGCCCATACAAATGCATTGAATAAAAAATTCACTACATGGAACAACATATAGCTCCCCCAAAAATAATTTAAAGTATGTTTGTTCTTAAGTGTCAGTCCTATATCTGAGATATAAGAAAGATCAGGAAACATTATTATATATATTTTTTACATGTATTTATGCCCACAATGTGATTCATGTTTAAAACGTGGCCCGTCAATCCAAGGAAAACATTTGCCACTGGTAATATGGGTCATATCTTTTGAACTGCTAGAAACCAGTAAATTTTTTCTGTAGTAAAGTTGAAAACATAACGGTCACAAATCTGCACTCAGTTTATTCTCTATAGCACAACAATTATTATCTGGGTGATTTTTTTCTAGGTCGCACAGCAAGATATTTTTACGAGCAATTTAGAACAGGCTGGTGTCAACTTGAGCTAGCTAACTAACTAGCTAGCTAATTAACTAGCAAAGGTTAGCTAGCCAGCTACATATTGTAGGTTAGCTAAGAAAATGTGCAGTAATTCAACAATAGCAATACAGTTACTTATAAACAAGCCAAGGTACCTAGAACACATCCTTCCACTTCACAGCAGCTGCAACAAGATATTTACTAAAATAGTCTGAGCTTTCTGTCTCACAAGACATCACGAGGTTGGTACCTTAAGCTAGAGATATGTTTGCATTGGATGAGTCTCAATCCACCACATCCACGTATGTCACATTTACACATCTGCAGTGAAGGTGATAGATCTAAAGAGGTGTTTGTCAGACCATGAGACATCCCGAAAATTGGTCTTCTAACAAAATCGTCTAACGTCCGAACGGTTTGGCTTACAAACTATTATGACCCCTCTATAGAAAGATGAGACTCTAACGAACACGATGGTGTTCTCCATTTTGGTTCTCATCTGAAGTCTGTATAACCAATCTGCCATCTTCTGTCAGTAGCATCCGAACAGTTTGGGCTACACACTAATACCATCTGTGGAAAGGTGAGACTTTCACGAACATGTACAAATCATATGTTTTGCTTTAGGACTCCCACAGGCCTCACAACTCGTCTGAAGGTCCCCCTATAACAGCTGAAAAGATTTATGGAAGTATATATGGAGACTGTAAAATAAGGGGTTAAACTACTCACAAGCTTCAGCTGCTAAAGCCGATGTGAATGACCAGTGCGCTGGTGTTGTATCGATTTACCTGCTGACCTAAGGTGCTTCCACTGGGCAGCTCTATCACAGTGTCGCCGGCAGTAGCCAGTAAAGTGGACAAATCGTTTCCCTCCCAGGATTATATTTCAAGTAGGATGTCAGTTTACACAATAAGTAACTAATATTGGTAGCCATCTATATGTCACCGTGATACAGTCTACTCACTAGGGAAAGCTTGAACGGCAACAACACCGGCGCATAGTGTCCTCCTTAGCTAACCCTGTGACAGAGGCTGTATGATTCAGTTCACTCGGCTCTCAGCTGCACAACATACGTCCATGTCTGTATAACCTCTCAACAACATTGTTACATAATGTTTGTTACATTCGCTAAATCTGTTCACTTTACCAGTATGCAAACATTTGGTATCACAGAAAGAAAGGACAATTGTTGTGTTATTGTGTAGTGTATAGCAATGTTTTATTGGTTAGCTAGGGTAAGTCGGTGTATCTAGTTTTTGTTTGTATTTGTTCAATGCCTCAATTGGATATACAGTGCATTTAGAAAGTATTCAGACCTTGACTTTTTCCAAATTTGTGACCGGTTTCAGGAAACTAGGTGTATGTCGCGAGTGACTACATCACAGGATAGCCGTTTGAACTTAACTTTGTTTTTTTTAAATCAAATGCGTTTTTGTGGCAAATATGCCTTCTCGAACATGTGAACTTTCATCTGCCTTAATAAAAAATGTCTATGCCGTCTGTAAATGCAAATAAAAATGTTGAAATTTCGAGCCTAGTTAGTTTAGCCACAGAAAAAGCCAGTAACCTTCAGGCTAGCCATGATTGGCTAAGATAATGAGTGGGCTGGACATGCCGAGAGATGAGTTTGGATTGGTCTACCATATAGCACGCTTCTGTCTATTTGAGCTGGTCATAATTTCTAGGTAATCCTGTCTAAAGTGGATTTTAAAAAAAATGTATCACGTAGTAAAACGGCATAGACCTAATATCAAGTTAAAGTGTACTGTTAGCTCGCTAAGGAAGGAGATGGTGAAAATGCCTGTCTCCAGATTACATCTTCAAACTAAGGGCAACCAGGACATCTGACAGGAGATTCGTCCAACCAGTCTAGCTAGAAATCTTTTCAGATATTACACATTTCTAATTTTGACAGAATAGTGGTTTCATTTCAAGTTAAAGTGTACGATCTTATTCTTCATTTCTCAGACACATTTGCTTGACTAGTTATAGACTAATGTTAGCTAGCTAACATTGAACCTGGTTGTTTGGCTACCTGCAGATACATGCAGGTTAGTAATGTCATGAGTTGGGATTATGGTTAATTGTCTAGCTTGCTAGCTATATGTCTTAACAAAAGACTCCACTATGCAACTATCCAATTCGAGAGAATGTCACTGCAACAACTATATTGATAGGTGTACTAGCTGGTAAATTCGCTCTGTCCATCTACTCCGATTTCAGACCACGGTTAAGATAGTCTAGCTAGCTTCATTTTCAGATATTACATGTTTCTAATTTTGACAAAGTATTTTCATTTCAAGTTAAAGTGGACTGAAAGCTAGCTAGCTCACGTTAGCTATGTGTATCTCAGAGCCACTAGTGTTAGGCTAATGTGAAATAGCAAAAAAAAACATGAGCTGCCGCACACCCAGAATGATAGTTGTATGGAGGCACTGACTATTTTGATAAACTATCAAAATATAGAAAGTCGCACAGTCCATGTATAATCTCCCAGCAATGTAATGGGTTACCTGTTACCCATTAAATTGCTGGGAGATTATACATGGAGTGTGTGACTTTCTTTATTTTGATAGGTTCAACGTTAGCTAGTCAACATTAATGGGGAACAGAGGGCACATATATACACATACTAATCAAGGGGAATGGGAACCAGGTGTGCGTAATGAGACAAGACAGTCCGGGGTTTGTGTTAATGATCCAGTTCAGTGACGCCTAGAAGGCCGGTGACGTAGACCTCCGGACCTGGTGAACGGAATGAGCAGCAGTACCAGGGGAATCCGTGACACACACACAACATCAGCTTGATATGTCCCTTGTCATCGATCTTTTTAGCCACTGAGTAACAGTCCTGGTGCTCTCTGTCTGTCATTATATTCTTTATTTTTCTATGCTTGTCCTAAGGATGAGATGAACTGAGGATGGTTGTTACGGAGCCCCATGTGGAAACCTGATGCTGCTCTGAGTTCTCTCTCCTGGATGCTTTCCTGCCCAAACTGTCCCATTGTGTTCCTCACTGCCTCTGAACCCCTTTTACCCTGAATAGAGTTGCCGCTGATCATAGACCTATGATTGTATTCAAACTCAATCCCAATTGTAACTCAATCTCCTTCTCTTTCTTTGTCTCTCTCTCTCTTTGTCTCTCTCTCAAAACCAAATCAGAGTCCAAGAGGTACAGAGTGGCAGACAGGCTCGTGGTCAAGGAAGGCAGAATGGTCAGGCAGGCCAGAAAGTCCAGAAACAGGCAAGGGTCAAAACCGGGAGGACTAGAAAAAGGAGAATGCAAAAACCAGGAGAATGGGAAAAACGCTGGTTGACTTGGAAACATACAAGACGAACTGGCACAGAGAGACAGGAAACAGGTGGAGACAATCACAAGGACATGTGAAACAGATCAGGGCATCACACATAATATTGTTTTTAAAATAGTATTATTATTTGGTTATATCTGTATTAACTCTTGTTCCTTCTGTTCTCAATTATGTTAATTTGTTGTTAATGTTACCAATTTTAAGAAATGTATTTTATGTACAAATGTATAGATTTTCTTACATTTAGATTTTAGGAAGCATTTCACTGTATATTGGCACCGGAGTTGCCAGCTTAATACAGGACTGATGTAATATTTTACAGTAAGAAAAATAGTACTGTAAAATATATTACAGCATCTCTGCTGTTAAGCAAAATTACAGTATTAAGCTGGCAACTCTGGTGCGAGTTTAATGCTGTAAATTTAAAGGGCAATGTTTTACATAGTATGTAAGAGTATATTTTAGGGAAATGAAACAGCTTGGTTTTGATACTTGTCATGGCAATCACAAGTCTGAATCAGTTTATTTGGGTTTGGTTGGAGTAGGTTTTCTGTACAGTTTCCTGTGGAGCTCCATAGCCTCCCTCCCTCTTTCTATCATCTTCTGAAGGTGATCTGTCAGCACAAAACTCATTAACTATCACCCAGAACATCATAAAGTAGTTTGTTTATTATTTTATTAACCTTCTCACATCTGAGCCCCCTGCAGGCAGGCTTTTATCACACATCTAAAGACCCTGAAGATTAACCTGCATACACAATCAAAGTTAATAATAAACACTGCAAGAGTCGGGCCGCACTGCAGGACTGACCTTACCTGATGGTGGGTTCAAGGACAGCCAAGAAGGAGGAAAGAGTCAACCTGCAGGCTGCAGAGATGGATGGACCAGGGAGGGATCGAGAGAGAGGAGCAGCCATGCCAAACATGTGTTTGTTTTGCACCATTATACTGACCCAACAGAAAGAGAGAGAGATGGAGAAGGAGAGAGGGAGCATGATGAAAGAGAGATAAAGATAGAAGGGGACAGAAATATAGAATAAATACACAGAGAGAAGAAAATGGGGTAAAAATACTACAAATTATCCTTTTGTCTGAAGCCTTTCCTTGTCAGAAGTGATTTGGAGTCAAGGCTGAGCTAATAACAGATTTTGTCTTTAATTACAAGCAGTGTTTGAGGATACAGGGCTCATCTCGCTGGCTGTTTTGTCATATTCCATCAAACTCTGTCCTTTGTTCTGGAACAGAGACTAGCGCTGAAAACAGCTTCGGTTTGCCAAGTTGCAAGTTGTCTAGTTGCATGCACAACGCCATAGACTCAGCACAAGGTCTGTCTCATCAATGCTTTCCTCCCCATTATGTAGAATTTAGGCTCAGGTACTGTATACATGACAGCCCTTTTATGTCCAGTTTGTTTTCTCATTGACTCAAGCTTGATGAGGGTTTTCTTTGTTATCCTTTACATGACAGAGACATCTTCATACAGTCTATGTTCAAAGATGCTCTGAATGATGTGGATGATGACTTTGTGAAATTGTTTATCGGAATGGCATGTGTTTTGTTCTGATGTGGGTATTGAATATTGTTTTGGAGATTTGTTTACTGTAATCAATGGATTTCATTGTGTGAAGGCACATGATGGTACCTTTACCCTAACGTATAAGGAGCAGGTGTGCATGCGTGTTTAGTTGTGTGTGCACCCAGCCTGTTTGTGTGATGTTCCCTAGACACCCTAAGTGTTTTTATCAACAAACACCTGTTTGTTCATTGTTAATTAATTGTTTAACATTGTTTCACTGTATCAAACAGTATGCTCTTCTTAAAATTTGCCTGCTAGCTTGCTGGCATTAGTTAGCACTCCCCTAATCATTGTGCAGATGAAATATATGCATTGATGTAGCCAGCTGTTGTGGTAGTAGTACATTACAAATAAATAGCTAGTACAATAACCACATAAAGAAGCTGGGAAAAACTGCAGAAGTTTTGGCAATTCTGATTGTAGTGTAGTAAAATAAAATTATATAAATATTGCTGTTTCACCATCTTACATTTACACAATATGTCATTACAATGTTATAACAACAAAAAACCAAACAAATGCCTTCAAAATGTGCTGTATGAGCTTAAAGGGAGAGTTCGGGATTTTTATCAATGAAGCCCTATCTATTTCCCCAGAGTCAGATGAACTGTAGATTACATTTTTATGTCTCTGTGTTCAGTATGAAGGATGCTGGAGGTAGTTTCGTGAGCCATTGCTAACTAGAGTTAGCACAATGACTGGAAGTCTACAGGAACAGCTAATAGTGACTGGAAGCTAGTATGCTAGCTGTTCCCATAGGCTTCTACTCATTGCGCTAACACTAGTTAGCAATTGCGCTGATGCTCTTTAGCAAGATCCTTCAAACTGCACGCAGAGACATAAAAATGGTATCCACGAGTTCATCTGACTCCGCTGCATAATGCAGTGGTAGCCATGCTGGTTACGTGTGCCTTGAATTCTAAATAAATCACTGACAGCATCACCAGCGAAGCACCCCCATACCATCACACCTCCTCCTCCGTACTACACGGTGGGAACCACACATGCGGAGATCATCCATTCACCTACTCTGCATCTCACAAAGACAATCAAGGATTTGTCTTTTTTTTTCTTCAATTTTCTACATTGTATAATAATAGTGAAGACATCAAAACTCTGAAATAACTCATGGAATCATGCAGCAACCAAAAAAGTGTTTAACAAATCAAAATACACTGCTCAAAAAAATTAAGGGAACACTAAAATAACACATCCTAGATCTGAATGAATGAAATATTCTTGTTAAATACTTTTTTATTTACATAGTTGAATGTGCTGACAACAAAATCACCAAAAAATGATCAATGGAAATCAAATTTATCAACCCATGGAGGTCTGGATTTGTAGTCACACTCAAAATTAAAGTGGAAAACCACACTACAGGCTGATCCAACTTTGAAGTAATGTCCTTAAAACAAGTCAAAATGAGGTTCAGTAGTGTGTGTGGCCTCCACGTGCCTGTATGACCTCCCTACAACGCCTGAGCATGCTCCTGATGAGATGGCGGATGGTTTCCTGAGGGATCTCCTCCCAGACCTGGACTAAAGCATTCGCCAACTCCTGGACAGTCTGTGTTGCAACGTGGCGTTGGTGGATGGAGCGAGACATGATGTCCCAGATGTGCTCAATTGGATTCAGGTCTGGGGAACGGGCGGGCCAGTCCGTAGCATCAATGCCTTCCTCTTTCAGGAACTGCTGACACACTCCAGCCACATGAGGTCTAGCATTGTCTTGCATTAGGAGGAACCCAGGGCCAACCGCACCAGCATATGGTCTCACAAGGGGTCTGAGGATCTCATCTCGGTACCTAATGGCAGTCAGGCTACCTCTGGCGAGCACATGGAGGGCTGTGCGGCCCCCCAAAGAAATGCCACCCCACACCATGACTGACCCACCCCCAAACCGGTCATGCTGGAGGATGTTGCAGGCAGCAGAACGTTCTCCACGGCGTCTCCAGACTCTGTCACGTCTGTCTAATAGAGTTTACAGAGCCTGTAGGTGTGCTGGGTCATTGTCCTGTTGAAAAACAAATGATAGTCCCATTAAGTCCATTAACCAGGTGCGATAGTATATCGCTGCAGAATGCAGTGGTAGCCATGCTGGTTACGTGTGCCTTGAATTCTAAATAAATCACTGACAGCATCACCAGCGAAGCAACCCCACACCATCATACCTCCTCCTCCGTACTAAATGGTGGGAACCACACATGCGAGATCATCCATTCACCTACTCTGCATCTCACAAAGACACGGCGGTTAGAACTAAAAATCTCACATTTGGACTCATCAGACCAAAGGACAGATTTCCATTGTTCTAATGTCCATAGCTCGTGTTTCTTGGCCCAAGCAAGTCTCTTTTTATTATTGGTGTCCTTTAGTAGTGGTTTCTTTCAGCAATTTGACCATGAAGGCCTGATTCACGCAGTCCTTTCTGAACAGTTGATGTTGAGATGTGTCTGTTACTTGAACTCTGTGAAGCATTTATTTGGGCTGCAATTTCTGAGGCTGGTAACTCTAATGAACTTATCCTCTGGAGCAGGGTCTTCCTTTCCTGTGACGGTCCTCATGAGAGTCAGTTTCATCATAGCTCTTGATGGTTTTTGCAATTTTACTTTTAGAAACTGTCAAAGTTCTTGAAATGTTACGCATTGACT
This sequence comes from Oncorhynchus mykiss, assembly GCF_057628025.1. Lineage (NCBI taxonomy): Eukaryota > Metazoa > Chordata > Actinopteri > Salmoniformes > Salmonidae > Oncorhynchus > Oncorhynchus mykiss. The sequence goes on from NC_143025.1 coordinate 32,079,683, forward strand.
GACCTTCATGTCTTAAACTAATGATGGACTGGCATTTCTCTTTGCTTATTTGAGCAGTTCTTGCCATAATATGGAGTTGGTCTTTCACCAAATAGGGCAATCTTGAATATACAACCCCTACCTTGTCGCAACACAACTGATTGGCTCAAACACATTAACCTCTTGAAGCTAGAGGGCACTATTTTTATGTTTGGAAAAACAATGTTCTCAAAGTACGGCCTATTTCTCAGGACCAGATGCTAGAATATGCATATAATTGACAGATTAGGATAGAAAACACTCTAAAGTTTCCAAAACTGTCAAAATATTGTCTGTGAGTATAACAGAACTGATATTGCAGGCGAAACCCTGAGAAAAATCAAACCAGGAAGTGGCTTCTATTTTGAAAACTCCATGTTCCATAGCCTCCCATTGCTCCATTTAAAGGGATATCAACCAGATTCCTTATCCTATCGCTACCTCAAGGTGTCAACAGTCTTCAGACATAGTTTCAGGCTATTATTTTGAAGAATGAGCGTGAACGACCACATTGCGTAAGTGGATAGGTGGGGGCTCTCAGAGTGAATTATGCACAAAAAAGAAAGGCGGACATTGTTACTCCCGGTCCTAGTGAAAAGCCAACTGTCCCGGTTTATATATTATCAAATAGATATTTGAAAAACACCCTGAGGATTGATTATAAAAAACGTCTGACATGTTTCTGTGGACATTATGGACATAATTTGGAATTTTTGTCTGCGCTGTTGTGACTGCTCTTTCCAGTGGATTCCTGGGCATAACCCACCAAACTAACGGAGGTATTTGGATATAAAAAATATCTTTATGGCATAAAAGGAACATTTGTTGTCTAACTGGGAGTCTCGTGAGTGAAAACATCCGAAGATCATCAAAGGTAAACGATTAATTTGATTGCTTTTCTGATTTTCGTGACCAAGTTAGCTGATGCTAAGTGTACTTATTGTTTTGTCGAGTGATTGATAAACTTACACAAACGCTTGTATTGCTTTTGATGTAAAGTATAATTTCAAAATCTGAGACGACAGGTGGATTAACAAAAGGCTAAGCTGTGTTTTGCAAAAATTGCACTTTTCTAGTAATATTATTTGACTGTGGCGCTATGCTATTCAGCGTTGCTGATGACAATTATCCTCGATCCGGTATGTGTGGTTCAGAGCGGTTAAGAAGGAAAGAAATTCCACAAATTAACTTTTAACAAGGCACACCTGATAATTGAAAAGCATTCCAGATGACTACCTCATGAAGCTGGTTGAGAGAATGCCAAGAGTGTGCAAAGCTGTCATCAAGGCAAAGGGTGGCTACTCTGAAGAATCCCAAATATATTTTGATTTGTTTAACACTTCTTTGGTTACTACATGATTCCATATGTGTTATTTAATAGTTTTGATGTCTTCACTATTATTCTATAATGTAGATAATAGTAAAAATAAAGAAAAACCTTGGAATGAGTAGGTGTGTCCAAACTTTTGACTGGGAAAAAAACAATGATATTGTACTGCCATCAAACATAAACTACAATATATGACTTGGTAGGCTTTCATTCACACTGAATGAGACTAGACGATTACAGAAGGATATCTGTGTCTCATGTGTCTCAACATCTTACAGAAAAGTAGAATGCAGAAGGTAGTATGGGAGACGGCTGTGTCAAAATGTTTACAGTGTTGTCCCAGAGAGGGGCACTGGAGAGATGCATACAGCTCTGTGATTGGGATTATGCTTTTGCGGCATGCAAAAAAACACAGCACAGTTCATGACAATATAGGCAGCATATCAATTATATGGGGATATCCACAAATACATTATTTTAACAAAATAAAAGAAGCCCAGTTGATTGTTATCCATAGTTTAGAAAAAGTAACAATAAGCAATACGTCTAAATCATTGATCTGACGGCCACATCACAGTTCCAGTGTGTTGATTAATACCTATCACTGAGTGGCAAGGCGTCCATGCAAGGACTGGACTCATCAAAGTTAATCCCTCCACAACCAGAGGTCACAACCTTTCTATTTCCCGGCTTCGTAACAGACGTCTGTTGACTTCATATGCATCTGGTTTCTATTTTTATTCCTTATTATCTGCAATCTTTCACATCTCTAGTGATTGCTTGACAGTAAACGCTTTTCAACGGTATCAAGTAATGCTTGTAATCAGGAGGAGTGGGTTCTTGTAATGCTACAAGGTGGGTTCCGGATTGGCTTGAATATCAAGTGGAGCAAAACATGCATGGCATGCTGTCCTTTGCATTCAGAGTACTGTAAATGACAACCGCTATTCAACAGTCTTCATGTCCAGTAATTTACTATCTCTGTAAACGTTTGGATTAATGCTTTGCCTAAACACCACATACAGAGGAAGTTAGGCTGGGATTCACTCTGATTGTGGGTTATAGGCATGCTAGCTTTTAAAGGATATTTCCGATTGAGCTGACATATGCAGCATTTACTGTGACTGTGATCTTCTCGAACATTGCCTTTAAAAGCTGCAATGCCTATAACCAGCAATCAGATTGAATACCGGATTTACCTTTAGTAATAAAACATACAATTTGAAACTCATATAGAAATAACTTTATGCAGTACTTATCAGCTATTACTTTCCGTGCTGCTCAAAATGCAGCTCAAAACAGCCAAATTCATATTAATAGAATAACATATTAACCATCACAAGCACATCATTGTTGCCCAAGTCTACATATCCTGTTTACCAATAAAACAAGTATCTGATATGAATTTAATTATCTTCTTTTTTTCAAAGTACTTATCTCTAGAGTGTTTCCTAAAGTTGTACGCATTTCTAACTGCAGAAAAAAAATTGCGCTGAACATTGGGCTGAACAGCTTTGGTTGTGGCCTAGGGAATCATCCCCACTGTATTGTACATGCTAATTTTAAAACAAAATTCTGTGTCTATAAATGTTACAAGCACACACTCTTCGTGTAACCTACTGACATCTGAGTAAATCATTAAAGAGAAATACTCTTCTGATTAATGTTGCCTTTGAAAATCTAATACCATGCCATTCCCCTCCATGAAAAAGGAGTCTTGTTGTTGAAGAATGATTAAAAAAATACCCCCCACACACACACACTAATTCAAAAGCTATTGGTTTTACTTGTATTTGATGTGCCAACATCTATTATTCAACTTTAAAACTTTTCTCTTGCATTCATATTCTCAAAGTTGTTCATTACAAATACATTTTTGTATCTTTATCTATTCCCTTGATATAATAAGATTAAGCTTAATACACCTCACAAATACAGCAACACCTCTAAGTTTACATTAAGTGTTGTTTAAACAGTGTGTAACAAGGACTTAGGCCGGTATTCAGTCCAATCAGTGTTAGATCCATGTTATAGCGTGCTTGACATTTAAAGATAAATACATATGCAGAGTTTACCATGAATGCAGTCTCCGCAAATGAGGGAACATTGCCTTTAAAAGGTAAAAAGCGTGATCAGATTGGATCCTGGCCTCAACCCCATACTGATCAAGGTAGCTGATGCATTGTTGAAAGGATAAACTGACCAATCATAGTCATCACCAAGCAGTGAAACAAAGCCTTCTTGTTGAACTCTTAGAATATGATGTGAGGAAAGTGATTATACTTTAGTTATTCTCCATTGATATTCAACTGAATCGTATTACACTTAAAATAAGTTGATTGTACTCCAAAATGACTGATAGCTGAGTTATAGGACTGAATTTAAAAAATGCATAATATTTAACTAAACAAGTCAGTTAAGAACAAATTCTTATTTAAAATGTTGGCCTAACCCAGACAATACTGGGCCAATTGTGCGCCACCCTATGGGACTCCCAATCACAACTGGATGTGATACAGGGACTGTAGTGATGACTCTGGCACTGAGATGCAGTGCCTTAGACCACTGCACCACTGTGGAATAGATAGGATTTAAAGCCACATTCACTGTTATCAACTGTGGTACTTCTGTAGTTGGGACAGACTATTTCTTCAGTAAGATGGTATAATAGTAAAACTTTGTTCCAGTAAATTAAGTGTCTGACTCATTCCAAGTTTGAATTTAATTAATTTCAGCACTTTTGCCTCATTCTCAACTTAGCACATGCTTGGAATACTGAATCATTCTGAAAAGGCTGCTCAAAGGTTAACTGAAATTCAGATTTTTCATGTCAAACCACTGATGAGTGATGAGAAATTTACATTCATATCTGCTTACCCTCGCACATTTCACAGGCCGGCACAGCATGACAAAGCATGGGAAAGTCCAGAGAAAATAATACTGGCACCAGATGATGAATCTTCTCCGAGCAGTTGAGATTCAGCACATTATCGATCAACACTCTCCTGTGGGGGTCTTGAGTCATGCCGACCATGTGGACAGCCCGGGCTTGGCTGAACTTCAAAGACTGCCTGCCTTCAAGCATCTCACCAAAAATACTCAAATTATGGTCCAAATAGGGCAAAATTAAATACAGTCATAAAAGGCAAGACATGCAACAGAAAGTGTTTGACAGTGTTGGGAGTGTTTTATGGACACTCATAATAGATTGAAATAAATAAGGTTCAGAGTTATAAAGAGGATAATGTACCTCTTCTCAGAATAAGCTATTTCTCAGAGCAAAGGTGCATACACTCTTAGAAAAAAGGTTGCTGTTCCCATAGGAGAACTCATTTTGGTTCCAGGGAAAACCCTTTTTGGTTCCACGTAGAACATTTTTGGGTTTCATGTATAACCCTCCATGTATAACCCCCAAAAGGGTTCAACTTGGAACCAAAAAAGGGTTCTTCAAATGGTTCTCCTTTGGGGAGAGCCAAATAACCCTTTTAGGTTTTAGATAGAAAAAAAGGTGCTAAGTGTGTAGATAATGATGTAATAGGGATGTTTCTGCCTGAATTACAGTATATATTACATTTTTAGACTGCTGAGCAAAGTAAAAATGTTAATTACGCTTTGTCTCACAGTTCATAGAGAATAAAGATTGTCATTTATCTTGGATGAGGCAAATTTTTGCAATTTTGTCACATTTCTTGTGTATCCTAGGCTCACATAAAAACCAAGCAGTGGTCTAATGAACCAGCACATAGGCATAATTAAAAGTGTTTCAGCAAATCATCCCACAGCTGGGTGAAAGCCAAAGGTTAGAGGTCATGTTGTTGAGCAATGATCTAATCCATGTGGTATGTTCAACATCGTACCATTTAATAAATGTCAGAGAAACATGCCATTACCCCCTAGGTCATTAAAACAGAACCTACCAGGTTTATTTGGTCTTTCATGTTAAGTGATAGTACAAAAGGTTTGTATAATTGCAACAACAAAAAAAAAAGTCTAAATACTAATATTAAGTACCGTTAATCAAATTAGCGTTGTTTTAGATAAAGTTTAGTTGTGTACAAGTGCAATGTGACTGGTCCATAGCCTCGTTACTGGCTGACCTTGAGATCACAATGCAACAATGAACCAGCGTAATGACTGTGATTATATAAGGAAACTATTATTGCCAAAGTGCTAATGTGGCCATTAAGAGCTAACAATGCATGCCTATCCCTCCGATTCCAACCTACACAGTCATCAACAAGTCCTAGCTATATTACAAAAGTACGGCTAATTACTATACAGCAGAATCAATTACACCAACAGAATCAAGTACATCCAAGCCAGCCTTAATTGAATAAATTCTCATTTATGTCTTGGACTTCTCAAGGTGACAGAGCATGCTGTGGTGAAATTAAATATTTATTTAGGCGTGTCATTAAGTTGACAATATCATTTAGATCAGTTCATTAAACAAGATACACCAATGATGAGACAATTATGGTTGTTAAATAAATCAAGATGCAGAGAGGAGGGAGAAAAAACATCACTGCTTTGATGTCTTTTCAGACCATCATAGCTGTTACAGAGGTCATTGAACTCAGTCCCTTGGTGATCATTGAACAGTCATACTTAGACACGCCTGGAAATCAATGGCTTTCATTATTGTTATCTCTTATTCTTCAAACACTGTAATAATAGACCAGAGAGAATGTAGTACATGCTGTATTGATACAAGGTATTAAGTATAGTGTGTTACATTATACGCTCCAACGGTCACAATGTGAGCTATGGAAACACAGAGTTGAAGATCGCCTGAGGTTTCAGACATAAAGAAGAGAAGAGAGAGAGGAGGGAGAGAAGAGGGAGTGAAGAGAGGAGACCGTGAAAAGTGTTGTCCTCTCTGGTATGACCGCCATTATGTGTGAATGATTTGACAGGCATGTCATGTAGATCTGCAGCAAATTCAACATTTTAAAAGGTAGTTCAAAATGACCAAGAGCTTTCACTCTGTTCTGCTGAACATGGAGAGTGCTCCATCTTTACAACGAATGGCCTAAGTGTGCACATCTTACAAAAGACTTTGCACTCAGAGCCCCAGTCTTCCCATATATGGGTTGACAACGGCATATTTTGCAATTGATAAGCGCCTAAATTGGAATGCAATGGCTGTACAGTAACATGCTAAGATCTCAAAATAGCCTAGAACACACCAATTATAAAATAATAAGCACACAACACAGGATATTTAAGGAAATATATTGATAATTTTACTCAAATAAAACTGTTGTAAAATAACTGTTGCAAGAATATGAGGAAGAATTATAATGCAAATGTGTGAACTAATTATAAAACAGGGAGATGTAGCCTACACACAACAACTGGCCCGACCAGACAGTTTTCCTCTAGTGATTTGCATTCCTCCATCACTACCAGTTTTGGGGAGTAACTATAGAAAAACTGGTTGAGAGAATGTGAAGTGTGTGCAAAGCTGTCATCAAGGCAAAGGGTGGGTACTTTGAAGAATCTCAAATATAAATTATACATAGTCCATATATCCATATATGTAATTTCATAGTTTTGATGTCTTCACTATTATTCTACAATGTATAAAATAGTAAAAAAATAAAGAAAAACCATTGAATGAGTAGGTGTCCACATTTTTGACAGGTACTGTATATTTGACCACGTCCCCAAATATGTTAATACCATACTGTTCTTTTTTGAGAGTGTGTTAATACATGTTCCAAGCAATATGTATGAACCTGGTGGTAATACAGAAACATTTACGCACTCAACCAAGAGGTTGCGCGTTTATATCCCTGCAACATTCAAGTGTTTTCTATATCAAGTGTCCTTGAGAACTAACAGTTTTACGTTGGTGGTAATAGATGGACAATTATTTATTTGATTCTGGGCAGCTTCTAGCAAAGTGTAAGAATGTGTTCTTTCCAATAAATATATTTTATGCTATATTCTTTCGGCCAAACAATGCCCTGTCCTATCATCTGGTGGTGTAGCAGGACATGTACAGTGCATTTGGAAAGTATCAGACCCCTTGACTTTTTCCACATTATGTTAAGTTACAGCCTAACTCTAAAATAGCTTAAATTGTTTTTTTCCCTCATCAATCAACACACAATACCCCATAATGACAAAACAAAAACATTTATCTTAGAAAAAAAAGAAAAAAAAAATATTACATTTACGTGTGTATTCAGACCATTTGCTCAGTACTATGTTAAAACAGCTTTGGCAGCGATTACAGCCTTGAGTATTCTTGGGTATGACGCTACGAGCTTGGCACACCTGTATTTGGGAAGTTTCTCCCATTCTTCTCTGCAGAGCTTCGCTGCATAGCTATTTTCAGGTCTCTCCAGAGATGTTCGATAGGCTTGAAGTCTGGGCTCTGGCTGGGCCACTCAAAAACATTCAGAGACTTGTCCCAAAGCCACTCCTGCGTTATCTTGGCTGTGTGCTTAGAGTCGTTGTCCTGTTGGAAGGTAAACCATCGTCTGAGGTCCTGAGTGCTCTGGAGCAGGTTTTCATCAAGGATCTCTCTGTACTTTGCTCCGTTCATCTTTCCCTTGATCCTGACTAGTCTCCCCGTCCCTGCCACTGAATAACATAGCTATAACATGATGCTGCCAACACTATGGTGACAGGTTTCTTTCAGGCGTGAAGTTCAATCTTGGTTTCATCAGACCAGAAAATCTTGTTTCTCATGGTCTGAGAGTCCTTTAGGTGCCTTTTGGCAAACTCCAACCGGGCGGTCATGTGCCTTTTCCTGTGGAATGGCTTCCATCTGGCCATTCTACCATAAAGGCCTGATTGGTGGAGTGCTGCAAAGATGGTTGTCCTGCTGGAAGGTTCTCCCATCTCTACAGAGAAACTCTGGAGCTCTGTCAGAGTGACCATTGGGTTCTTGGTCACCTCCCTGACCAAGACCCTTCTCCCCCAATTGCTCAGTTTGGCTGGGCGACCAGCTCTAGGAAGAGTCATGTTGGTCTCAAACTTCTTCCATTTAACAATGATGGAGGCCACTGTGTTCTTGGGGACCTTCAATGCTGCAGAAATGTTTTGTTACTCTTCCCCAGATCTGTGCCTCGACGCAATCCTGTCTCGGTGCTCTACGGACAATTCCTTCGATCTCATAGCTTGGTTTTGTTCAGACATGCACAATCAACTTTTGAATTTCCACAGGTGGACTCCAATCAAGTTGTAGAAACATCCCAAGGATGATCAACGGAAACATGATGCAACTGAGCTTGATTTCAAGTCTCATAGCAAAGGGTATGACTACTTATGTAAATAAGGTTTTCTGTTTTTATTTTTAATACATTTGCAGAAAAATAGACATATTTTAGCTTTGTCATAATGGGGTATAGTGTGTAGATTGATGAGGAAAAACATTTTTTAATACATTTTAGAATAAGGCTGTAACGTAACAAAATGTGGAAAAAGTCAAAGGGTCTGAATAATTTCCGCATGCATTGTAGGAGGATCTTTCAAGTTTCTAGGAACCAAGAGGTTTATAGTTGAAATCTCAGTTAACGCTGAGTCCCAAGTGTGGACACTTTTTTTTACATGATTTGAAATGAGAATACAGCAGCATACTGTCATTTTATAGAAATAACACCTTCAAGTTGTATATACTTCAGACAAATTGCAAAAATGTATTCATGTTAATATACTCTATGTATAGCAAATCTCTGTTAAATCCACAGACTTTGTGGCGCAGAATAAACGTCAAGTAGCTAGCAACGAAGAGGTTATACATTTAAATCCCAAGTGAGGTTGAGTCCAAAGCAATCCAGGGGACCATGACACAACGCTCTAAAACAGTTCTTGGGGACCATTACTGTTTAACCCATAAGACTGTAAGCTGGGGGGGTTATACTAAGATATATGGAATTGTTTTAAGATGTATTTATGTTCTACCATGTTCTACCAACTGAGCCACACAAGACCAATTGAGCTGATGTGACCACTCTGTGTAAAGGCGAGACTCTCACGAACATGTACAGTACATGTCGGTTGTTTTACCCACAGCCCTCACTTGTCTGAAGGTCAAGTGGGGCAAAAAAGTATTTAGTCAGCCACCAATTGTGCAAGAGAGGCCTGTAATTTTCATTATAGGTACACTTCAACTATGACAGACAAAATGAGAAAAAACATTCCAGAAAATCACATTGTATGATTTTTAATGAATTTATTTGCAAATTATGGTGGAAAATAAGTATTTGGTCATCTACAAACAAGCAAGATTTCTGTCTCTTCTTGCTCCTCTGTCCTCCACTTGTTACCTGTATTAATGGCACCTGTTTGAACTTGTCATCACTATGAAAGACACCTGTCGAAAACCTCAAACAGTCACAATCCAAACTCCACTATGGCCAAGACCAAATAGCTGTCAAAGAACACCAGAAATAAAATTGGATGGAAAACACTCTGAAGTTTCTAAAACTGTTTGAATGATGTCTGTGAGTATAACATAACTCATATGGCAGGCAAAAACCTGAGACAAATCCAACCAGTAAGTGGGAAATCTTAGGTTTGTAGTTATTCAACTATTTTTGTTCAAATATACAGTGTCTATGGGGTCAAATTGCACTTCCTAAGGCTTCCACTAGATATCAACAGTCTTTAGAACGTTGTTTGATGCTTCTACTGTGAAAGAGGGGGGAATGGGAGCTGAATGAGTCAGTGGTCTGTCAGAGTGCCACGAGCTGGTCACGCGCTTTCACGTGAGAGTTAGCTTGCGTTCCATTGTAATTCTACAGACAAAGGAATTCTCCGGTTGGAACATTGAAGATTTATGATAAAAACATAGTAAAGATTGATTATATTCATCGTCTGACATGTTTCTACGAACTGTAATGACTTTTCTTCTGAACTTTCACGTGCGTCGTGCATTTGGATTTGTGAACTCAACGCGCTAACAAAAGGAGGTATTTGGACATAAATTATGGACTTTATCGAATAAATCAAACATTTATTGTGGAACTGGGATTCCTGGGAGTGCATTCTGATGAAGATCATCAAAGGTAAGTGAATATTTATAACGCAATTTCTGACTTCTGTTGACTCCAACATGGCGGATATCTGTATGGCTTGGTTTGTTGTCTGAGTGCCGTACTCAGATTATGGTCTTTTTTTAAAAATCTGACACAGCGGTTGCATAAAGGAGAAGTATATCTCTAATTCTGTGCATAACACTTGTATCTTATATTAAAGTTTATGAAGACAATTTCTGTAAATGTCACGTTTCTTCAAAATCAAACCCAGAAGCAGACTAGGACAAGGAGAGTAGGAAGAAGGTGAGTATTTATTTACAAGTGAAAGTGAATGGTTAGATATATCCAGGTGGCGTAGCGGGCAGCGGTGGTGAGTTGATGGGAGTAAATAGGTGGATCCAATGGGGAAGCGGAATCCTCCGACGACCAGGCGGGAATGGGGTAAATGATCCGGGTGAGTAACTGAAGACAAAACAAACAGAGATAAGTTTAAGGCAAGCAATACGTAAAAAACAACAAAACAAATTCTATCCAACTTGAGGCTGATACTCTGGCACAACATACTGTTCATGGCTAACGATCCGGCAGGGAATGGATGTCAGGTCCGGGCTTATGAAGAGGAGAGATGATGATCAGGACCAGGTGTGCAGATAGCTGATGGGATACAGGTGCGGGTAATCAGAACTCCCAACTGGCTACATTGCCCGGCAACCAGACAGGGTGCGTTCCAGGACGCCGGAAAAAACACTCCAGGACAGAACACAGGCAAAAACAGACTCAGGAAACGGGATTCGTGACAGTACCCCCCCTCCGACGAACGCCACCGGGCGGACTACCCGGAGCGCCAGGGTGGAGTCGGTAAAAGTCACGAAGCAGATCATCGTCAAGGATCTGACGCCGAGGAATCCAACTCCTCTCCTCAGGACCATATCCTTCCCAATCCACTAAATACTGGAACCCTCGACCCCGCCGTCTGGAGTCCACGATGTGGTGCACCGTGTAGACAGGACCACCTCCGATCATCCGAGGAGGAGGAGGACGAGGAGGAGGGGGCAACAAAGGACTGAGGAGAACCGGCTTGAGGCAGGAGACATGAAAGGTGGGATGTACTCTTAGTGTAGCAGGCAACTTGAGTCGGACCACAACAGGATTAATGATCCTCTCCACTACAAACGGACCAATGAACTTCGGTGACAGTTTCCTCGACTCAGTCCGTAGAGGAAGATCCCGTGTAGCCAACCAAACCCTATCTCCAACGGTATAAGCGGGGGCAGGAATACGGCGACGATTCGCCTTGATCTGATACCGGTCAGAAACCTTAAGGAGGGCCTTCCTGGCCCGATGCCAGGTGCGGTGGCAACGACGGATGTGGGTCTGGACAGAAGGAACCGAGAGATCCCACTCCTGAGAAGGAAACAAGGGAGGTTGGTAACCGTACAGGCACTGGAAGGGAGACATCCCAGTGGCAGATGAAGGGAGAGTATTATGAGCATACTCGACCCAGGGTAATTGAGAGGACCAAGAGGTGGGATCGGAGGAAACAAGACAGCGCAGCGTGGACTCCATCTTCTGGTTGGCTCTCTCCGCCTGACCATTAGATTGGGGATGAAATCCAGATGTGAGACTGACTGTAGCTCCAATGGCCAAACAGAAGGATTTCCAGACAGCAGAGGTAAACTGAGGACCACGGTCAGAAACAATGTCACAGGGCAACCCGTGGACCCTGAACACCTCCCTAACCAGGATCACGGACATCTCAGTGGCAGAAGGCAGCTTGGAGAGGGGAACAAAGTGGGCAAACTTGCTGAATCTATCCACAATGGTCAGAATAACCGTGTTACCAACAGAAGGGGGCAACCCCGTGACAAAATCCAGGGCCAGATGCGACCAAGGTCGCCGGGGAATAGGTAGGGGGTGAAGAAGCCCAGAGCTGGCCCGATTGGTACTCTTATTCTGTGCACAAACAGGACAAGCGGCAACAAACCTCTGGGTATCTTCTCCCATGGCAGGCCACCAAAATCGTCTGCGCAGTAACGCCATAGTCCGAGCAACACCAGGGTGACAAGCTATCTTGCTGGTGTGGGACCACTGAAGGACAGCAGAACGAACCTGACTCAGGCACGAACAACCGACCGGGTGGACCGTTATCGGGCCCGGGCTGTGTCCGAAGAGCCGCCATCACCTCCTCCTCAATCCTCCATGTAACGGCTTCCACGACAACGTTCTGGGGAAGAATCGTCTCAGTCTTGGCCCCACTCTCCTCCGTCTTGGAGAACATCCGGGACAGGGCGTCCGCCTTCCCGTTCTTCGACCCAGGTCGGAACGTCAGGGAAAAATTGAAGCGTCCAAAAAAACAAAGCCCACCGGGCCTGACGGGAGTTGAGACGTTTAGCCGATTGCACGTAAGCCAGATTCTTGTGGTCAGTCCAGACCACAAACGGTTGCTCCGCTCCCTCCAACCAGTGACGCCACTCCTCCAAGGCAAGCTTCACAGCGAGAAGCTCCCGGTTACCCACATCGTAGTTTCTTTCAGCTGGAGAAAGACGACAAGAGTAGAAGGCGCAGGGATGGAGTTTACCGTCAGTGGAGCTACGCTGGGACAGGATGGCGCCCACCCCCACATCAGACGCATCCACCTCCACAACGAACTGACGGGAAGTGTCAGGTTGAGAGAGAATCGGGGCGTTGGTGAATCGGCTCTTCAAATCTAGAAATGCTCGGTCTGCATCAGGAGACCAACAGAACTTTCTGGTGCAAGACGTCAGTACAGTTAAAGGGGCGGCCACCCGGCTGTAATCACGGATAAACCTCCGATAAAAATTTGCAAACCCCAGGAATCTCTGGAGCTGCAATCTCGTACCGGGCTGGAGCCAATCCCGAACCGCCCGAACCTTCTCTTGGTCCATCTTGATCTCTCCCCTGGAGATGATGTACCCGAGGAAGGACGTCGTGTGGGCGTGAAAAATCGCACTTCTCAGCCTTCACGAACAGACGGTTCTCCAATAACCGCTGCAGGACCTGCTTGACATGCTGAACGTGGCTAGAAAGCTCCTTTGAGAAGATGAGGATATCATCCAGGTAAACGAACACAAAAATACCAATCATATCTCTCAGAACGTCATTCACCATACTTTGGCACACAGCAGGAGCATTGGTCAGTCCAAACGGCATCACCTGGTACTCGAAATTTCCCATCGAGTATTGAACCCAGTCAACCACTCGTCCCCCTCCTTGATCCGAACCATAATGATAAGCATTACGTAAATCAAGCTTCGTAAAAACCGTAGCACCCTGTAAAGAATCGAAAGCCGAGCTCATCAAGGGCAGGGGATACTTGTTCTTGACCGTAATATCATTCAAACCCCGATAATCAATACACGGTCGAAGAGAGCCATCCTTCTTGCTCACAAAAAAAAATCCTGCTCCCAGAGGTGATGACGAGGGCCGAATGAGACTTGCAGCTAGAGATTCCTTGATGCAGGTCTCCAAGGCCTCACGTTCAGGTCGAGAGATACTGTATAACCGTCCCTTGGGAAAGGCGGCTCCAGGAAACAGATTAATCGCACAGTCATAAGGTCGGTGGGGAGGAAGGGACTGAGCCTTCTGTTTACTGAATACTTCACCCAGCTCGTGATATGTTTCTGGAACCAGGGACAAATCAGGATGAGCAGCGTCACTGACCTGACTGGAAACGGCAGGAGAACAGGCAGTCCTAAGACAGTTAGCATGACAATCACTGCTCCAACTAGTTACCTTACCCGTCACCCAATCAAACGAGGGACTGTGTTCCTTCAGCCAGGGGTAACCAAGAACCAGAGGAACATGGGGCGAGGACAGAATGAAGAAGGAGATAAACTCTAAATGATTCCCCGACAACAACATCTTAACCGGTTCAGTGCTCATCGTGATCCGTGCCAGACTACTGCCGTTCAGAGTGGTTGCTTCAATGGCTTCCGGCAATTGCTCCTTGGAAAGCCCCAGCTGTTCCACCAAGTCGGCATCAATAAAGCTGCCATCGGCACCTGAATCGATAAAAGCGTTCATCTCTAAGCTTTGATCCTTATTCATAAGGGTCGCAGGAAAACGGGGTCTGACAGGATTCTTGAGAGGTTGAAACTGGCTCGCTAAAATTCCTCCCAAAACTAGCGAGCCGGGCAGTTTAACAAGCGCTGTGGACAAGCGGAGATGTAATGTCCTGAGCTACCACAGTAGAGACATTAGTCAGTAGAAAGCTAAGGTAACTGAGCTAAACGACTACCGCCCCGTAGCACTCACATCCGTCATCATGAAGTGCTTTGAGAGACTAGTCAAGGACCATATCACCTCCACCCTACCTGACACCCTAGACCCACTCCAATTTGCTTACCGCCCAAATAGGTCCACAGACGATGCAATCTCAACCACACTGCACACTGCCCTAACCCATCTGGACAAGAGGAATACCTATGTGAGAATGCTGTTCATCGACTACAGCTCGGCATTCAACACCATAGTACCCTCCAAGCTCGTCATCAAGCTCGAGACCCTGGGTCTCGACCCCGCCCTGTGCAACTGGGTACTGGACTTCCTGACGGGCCGCCCCCAGGTGGTGAGGGTAGGCAACAACATCTCCTCCCCGCTGATCCTCAACACTGGGGCCCCACAAGGGTGCGTTCTGAGCCCTCTCCTGTACTCCCTGTTCACCCACGACTGCGTGGCCACGCACGCCTCCAACTCAATCATCAAGTTTGCGGACGACACAACAGTGGTAGGCTTGATTACCAACAACGATGAGACGGCCTACAGGGAGGAGGTGAGGGCCCTCGGAGTGTGGTGTCAGGAAAATAACCTCACACTCAACGTCAACAAAACTAAGGAGATGATTGTGGACTTCAGGAAACAGCAGAGGGAACACCCCCCTATCCACATCGATGGAACAGTAGTGGAGAGGGTAGCAAGTTTTAAGTTCCTCGGCATACACATCACAGACAAACTGAATTGGTCCACTCACACAGACAGCATCGTGAAGAAGGCGCAGCAGCGCCTCTTCAACCTCAGGAGGCTGAAGAAATTTGGCTTGTCACCAAAAGCACTCACAAACTTCTACAGATGCACAATCGAGAGCATCCTGGCGGGCTGTATCACCGCCTGGTATGGCAACTGCACCGCCCTCAACCGTAAGGCTCTCCAGAGGGTAGTGAGGTCTGCACAACGCATCACCGGGGGCAAACTACCTGCCCTCCAGGACACCTACACCACCCGATGTCACAGGAAGGCCATAAAGATCATCAAGGACATCAACCACCCGAGCCACTGCCTGTTCACCCCGCTATCATCCAGAAGGCGAGGTCAGTACAGGTGCATCAAAGCTGGGACCGAGAGACTGAAAAACAGCTTCTATCTCAAGGCCATCAGACTGTTAAACAGCCACCACTAACACTGACACTGACTCAACTCCAGCCACTTTAATAATGGGAATTGATGGGAAATGACGTAAATATATCACTAGCCACTTTAAACAATGCTACCTTATATAAATGTTACTTACCCTACATTATTCATCTCATATGCATACGTATATACTGTACTCTATATCATCGACGGTATCCTTATGTAATACATGTATCACTAGCCACTTTATACTATACTATGCCACTTTGTTTACATACTCATCTCATTTGTACATACTGTACTCGATACCATCTACTGTATCTTGCCTATGCTGCTCTGTACCATCACTCATTCATATATCCTTATGTACATATTCTTTATCCCCTTACACTGTGTACAAGACAGTAGTTTTGGAATTGTTAGTTAGATTACTTGTTATTACTGCATTGTCGGAACTAGAAGCACAAGCATTTCGCTACACTCGCACTAACATCTGCTAACCATGTGTATGTGACAAATAAAATTTGATTTAATTTGATTTGATTTGTTGGTCTCACGTCTACGTTGGCGCTCCTCCTTAGTTAGCCCGTGTCGCCCCACTTGCATAGGTTCAGGATCTGGTGGCAAGACCCCTCCACTAATCCCGTGTGGGGAATAACGATCAATACGTTCTGGTTCACTTCCTGAACCGAATGGTAACCGAGTTGCTGATTGATTGGATGGGCCCCACTGCTTCTCCCTCCTTCTCTCTCGGACTCTATTATCTACCCGAATAGATAAAGTGACCAAGCTGTCTAGGTCACTAGGCTCTGGATAGGATATCAGCTCGTCCTTGAGTTGCTCCGACAACCCCTGGTAAAAAGCCGCTTGTAGTGACTCCTCATTCCAACCACTCTCCACAGACAATGTCCTAAACTCGATCATAAAGTCTGCCACACTGCGAGCTCCTTGGCGAAGAGTGAACAAACGTTTAGCTGCGTCCTTACCTCGGACTGGATGGTCAAAAAGCCTTCTCATCTCTCCCGTGAATTCCTGGTATGAAGCCATGCAGGTCTCCTGTCGTTCCCAAACGGCTGAAGCCCATTCCAGAGCTCTTCCACGCAGCAGTTCAATAACAAAGGCTATCCTAGCCTTGTCAGTGGCGTAAGAATGGGGCTGCAGATCAAACACTAACCCACACTGCATAAGAAACGAACGGCATCTTCCCAAATCCCCTTCATATTTATCAGGCGTCGGTACCTTGGGTTCACGGAAGGAAACCGCATCAGACACGGCAGGTGAGATGGGTGAAACAGGTGGTGAATGAATCGCCAGCAAACTGAGCTGATCCTGGATTTGTGTCAAGCTAGCAGATAAGTTCTGGATTGCACCCGCTATCTCCTGTAGCGCCGTCTTGTGTTGTCCCAATGTCTTCCCCTGCTGGGTAATGGCATGGCAAGCGGAATCCAGGTCCGCTGGGTTCATCCTTGGCCGGATCGTTCTGTCACGTTTCTTCAAAATCGAACCCAGAAGCAGACCAGGACAAGGAGAGTAGGAAGAAGGTGAGTATTTATTTACAAGTGAAAGTGAATGGTTAGATATATCCAGGTGGCGTAGCGGGCAGCGGTGGTGAGTTGATGGGAGTAAATAGGTGGATCCAATGGGGAAGCGGAATCCTCCGACGACCAGGCGGGAATGTGGTAAATGATCCGGGTGAGTAACTGAAGACAAAACAAACAGAGATAAGTTTAAGGCAAGCAATACGTAAAAAACAACAAAACAAATTCTATCCAACTTGAGGCTGATACTCTGGCACAACATACTGTTCATGGCTAACGATCCGGCAGGGAATGGATGTCAGGTCCGGGCTTATGAAAAGGAGAGATGATGATCAGGACCAGGTGTGCAGATACAGTGCCTTGCGAAAGTATTCGGCCCCCTTGAACTTTGCGACCTTTTGCCACATTTCAGGCTTCAAACATAAAGATATAAAACTGTATTTTTTTGTGAAGAATCAACAACAAGTGGGACACAATCATGAAGTGGAACGACATTTATTGGATATTTCAAACTTTTGTTAACAATTCAAAAACTGAAAAATTGGGCGTGCAAAATTATTCAGCCCCTTTACTTTCAGTGCAGCAAACTCTCTCCAGAAGTTCAGTGAGGATCTCTGAATGATCCAATGTTGACCTAAATGACTAATGATGATAAATACAATCCACCTGTGTGTAATCAAGTCTCCGTATAAATGCACCTGCACTGTGATAGTCTCAGAGGTCCGTCAAAAGCGCAGAGAGCATCATGAAGAACAAGGAACACACCAGGCAGGTCCGAGATACTGTTGTGAAGAAGTTTAAAGCCGGATTTGGATACAAAAATATTTCCCAAGCTTTAAACATCCCAAGGAGCACTGTGCAAGCGATAATATTGAAATGGAAGGAGTATCAGACCACTGCAAATCTACCAAGACCTGGCCGTCCCTCTAAACTTTCAGCTCATACAAGGAAAGACTGATCAGAGATGCAGCCAAGAGGCCCATGATCACTCTGGATGAACTGCAGAGATCTACAGCTGAGGTGGGAGACTCTGTCCATAGGACAACAATCAGTCGTATATTGCACAAATCTGGCCTTTATGGAAGAGTGGCAAGAAGAAAGCCATTTCTTAAAGATATCCATAAAAAGTGTTGTTTAAAGTTTGCCACAAGCCACCTGGGAGACACACCAAACATGTGGAAGAAGGTGCTCTGGTCAGATGAAACCAAAATTGAACTTTTTGGCAACAATGCAAAACGTTATGTTTGGCGTAAAAGCAACACAGCTGAACACACCATCCCCACTGTCAAACATGGTGGTGGCAGCATCATGGTTTGGGCCTGCTTTTCTACAGCAGGGACAGGGAAGATGGTTCAAATTGATGGGAAGATGGATGGAACCAAATACAGGACCATTCTGGAAGAAAACCTGATGGAGTCTGCAAAAGACCTGAGACTGGGACGGAGATTTGTCTTCCAACAAGACAATGATCCAAAACATAAAGCAAAATCTACAATGGAATGGTTCAAAAATAAACATATCCATGTGTTAGCCAAGTCAAAGTCCAGACCTGAATCCAATCGAGAATATGTGGAAAGAACTGAAAATTGCTGTTCACAAATGCTCTCCATCCAACCTCACTGAGCTCAAGCTGTTTTGCAAGGAGGAATGGGAAACAAATTCAGTCTCTCGATGTGCAAAACTGATAGAGACATACCCCAAGCGACTTACAGCTGTAATCGCAGCAAAAGGTGGCGCTACAAAGTATTAACTTAAGGGGGCTGAATAATTTTGCACGCCCAATTTTTCAGTTTTTGATTTGTTAAAAAAGTTTGAAATATCCAATAAATGTCGTTCCACTTCATGATTGTGTCCCACTTGTTGTTGATTCTTCACAAAAAAATACAGTTTTATATCTTTATGTTTGAAGCCTGAAATGTGGCAAAAGGTCGCAAAGTTCAAGGGGGCCGAATACTTTCGCAAGGCACTGTAGCTGATGGGATACAGGTGCGGGTAATCAGAACTCCCAACTGGCTACATTGCCCGGCAACCAGACAGGGTGCGTTCCAGGACGCCGGAAAAAACACTCCAGGACAGAACACAGGCAAAAACAGACTCAGGAAACGAGATTCGTGACAGTAAATTAATGTGGCTCTCTGCAAAATCACCGGATGTTTTGGAAGCAAAACATTACTGAACGTAACGTGCCAATGTAAACTGAGATTTTCTGATATAAATATGCACTTTTTATCGAAGAAAACATACATGTATTGAAGTCCTATGAGTGTCATCTGATGAAGATCATCATTACAACACAGTGTCAATTAATCAATCAGTTTTGTTCACTTTTGTTTGACTATTAAATCAACCAAATTGAATGATTCTTGTGTGTACTTGTTTACACAACACATCATAATTAGAACTGTCTAATTATGATGTCATGGTAAATTATTTAGAGGAATACCACAATGTATGAACAATGACATACTCAATGTAATGGTGTTACAAAGATAGCTTGTAGGTAACATTGCTATTTGATGTTATCAAGGGAGTGTAGCTCTCCATGTTTGGGGTGTATAATGAAGAGTAGAATGGGCAGTAGTCTCCAAAGACTGCAGGCGGCGCTCCTGGTGGCTGGGGACTTTAATGCAGGGAAACTTAAATCCGTTTGACCTAATTTCTACCAGCATGTTAAATGTGCAACCAGAGGGAAAACAACTCTAGACCATCTTTACTCAACACAGAGAGACACGTACAAAGCTCTCCCTTGCCCTCCATTTGGCAAATCTGACCATAATTCTATCCTCCTGATTCCTGCTTACAAGCACAAATTAAAGCAGAAAGCACCAGTGATGCGGGCAATAAAAAAGTGGTCAGATGAAGCAGATGCTAACAAATACAATACATGTGACAAATACAATTTGATGTGATTTGATTTAGTGACGTGTTTATAGCTGAGCAGAATCATACTGCTTCTTAATGGGCAATCTTATGCCAGAGGACGATTACTTTATTTCAGGAGATAAAAATACTTTTCTCTGACATCTAAGCTCTTCATCTCTTGGTCACAGAAGTAGGATGATTGGCATACAACGTACATTATATCAATTTACATTTCAGCCACACACAGCACCCCAATGACCCCTTAGTAAGTAGCATCCTGTTTTTAAGCCCACTAGAACTTTACAGTCAATGTAATGAATTTTGTTGTCAGTGAAAAGGCTTTCTTGTAACATGATTGTAATATTTATATTAAGCAACCCACTCCCACCAACACCCGTTGTTTACACAGTGAGTAAGATTCAGAGTAAAGTTTAAAGTTCCTCTGCACCCAAGCTGGATAATTAGAACTGTGGGAAGTGCTAGCTAATGCAACAAGTACCTTAGCCAATAGCTTGATTAGCAGAGAAAGGTTCAGAAAGGCCATCACCGCTGTGAACTGCTCCAGTTCGCTATTCATTAACTACTTTGATCCCAGGAACTGGACCCAAGCTTATTAAAATTACCACATCGAATTGAAAAGTAAATGTATGACCATATTTCTACTATAGGTCTGCTTTTTAAAGGTCTTAAAATTGACACATCCTGTCCTTGGAATCAAGGACTTATTTATTGAAGTTTGGAAAAGAGGATTGTGAGCTATTTGCATAACAGCAACATCCCAAGGTAAAATAATATGATGAAACTGTATTTTGTGAGCTTGATGATCAGTTTATTATAGCGCACTACGGTTTATTTCAGGTGACAGGTTCAGCACACATCACTGCATTATTTATCCGATTTTTTTAAATTTATCTTTGAAGACACGTAGGTCGATTCATTGCTCTCTTTTTATTTATAAACCTCCCTTACAAAAACTTACGCTGTACCTAACATCATTATTAACCTTTAGACGTACGAGTTACCATACCCGGTCTCAGGGATGGCTAACTCTGGAGACACCTTCGGTCTTCACAAAGTTAGGTAAATCTTATTTTCGTTTCTTTGCACTCCATGTGTGGAAACTTCTACAGAGTTCCTTACAACTAGTTGTATTGATGCCTCTCGGCAGTTCAAATTGTTTATTGGGAAACTATTTGCGGAGGAATGTGATTGTTTCTCTTGATTGTGTTTTTGTGTATTTGTATTATGTTGTATTTTTGAATTGTGTATATGCAGGACTCCCTTGTAAAATATACATTGTTCTTAATGGGAGGCCCTACTAAAATAAAGGTGAAATAAAAAACAAAGTCTGTGAACTCTACTGTACATAAATTCAAAGTATTCTTCAAGTATATACTGTATATTTACGTTTGAAGATGTATATATTGGATTTGAAAGAAAGTGGCTCCCCATCATACACATCTCACCTCAAAGAACCCATTAGCACAGTGAGAAACACATTAGCGTTATTTCACTTTATTCCTCTTCATATCCTCACTGTCCAAATGGAGTCCTGGCAGCAGAAGATAGGCTGTGAACTTGTTAGCAGGCTTTGGGTCAGCAAAATACATTCTCACCTCTCATCACCAAGTCTGGGTCCTTTTGGGGGAGTGTGTTATATTATACTGCTGAAAGAACTCAAGTCTTTGCCACTAAATGAAGATAGCTCAGCTCTTTGCATGCAAACTTTCAAACACATTACTCTGTCCCAATACAAGAAGATGAATCATTGTCAATTACATCCTCCGATGTGTTTCTATCAGTGTTCATTGTGTGCAACCTTAACATCGGGCTTCACTGCATGGGTCCATCAAAGTGAGCAGCGAGCTGCATCTCCCTGCTGTAGGAGCAGGAGACATGCCTTGCGGGACGCTTCCGCTTCTACCTCCTCCCCCTGAATGCAATGTGACGGCCGCAGGTTCAATCACAAGTTGGTGAATGCTCGCAAAGTCAGAACAGAGAGAGTTGTCTGGTATGTGGTAAAGCATATGGATGTGCTGCTGGTACTTCAGAGGCATCCAGACAGAAGATTGGGGAAAGAGATTATCCGCTGAAAAACAACAGGCAAAAGATGACATTCTGTTGCCAAGGCTTTGGAAGAACCCTGGTGTGACTTATTTTGATTGGAATAAAGCACTATTCTTAGTCAAAATGATATGCATTGAATCATATAATATTCTTCCGGCACAGTTCCAGTTCCAGTTATGAATGTGATTCCTTGGCAGGCACTTGGCAGGCCACTTGGCAGGTGGATCCATTCCTAAGGTTTAATGTTCTAACATAATGGCCCATTAGAGCCTGTTTTACATTCCAGACACTCTTCCACCACAGCCACCACAGCCAGTTTCTTTTGAATATGTATCACGTCACACAATAAACACAACCCAGTTAGCGCATAATGTTTGAGAACCATACAGTGCCAGTCAAAAGTTTGGACAGACCTACTCATTGCAGGGTTTTCCTTTATTTTTACAATGTTGAAAAATAGTGAAGAGATCAACACTTTAGACTTATTGCTTATTGTTACTTTTCCTAAACTATGGATGACAATCAACTGGGCTTCTTTTATTTTGTTAAAATAATATATCTGTGGATATCCCCATATAATTGATATGCTGCCTATATTGTCGTAAACTGTGCTGTGTGTGTTTGCGTGCTGCAAAAGCATAATCCCAATCACAGAGCTGTATGCATCTCTCCACTGCCCTTCTCTGGGACAACACTGTAAATATTTTGACACAGCCGTCTCCCATACTACATTCTGTATTCTATGTTTCTGTAAGATGGAGAGACACATGAGACAGAGACACAGATATCCTTCTGTAAACGTCTAATCTCATTCTGCATGAATGAAAGCCTACCAAGTCATATATTGTTGTTTATGTTTGATGGCAATACAATATCATTGTTTTTCCCAGACTGCAAGTACAGTACCAGTCAAAACTTTGGACACACCTACTCATTTTTCTTTTTTCCAAACTAGGAAATAACACATATGGAAATATTTAGTAAGTAAAAAAGCGTTAAACAAATGTATATTTTCTGTTTGAGATTCTTCAAAGTAGCCACCCTTTGCCTTGACGACAGCTTTGCACAATCGTGGCACTCTCTCAACCAGCTTCATGAGGTAGTCACCTGGAATGCTTTTCAATTAACAGGTGTGTTAATTCTTACTGCGTTTGAGCCAATCAGTTGTGTTGTGACAAGGTAGTTGTGGTAAATACTGTAAATGCTTCACAGAGATCAAGTAAAAGACACATCTCAACATCAACTGTTGAGTGGAGACTGCGTGAACCAGGCCTTCGTGGTCGAATTGCTGCAAAGAAACCACTACTAAAGGATGCCAATAACAAGAAGAGACTTGCTTGGGCCAAGAACTATGAGCAATGGCCATTAGACCGGTGGAATGTCTTTGTGAGATGCAGAGTAGGTGAACGGATGATCTCCGCACTGTGGTGCCCACCTTGAAGAATGGAGGAAGGGGTGTGATGGTGTGGGGGTGCTTTGCTGGTGACACTGTTGGTGATTTATTTAGATTTCAAGGCACACTTAACCAGCATGGCTACCACTGTATTCTGCAGTGATACGCCATCCCATCTGTTTGGCGCTTAGCGGGACGATCGTTTGTTTTCCGACATCAGATGACCTGGCCTCCACAATCACTCGGCCTCAACCCAATTGAGATAGTTTGGGAAAAGCAGCCAAACAGTGCTCAGCATACATTATCAAAGGTGCTTCAACAAAGTACTGAGTAAATGGTCTGAATACTTATAGTATATCACTGTGATATTTCATTTTTGTATTTGTTATAAATTTGCGACAATTTCTAAAAACCTGTTTTGCTTTGTCATTATGGGGTATTGTGTGTAGATTGATGAGGGGGGAAAAC
The DNA here is from genome assembly GCF_057628025.1 of Oncorhynchus mykiss. Taxonomy (NCBI): domain Eukaryota; kingdom Metazoa; phylum Chordata; class Actinopteri; order Salmoniformes; family Salmonidae; genus Oncorhynchus; species Oncorhynchus mykiss. Next base: position 32,103,722 of record NC_143025.1, read on the forward strand.
TAATTAATCAATTTTAGAATAAGGCTGTAATGTAACAAACTTTGGAAAAAGTGAAGGGGTCTGAATACTTTCTGAATGCACCGTATGTATGTACGTGCATCATCACGTATGTAAGGTGACTAGGCATCAGGATATATGATGAACAGAGTAGCAGCAGATTATATGATGATTGTATGTGAGTGGGTGTGCATGTGTGTAGAGTCAATATAAATGTACGTGCATATTATGTGTGTGTGAGCAAATTATGGAGTGAGTGTTTGAGTGAGTTGGAGTGTCAGTATGTGTGAATGTGTAGGGCCCTGTGAGTGTGCTTAGAGACAGTGAAGTACAAAAAATACAAGGGTTAACTAAGATAGTCCGTGTAGCCAATTATTTTTTTATTTTGCAAAATTATGTAAAGGTAAAAAAAAATTGAATTGTACACATTAACATCAATACACTCTCATTTCCATTCTCAGAACAAAAAAAATATTCCATAAAAAACTAGAAAACTTTAATAATTTTCTGAGAACATTCTAAGAATGTTATTTAAGAACATCAGCATTCTGTTCTCAGCATCAACAAAAGTCTTTATATCGTCTATCGCAGCCAACACACCTGATGACACTTATATCAAATAGGGTTAGGGTTAGGGTTAGAGTTTTACTTGAGTCATTTTCTATTAAGGTATCTTTACTTTTACTCAACTATGAAATTTGGTTACTTTTTCCACCACTGGTGAAAATCATTGTCACATTTTAAAACGCTTCTCCAGATCCCACTCTGCATTCTCATTTAGCCTTTATGATGAATGAATCTGAGGCACAACATTCCATAGCTTCTAGGATAAAGTTGTTGCATTTATCCTCTGATTTCAAATACATTGCTTGGATCATCTGTGATTTGTTTTAATATTAATCTGCTTTAATTTCCATGAAAACAAAGAATGCATTAAGCCTCTTTTCTATGGTCCAAGTTCTGTGTGAGAGCTAAATTAGCAGTATTTTACAAGAACAGTCTAAATTGAATCTGCTTAAGGGGACACTAAGACGAGGACTAATCCAGTGTCCACATAATCAAAGCAAGCTTGAGTATAAGATTTGATCCAAATAGAGAACTTCCTCACTACATTAACTTTAGTTCAAGTTTATAGCTGGCTAAATATTGGCATCAACTATTTTCACGTCAATAAAATGTCTGTTGAAACCTTTATGGGGGCTGTTGTACAGAGAACACCCACTGGGCACAAAACTGGTTGAATTAACGTTGTTTCAACATCATTTGTCAAACTATTGTGCTGTGGAATCTACATGGAAATATATTGGATGCACACAAACATCAACAATATCACACCCCCATTTCCAGCACCCGCGTCACTCTCAGCCATATGGCCTCAAACTGCACCATTTTGTTTCTCTCCGTCATCCCCATGCACTTTCAACATTTAGATAATAAAGCATTTTACCTTTCCATTTTGTTAACGAGGGAGGATTGGTTGATATCCAGTTTAAGTATACGTTTTTTCAATATGATTGACGATAAAAGTTTTGTCCAACCCATAGGGTATCTCACTTCACCCTCATATGCTATGTCTTGAAATATGCAGACAGATGGATTAAAAGTAAATTCACAATGTAATCCTTCTGCCAGCCAACTTTCCAACTCCGCACATAAATTTGGGACTTTAGAGCATTCCCAGAATGCATGGACTACTGGGTTATTGTTAGTTTTACGTTGAAGACATGACTCTGCCATTGTGCTGTAGAATTTGTGAATTTTGTCACTTGTGTAATAAATTCTATACATTAGTTCATACTGAATTAAGTGTACATTTTTGTTAACTGTAATTTCTTTACTTATGTTCCAACATTCCATCCATCTTGTGGCAATATCAATTATTTTTAAGTCTTTGTTCCAATAATTTCATATTTTTTCAAAGAGATTGTCAGTTGGATAGGCTCTTTTCAAGGTTTTGGTTAACTTACCTATCAAATAGAATTCCCTCAAGATTTCCCTGATGCCCAAAATGTTTCAAATCAAATTTTTGTGATAGAACATTTTTAAGTTCAATGTATTTTAAAATATCCACATTGGTCAGTCCAAAATTACTTTTAAATTCTATCATGGAAATAAATGTAGTTCCTACTACCAATTGTAGTAATTCTGCACAGGGACACTCGAAGTCATTGCTTATTTTCAGAGCCTCCTTTAGACTAGTGTTCTATTCATAAAGGGTTTCGATATTTACACTAGTTGTTCTATTTAATAGCACTTTCTCCTTTCATATCTCCATACAGAATCCCTTTATAACGATGTAGAGCATAAATGTCTAGAGACATCCATATCACTCATGTGCATCTACAACGCCTAACACCTGCTATTATCAGTTGTTCTCAGACGACGTACGCGATCGTTACACACATGCCATTAGTAGAGGCTGCAGATACACGTAGACAATTCTTAGGTATTCACCATATGTATCTTCAATGGTTCCAGTGGTTGTCTGACCACGTAGACACTTCTCTTATAAATGCCTACAGTCAGCTAGGCTTTCCATGGTATCGTTAGGTCCTCATTCTAGACTTCTCTTCTTACCAGTGAATAGCCTTCTCTCTATAAGACTATGGGTACCTTTTTATGCGTTACTCACCTTAATTAAAAAATTGAATCATTTTTAAATGTTTATACAGATTAATTTAAATTAACTTACTGAAATTCAGAAGACATGTACCTCTTTTGTTCTCTGATGATGTGTCTCCTCCTGGGCAGCTCACAGTAAGGGTCTGGTATGGGCAGGTCTCATCGTCTTTTGCTCAACGCTGGTGTAGAGGAGGTTACTAGATGGGTTACTAGAGATCAATTAACATAATATTGAGTATAATGGGTAAATAGCGATCTAATGAAGTAATAACAGAAACAATAATAATAGACAACTTGCACACACACACGTAGATGTACGTAAGTAGTGTAAAAAGTATCCTGATAAAGATAAGGTTAATTAAAGCATTGTATGGGACTTGACTTACCCCTAAACAATAAAATGATGAAGCCTTATGTGATTTCCTCCACCCTGGTAATACATTTTGAAATAAACCACATACCCTGTTAAATAGAATCAATGATTTTCTGTATTCACCTACTCAACAGTTTAACTTGCTAGGTGGAGACAGAGCATGGACAGAGCATGCCATCTACAGGGGACTGATACAGTGCCAGCCCAGTTAATGCATATTGATTCCTACAAAGCATTACATATCAATCTTAAAATAATAGAAATGCAATAAGTGTAAAGTAACAAAGTGAATGGTAGTTGGCTTTCAGATAGCACTCTAATAATGGAATATCTTTGTCAAGCATGCTCCTGCTCACCCTCTCTGGCACTCGAGGGCGCCAGGCTGCTCTATATTACGCACACCTGTCACCATCATTACGCACATCTGTGCAATGTGGGACTCACCTGTAGTCCATTACTTTGTTGATTTCCTTCGCTATATCTGTCTGCTCCTCACTTTGCTCCCTGTGTCAACATTGATGTCATTATTTGTCCCCTGTCCATATGCTGTTCCTGTTCTGTTGCATGTCAGTTGTTAATTAAATGTTCTCCCTGTACCTCCTTCTCGTCTACCAGCACCGATCCTTACAATCTTAGTAATTTGAAGAAGTAAATGTTTCAATACAAGGTCACATTACAAACAGAGGGATTGAGCATTAGGACTGATATTAAATTAGAGGACCCCATCTGGTGATTGGGTTAGAGCTAAGCTTCCTTTGGAACAATAGATAGCCGCCAGTACACACTGAACTCTAACAGGCTGTGGGGAAATTTGGGACAGAGGTTTGAATAATTGAATAAAACATGCTTTTGACAATTTATTACTCAATTCTATAGTTTGGGTAGCACCAGTGATTTAAGTAAGAAGGTAAAGTCATCTAAAACAATGTTTTCTGTTTCCATTACGTGGAACTGTGTCCAGTAATGTCCTCTAAAACAATAATCAGTTTCCATTACACGGAACTGTGTCCAGAATTAAGTAGATACAAGTAAATGTTTTTAGTTGTGAGAATTGAGGTAATTAGCCAGCACCATCTTTCTGAAAGTCCTAGCAGATTTGTTAAACAACAGATTTTTATATTTTGACTAGTTCATGTCCCAGGGATTGTTTGTACAGAACTGTATGTCAGTGCAACAGGTCAAAATAACATTGACTACAAGAGAGGGGCTCTGGAATTGTTTACTTTAGAAGGTGCCTTTTCAGCTTGACGGGTATGGCCTGGCCATTTTGATTGATTTACCCGATGATTTTTGCCAGCACCCACACACAACCCCCATGTTAATGAATCATTTTTTGAGGTTAACCTCTTGGTGTTAGGGGGCAGTATTTTCATTTTTTGAAAAAAAGGTTCCCGTTTTAAACAGGATATTTTGTCAGGAAAAGATGCTAGAATATGCATATAATTGACAGCTTTGGATAGTAAACACTAACGTTTCCAAAACTGTAAAGATATTGTCTGTGAGTATAACAGAACTGATGTTGCAGGCGAAAGCCAGGCTTTGAAAGCGCTGCGTTCCAATGACTCCCTATTCAGCTGTGAATGTAACATGAAAGAGCTTACGCTTTCTACGTATTCCCCAAGGTGTCTACAGCATTGTGACGTAGTTTTACGCATTTCTGTTGAAGAATAGCTGTAGGCAGCCACATTGCGTAAGTGGTCACATGGTGGCTCCGAGAGAGATTCTCGCGTAAAATGCAGAGGTAGCCATTACTCCAATCGGTCAGAGTGAAAAACGAATTGTCCCGACTGATATATTATCGAATAGATATTAGAAAAACACCTTGAGGATGGATTCTAAACAACGTTTGCCATGTTTCTGTCAATATTATGGAGCTAGTTTGGAATATTTTTCGCCGTTGTGGTGACCGCAATTTCCGGGCGATTTCTCAGCCAAACGTGAAGAACAAACGGGAGCTATTTCGCCTACAAAAATAATATTTTGGGAAAAAATGAACTTTGGCTGTCTACCTGGGAGTCTCGTGAGTGAAAACATCCGAAGTTCATCAAAGGTAAACGATTTAATTTGATTGCTTTTCTGATTTCCGTGACAAGTTTGCCTGCTGCTAGCAAGGCATAATGCTATGCTAGGCTATGATAAACTTACACAAATGCTTGTCTAGCGTTGGCTGTAAAGCATATTTTGAAAATCTGAGATGACAGGGTGATTAACAAAAGGCTAAGCTGTTTTCCAATATATTTCACTTGTGATTTTCATGAATAGGAAGATTTTCTAGGAAGATTTATGTCCGTTGCATTATGCTAATTAGTGTCAGATGATGATAACGGTCCCGTTCACGGGCTGGGCGTCACTACAGGTTAATACTGTTTGATTTAATCTTTGGGGTCTTTTTATTTTTGTTTTAGTGGGTTTATCACAGGGACGAAATTATGCAACTTAAAGGATATACAAATCACATTTTCTAAAGTTTCTATTGTCAGGGTTTTGGTTGCACACATGTAAATTCTCTTGATAAGAAATGTACAAAAAAAAACAATGTAAACTTGATGCACAAAATGTTTGAAATGTTTCAAATATCTTTAAATAATGTCTGAGGTACAGGGAGACAAACACTCACTTAATGGGGCTGACTGAACTCTGACCTCTATTTTGAGTGAGTGCCTTGCTTGTTTACCTTTTATATTAAAAACGTTATTGTCCAGTTGAAATATTATCGATTATTTAGCCTAAAAACAAACTGAGGATTGAATATAAACATTGTTTGACATGTTTCTATGAACTTTACGGATACAATTTGGATTTATTTGTCTGCCTGTTGTGACTGCATTTGAGCCTAAGGATTACTGAAGAAAACACGCGGACAAAACTGAGGTTTTTGGATATAAAGAGAGACTTTATTGAACAAAAGGAACATTGATTGAATAAATGAATGTCTTCTGAGTGCAAACATATGAAGATCATCAAAGGTAAGTGATTAATTTTATCTTCTACTTGGCTGGTTACTGTTTGTAATGATTTGTCTGCTGGGCTATGTTCTCAAATAATCGTAAGGTATGCGTTCGCCGTAAAGCATCTTTGAAATCTGACACCGTGGTTGGATTCACAGGAAGTTAATCTTTAATCCGATGGAAAATAGTTGTATCTTTTCAAAATGTTTATAATGAGTATTTCTGTAATTGAATTTGGCGCTCTGCAATTTCACTGGATGTTGGCCAGGTGGGATGCTAGCATCCCACATACCCTAGAAAGGTTAAAGTGGCTAGAGATTTGAGTCAGTATGTTGGCAGCAGCCACTCAATGTTAGTGATGGCTGTTTAACAGTCTAATGGCCTTGAGATAGAAGCTGTTTTTCAGTCTCTCGGTCCCAGCTTTGATGCACCTGTACTGACCTCCCCTTCTGGATGAAAGCGGGGTGAACAGGCAGTGGCTCGGCTGGTTGTTGTCCTTGATGATCTTTTTGGCCTTCCTGTGACATCGGGTGGTGTAGGTGTCCTGCAGGGCAGGTAGTTTGCCCACAGTGATGCGTTGTGCAGACCTAACTATCCTCTGGAGAGTCTTACGGTTGTGGGCGGAGCAGTTGCCGTACCAAGCGGTGATACAGCCTGACAGGATGCTCTCGATTGTGCATCTGTAAAAGTTTGTGAGTGCTTTTGTTGATAAGCGAAATTTCTTCAGCCTCCAGAGGTTGAAGAGGCACTGTTGCGCCTTCTTCACCACGCTGTCTGTGTGGGTGGACCATTTCAGTTTGTCCGTGATGTGTATGCCGAGGAACTTTTCACCTTCTCCACTACTGTCCCGTCAATGTGGATGGGGGGTGCTCCCTCTGCTGTTTCCAGAAGTCCACGATCATCCCCTTTGTTTTGTTAACGTTGAGAGTGAGGTTATTTTCCTGACACCACACTCCGAGGCTCTCACTTACTCCCTGTAAGCCGTTTCGTCGTTGTTGGTAATCAAGCCTACCACTGTAGTGTTGTCTGCAAACTTGATGATTGAGTTGGATGCGTGCATGGCCACGCAGTCATATGTGAACAGGGAGCACAGGAGAGGGCTGAGAACACACCCTTGTGTGGCCCCAGTGTAGCGGATTAGTGTGGTGTAGATCTTGTTTCCTACCCTCACCACCTGGGGGCGGCCCATCAGAAAGTCCAGGAGCCAGTTGCACAGGGCGGGGTCGAGACCTAGTGTCTCGAGCTTAATGACTAGTTTGGAGGGTACTATGGTGTTAAATGCTGAGCTGTAATCGATGAACAGTATTCTTACATAGGTATTCCTCTTGTCCAGATGGGTTAGGTCAGTGTGCAGTGTGATTGCGATTGCGTCGTCTGTGGACCTATTGGGGCGGTTAGCAAATTGGAGTGGGTCTACGGTGTCAGGTAAGATGGAGGTGCTATGATCCTTGACTAGTCTCTCAAAGCACTTCATGATGACAGAAGTGAGTGCTACAGGGCGAGAGTCATTTAGCTCAGTTATCTTAGCTTTCTTGGGAACAGGAACAATGGTGGCCCTCTTGAAGCATGTGGGAACAGCAGACTGAGATAGGGTTTGATTGAATATGTCCGTAAACACACCAGCCAGCTGGTGTACCCATGCTCTGAGGACGCGGCTAGGGATGCCGTCTGGGCCGGCAGCCTTGTGAGGGTTAACAAGTTTAAATGTGTCATGATGTTGCCCACATTGGGTACAGCGAGCACCATCCCCCTCTCTCTGTCTCCTACACTCAGGCTGCTGCAACCTCAGGTCATAACTTCCTGCAGGAGATGGTCTCCTTATGGCACAGTATAGAGAGAGAGTGAGTTTTCATAGAGAGAACAAAGGAATTTCTTCCACCTCACAGATTTTGAGTCTGAACAACATTTATGTTCTGGAGAAGGTATAAAAGATCCTCCCCGCACTCGCCCTGAGGTGTGTGTCATCAGCCCAGTACCACCAGTGCCAACACCACGCACCAGGCCTATAGTGCGCCTCGGCAGTCCAGTACGCCCTGTTCCTGCTCCTCGCACTCGCCCTGAGGTGCGTGTCCCCAGCCCGGTACCACCAGTGCTGGCACCACGCACCAGGCCTATAGTGCGCCTCCAGGGTCCAGTACGCCCTGTTCCTGCTCCTCGTACTCGCCCTGAGGTGCATGTCCCCAGCCCGGTAACACCAGTGCCGGCACCATGCACCAGGCCTACAGTGCGCCTCTGCAGTCCAGTGCGTTCGGTGACAGTACCCAGTCCAGTGCGTTCGGTGATAGTACCCAGTCCAGAGCGTCCGGCGACAGTACCCAGTCCAGGGGGGGTTCATTTTGTTATTTTGTAATACAGTAAATAGCCTAAACTTAATGCTATCTTACAAACTAATTTACCATTCAACCTTAACATGAGTAAAACATCCATGGCCACATTTAGAGGTTTAATATAACTATACATGTGTTCTTATGTAATCATATAAAGTGTGCATGTTCAAGATAGCATGAATAGGTTGTTGCAGGTCTGTGGAGAGCCCGAACTGCATTGATCACTTGCACCATGTGGTTTCAATGTAATCTCAACTGCAATCCAGGTAATTTTATTCTGCTATTTAGATGAAGTACAGTGATAAGTAACACCTTAATCTGTTGTATAAATTAACAAAATATCTGACATTGTATTCCCATTTGAACTTTACTGTGCTTTTAAACGTTTGAACGCACCGTGATAGATATTTGGGTGACAACTAATCCCAAAATGTGACATTGTTTTCAAGTTGAATTTAGCTTTCTGAACCTACATTTCTTCATTTTATTGAAATATTTCTTACAAATGCATGAGATCACCAGCCACTAGAGACTGTCCACAGTGTGGTTATTAAACAATTAGTTTTCTGCTTCAGCGAGACATGCTTTCTTGAGCTTGAGACATTTTTCTTAAAGGCTACCCTGTTCCCTGTTCTCGCTGTCCACCTTGGCCTGATTGTTTCTCAGCTCTGGAACAGGCAAACAATTTTCAGCAAATTAAACTGTTCCTCATCTGCAGAATCATGTGTAATTATTTTTATATTCGACAACACTGAAAATGTGAACTTTTAATCAACAAAAATGTGTTGTTATTTGGTGCCTGACCACCAATCTAAAGCATCCTCCACAAATAAGGCCGTCAAGGTGATGCATGGCAGCATTTTCTCATTTCAAGTTAATACCAGAGCTCCAGAAAACCCTCTGCTTCTATAAGCACATATCGAAGATCAGCATGTGCTACCAGGTAAAACACAAAACTCAACATAAAAAACACATTTTACCAACACTTCTATAAACCGAAAATCTAATTTAAAAAAATACAACGATCCTCCAGCTGTGACGCCAAGTCTTATCTATCAGCCGCAGAAAACTTATCACGCAATTACAGCCTGTCTAATCAAAGAACTCGAGAGGCTTTTTCTGCTCTGTGCTCATTCATTTTCACCTTCCTGCTGAGCACCATGGAGAGAACACACAGTGTTGATACACTCCAGATGATTATACCTTTAAGTTGAATTAGGGAAACCCAGTGATTGGGGCAAAATTGTCCCCCCCCCCATGTTGTTTATCGTGAAGTACTTGTTTGATAAAAAGCTTAGTCCTACAGTACAAATATTTACTTTGGAGGTCAATCAGAGGGATATCACACCACAGATGAATTGGTGTTTTCTTCTTACTAGGTCTGTGTCTTCAGAGTAATGTAATCAAAAACAAGCTTTATGTTGAATTAAGGAACCACTGTGGTGACTAAAGGATGTTTGAATGGTGTTTGTTTGTGAGTGTGTGTGTTTTCTGTGTATAAAATAGGGAACAAGCTTGGATCGAACAAGCTGTGTGGGCCTGATTGTAATTTCACTGTGGAACAAGGGGTGGTACTAGGGGTTAACTCTACTGTTCCACTTCTAAACTAGTCTGTAGTTGATGTGAGGTCATGGGGATGGGGGGCTTATTGGAGTCCAAGCCTGGGCCCAGGATGTTCCACGCGAATAACTAGATCCCCAAAGAGGAAATAGTCAGGTCCAAAATTATTGCCACCCTTGAAGTGAAAAATACTGTATAAAACATATAATACAAATACTGAGCCATATAGTATTCTTAAAAAATATATATTTAGTCTATTTTATGCTAAAACAATTGTTCAGAGAAAAATATGTTTAACAAGTGATATTTATTTATCTCAAATTATAGGCACCCGTTTTCAAAAATCTCTCAAAGGTTATATGTCACATACGCCGAATAAAACAGGTTTAGACTTTACCGTGAAATGTTTACTTACAAGCCCTTAACCAACAATGCAGTTTTAAGAAAATGTAGTTGAGAAAAATATTTACAAAATAAACTGAAGTAAAAACTATGCAAACAGTCCGAGTGGCCATTTGATTAATTGTTCAGCAGTCTTATGGCTTGCAGGTAGAAGCTGTTAAGGAGCCTTTTGGACCTTGATTTGTCGCTCTGGTACCACTTGCCTTGTGACAACAGAGAGAACAGTGTATTACTTGTGTGACTATGACTTGTTATCCTCACTTTATGAAATTGGAGAATAAATTGGGAGGGATATTAGACCATGCATTATCCATACAGAATCTTCCCGGACCCTTGATATTCAAATCACAGGTTTTCAATGGGGTTCATGTCCGGAAAATGTAGATTTTGTGGTCAATTTGTAGTTTTTGAGATGTGCTTGGGGTTATTGTCTTGCTGGAAGATCCACTTGCAGCCAAGTTTCAGCCATGGCAACCAGGTTCTTGGCTAACATGGTATTGGGTAAGGTTCATGATGTTGCTGGCCTTAACAAGGGCCCGAGGACTAGTGGAAGCAAAATAGCCCCATAACATCAAAGATCCACCACCATATTTTACAGTAAGTATATTTTCTGCTTATGCATCCTTATTTCAACTCCAAAACCACCACTGATATGCGTGCCCAAAGAGCTCTATTGTCAAAATAAGAATGCATAAGCAGACAATAACCATATATATACCTACTGTAAAATATGGTAGTGGATGTTTGATGTTATGGGGCTATTTTGCTTCCACTGGTCCTAGGGCCCTTGAAAAAACATATGACATTAAAATGGCACTATGCTACAGTATGAAATGCTGCATTTATCACATACAAAGTCAGTTCTTAACACACAGGATGTTCTCATAACGATTTATTGTCATCTCAAAATTAGCCTTGCCCCCACTGCTACTCAGCACCGGCCCAGCCCAGTCTGTTCATTAAAACAGCGATAATAACTTCTGTTTGAAATGAAATTCAAGACATTAAAAAGTTCTCTGACATGGATGAGTTTGTGTCATTTGCAATGACCCAAATTAAATTGAATTGTGGCGGTGGCAGCAGCAGCAGCATCAGTAACGGGTAGAGCAGCTCTGATGAGGGAGGTGATTAGAGCTTTTTACTGATGAGCCGCGCTATTATAGATCTCACTACTGAGGATGACTTACAGTTTTGGTCTCCAGCGCTCATTTTGATCTCCAATTTCAGTCTGCCATAACACTGTATCAGTCATGGAGATGGGGGAAATCTGCTACGTTGAAAATGGCTGACTGAAAAAAAAATATTGTAGCTGTTCAAATGTTTTACTGTAGTTGTTCTTGCATGATTATTTGAATATGGAGGTGCATACGTACATTTTCACTTTTGTTAGTGTAATGGATTACCCTACACACACACACACACACACACACACACACACACACACACACACACACACACACACACACACACACACACACACACACACACACACACACACACACACACACACACACGCACACACACACAGGTGTCAGAAGGCACGTGCCCTCCCTAGATTTGTCCTGTTGTTTTAAAGCTCACATTACATCACATCACATTTCTAAAAATATCTGTCAACTGCATTTTGCGGAGGGGGCAAACTAACTAGACCAGGCAAAGAGCCCACGCCCCCATTCTCCCTGGTCTGTTTCACCTGTGTGCTTGTCTCCACCTCTCCACCCCCCTCTAGGTGTCGCCCAACTTCCCATTACCCTCTGTGTATTTATACACGTGTTCTCTGTTCTTTCCAACCTTCCTTTTATTCTAGTTCTGTTTCCTAGTTTTTCCCAGTTCTGACCATTCTGCCTGCCCTGACCCCGAGCCTGCCTGCCGTCCTGTACTTGCCTGACTCTGACCTGATCACGAACCTCTGCCTGCCCTCGACCTGCCCTCTGCCTGACCCATGTTTCTAATAAATCATCTGAGAACTGTACTATGTGCCTCCCGTGTCTGCATCTGGGTCATATCCTGAGTCGTGATAGTAAGTGGTTCCTTCAAAAGGTGCATGGAGGAAAGAGATGCCTAGGCAGGACACTAGATACTCTAGTGTGTCCAGTACCGTCAGTGGAAGTGGAGTGAGAGTGGAGAGAGACACAGCATTTCATTTTATATTAGCTGCCGGTGATGGTGAAGGTATGCTTAGATAACCTATGCAGAAAAATATACATATGTCTTTTTGAGAATTAGGCATTATGATTATGGCTTCAGGTGTTTCAGGTGTGTTTTTTTTTATAACAAAGCGTGAGAGAAAGACAGAACATTGGGTGGAGAAGGAGAGAGGATAATGTGATTAATGTTAATGGAGTTCAGGTGGTCTGTCGGCCTACCCTGCTGGGATTTAATAACTATAGGGATAATTAATCTGAATATTTACAACTAATATTGGTGAACTATTATAGCTCACTATTTAACCTAATATAGTTTGAAGATGACCAGTACTGTATTAGTCCTCAGATATCTACACTACCGTTCAAAAGTTTGGGGTCACTTAGAAATGCCCTTGTTTTTGAAAGAAAGGCACATTTTTTGTCCGTTAAAATAACAAAATTGATCAGAAATACAGTGTAGACATTGTTAATGTTGTAAATGACTATTGTAGCTGGAAACGGCTAATTGTTAATGGAACATCTACATAGGCGTACAGAAGCCACATTGTCAGCAACCATCACTCCTGTGTTCTAATGGCACGTTGTGTTAGCCTTTTCCAAGTGTATCATTTTAAAAGGCTAATTGATCATTATAAAACCCTTTTTTAATTATGATAACACAGCTGAGAACTGTTTTCCTGATTTAAAGAAGCAATTAAACTGGCCTTCTTTAGACTAGTTGAGAATCTGGAGCATCACCATTTGTGGGTTCGATTACAGGCTCAAAATGGCAAGACACAAAGAACGTGTGTGGCTGTTCTTGTGTGTGAAGGGCTGGTTATTACAATAGCATCACTTTTGAACGGTAGTCTCCTGAAACTCGTCAGTCTATTCTTGTTCTTAGAAATGATGCTATTCCATGTGAGAAATTGCCAAGAAACTGAAGATCTCGTACAAGGCTGTGTCCTATTCCCTTCACAGAACAGAGTAAACTGGCTATAACCAGAATAGAAAGAGGAGTGGGAGGCCCCGGTGCACAACTGAGCAAGAGGACAAGCACATTAGAGTGTCTAGTTTGAGAAACAGACACCTCACAAGTCCTCAACTGGCAGCTTTATTAAATAGTACCCGCAAAACACCAGCCTCAACACCAACAGTGAAGAGGCGACTCTGGGATGCTGGCCATCTAGGCAGAGAAGAAAAGAAGAAAAACATTCTTAAAATTGTTAAGACATCTACTCTTACACCCACTCCCTTTCAATTATTAATCACAACTAAACTAATAATTAATCAATAACATCCCCTGATCTGATAACAGGTAGCTTTTTACTTGCAAACGTGATATATCAAGAGTTAGACCTAGAGGAACTTGCCTTGTAATTTACAGCACATCAGTAATGATATATGCGTGCTATAAAGAGTGAAGGGAGTCCACGGCAGTGTCCCTCAGCAGCGCTTTGCTGATGCCAGAGAGGATTAATCCTGGTGACGGTGTGTATGCCAGTTGAGGTAATGAGATGGTTATGCCTTGAGGCGGAGGATATGCCTGTGTGTCACTGGTGGTTAGGGGGGAAATACATTCAGCTGGGAATAGGAGAGGCTCATTAATTGACTCCAATATAAATTCATCAGGACTAATTAGAGACTGGAGTACACGAGGAAAGAATTTCATACATGTATTCATCAGTGACAATACTGTATGTATCTCATGCTGAGAGAGCACCTAGAAAAACCTATTTCAAGCCAAAACAAGTTTCACAGTTGTTTGTATGTTGTATATTGACAGCAGAGATCTAACTTGATGACACCTCAGATTATTTGCTATTACAGTATATGATCTTTGAAAGGATTTCATAAACACCTTTCAAACTGCCACACTGAAAGTGGTTGGCTCACAATATCAGAGACATTCATACAACTCTGTTCTATAAATAGGAACAAAGCTCCTGCAATTACACAATCAAATTTGTAAGGACAAAGAGATCTCAAGGTGGAATCAATTTCTTTCCTAAAGCATACCCAAAGCCAAACACATTACATTGTAAAACACATTATTCAGTATATTCCGATAAAACAGACAGCCCAAAAGGATACATTCAGCCATAGCTATCTCCTGAGGACAATGTGAAGGGCTGGTTATTACAATGTGCAGACAAATCAACTCTCTGTAGAAAGACAACAACACTTGAGTTTCACTGTCTTGAATTGTGTTATGACCTAAAGCATCGTTGTAACTCTGTAAAGAATATCCCTTAAAGGTCTGTCTACTGAGTAGACGTTGATGGTTCTGGTACATGGCTGGTGTTCTGCTGGGACCCTGTCTATCGAGAAAGGCACCATACAGTATAGACCTATAGAGTAAAGTATATTCAGGCTGTTCTTGGTCACTCAATGACAATGATTAAGAAGGGCATGAAACTAACCTCATCTCTCAGTGTGATTAATGTCCATGAAATGTAATTAAAGACTTTTAGTTAATTCCCCTGTCTTTGGTCGTTGGGACCTGTTTTTAATCTTCTCTGGTGGATGGCCATGCATGTTGAAGGATATGGATTCATCATAACTGAGATTATATATAGACCTGTTTCAATTAACTATTTATGTTTAGCAAAGCCTACGAGCCATGACCCAATGTTGGGACCCCCAATTCAGCGGGTATGGGCACTGGTGCGGAGGGCACTGCATGTCAATTACCCGGAGTATTTGGCACTCAGGCGCTTCCCCCTGTTTTTGTCGGGCGATCTTGTGTTGGTCAGAACTGACAATGTTATCAGCGATGGCATGCATGAACAGGTAGGGAGCAGAGGGGGCTGATGACTTGAAAAATGTAGGAGGATGTGAGACCCACGATATAGGTGCTGAACGCACAGAGATGTCAGTGTGTTTCAAAAGTTGTCAAATAGTAATTACTTTAACCTAATCCATTTAATAAAGACATTTCTAGTACAATATTATGGGGAATGGGAGTGAGAGGGCTACTTACAAAGTGTTTGGAAGGGATCACAGCAGTGACTGAATGAGGGTATGAGGCATGAGTTGAGGTGTTCAAAGGCTTGACTTCAGTGCAGGACAGGATTTGTCTGGGAAGACAAAAAACAATAACACACTACGCAGTTTGACCAAATAGCTAAGAATGAGTTAGTCCAAGCAAGGAGTCAAATCATTTATGTGTAGTAATGTAATTGTGCTTGTGTATGTGATTGACTCTACATAAAGTAAAGGGAGAAAATTGAAAGGGGTACTCACAGTGCTAACAGAGGAAACATTCAATGTGCCAGTGGATGAGCGGGCACATGAGACGTGGCTTCAGTTCATGTCAGGACGGAGTTGACAATGGTAGTGGAATGGAGTGCTCATCACCTCTTAATCAGGGAACAGGAGGGGACTTGGAAATACAAATATCAGATACATTCCATTGCAGCTGCGCCATCCTAGGTTTGGACAAGTTTCTTTGTGAAGTTAAACACAGTTGGCATCTCGCCCACTATACACATCAAAATATCCCAAGAAAAATTTGTGAATAACACCCTGACCATCCACATACCTGATGATAGCAGACTGTTGGCACCATAGGTCCCAGAGTGGGGGAAAATATTTACCCCCTGGGATCCGGAGTTTTTCCTGACATGTTAACCTAACCAGGAAAACGCCGGACCCTATAATGTATGACAGTGATTAATCAGTTCTAAAAAAAAAGTTTAAGATATACTTCTCCTTAATGTGTCAGATTTCAAAAAAGCTTTACTGAAAAAGCACACCGTGCAATAATCTGAGTACAGTGCTCAGGCACCAAAACAAGCCATACAGATACCCGCCATGTTGTGGAGTCAATAGAAGTCAGAAATAGCATTATAAATATTAACTTACCTTTGATGATCTTCATCGGAATGCACTCCCAGGAATCCCAGTTCCACAATAAATGTTTGTTTTGTTCGATAAAGTCCATCATTTATATCCAAATACCTCATTTTTGTTTGCGCGTTTAGTCCACAAATCCAAATTCACGAGGCGCAGGCACTTAGTCCAGAAGAAAAGTCAAAAAAGTTATATTACAGTTCGTAGAAACATGTCAAACGATGTATAGAATCAATCTTTAGGATGTTTTTAACATAAATCTTCAATAATGTTTCAGCCGAACAATTCCTTTGTCTTTAGAAATGAAAAGGAATGCAGCTTGCACTCACGGCCGCACGCATGATTCAGCTCATGGCATTCTGCCAGACCTCTTAGTCAAACAGCTCTTATTCACTCCCCCTTCACAGTAGAAGCCTGTAACAAGGTTCTAAAGACTGTTGACATCTAGTGGAAGCCTTAGGTAGTGCAATCAAAATAAATTTACACTGAAAACATGTAAAAACCTCAGATTTCCTACTTCCTGGTTGGATTTTTTCTCAGGTTCTTGCCTGCCATATGAGCTCTGTTATACTCCCGGACATCATTCAAACAGTTTTAGAAACATCAGAGTGTTTACTATCCAAATATACTACTGATATGCATATCTTAGCTTCTCGACCTGAGTAGCAGGCAGTTTACTCTGGGCACCTTGCTACTCAATACTGCCCCCCATCCATAAGAAGATAAGGACTATGATGGGACCAGTTTTTCCTCATCAGGTCACATGGTTTTAAAACACTGAACAAAAAATCCTGGCCTTGGTTGAATGGGCTGACAACAAAATCACACAAAAATTATCAATGGAAATCAAATTGATCAACCCATGGAGGTCTGGATTTCACACTCAAAATTAGGTCACACTCAAAATTAAAGTGGAAAACCACACTACAGGCTTATCCAACTTTGATGTAATGTCCATAAAACAAGTCAAAATGAGGCTCAGTAGTGTGTGTGGTTTGTCAAATCAAATCAAATTGATTTATGTAGCCCTTCTAACATCAGCTGATATCTCAAAGTGCTGTACAGAAACCCAGCCTAAAACCCCAAACAGCAAGCAATGCAGGTGTAGAAGCATGGTATGACCTCCCTACAACGCCTGGGCATGCTCCTGATGAGGTGGCGGATGGTCTCCTGAGGGATCTCCTCCCAGACCTGGACTAAAGCAACCGCCAACTCCTGGACAGTCTGTGGTACAACGTGGCGTTGGTGGATGGAGCGAGACATGATGTCCCAAATGTGCTCAATTGGATTCAGGTCTGGGGAACGGGCGGGCCAGTCCATAGCATCAATGCCTTCCTCTTGCAGGAACTGCTGACACACTCCAGCCACATGAGGTCTAGCATTGCCTTGCATTAGGAGGAACCCAGGGCCAACCGCACCAGCATATGGTCTCACAACGGGTCTGAGGATCTCATCTCGGTACCTAATGGCAGTCAGGCTACCTCTGGCGAGCACATGGAGGGCTGTGCGGCCCCCCAAAGAAATGCCACCCCACACCATGACTGACCCACCTCCAAAACGGTCATGCTGGAGGATGTTGCAGGCAGCAGAACGTTCTCAACGGCGTCTTCAGGCTGTCACGTCTGTCACATGTGCTCAGTGTGAACCTGCTTTCATCTGTGAAGAGCACAGGGCGCCAGTGGCGAATTTGCCAATCTTGGTGTTCTCTGGCAAATGCCAAACGTCCTGCACGGTGTTGGGCTGTAAGCACATCCCCCACCTGTGGACGTCAGGCCCTCATACCACCCTCATGGAGTCTGTTTCTGACCGTTTGAGCAGACACATGCACATTTGTGGCCTGCTGGAGGTCATTTTGCAGGGCTCTGGCAGTGCTCCTCTTGCTCCTCCTTGCACAAAGGTGAAGGTAGCGGTTCTGCTGCCTGATTGTTGCCCTCCTACGGCCGCCTCCACGTCTCCTGATGTACTGGCCTGTCTCCTGGTAGCGCCTCCATGCTATGGACACTACGCTGACAGACACAGCAAACCTTCTTGCCACAACTCGCTCATTGTAGTTTCCCTTGTTGGCAGAACTTTCCCTCTCATAGTGTCTTCTAAAAGCAAATTCTTGCATACCCAAAAATGCAGTGGTGTTGATAAGCCGCTTGAGAACATCCCTGTTTCTTCTAACTTTGTCGTTGTGTCGCGCAGTGTGAATACGCAGACCTTCATCATGATCTATGCAGCTTTTTCCCAGAAGCTTGAATCTGATGTGGGCATGTATATGTTGCCTGCTCAATGTTCTTCAGGTCACTGTACCCCACTTTCACCCAAGGCTCAGACTTTCCAAAAATCAGACACGGGCAGCAATACAGGCAGCTTGATGAAAGGCTCCTTGTTAAACAGCTATACTTTTGCAGTTGTTATTACACCCTCACCTTTTCGTGCTTCTACATGAAACTGTTCTCAGGCAGAGGTCGACCCTCACTTTTAATTCGCACCATGCATCACCAGAGAATGAAAGTGGTCCTTCAACAAAAATTCCACATAATTTCAGCAGCGTCGCCCATTCTGCGGAGAAAACTGCATACACACAACTTTATTTTTGTGTCCAGTTATTGCGCTGGTAGCTAGCTAGCTACTGAGGTTAGCAAGGCAAATTGAAATGAATTGCAATAACTGGACACAAAAATAAAGTACCAAAACAAAAAAAAACGATTTATAATATACTGCTCCTGTAAATTGAAAAAAAATGAATTTTAATTGAAAAAGATTTTTAAAAATGCTCAACTATCTCTTTTCACTCTTAATCTCTATCTAATGTCACAAAGCTTCTCAACACATAGAACACACATAATGCTCTGTGGCACAATCCCAATACAACTCACTAGGTTCATTCTCTGATTCTAATTCTATGATTGGATAGACAGCATGTCAGTTCAGACTGCAAAAGTTTTGATTGGTTGGAGGATGTCTTCTGGAAGTGAACATAATTACCATGTGTGTCTATGAAAGGGGGTGAGGCCAAGCCTCCTAGGTTTTGTATTGAAGTCAATGTAGCCAGAGAAGGACGAAAGCTAGCTGTTCTCTGGTTAGACAATGGTGCTTCCCCAGACAGTGCTGATTAATTTCCTGTAGACCTTCATTGCAAAACAGTGTATTTTAATCAATTATTTGGTGACATATGAATATATTTAATACAGGGGCCAATCTGATGACTAGACATTTACCTCTGAACGTTATATCTACAGTTCAGTCCACGAGAGTCCTGTATGTGTATAAGTACCAAGAGTTTGGAGGGTCGTCTATGCTGACATGAAATTGTTTTAAGAAGTTAATTCCTGTCACGCCCTGACCTTAGAGATCCTTTTTATTCTCTATGTTTGGTTAGGTCAGGGTGTGACTCGGGTGGGAAAGTCTATATTTTCGGCCGTGTGGGGTTACCAATCAGAGGCAGCTGTCTATCGTTGTCTATGTTTGAGGATCACATATACGTTGTAATTTTCCTTTTGGGTTTTGTGGGATCTTGTTTTCTGTTTAGTGTCAGTACCTGACAGAACTGTGCGCTTTCGTTTTCACGTTTGTTATTTTTGTTTGAGTGTTTTTTTTAAAATAAAGTATCATGAACACTTTCCAAGCTGCGCTTTGGTCCACTCTTCCTTCTACCATTGAGAGCCATTACAGAAGATCACACCACCAAAGGACCAAGCAGTGTGGCCAGGAGGAGCAGGGATCCTGGGCCCAGGAGAAAAGGGAGTGGAGGACATCCTGGACCTGGGAGGAGGTAATGGCAGGGGATGAGACCCTGCCATGGAAGCAGGCGGAGGCAGCGAGAGAGGAACGGCGACGATACGAGGAATTAAGACAACGACGGAAGCTCCAGAGACAGCTCCCCCCAAAAATGGTGGACGGTATCTCCAGTGCGCATTCACAGCTCGGTGCGCTCTGTTCCAGCTCCCCGCAGTTGCCGTGCTAGAGTCGGCATTCAGCCAGGACGGATATCCTGCGCCAGCTCTATGCACTGTATCCCCAGTTCACCAGCACAACCCTGTGCGGCCTGTTCTAGCTCCCCGCACTTGCAGTGCCACAGGGGGAATTCATCCAGGACTCATTGTGCCAGCTTTACGCTCCAGACCTCCAGTGTGCCTCCACGCCCCAGTTTATCCTGTGCTGGCTCTACGCACTATGCCTCCAGTGCGCCTTCATAGCCCAGTGCGTCCTGTGCCAGCTCTCCACAGTCACTGAGCTAAAGTGGATATCCAGCCAGGACGTGTTGTGGCAGCTCCATGTACCAGGCTTCCAGTACGTATCCTCAGTCCGGTGAGACCTGTTCCGGATCCATGGCACGAATTCTCCAGTGATGATCCATGGCACGGAGCCTCCAGTGATGATCCATGGCACGAATCCTCCAGTGATGATCCATGGCACGGAGCCTTCAGTGATGATCCATGGCACGGAGCCTGCAGTGATGATCCATGGCACGAAGCCTCCAGTGTTGATCCGCAGTCCGTAGCCTCTAGCGACGGTCCCCAGTCCGGAGCCTCCAGTGAAGGTCCCCAGTCAAGAGCCTGCAGCGATGATCTACGGTCCGGAGGTCCCGGCGACGATCCCTGCACCAGAGGCGCCACAGAAGTGGGGGAGCCTCAAGCGGAGCGGGGTCTAGGTCCAGCACCGGAGCCCCCACCTTGAGTAGATGCCCACCCACACCCTCCCCTATAGGTTCAGGTTTGCGGCCAGAGTCTGCACCTTTGGGGGGGGGGGGGGGGGTTTGTGGGATCTTGTTTTCTGTTTAGTGTCAGTACCTGACAGAACTGTGCGCTTTCGTTTTTGTGTTTGTTATTTTTGTTTGAGTGTTTTAAAAAAATGTATCATGAACACTTTCCACGCTGCACTTTGGTCCACTCTTCCTTCTACCAACGAGAGCCGTTAGAATACCATGGATCATGGAGTAGGACCCATTTAGGTATCAAAAATATATACAGTTGAAGTCGGAAGTTAAAATTCACTTAAGTTATAGTTATTAAAACTAGTTTTTCAACCACTCCACTAATTTCTTGTTAACAAACTACAGTTTTGGTAAGTCGGTTAGGACATCTACTTTGTGCATGACACAAATAATTTTTCAAAAAATTGTTCACATACAGATTATTTAAATTATAATTAACTGTGCCTAAATTCCACTATGTCAGAAGTTTACATACACTGTGCCACTGTGCCTTCATACACTGTGCAAGTTGACTGTGCCTTTAAACAGCTTGGAAAATTCCAGAAAATGGTTTCATGGCTTTAGAAGCTTATCATTTGAGTCAATTGGAAGTGTACCTGTGGGAATTTCAAGGCCTACCTTCAAACTCAGTGCCTCTTTGCTTGACATCATGGGAAAATCAAAAGAAATCAGCCAAACCTGAAAGGCCGCTCAGCAAGGAAGAAGCCACTGCTCTAAAAACACCTTAACAAAGCCAGACTACGGTCTGCAACTGCACATGGGGACATAGTTCGTAATTTTGGAGAAATGGTCTGATGAAACAAAAATAGAACTGTTTGACATAATGACCATCGTAAGGTTTGGAGGAAAAAGGGGGAGGCTTGCAAGCAGAAGAACACCATCCCAACTGTGAAGAACTGGGGTGGCAGCATCATGTTGTGCGGGTGCTTTGCTGCAAGAGGGACTGGTGCACTTCACAACATAGATGTCATCATGAGTCAGGGAAATTAAGTGGATATATTGAAGCAACATCTCAAGACATCAGTCAGGAAGTTAAAGCTTGGTCGCAAATGGGTCTTCCAAATGGACAATGACCCCAAGCATACTTCCAAAGTTGTTGCAAAATTGATTAAGGACAATAAAGTCAAGGTATTGGAGTGGCCATCACAAAGCCCTGACCTCAATTCTATAGAAAATGTGTGGGCAGATCTGAAAAAGCATGTGCGAGGAAGGAGGCCTTACAAACCTGACTCAGTTACACCAGCTCTGTCAGGAGGAATGGGCCACAATTCACCCAACTTAGCTTGTGGAAGTCTACCCGAAATGTTTGAACCAAATGAAACAACTTAAAGGCAATGCTAGAAAATACTAATTGAGTGTATGTAAACTTCTGACCCACTGGGAATGTGATGAAAGAAATAAAAGCTGAAATAAATAGGTATCTCTACTATTATTCTGACATTTCACATTCTTATGATCCTAACTGACCTATGACCGGACCTAATTTTTACTCTGATTAAATGTCAGGAAGTTTAAATGTATTTGGCTAAGGTGTATGTAAACTTCCGACTTCAACTGTACACTGCCGTTCAAAAGATTGGGGTCACTAAGAAATGTGCTTGAAGGAAAAGCACATTTTTTGTCCATTAAAATAACATCAAATTGATCAGAAATAGAGTGTAGACATTGTTAATGTTGTAAATTACCATTGTAGCTGGAAACGGCTGTTGTTTTAAATGGAATATCTGCATAGGCGTACAGAAGCCCATCAGCAAACATCACTCTTGTTTTCCAATGGCACGTTGTATTAGCTTATCCAAGTTTATCATTTTAAAAGGCTACTTGATCATTAGAAAACCCTTTCGCAATTATGTTAGCACAGCTGAAAACTGTTGTCCTGATAAAATAAGCAATTAAACTGGCCTTCTTTAGACTAGTTGAGAATCTGGAGCATCACCATTTGTAGGATTGATTACAGGCTCAAAATGGCCAGAAAAAAATACCTTTCTTCTGTAACTCGTCAGTCTATTCTTGTTCTGAGAAATGAAGACTTTTTCATGCGAGAAATTGCCAAGAAACTGAAGATCTCGTACAGGGCTGTGTCCTACTCCCTTCACAGAACAGCGCAAACCGGCTCTAACCAGAACAGAAAGAGGAGTGGGAAGCCCCGGTGCACAACTGAGCAAGAGGACAAGTACATTAGAGTGTCTAGTTTGAGAAACAGACGTCTCACAAGTCCTCAACTGGCAGCTTCATTAAATAGTACCCACAAAACACCAGTCTCAACGTCAACAGTGAAGAGGCAACTCCGGGATGCTAGCCTTCTAGGCAGAGTTCCTCTGTCCTCTGTCCAGTGTGTTTTTTGCCCATCTTATTCTTGTCTTTTTATTTGCAACCTTGCCTAGAAGGCCAGCATCCCGGAGTCGCTTTTGCGGGTCTGACAAACAGTGCTGTAGCTCTGCCACTTTCCACTGCGGATATGGTGGATTGAGACGCAGCCCAAGCAAAAAACCCTGTTATTTCTAGCTTTTTATAGGGATCTTTTTATTATGTTACTTAGATTGATGCACAGGTGCATTTTGCAAACTCATAATTATTAAGGTTAGACATACGGCTAGCAATGTGGTTAAGGTTAGGGTTTAGTTTCAAATCAGATTTCATGACTGATGAGCTGCCTCCAGAACATGAGTCATCCCAATAAATGCCCACCTTCGCACAAAACTGCCTCAGGTACTTTGTTTAATGAGGACATTTTGCATTATAATCAACCGTTAATCCATCTCATTACAATATTTCTCTCAAATGAACTTGAAATAGCATTGGTCATGGAATGTGGATGATTATCATAAGAGAGAACACAACATGTTATGATTCAAATGCTTTTCATCATTTTGATTTGGATGCTGATCTTTATGTGATATTGGAATGACAGATGAAAAGATTTTAATTTGACTTCTGGTGATAAACAGAGCATAGACTGATTATCTTTCAAATGATTTCCATCTCCAATGCAATAAAGGTTTCTAATGGGTACACAATGTCGCTTGCTTGCCAGAGTAATTGATTGATTCCATTCATTTTCAGAGATGGTGTGTTGCATGTCTCTGAACTCAATCTCTGTCAATATACTCCCCTAAATATTTATTTGGAAAGTGAAGATAAAAGTTTTAATTTATCTCTATAGTCCAGCAGTATGGATTTGAGATTAAAGGCATTATATGAGGAGAGAGAAAATAATGTCAACTTTTATTTAAGTATTTTTTCATACATATTTGTTTTATCATTTAAAAATGCACTTTATGTCTCCCCCATTTTGAAGACTTATAGTGTATTACATTTAGTCAAAAGTTTAGTATTTGGTCCCATAGCACGCAATGACTACATCAAGTTTGTGACACTACATAATTGTTGAATGCATTTGCCATTTGTTTTGGTGGGGTTTCGGATGATGTTGTATCCAATATAAATGAATGGTAAATAATCTATTGTGTCATTTTGGAGTCACTTTTACTGTAAATAAGAATATTTTATGTTTCTGAATATTTCTACATTAACCTTTTACTGCAGTGGAATAAATCAGGGTCATACAGTGTTTCTTGGTAGTCTTAAACAAAATCACTTTGAAACAAAGTAGACACACACATGGTTATGAGCTTAAAAAAAAGAAAACACCTGTATCTGTATTCATTCCCATATTACACTTTATACACGTCACAAAATAATCTAAGGGGTTTTAAACAGCATGTTCCAAAAGATCTTCCACTTAGTAATGACAACTACTGTGCAGGGAAAGATGTGATTTGTATGGCATAGTTCTGCAGTTTGATGATTGCGTAAATTACACTTTAGACACAAAGCTGGATTTAGAGACTAAGTATTAAAGATGCACTCTCAAACTTTTGTATCACTTTAGTAAGTCGTTTTGAAAGTGGTGCTCACTAGCCAAAAGTAATCCCCTTTTTTTGTGTACTAGGTAATCCAATTGTGTACTGTCATCCATTTCATATGATATGTTACGAATCAGATTTGTGCAATATGTTACGAATTTGTTGTGCTTAAGATCCCGGAGTACATCTTTAAGATATAGTGTAGATTACAAAAGAGATGTAATTGAATAATGATTCATAAATGCCTCCGCTTTCTACAGAGTTTAAATGGGTTATGTAGCCACAGCTAAAACCAATTAGCTGTGAAAAGCGTGAAATACAAGGTCCATCCCCATCCAAGGTCTGTAACCACCACACACTTCTCTGAGTGTGTTAGTCAGGATGAATTATTCTCTGGTTTATCTTACCTGTCCAACCATTGGAATTGCCATTGCGTTCACTCAGCATTGTGTTGCTATTTGACAAAAAGGTCAATCTTGTATAAGCCTGGTTTATATCTGGTGCTAACAAGCATCCTTTTTCCTGATTGCGTTCACATCCTGATTGTGCCCACATTTGTAGACAGGTGTAGTCGGCCAAAAGACACATTGTGATCTAATTGTGATTTATCTTCCTGACCACCTCTGGAGGTAGACAGGCACGCATTGTGTCTGGACATCTTACATATGTAGACGGATCTGGACAGTGGAAACATTTAAATCATCATTATCCCACCTTCTAAAATCCTTGACAGGGGGCACCATTGACTTATGACATCAATATGTTGTCTTAAAATAAATATTATTTTGAAAGAATATCTGTCAAATAATTTTAATAAAAGGATGGACCAGAAAATCTGGTCACAAAATGGACACAGTGGATGAGTAAGAGACATTTTAATATCATGTGTAGAAGCATATCTGAAAATGAGGGGCACAGTCAGAATGCGGACAAGATCAAGACCAAAGATGCATGTTAGCGCCATGTATAAACTAGACTAAAGACACCGGACTAATTTAAGTGAAATTGGTCAGATAATAGCTTTTAAAACATTTCATCCATTTAATGAGATTATTATTTACTATAGAAAGGGACGTAGCATCTTACTTCTGGTCTCTCTCTATCTCTAATTCCTTCCCACTCAGAGTCGTCCTGCATACAGCCATGAATTTGAAAGACTAAAGAAATATTATCACTGCTAATGAAATAATGCTTAGCCCACTCAAATGCTTAGATGGCCCCTCAGGGCACAACGTTTCAAATCACTCTGGAAGATGACAATTAAAAGCCAAACTATACTATCATGTTATGATGGAAATTATAATTCACAGTGCAGAGGTCCTATACCGAATACAAATGAACTTTTGAACCATTTTGTCTCAAGACACTTACACAATAATAGCCAACTAACGAGTTAGTGATGTCATTACAGTTTCTCACATGACAGTCCTTGATATTAAGAAATACATTACAGTCAGTGCTTGAAGTGCTCTTTTAATGTCAATGGCTGAATTAAGAACAGAATAGGACAATGATATGACTCATTCTATTAAAGGGTAGAACCTTGATAAGAGATCTAAAGTAGCTGCTTCTTCGTTAATACTGGAGCTCTGTGTGATATTTCAAAGGCCTACTGAACGTGTTATCTAAAGATGACAATACATAAAATAGCCATTATGCCGTAACAGGTTATTTCCTTGACCCCATAACTTAGTATGGACTACCACAGTCACCTCTGTCTTGTTTGTCAACAATTGGCTGTCAAATGATTATTGATTATTTCACCCCTTTGAATTGGTGATCACTCTAGTTGATTGACCATGCTTGTTAGCAATCAATGCCCCTCAACTAAATTGAAGGTTATGAATAAAACTTTTATGGCTAAGGTCTACTTTATTTACTTTACCCAAATCAGTCTTTCTACATCCATATTCTCACACTCTCCTGTGAATGTAACCAATAATGTGACCAGCAGCAGCTCTAATTTCCCCCAGTAGAGCGGTGCGGTGGATGATGTCCCTGCCTTACTAATGAGGTGGTTCTACTCATTCTGAACACGGTTAGGCCTCAGAGGGAACCGTGCGTTTCGTGCAGCTGGAGACTTTTTAGGTGATTTTTTAGTAGAAAGAGCCAATTAGCAGAGAGCAAACTGGAAATATTATAGACTAGATGACAAGGCGAGGGCAAAGGTGGCCAACAGTGGGCTGGACTGTTAGTGCAACTGATGGCTCCATCAGTCAAGCACAGATCTCAGTCCCAGTATGATTTAAACCATCACCATGACTGACTGCCACACCAGCCCCACAACAAGAAGTGGGTCATGTGATGGATAAATGTGTGTCTGGGTGGTTGGTGATGAGTCTCATGTCTGGCCTCTACTGAAAAAATAGTTACTGCTGCTACTGTGCTGCATTGTTACGTTGTTTACATTTCAGGTTGTGGCAATTAGGTCACGATAATAAAAAAAAAGTAAGCTGAGAGATTTGAGATTGAAATCAGATGAGGTTTCTGTGTCCAATTGATTGCATTGACACAAAACTAGAAAGAGCCTGATAATCCACTCCTTCTTGAGCTTAATTAACATCCATAGTCTAACCCCACATAGTTCTCCCCACCAACTAAGCTAACATATGGAATTATTTTTAAATGATTATACCATGGATTATTTAGCTATTGATTTTGAATTTTAGGACCTCTTTAGGTATAAAACAATATATATTGAATTTGGCCTTTACTGTTATAGCCTATAGAAACATTGAATAGACATTCATAAATCGCAAAAAATAAATCATAAGGAATAAGATTTTGAAGCGTCTGTCCTATATCTAGGAGATATAAGAACACCGGAAATATTCACGTTTTGTTTGGACACATATTTAACCCCTTATTTTTATTGGCACAACTACCGATGAAGGCCAAACCGTTCCTACACTTCCTATACTATAGATGTTTTTGTGAGAAGACCTGAATTTTCAGGATGTCTCATGGTCTGACAAACACTGCTGTAGCTCGGCCACCTTCCACTGCAGATGTGGAAGGCTGACATAGGAAGAGAACTGATATCTCCAGCTTATACTGACAGATTTTGATAGGGATGTTTTATTATGTTCCTGATGCACAGGTGCACAGGAATTGATTCATGTTATCTAGAGTGCTGAGAATACATTATAGTTACAGGCAACCTCCCCTACATAATATAATCTAAATAAATATGAGTAAATAGGTATGCAGTGAAAGACAACAGAGAAACCAGGCCAGTGGCCAAGCCTGGAGATGTGGCAGCCTGGGCCGGGTGGCCGGATGACAGTTTATTGCAGATTAGAGCTCGTCTTGCACATTCTGGGCCACTTCCTCCTGTTCCAGCTCTAACCTCGCACAACCTATTCATTTTTATTTATCCTCTGGCACTTATTACAGGTTTTCCTTTCCCGCTCTAACACAAAAACACTGTCTGCTTGGGAGCAATTATTGCTGGATTGTTGTTCGCCTCTTTTCTCCGCCTCTGGTGTATGCATACATAAAGGTCAGGCAAGGCGTTTATGGTCTTGTTCCTCCATTACTCATCGTAAGTGTGCTGTTTGACAATGGTGTCCCTCAAGGCCCCAGGGAACACATTTTTCCTCAGAAGAGAAGAGATGCATGGATGCAAACCTGCCTTTTAACTCACCGCAGAGCAATACGCTGACTGCAGAACAAATGGTTCCATTGCATCTAGACCGTTGGTGGTGGTGCTAGCCTCTAGCATGCTAGCATGTGTGGGCATCAATGTCATTTTTAATGGATGTATTTTTTGGGGAAAGGAAGGTAAGTGGCAACTAGCTGTTGTTTATTGCTGATTTAAAAAATGAAAAATGTCTGGCCTACAGAGATGCTGTGTTCCAATCTGACTCATTCAACAGCCTCCACACCACCAGGATAATGAAGATGTTTTTCAACTTGTCTGTTGAAACTTGAAGTTGTTTATGAAAAGTATATATGAACATTCATGACCTCCATTGTCTTTGCACTGATGACAGCATAGTGTATTTTTTGTGCCAAGGGATTAATTAATGTACACTATAGTATAATAGTATAATTAATGGTACACTATAGGTGAAGTATACATATTGTATTACAGAAGATTAACGTTTATAATGGCAACAACACAGAATACGTGCTTGATATAATTAGTCACAAATACAATGTCCAATGAGTGTTGTGATGCCCAAATAATTACATTCCCCTTTTATAAGCAATCAAATCACATACTCACTCACTGTAATGGTAAGCAGCAGATTTTACATGCTGCATTGCATTATTCATTTATAACATCATGAATCAAAACAGTGTTTCTCTCCCGTCTCTACCCTGTTGAGTCATATCTAGATACAGAGAGATAAAACAACACTAATAATAGGGTGTACAAAGTTTTCAAAAAGCCTGAGTCCTCTCAATCGCGTCAGCGCATTGCAATGACTTCCTTTGAAAATGGTCTGTGTGGCATCGATATGAGTCAGAAACAGTTTTAGACTACAAAGTGTAAATAAGATAATTTGGGTCATGAAGTCAGTCTCGTCTTAAACAGAGTTTGGAACGACCATGAGTCACAACCTGTAAATAAAGGTTGGGTTTTGATTTGACAATGTCCATTTGCCCACTAACATGGGGTGAACAGCTGCAGTGATTGCTCTCTAGCCAATAGCATAGACACTGCGACAGACCTGCTCATCAGCTCCAACTGTTAATAAAATACATTTTTTTACTTGAGAAATACTGCACCAAATACCTTAGTTAGATGTGAAATTGTGCAACTAAAACATCCTCCGAAAAAACTTGAAAATTAATTACAGATTTCTCGAGTTATCTTAGATTCATTCTGGAAAATTTGAGGAAGTGAAATTGTCTTTGCTTCTACATTGTCTCATAGGGGTATAATAATGTTTTGAAGATAAATACACAACACAGAGGACAAGAGGACTAGAATTAATGGTCAATAGAGAATTTTCAATTGAAATAGTTGGTTTTCAGTTCAGCAGCTGTTTAGAATCTGTGGAATGTCAGTCCTGAACTACGAGAGCTACGTGTGCCATGTTTTCATTGGTCTGTACGTTGAGTCTGGAGCAGGATACTTGTTATTTGGTCATTGGCCCAGTTGTACTGCAAGGACTTCTGATTGGGGGACGGTCATGCTTTTTCAATTTCAGTCAAGGAGAGGGTTTTCGTTTGTTTTTACATGTACATTCTACACAAATTGTACAAACATTTCACTTTCCTTTTTTACAGTAGTTACATAAAGAATAAAGTAATTTGATAAACATTACATCTAGATACATAGTACTTGTACATTAGAATCGTGTTTTCAGTCATAATTTTTATAGAACCTCAGCTACTCTCAGTCCATCCCAGCCATCTCTGTTAACCGCCCTAGTATGACTGTGCTGTGATGTTTGACATAAATTATGAACCTGTTTAATTGCATGGTACCTACAGATTGTAAGTTTAAGATAAATAGTTGTACTAACAGTATTCATATATTGTTGATTGATTGACCCTGGTTTTGCAAATCTCTCAATAGTGCTGTTATAGGGTCACCTTTTATTATATATGTTGTGATTTTTCAGCCATTCTTGAACCTGTGACCAAAAACAACCTACATACAGTAGGAGCAGTACCAACATATGTGATCTAATGATTCTGTGTCTCTTCATAAAAAAATGCCCCATATACATAACATTCTGTTAGTGGCAAGAATTTTGTCAAAACATTTAAATAGAAAATCTCAAAGTTTTGAATCAAGCGTTGTTTTGCGTGTCAGGGTCATGTCATTTGTCACTGACTAAATTTCTATATTTCTTAGTGTTTTAAAATTAGTTGCTTACAAGTCTATACAGTGCATTCGGAAAGTATTCAGACCCTTTTACTTTTTCCACATTTTGTTACGTTACAGCCTAATTCTAAAATATATTTTTTTTAAATCATTGTCATTCTACCCCAGAAATGTTTGCAAATGTACACAAAATAAAAAACTGAAATACGACATTTAGAGATGAAGTCGGAAGTTTACATACACCTCAGCCAACTACATTTCAACTCAGTTTTTCACGATTCCTGACATTTAATCCTAATACAAATTCCCTGTCTTAGGTCAGTTAGGATCACCACGTTATTTTAAGAATGTGAAATGTGAGAATAATAGTAGAGAGTTGTAACGGCGTTCTTCCTCCTCTTCTGAGGAGGAGTAGCGAGAAGGATCGGAGGACCAATGAGCAGCGTGGTAAGTGTCCATAACGTTTATTTAAAGACATAAACTGAACACTACAAAACAATAAACGTGAAACGAACAAAACCAAAACTGTACCGTGTGGCAACAAACACTCACAAGTAAACAAACACCCACAACTCAAAAGTGAAACCTAGGCTACCTAAGTATGATTCTCAATCAGAGACAACTAACGACACTTGCCTCTGATTGAGAACCATACTAGGCTGAACTCAAAACCCCAATATAGAAAAACACACAGACTGCCCACCCCAACTCATGCCCTGACCATACTAAATAAAGACAAAACAAAGGAAATAAAGGTCAGAACGTGACAAGAGTGATTAATTTCCTCTTTTATTTGTTTCATCACATTCCCAGTGGGTCAGAAGTTTACATACACTCAATTTGTATTTGCTAGCATTGCCTTTAAGTTGTTTAACTTGTGTCAAATGTTTTGGGTAGCCTTCCACAAGCTTCCCACAGTAATTTGGGTGAATTTTGGCCCATTCCTCCTGACAGAGCTGGTATAACTGAGTCAGGTTTGTAGGCCTCCTAGCTCGCACATGTTTTTTCAGTTCTGCCCACAAATTTTCTACGGGATTGAGGTCAGGGATATGTGAATGCCACTCCAATACCTTGACTTTGTTGTCGTTAATCAATTTTGCCACAACTTTGGAAGTATGCTTGTGGTCATTGTCCATTTGGCAGACCCATTTGCGACAAAGCTTTAACTTTCTGACTGATGTCTTGAGATGTTGATTCCATATATCCACATAATTTCCCTCCCTCATGATGCCATCTATTTTGTGAAGTGTACCAGTCCCTCCTGCAGCAAAGCACCCCCACAACATGATGCTGCCACCCCCGTGCTTCACGGTTGGGATGGTGGTCTTCTTGCTTGCAAGTCTCACCAATTTTCCTCCAAACATAATGATGGTCATTATGGCCAAACAGTTATATTTTTGTTTCAGAAGACCAGAGGACATTTCTCCAAAAATTACGATCTTTGTCCCCATGTGCAGTTGCAAAACGTAGTCTGGCGTTTTTATGGCGGTTTTGGAGCAGTGGATTCTGCCTTGCTGACCTTTCAGGTTATGTCAATATCCTGACTTGTTTTACTGTGGATATAGATACTTTTGTACCTGTTTCCTCCAGCATCTTCACAAGTTTCTTTGCTGTTGTTCTGGGATTGATTTGCACATTTCGCACCAAAGTACGTTCATCTCTAGGAGACAGAATGCGACTCCTTCCTGATCTGTATGATGGCTGAATGGTCCCCATGGTTTTTATACTTGCGTACAATTGTTTGTACTGATTAACATGGTACCTTCAGGCGTTTGGAAATTGCTCCCAAGGATGAACCAGACTTGTGGAGGACTTGGCTGATATCTTTTGATTTTCCCATGATGTCAAGAAAAGAGTCATTGAGTTTGAAGGTAGTCCTTGAAATACATCTACAGGTACACCTCCAATTGACTCAAATTTTGTCAATTAGCCTAGCTTCTAAAGCCATGACATAATTTTCTGTACTTTTCCAAGCTGTTTAAAGGCACAGTAAACTCAGTGTACGTAAACTTCAGACCCTCTGGAATTGTGATACAGTGGATTATAAGTGAAATAATCTGTCTGTAAACAGTTGTTGGGAAAATTGCTTGTGTCATGCACAAAGTAGATATCCTAACTGACCTGCCAATCTATAGTTTGTAAACAAGAAATGTGTGTAGTGGTTGAAAAATCTGATTTAAAGACTCCAACGTAAGTGTATGAAAACTTCTGACTTCAACTGTACATAAGTATTCAGACCCTTTACTCAGTACTTTGTTGAAGCACCTTTGGCAGAGATTACAGCCTCGAATCTTATTGAGTATGACGCTACAAGCTTGGCAAACCTGTATTTGGGGAGTTTTTCACATTCTTCTCTGCAGATCCTCTCAAGCTCTGTCAGGTTGGATGGAGAGCGTTGCTGCTCAGCAATTTTTACGTCTCTCCAGAGATGTTTGGTCGGGCTCTGGCAGAGCCACTCAAGGACATTTAGAGACTTGTCCCGAAGCCAATCCTGCGTTTTCTTGGCTGTGTGCTTAGGGTCGCTGTCCTGTAGGGAAGGTGAACCTTAGCTCCAGTCTGAGGTCCTGAGCGCTCTGGAGCGGATTTTCATCAAGAATCTCTTTGCACTTCGCTCCATCTTTCCCCTAATCCTGCGTATTCTCAGCATTTCAGAGATGTTCGATTGGGTTCAAGTCCGGGCACTGGCTGGGCCACTCAAGGACATTTAGAGACTTGTCCCGAAGCCACTCCTGCATTGTCTTGGCTGTGTACTTAGGGTCATTGCCCTGCTAGAAGGTGAACCTTCACCCCAGTTTGAGGTCTTGAGTACTCTGGAGCAGGTTTTGATCAAGGGTCTCTTTCCCTCGATTGTGCCTAGTCTCCCAGTCCCTGCCGCTGAAAAACATCCCCACAGCATGATGCTGCCACCACCATGCTTCACCGTAGGGACGGTGCCAGGTTTCCTCCAGACATGACGCTTGGCAAGCAGGCCAAAGAGTTCAATCTTGGTTTCATCAGACCAGAGAATCTTGTTTCTAATGGTCTGAGATTCTTCCTCTGGTCACTTTAGGTGCCCTTTGGCAAACTCCAAGCAGACTGTCATGTGTCTTTTACTGAGGAGTGGCTTCCATCTGATCACTCCACCATAAAGGCCTGATTGGTGGATTGCTGCAGAGATGGTTGTCATTCTGGAAGTTTCTCCCATCTCCACAGAGGAACTCTGGTGCTCTGTCAGAGTGACCATTGGGTTCTGGTCACCTCCCTGACCAAGGCCCTTCTTCCCTGATTGCTCAGTTTGGCCGGGCGGCCAACTCCAGGAAGAGTCTTGATGTTTCCAAACTTCTTCCATGGAGGCCCATGTGTTCTTGGGGACCTTCAATACTGCAGAAATTCTTTGTTACACTTCCCCAGATCTGTGCCTCGACACAATCCTGTCTCGGAGCTCTACGGACAATTCCTTCGACCTCATGGCTTGATTTTTGCTCTGACATGCACGGTCAACTGTGCAACCTTATATAGACAGTTGTGTGCCTTTCCAAATCATGTCCAATCAATTGAATTTATCACAGATGGACTTCAGTCAAGTTGTAGAAAGGATGATCAATGGAAACAGGACGCACCTGAGCTAAATTTAGAGTCTCAAAGCAAAGGGTCTGAATACTTATGTATTTTGAAATACTTGATTTCGTTTTTGTCGTTAATAATGGGTATTGTGTGTATATTGATGAGGATTTTTTTTCAATCAATTTTAGAATAACGCTGTAACGCAACAAAATGTGGAAAAAGGCAAAGGGTCCTAATACTTTCCGAATGCACTGTATATTGATGTGTGCCTGATTCTGCCCCTTATTTCTGATTTTACACTTTACACCCAATATCACGTGCGTCTATGGGCTATTTAGTGTGTTCTCAGTCAAATGATCCATAGCCTTTAGGCTATAGGCTACAAAGAGCATGCTCGTAGAAGCACAGGGCAAAGTTATTTTTCTAAGATAGCTGCTGGGATGGTGTATATACAACTACTATAGGCTGCATTACACTGCAATGGATCAGGGCAGGCAAAATGAATTTCAACTTCTTTAAATTAATTAGACTAGCAACAATAGGGCTTCGTGTTGGAGCCTATTTCTTCCTATTTAAGAAATAAGAGGTAGGCTTACCTGTTTGACAGATTAAATTAGGCTATAGGTTGCTATATCCATAGATTTTTCAGTCAGTTCATCCACCCACCATGCACTCTTTAACAACCCTTCTCTGACACTGAGGTAGGTTATTTAAATTCAAACCAAGACTTCTATTGAGGGGCTATGAGAGGTTATGCCATAGGCCTACCTTTTTATTTAAGAAAATGGCAAAAAGCATAGGCCTACGCCTTGTTAGTTTAAGCTTCAGAAGAAAATAAAACAGAACCAATTATATCAAGTGATCTATAAGAGCGCTTTGGCCCGAAATGCTTTATGCTAGAAACAACCTGTAAAACACCCGGGAAAGACATGACTCAGATGCATATGGGAATATCATTGTTTCTTTTCTTTGACATTCAGAGGCTGAGCCTTCTATAGCCGAGGAGACCAAAAAATGTACTTTGCTTGGAATGCAATTTAATTCTGTCACTATCAATTGATTAAGCTATTGACTTTCTGTACAAAACAAGATGTTTGCATCCATACAGGGAAACACATGTGACCTTCTCTCATTGGGTAAAAAAAAAGCCAAGGAAGAAGAGTAGCCAGCAGTTAAAATGTACATTTTTCTGCGTCGGTAGGCCTACTCTGTCTGGGGTGGAAAAGAAGGCCTAACTTTCAAAAG
Organism: Oncorhynchus mykiss; assembly: GCF_057628025.1. Taxonomy (NCBI): domain Eukaryota; kingdom Metazoa; phylum Chordata; class Actinopteri; order Salmoniformes; family Salmonidae; genus Oncorhynchus; species Oncorhynchus mykiss. Next base: position 32,139,073 of record NC_143025.1, read on the forward strand.
TAACATTCTCAGATTTCTAATGACGTCTCTGTAAGGTTCTGTATTTATTTTCTTAGTCAACCTAGTGTTCATGAACATAGCCCTGTTTCTTTGTGTTCTTGAACGTAGCCCTTTCTTTCATTTTTGTTCATTGATTTAACCTGTGTTTGTTACTCACCTGGTCTCATCAGCTTATTTAGCCTTCCCCAGGTCATTTGTAAAAACCACTTATAGCCTTAAGTCCTATTTTTCATTCACCTGCCTGTTTGCCTACCTGTGTATGACCGTTGCCTGCTTGTGACCACGATTCCTGCCTTCTTCGAAGGCGAAAAAAACACCTGCTGTGCTCTGCGTCTGAATCTACACCTTTTTCTCCCTGAGTATTCATTAGTCTAAGATTTAATTATTTGTGAACAAGACCCACTGATTTGGCATTGGAGAAATATGATAAGATGAATAGATAGGCATACCTCTCTGTCCATTCTTGGCCTGTAATTTCAGTAATTTGTGAGGTATTAAAAAATATGTAAAATTGTGTAGAATTGCATGACAATTTTATAAAAGGCAATTTTTTTATCAGCCCTGTAAATATTCTGATAGATTCACGCAATGCTTTTACTATAAAGGAGATGTTTCCACTCCTACTCATGTCCACGGTGGTCTGCAAACCCACAACCTTTTGGAGTGCAGCTATGTGAGCTAAAATTCCTGCGTTGCCATTTAAGACTTCAAGGAAGAAGAACAGTTTCTAAAACAGCATATCTAACATGCTGACCACACTGCTCGCATTGAAAAATAAATGTACAGGTAGCCTAGTGGATAGAGTGTTGGTCTAGTAACTGCAAGCTTGCAGGATGGAATCCCTGAGCTGACAAGGTAAAAATCTGTTGTTCTGCCCCCGAAAAAGGCAGTTAACCCACTGTTCCTAGGGGTTTTGATTCAAAATAAGAATTTGTTCTTAACTGACTTGCTTAGTTTAAAAAAAGGTTAAATAAATAAATATACATGTTATTCAATAATTTCATCCAAGCTGCTCACATGTGTCTGTGTCAGTAGATAAAATAACAACTCAATGTTTATGCCAGGGCAAGATAGCTAGCTAAATGGCCATGAATGTTTCATGTGTTTCAACCTGACACAAATTAATATGGTTGGTTCAGAGTTCGTTTTGATATTTCTGATCGTGTCTGGACAAAATCATCATGTGTGCAATGGCGCACACGGACGCACGCGCCCGGTATACCTCCATTGGGGTGCCAGGACAGAAAAGAGCTTGGACTGGGTTGAGCGGAGGGCAGCTCCCGAGCTGCAATACCAGTTTAGTGTATACTGAACAAGTTCATGTGTTGAGGCAGCCTGGCAGGTCTATCAGCCTTGAAAACAAAGCACTAGAAAATCTGATAATTGGTCATCAGTGTCTTATCTGAATTATGTTTACGGTTTACAATCCCTTACTTTAATCTCATAACAAGGCACCTATTGAGTTGTATTATTGTTGCTGTATTTCACCAGTCTGACTCCCTTATGTGCACTGAATACATTTAATTAAACCACTGAAAACCCTCCCACTTGCTGGCCAACAGACCCATGGAGTTGGCATTCAACAGCAGTTTTTAATTGTTAACCAAAAAAATTGGTCTCCCAAGTGGCACAGCATTCTAAGGCACTGCATCTCAGTGTTAGAGGCATCAAATCTGACCCTGGTTTGATTTCAGGCTGTGTCACAACCGGCTGTGATTGGGAGTCCCATAGGGCAGCACACGTCGTTGGTTTAGAGTTTGGCCGGGGTATGCCGTCATTGTAAACAAGAATTTGTTCTTAACTGACTTGCCTAGTAAAATAAAAACAGTTGTGTGAGTTTTGACTGACAGACGTTCTGAACTTGACCACCGTGCCCAACAAGAAGTTGTCCCCATCCCACCTGCTAATTGGGCAACTTTTGCACATTTTTGGATGTCTGAGTGAGGGAAATGCTTTAAATTACAAGGACTCAATGTATTTTAAAAGATGAGACATTGGGGATTATAAATAAATACCATTTTGATGTCATACAAGCAAGCCAAACACCCGTGAGCCCAAATGTGCACTGCACAATTCCATATCATAAAACTCATATAATATACAGTGCCAATGTTTATGATCACTATGCTTGTTGTACAGTTACAAGATGACATGGCGTTATACCCTGGGTTTTCCTGAGCAGAATGAGCCTGTTTGTTGTATTGTGCAGAACATTTGAATGAACTCATTCATGACTCCATTCAATGCGCACCAAAATTATGATCTGCTTCTCTGAATTGCCCTGTGAAAGCCTACCACTGCAAGATCATATTTTCTAATTTAGCTAGTCATGTTGGCAATAAAACAAGCAGGGATGCAGGGTGTTGTTCCTAGCAAAACAACGGCAAGTATGATTGCTCTAGTTCCTCAATGTCACAGCTAGAAGAGCTAAAAAAAGCACCTTATAGTTGAAGACTCTTCTTTGAGTCATAAAAGTGCATTGAAATTACTTAGGAACTGTTCACATTTTGGAGAGGTGAGTGGCCACTTGGAAACACCAATTAAAATAAAATGTATTAATAAAGCCCTTTTTACATCTGCAGATGTCACAAAGTGCTTTTACAGAAACCCAGCCTAAAACCCCAACAGCAAGCAATGCAGATGTAGAAGCACAGTGGCTAGGAAAAACTCCCTAGAAAGCAGGAACCTAGGAAGAAACCTAGAGAGGAACCAGGCTCTGAGGGGTGGACCAGTCCTCTTCTGGCAGTGCCTGGTGGAGGTAAGAGTACATGACCATTAAGGTCAGATCGTTCTTCAAGATGTTCAAATGTTCATTGATGACCAGCAGGGTCAAATAATAATCACAGTGGTGAACAGGTCAGGGTTCCATAGCTGCATGCAGAACAGCCTCATGCAGAACAGCAATAGAGAGAGAGACACGGGGGGGGGGGGTTCCTGTTGTCTTGAACGCAGTTCATCAGTTGTGGTTTCGCAAGTTGTGGTTTCGCAAATGAACCAGGGGGATCGAACGTAGCCCCACCCAGTGACATTTCACTATAGCGGAGTGTTGTTATTTTGGGCTAACGTTAGCTAGATAAGTAGCTAGCATTTGGAATGACTTATTTGGAGTGAACTTGAGTTACCCGTAGGCGTAAACATGTAGCAAATGAAGAGTCACCTGAAGCTTGCAATGAATGGGAGATGCAGTAGAGGAATGCAGTGCTGAGGCAGATGGCTCATAATGAGGACAACTGGCTAGCTACAACTCTGAGTGGTGAGCTTTCTGGCACCCAGAGCTGCTGAGGCATCACTCAAGTAGGTGCCATATATTGTGAAGGAGAACTCCAGTGGCTACACGGCTTAGGCTGATTCCCAGAGCAGCTAGCCCTCTACAAGATCGTCACCAGACTCCATCTTCACCAACCATCTCCCTGACCACCTTCCTCTGATCAAGTCATGAACTGTCCTTCTCCATCTTTGGAGGATTCAAAGACTTGGCCTCTATTGGTTGACCTGGCCAACTATAGCTAGGCTATTCATGACAATGTATTGCTTGTTTTTTGCTTTTAATGTGCTTTGAGATTGTTCTGAAAAGAGCTATATACATTTAATGTATTATTATTATTAATAGAGTGTCAGTCCCCCAGTGCCTCTTTCATCACTGCATATCAGTTCCAGGATACGGCTGTGGCCTCCCCCTCATACCACTCCCAGGATGTGGCTGTGGCTTCCCCTCCCTCTGTGGTGACTCCGGTGGAGGGAGCTTTAAACTCCTGAAAAATATGGAAAAGGACACTTTCAGCAGCAAACATACTACATGTAAAGCCTTGTAAAAGGTATAATGGCAATTGCAGTACATTTCTCTGGAATACTTGCACCTTTCTAACATGTATATCTGCACTTTTACGTGAATGTTCTGGTGAAGCATAGGAAATAGATGGAAAAGTGTTATTGCTCTCAGAGAAAAGGGGTACTTTGTTAGCCAAGTACAGCACAGCTATAAATGTCAAGATAACATGCAGTGCCGTACCGTGTATTTTTTTCTTATGTTTCTCCCACTTCTTTTTCACCCATGCAGGTGACAGCTGCCTCTCCAGCTCACACTCCTTTACATAGATCATGAAAACACATGAGATGAAACACAACATTAAACAAAACATGAGCAAAGTAGAGTTGTTGTGCCACATAATTTATCAAATTGGAGTGCCAAGGGGAAACAGTAGTGAAAGTAACTTACCATTACTTTCACCATAACAGGTTATCCTTTTACTGCAGTGGCTGAATCAGGGTCACACAATCTACTTTGAAAAACAAGTATACACTTCACACACATGGTTACGGACTTAAAAAAGAAGACACCTGTACCATGTCAGACATAGAGAAATGTATTTAATTTTTTGTTTAAATCCCAATATTACACTTTATATACATCACAGAAGACTGAAATGAGGCCACTAGAAGGCAATTTTGTCATTTGACTGGTAGACCCATTCAGGCTGTAAATGTTCAGGTAGATCTGGTACTGCATAACATGAACGTTACAATCAGAATCAGCTCAACACAGATGAACCACCGTGACAAATCAGGAGAACTAAAAGAAAAGAGTGTTGGAACCAGCACCGCTGTGGAAAATAGGAATGTAGGCTACTGTGTTACTGATGTGAGCTATAGCTAGTGTTATCGCATAATGCAGTGGCAAGAGCGCTAACTATGTCCACATGACTACTCAAAACCTATTTTGTGCGACATTTCTCCTGCCGTGTTTCCACTGAATTAAATGCCTGGTATTGTCATCAGACCCTACAACAGTTTGAACACAAGCCCTGGTTACAACAAATAGCTAGCTAGCTAACTAAGCTAATGTCAAATATGAAGTTGTTGCGCAACAGCAAACAAGTAATCTTGTAGCTAACGTTACAGTTCAAACAGTTATAACTTATATTCTACTAAAACATGTACCTAGCTAAAAGCACAGCATGCTGCAGATCTGTTTTCGAAGATGTATCTTTATGATGAAACATTTGTGATAATTTTAAGGAGATCAGCACTGCAGAATCTTAACTCCCAAGTGGTTTTGTTTACTTGAAGAAATCTAGTTATCAAAACACATAGCCCCCCTCTTCCAATGCATTGTGGCTGTGAATTTCCCAAAAAGTGTGCAGGGAATTCTAGTAGATGAAAAACCAAAATGAATGTAACATCTTGGCATTTAATCAAATCAAATCAAAGTTTATTTGTCACGTGCGCTAAATACAACAGGTGTAGACCTTACAGTGAAATGCTTACTTACAGGCTCTAAACAATAGTGCAAAAAAGGATTTAGGTGAACAATAGGTAGATAAAGAAATGAAACAACAGTAAAAAGACAGGCTATATACAGTAGCGAGGCTATAAAAGTAGCGAGGCTACATACAGACACCGGTTAGTCAGGCTGATTGAGGTAGTATGTACCTCTATGTAGATATGGTTGAAGTGACTATGCATATATGATGAACAGAGAGTAGCAGTAGCGTAAAAGAGGGGTTGGCGGGTGGGACACAATGCAGATAGCCCGGTTAGCCACTGTGCAGGAGCACTGGTTGGTCGGCCCAATTGAGATAGTATGTACATGAATGTATAGTTAAAGTGACTATGTGTATATGATAAACAAAGAGTAGCAGCAGCGTAAAAAGAGGGGTTGGGAGGGCACACAATGCAAATATTCCTGGTAGCCATTTGATTACCTGTTCAGGAGTCTTATAGCTTGGGGGTAACAACTGCTGAGAAGCCTTTTTGTCCTAGACTTGGCATTCCGGTACCACTTGCCATGTGGTAGTAGAGAGAAGAGTCTATGATTGGGGAGGCTGGGGTCTTTGACAATTTTTAGGGCCTTCCTCTGACATCACCAGGTGTAGAGGTCCTGGATGGCAGGCAGCTTAGCCCCAGTAATGTACTGGGCCGTACGCACTACCCTCTGTAGTGCCTTGCGATCAGAGGCCGAGCAGTTGCCGTACCAGGCAGTTAGGCAACCGGTCAGGATGCTCTCGATGTTGCAGCTGTAGAACCTTTTGAGGATCTCTGGACCCATGCCAAATATTTTTAGTTTCCTAAGGGGGAATAGGCTTTCTTGAGCCCTCTTCACGACTGTCTTGGTGTGTTTGGACCATTCTAGTTTGTTGATGATGTGGACACCAAGGAACTTGAAGCTCTCAACCTGTTCCACTACAGCCCCGTCGATGAGAAAGGGGGCGTGCCCGGTCTTCCTTTTCCTGTAGTCCACAATAATCTCCTTAGTCTTGGTTACGTTGAGGGATAGGTTGTTATTCTGGCACCACCCGGCCAGGTCTCTGACTTCCTCCCTAAAGGCTGTCTCGTCATTGTCGGTGATCAGGCCTACCACGGTTGTGTCGTTTGTAAACTTAATGATGGTGTTGGAGTTGTGCTTGGCCATGCAGTCGTGGGTGAACAGGGAGTACAGGAGGGGACTGAGCACGCACCCCTGGGGAGCTCCACTGTTGAGGATCAGCGTGGCAGATGTATTGCTACCTACCCTCACCACCTGTGGTGGCCCGTCAGGAAGTCCAGGATCCAGTTGTAGAGGGAGGTGTTTAGTCCCAGGATCCTTAGCTTAGTGATGAGCTTTGAGGGTACTATGGTGTTGAACGCTGAGCTGTAGTGAATGAATAGCATTCTCATGTAAGTGTTCCTTTTGTCCAGGTAGGAAAGGGCAGTGTGGAGTGCAATAGAGATTGCATCATCTGTGGATCTGTTTGGGCGGAATGCAAATTGGAGTGGGTCTAGGGTTTCTGGGATAATGGTGTTGATGTGAGCCATTACCAACCTTTCAAAGCACTTCATGACTACAGAAGCATACTAGATTTGAGGAAATTCACATACTATAAAACGTTATATTTTCACATACTGAAAATGTGTGATGCCTGATTGCGTTGCTTCGCCCTATTAGTTGATTTCAGTAGCGAATCCCCATATCTAATTGATCAGTAGTTTTCAAAGCCAAGTATGATATCCTGGCATTTAAAGTATACTAGACTTTCGAAATGTCACATATTATGAAACAAAAATATTTCACATTCTGAAACATCCTACTATTTAGGTGTCCTCCTCACCTTTGGTCTAATAATTTTCCCATAATCTCCAAACTGTTCCCTTTGAATTGCTACCATGGTTATGCATATGCTTTCCATATTTCTTCTGTAAGAATCATTTAAATATAACCCTATCCCTATAGGCAATTTCCCATGAGTGTAAGTGGGTAAATATGGTAGAATATAGCGAGAACGGGTTCTGAATATTAGTGTTCAATGAAAGAAAGGCATCAAGGTATGCAAAACCGTCTCCATTTGATAAATTGAAAAACCTTGTGGATTATTTAGAGTTAGGAAAGTATTTATGAACGTACCTAATTCATTTTTTTTTAAATACCCACAAAATACTGTAGTGAATAAAAAATGCAGTGGATTCTCCACTTAGAGCGGACCCAATTCATTACTATTTCAATTCCTCCTCAGCAAAACAAATGAACAGTGTTTGAGATATTATTCAGTTAATTGGTAAACTGGCTGTTGTGCAGGGCAGGCTTGGCTGCTGTCACAGTGGTAATGTGTTTTTTGCAGTGTAAATTAAGAAAGTACCGTATCATAATTATAATGCTCAGCTGGGCAAAGAGCATGTTGTACTCACAGCAATCTTATATTTTGACACTAGTACTTTTCAGAATGTTTGTTTCGCATTGTATGAGCAATTTCATAGTTTAAAGAGCCACTGAACACGGCAACTGTTTCTCATCAGAAAAATTAGATTTCAGTTTCGGAGGTGCGTTTTCTGAGGGAGTGAACGTTATTTATATTAAGGGTTACATGGAGAAAGTCAGACCTCTTTGAAATTAAAATGGATGGCCCTCCCTTCAGCAAAATATATTTGACCTAATGTCACGCCCTGACCTTAGAGAGCCGTTTTATATCTCTATTTGGTTAGGTCAGGGTGTGATGTGGGGTGGGCATTCTATTTTTTATATTTTTCTTTATTTCTATGTTTTGGCCGGGCATGGTTCACAATCAGGGACAGCTGTCTAATGTTGTCTCTAATTGGGAATCATACTTAGGTAGCCCTTTTTTCCTCCTTTCAGTGTGGGTAAATTATCTTTGTTAGTGGCTCTATAGCCCTGTAAGCTTCACGGTTGTTTTTCGTTTGCTGATTTGTTGGCGACATTTTAAATAAAAAGAGAAATGTACGCTCAACACGCTGCACCGTGGTCTACTTCTTTCGACGACCGTGACACCTAAACCCTCCCTGAAAGCCACATTTTTTTATGGGATTTCCGTATGTCCATTACATGAAATCCAAAGAAAAATCCACTTAAATTACAGGTTGTAATGCAACAAAATAAGAAAAATTCCAAGGGGGATGAATAGTTTTGGAAGGCACTGTATAAAGCATTGTGGACCAATGCGTTGTTTCAGATCACTTTATATAATCAGATGCATTTTCTTTTCTTTAAAATCTTTTTTTTTTACATTTTCTTTAATAAAAGGTAGGCCTATGCCATACCCCCTCATTTTGAGTCTTGGTTTTATCATAACAGCCCTTCACTGACACGGAGGTAAGCTATTTAAAGAGTGTAAAGTCTAATTCAAATGAAGAAGTTTAAATTAATTATGCCTACTCGAATGTGACTACTTTCAGCGCCGTGAGCTGTCCATTTCCAATTGTATATGCCGCGGCTGCTGCTTCAAGTTTCAATACCACAACGTAAGTTAATCGAATCTGGCTTATTGTGAGGTCAATAAACTCTGATAAATACATCACGGGCAAGAAACATATATTTTTTTATAAAATCAACTATAGTAGTAGCAAGTTATGAAATTTGACCTCCGGTCCTCATTCTCATCTTCCCCTTCTCCTTCTCAAACTAAACAGAACATAGCCTATAGGCTAGTCCACACGTAAGAGAGTGTGTTTTTTGGACTAGGCCTAATCAACAGCAACAAAAAAATCAGAAGAAGCCTACACAGTACAGACGTTTTTGATCAGCAAGAACAGAGCAGGCCAGGGTTCAGGGTTAGAATGTCCATCGTAGTGTGTAACGCAGCCTAGTTGTATTTACACCATCCCAGCATCTATCTTTGTCCTGTACTTCTCAGAGCATGCACTTCATAGCCTATAGCCTATAGGCTATGGATCTTTTGATTAAACCACACTAAATAGCCTATAGGAGCACTTGATTTTGGGCACCAAGCAGAGAATGAGAGGCAGCATTGGGCACACATCGATATATAACCTAATAAGCTACAAATTCTAAAACACTGAGAAATATTGACATTTCATCAATTACAAATGACAAAACCCTCCCCTGGAACTCTGTAAATTCCGATCCTTGACTAAAATGTAAATGTAATAAACAAGCTGAGCAATCAGCTGTCAAGTTGTCACATCATTAGGTTACATGGTTGTTGCTGTTGTTGTTTGTTTTTCCTCATGAGATGCTTCATTGAGTAAAGTTTAGGAGAGGTCAGATCGATGAAGGAGAGAGGATAAGGGCAGAAGTCAGTGAGCATATTTCTGGAATGAAACACAGCCCAGTTCTGCCATGGATGGATGGCAGAGACAGTGTGTCCAGATGCTGAGGTGGGCTAGCTAGCAGATACTGTCTGTATGCCATCCACATGGCAGTGTTTCAGAAATGAATGCCTCAAGGTGAGAAATGAAAGGACACAAATTCAATTCCAGGTAGCAAGAAAAAACACCCCCTTCATAATTGACTCTGATTGATTTGAAGTTGTGAACATGCCCAGGCAATGTTTCCTTTGGGATTGTATCACTGTGTTGGACAGGAGGGCAGGGGAACCCAGGAGAACTTCTGACAACAGAGTACCTCATCGCCTAAGAGCACCTATTCTATATACAGTGCCTTGCGAAAGTATTCGGCCCCCTTGAACTTTGCGACCTTTTGCCACATTTCAGGCTTCAAACATAAAGATATAAAACTGTATTTTTTTGTGAAGAATCAACAACAAGTGGGACACAATCATGAAGTGGAACGACATTTATTGGATATTTCAAACTTTTTTAACAAATCAAAAACTGAAAAATTGGGCTTGCAAAATTATTCAGCCCCTTTACTTTCAGTGCAGCAAACTCTCTCCAGAAGTTCAGTGAGGATCTCTGAATGTTCCAATGTTGACCTAAATGACTAATGATGATAAATACAATCCACCTGTGTGTAATCAAGTCTCCGTATAAATGCACCTGCACTGTGATAGTCTCAGAGGTCCGTTAAAAGCACAGAGAGCATCATGAAGAACAAGGAACACACCAGGCAGGTCCGAGATACTGTTGTGAAGAAGTTTAAAGCCGGATTTGGATACAAAAAGATTTCCCAAGCTTTAAACATCCCAAGGAGCACTGTGCAAGCGATAATATTGAAATGGAAGGAGTATCAGACCACTGCAAATCTACCAAGACCTGGCTGTCCCTCTAAACTTTCAGCTCATACAAGGAGAAGACTGATCAGAGATGCAGCCAAGAGGCCCATGATCACTCTGGATGAACTGCAGAGATCTACAGCTGAGGTGGGAGACTCTGTCCATAGGACAACAATCAGTCGTATATTGCACAAATCTGGCCTTTATGGAAGAGTGGCAAGAAGAAAGCCATTTCTTAAAGATATCCATAAAAAGTGTTGTTTAAAGTTTGCCACAAGACACCTGGGAGACACACCAAACATGTGGAAGAAGGTGCTCTGGTCAGATGAAACCAAAATTGAACTTTTTGGCAACAATGCAAAACGTTATGTTTGGCGTAAAAGCAACAGAGCTGAACACACCATCCCCACTGTCAAACATGGTGGTGGCAGCATCATGGTTTGGGCCTGCTTTTCTTCAGCAGGGACAGGGAAGATGGTTAAAATTGATGGGAAGATGGATGGAGCCAAATACAGGACCATTCTGGAAGAAAACCTGATGGAGTCTGCAAAAGACCTGAGACTGGGACGGAGATTTGTCTTCCAACAAGACAATGATCCAAAACATAAAGCAAAATCTACAATGGAATGGTTCAAAAATAAACATATCCAGGTGTTAGAATGGCCAAGTCAAAGTCCAGACCTGAATCCAATCGAGAATCTGTGGAAAGAACTGAAAATTGCTGTTCACAAATGCTCTCCATCCAACCTCACTGAGCTCGAGTTGTTTTGCAAGGAGGAATGGGAGAAAATGTCAGTCTCTCGATGTGCAAAACTTATAGAGACATACCCCAAGCGACTTACAGCTGTAATCGCAGCAAAAGGTGGCGCTACAAAGTATTAACTTAAGGGGGCTGAATAATTTTGCACGCCCAATTTTTCAGTTTTTGATTTGTTAAAAAAGTTTGAAATATCCAATAAATGTCGTTCCACTTCATGATTGTGTCCCACTTGTTGTTGATTCTTCACAAAAAAATACAGTTTTATATCTTTATGTTTGAAGCCTGAAATGTGGCAAAAGGCCGCAAAGTTCAATGGGGCCGAATACTTTCGCAAGGCACTGTATATTAAGATACTTTTTTCGATTGTCTCATTCATGGCCTCTGACCAACAGAAACGTGTTATTGTTGTGTGGAAACCTTTCTATTTGTATTGCAAAGGCAGTAGACAGGCAGCAATTGTGACACAGCTTGTAGCTAGTACATTTTAATTTGCCATCCTCAAATTCAGTCTAATTGTCCTCATTGTATTTTCCATAACGCTAGGTTCAAGTTGCTTGTCATATTTTGGGTTGTTTAAAGATCACTGCATTAGCCCTTTGATTAAGACAAACAGTCATACAAACTCTCTAGGGGCCTCCTGTAAACATGTGAATGCTAAGAGTGCCGTGAATGCTTGTAGTCCTATTCAGAGAAGTGAATTCTCGGATTGCAATCTACAGCTGCTGGGACGATTAGCTTCCCAGCCAGAGAAACCTTAGGCCATCATGACGCCGGCAGAAACACACTGTCAAAGGCCACCGTCAGATTGAGGCTTAGGTAATTGTATCTGCTGTGAAGTTAATGACTTTTAAGGTGTGTGGGTTTCTTCTTTTTGTCTTTTTCTAATGACTTTTAAGGTGAAATGGCCATCATTGTTCTTTACTCTGCCAGAGATATGTAAATGATCTTGTCCCACACACTAATTGGTGAGTGACATTGTGCCATCTTTGTGGCTAAACAACATCCCCTGAGGATCTCTTAAGGAGAATGTGATGCCTTTGTGATGTTTTGATGTCGTAAATGAAGCAGAATGCTGAATGCTAATTGTTTGTGACAGCAGCAGTGACAATCACCGCAACTAGCATTAATGGGCTCGCAGAACCTCCGAGGTTAAGTTTCTCTTCTGATATGTTAATCTGTAGCTCAACATTAGAATGATGTTGCTCTCTCTCTATGCACAGTATGCTGCCATAATATTAACTTTCTCCTTTTGTCAACCGCTCTTTTTTCTCTTGAAATGAGTTCCATATTTTCGTTCTAAGAATGTACTAGTCATCCCCTGTGCTTGACTGAGCAGATGAATGGGCCTGACTCAACCTGGAACCTACGCTGAACCAATATCCGATAAGCTCCCTTCTCCCCCGTCACCACACTGACGACTCTGTGAGGCAAATATGCTTTCGCCCACCTACGACGGGGAGACAAAGGTTAGTTGCAACTTATTTTATTACGGGCACCATTTTAGCAATTATGTTGCGTTCGAGAGTGAGGTCATCATTGCCAGCGCCTGTGAAAATGTCATCTGTCATTAGGATATACCCAGTGAAATGAGACACTCTGCTTTAGCTTGACTGTTTCCTTCGGGGAGTCTCTGGGATCATTCAAGTTGACTGAGTCTGTAGGAAAACAGTAAAGTGTTTGTGCTGAGAAATGTTTTGGCAGGGGCTGGATGTGCTGGAGGTGCTAGGCCTGATTTTCCCCTTCAAATAGAATGTGTGAGAAACATGTCACCCACAGCTCTTTGCTTTCCATCTTGAAGGAACCATATTATTTAGTAAACAATAGATTCGAAAATCCATCGGGGTTGAAATCCATTATATTACCACACAATTGTTATGGGTTATGGATTAGTTCTATAGGGAGTTGCCTGTACGGCCAGTAAGGAACTCAATGCTGTAAAATAGGAAAAAGAGCAGTTGAGATTTACCTTGAGATGGAGTCCATGTGACTATCTTTGAATCTGGTCAAGTGTTTAATACTTGGCGATGAGGAAAAAGCAACATTTTCACAATAACAAAAGTAATCTGTGTCATGACTAGGGGTTACATCTCCTTCTGACCAGCAAACATAGACAAGACATTATGGAGGTGAAGTCACAGTTTCGACGGCTAGCTAGTGAGTTTGAGTGAAATAAATAGTTTAGCTGTGCCAGATGCTCACACTGTTGAGTAGTGCAGAGAGCAAACAGAACGTGAAGAAATCACTGAAAGTTTTTCTTGTTAGACAGAAGTACAGTGCTAAATGAGTCCTGTACTGTATGTTAACTAGACTGAAAAAAAAATAAAACACATGCAACAATTTCAAAGATGTTACTGAGTTACAGTTCATATATGGAAATTAGGCAATTCAAATAAATTCATTAGGTCCTAATCTGTGGATTTCACATGACTGAGAATAAAGATATGCATCTGTTGGTCACAGAATAATGTAGGGGCCAGGATCAGAGAACCAGTCAGTATCTGGTGTGACCACCATTTGCCTCAAGCATCGTAACACATCTCCTTCACATAGAGTCGATCAGGCTGTTGATTGTGGCCTGTGGAATTTTGTTCCACTCCTCTTCAATGGGGGTGCAAAGTTGATGTATATTGGCGGGAACTGGAACATGCTGAATGTACACGTCGAACCAGAGCATCCCAAACATGCTCAATGGGTGCCATGTCTGGTGAGTACACAGGCCATGGAAGAACAGGACAATGTTCAGCTTCCAGGAATTGTGTACAGGTCCTTGCGACATGGGGATCTGAAGGTTTCAGAGAGGTTTCAAATGCCTCGCAAAACAGGGCACCAATTGGTAAAAATAATTTTAAAAGCCGACATTGAGTATCCTTTTGAACATGGCAAAGTTATTAATTACACTTTGGATGGTGTACCAATACACCCAGTCACTACAAAGATACAGGCGTCCTTTCTAACTCAGGTGCCGAAGAGGAAGGAAACCGCTCAGGGATTTCACCTGATGCCAAGGGTGTTTAATTGCTTGGATAGGAGAAACATGAGGATGGATAAGCAACATTGTAGTTACTCCACAATACTAACCTAAATGACAGAGTGAAAACAAGGAAGCCTGTACAGAATAAAAATATTCTAAAATGTGCGTCCTGTTTGTAACAAGGCACTAAAGAAATTAACTTGTGTCCTGAATACAAAGTGTTATGTTTGGTGCAAATCCAATACAACACATTACTGAGTACCAGTCCCCATATTTTCAAGCATAGTGGTGGCTGCATCATGTAATGGGTATGCTTGTTAAGGACTGGGGTGTTTTTCAGGATAAAAAATATATGGAATGGAGCTAAGCACAGGCAAAATCCTAGAGGAAAACCTGGTCCCATCTGCTTTCCACCAGACACTCTGAGATTAATTCACCTCTCAACAGGAAAATAATCTAAAACAGATGGCCAAATTATTGCATAGATTGTAATGAACACATATTGTGTGTAAAATACTTTTTTGAAGGTTGTACTGATTATGATTTGCTATTTCTGTGGCGCCAGTGTTTGTTGACATCATACAATGCTTTCTGGTTGTCACATAAGCGTCTGTCAGACCAAAAATGTTAAAACAAGGGATAGTTCACTCAACTGACTTGTGGTGCTTTCAAGACAACTGGGAAATTAGAAAAATACGAGGTCAAATCATCACGTCAGTGGATCATGAGATTCTGTTAACCTTTTGTGACTAGCGGGCAGTATTTTCATTTTTTGAAAAATAACGTTCCTGTAGTAAACGGGATATTTTGTCAGGACAAGATGCTAGAATATGCATATAATTTACAGCTTAGGATAGAAAACACTCTAAAGTTTCAAAAACTGTAAAAATATTGTCTGTGAGTATAACAGAACTGATATTGCAGGCGAAAGCCTGAGAAAAATCCAATCCGGAAGTGAATCATCTTTTGAAAGCTCTGCGTTCCAATGCGTCCCTATTGAGCAGTGAATGGGTTATCAACCAGATTACTTTTTCTCCATATTCCCCAAGGTGTCTACAGCTTTGTGACGTAGTTTTACGCATTTATGTTGAAGAATACCCGTAAGCGGCTACATTGCGCAACTGGTCACCTTGGCTCCCAGAGTGATTCTCGCGTAAAATACAGAGGTAGCCATTATTCCAATCAGTCCTACTGAAAAACCAATTGTCCCGGTGGATATATTATCGAATAGATATTTGAAAAACACCTTGAGGATTGATGATAAACAAGGTTTGCCATGTTTCTGTCGATATTATGGAGCTAATTTTGAATATTTTTTGCCGTTTTCGTGACTGCAATTCCGGGCGATTTCTCAGCCAAATGTGAAGAACAAACGGAGCTATTTTGCCTACAAAAATAATATTTTTGGAAAAAAGGAACATTGGCAGTCTCGTGAGTGAAAACATCCGAAGCTCATCAAAGGTAAACTATTTAATTTGATTGCTTTTCTGATTTCCGTGACCAAGTTACCTGCTGCTAGCTGGACAAAATGCTATGCTAGGCTATCGATAAACTTACACAAATACTTGTCTAGCTTTGGCTGTAAAGCCAAAAACATCTGAGATGACAGGGTGATTAACAAAAGGCTAAGCTGTGTCTCAATATATTTCACTTGTGATTTTCATGAATAGGAATATTTTCTAGGAATATTTATGCCCGTTGCGTTATGCTAATTAGTGTGTCGATGATTACGCTCCCGCACGCGGGATGGGGAGTCACTAGAGGTTGATCAAACTAAGAGTCATGGTTTAGCTCTTATTTGCAAGGAAGAAAACAGACAGTGGATGGGACCCCATCTAAACCCAAAATCTTGAACTGCAGTGTACCCCAAGGGAGTGTGCTGGGTTTCTTTCTATTGTATATAAATGATCTAAAATCTGCCTGTACATGTGAACTTTTCTCTCTCTTTGTGGTTTCCCACAAAGACAAAAATGTGTTTGAGAAAGCACTCAGTCCATCTTATTCGGGTAAAAAGTGAAACTGAGGAAATCCCCTGATTTTAAGGTGGTAGTAGGTGACATAGTAGTCACAGCAAAAGACTGTTAATTATCTTGAATGTGAGCTAGATAACCATCTGACAGGGGAGAGCATGGCACAAAACTTTACTTCCAAAGTGAACCATCAAATTAGGTTTCTGGCAAGAACCTCCAAATATCTGGATAAGAATGCAATGGGGGCATTGGCAGGGGCTCTACTTTAGGGCCACTTCAACTATGTCAGTTCTTCCTGCTACAATACTGCCCCCAAGATAATACAACATTTATTTCAAAATATCAGAAGAAATTTGTCAGGATTATTCTTAAACTTCCAGCACATATGCATCAACACTATTCCCACTTTGAAGGCCTTAGGTGTCTCAAAGTGGAAGAGAGTCTCTCAGATTAAATTGTTTTGTACGTAAGATTGTCCACAGAATGTTCCCCAGGTACCTATAGTATGTAACTACTTTTCTAGTGCAGGCGTTAAGCTAGCGGAACCCTTCGACAACATTCCGCTGAAAAGGCATTAACAAGTCCAATACAGCAAATGAATAAACATCTTGTTAATCTACCCATTGTGTCCGATTTCAAAAATGCTTTACAGCTAAAGCACAACCTATGATTATGTTAGGTCATAGCCAAGTCAAAAAACACACAGGCATTTTTCCAACCAAAGATAGGAGTCACAAAAAGCAGAAATATAGATCAAATGAATCACTAACCTTTGATGATCTTCATCATATGACACTTATAGGATATCATGTTACACAATACATGTATGTTTTGTTCGATAATGTGCATATATATATCCAAAAATCTCAGTTTACAATGGCGCGTTACGTGCAGTAATGTTTTGATTCCAAAACATCCGGTGATTTTGCAGAAATATTCATAAAACATACAACTGTTATTCACAGAATTAAAGATAGACTTCTCCTTAATGCAACCACTGTGTCAGATTTCAAAAAAACTTTACGGAAAAAGCATAATCTGAGAACGGCGCTCAGAGCCCAATCCAGCTAAAGAAATATCCGCCATTTTGGAGTCAACAGAAGTTAGAAATAATAGTATAAATATTCACTTACCTTTGATGATCTTCATCAGAATGCACTCCCAGGAATCCCAGTTCGACAATAAATGACTGATTTGTTCCATAAAGTTCCATAAAGTCCATCATTTATGTCCAAATAGCAACTTGTTGGTAGCGTGTCCAGCACAGTAATCCATCTTCATGAGGCTCGAGCACTTCGTCCAGACAAAAACTCGAAAAGTTCCGTTACAGGTCGTAGAAACAAGTCAAACGATGTATGGAATCAATCTTTAGGATGCTTTTAGCATAAAACATCATTAATGTTCCAACCGGAGAATTCCTATGTCTGAAGAAAAGCACTGGAACATGAGTCAACTCTGTTGGGAGCGCGCGTTACGAGCCTGAGACACTCTGCCAGACCATTGACTCAAACAGGTCTCATGAGCCTCCCCTTTATAATAGAATCCTCATTCAAGTTTCTATAGACGGTTGACATCTAGTGGAAGCCGTAGGCAGTGCAACTTTACTCCATAGACACTGTGCATTCGGTAGGACAAGCTTTGAAAAACTACAAACCTCAGATATCCCACTTCCTGATTGGATTTTGCCAGGCATTTGTTCAGTTCTGTTATACTCAAAAAATAATTAAAATAGTTTTATAAACTTCAGAGTGTTTTCTATCCAATACTAAAAATAATATGCATATATTAGCATCTGGGACAGAGTAGGAGGCAGTTCACTCTGGGCATGTTATTCATCCAAAAGTGGAAATGCTGCCCCCTATCCCAAAAAGGTTAACTTCATACGGGATAACCATAACTATTACACTAGCAGGAGTGAAACTGATGTTGTTCCTTTTAGATTTAAAAGTGGTACGAGGAAATAAACTTTTTTATGTTCATCTGCCATTCTTTGAAAGAATCTTCCGAAGAAGTTAAAATGTATACCCTCTATAGTGTCACAATGGTCGAAATAACATTCGGACCAAAGCACAGCGTGAAATAGGTTTGACAGTTTTTATTGAAGTGAACCGCATAAAAACAATACACGAAACGTGACGTTCTGGAGTGCTCACAGGCAACTACACATAAACAAGATCCCACAGAGGAAGGCTCCTGCCCTGGAGCTGGAGGTCCTGGACTGTGGACCGTCGCAGGAGGTTTCGGACTGTGGACCCTCGTAGGAGGTTCCGGACTGTGGACTGCCGTAGGAGGTTCCGGACTGTGGACTGCCGTAGGAGGTTCCGGACTGTGGGCCGCTGTAGGGGGTTCCGGACTGTGGACTGTCGTAGGAGGTTCCGGACTGTGGGCCGCCGTAGGAGGTTCCGGACTGTGGGCCGCCGTAGGAGATTCCGGACTGTGGGACGCCGTAGGAGGTTCCGGACTGTGGGCCGCCGTAGGAGGTTCCGGACTGTGGGCCGCCGTAGGAGGTTCCGGACTGTGGACCGCCGTAGGAGGTTCCGGACTGTGGACCGTCGTAGGAGGTTACGGACTGTGGACCGTCGTAGGAGGTTCCGGACTGAGGACCGTCATAGGAAGCTCTGGACTGTGAACCGTCGCCGGAAGCTCTCGACTGTGAACCGTCGCCGGAAGCTCTGAACTGTGAACCGTCGCCCATCTTCTCCCAGATTGGCTCTGGTTCACTCCTCGGCTCCCAATTTGTGACGCCCCCCAATTTTTTTTTAGGGCTGTCTTTTGGGCTCTCTTTGTGGCCGCAAACCCCGGCGTTGTCGCTGTTCTTCCTTCTCTCCTTGCATCTGCTTTCAAGGAAGGCTTTCGTCTCCTGCCATAATTTCCTCCCAAGTCCAGGATATCTTCTCCTCCTTGATCTCCTCCCAAGCCCAGGATACCTTCTCCTCCTGGGCACGCTGCTTATTCCTGGTATGGTGGGATCTTCTGTCACGATCGTCGTAATAACATTCGAACCAAAGCGCAAAGTTCGACATCATTTATTGAAGTGAACCGCACAAAAGCAATAAAGAATACACCAAACGTGACGTTCTGGAGTGTCACAGGCAACTACACATAAACAAGATCCCACAAAACACAGTGGGGAAATGGCTGCCTAAATATGATCCCCAATCAGAGACAACGATAAACAGCTGCTTCTGATTGGGAACCATACCAGGCCAACATAGAAACAAAACAACCTAGATTACCCAACCTAGTCACACCCCACCCTAACCAAAATAGAGAATAAACAGGCTCTATATGGTCAGGGCATGACACATAGCCACAGTTTCAGTCAAAGGGTTGGACACACCGACTCATTCAAGTGTTTTTCTTTATTTTTACTATTTTCTACATAATATTTTACTATTTTCAACGAAAGTAGTGAAGACATCAAAACTATGAAACACATATGGAATCATGTAGTTTCCAAAAAAGTGAAAAACAAATCAAAATATATTTGAGATTTTAGATTCTTTAAAGTAGCCAACCTTTGCACTCTCGTCATTCTCTCAACCAGCTTCATCTGGAAAGCTTTTCCAACAGTCTTGAAGGAGTTCCCACATTAGCTGAGCACTTGTTGGCTTCTTTTCCTTCACTCTGCATTCCAGCTCATCCCAAACCATCTCAATTGGGTTGATTTCAGGTGATTGTGGAGGTCAAGTCATCTGATGCAGCACTTCATCACTCTCTTTCTTGGTCAAATTGCCCTTACACAGCCTGGAGGTGTCTTGTGTCATTTCCTGTTGAAAAACAAATGATAGTACCACGAAACACAAACCAGATAGGATGGTGTATCGCTGCAGAATTCTGTGGTAGCCATGCTGGTTAAGTGTGCATTGAATTCTAAATAAATCACCAACAGTGTCACCAGCAAAGCACCCCCACAACATCACAACTTCTCCTCCATGCTTCAAGGTGGGAACCACACATGTGGAGATCATCCGTTCACCTACTCCATGACTCACAAAGACCCGACGGTTGGAACCAAAAAACTCAAATTTAGACTCATCAGACCAAAGGACAGATTTCCACCGGTCTAATGCCCATTGCTCATGTTTTTTGACCCATGTAAGTCTCTTCTTATTATTGGTGTCCTTTAGTAGTGGTTTCTTTTCAGGAATTCGACCATGAAGTCCTGATTCTTGCCGTCTCTGAAAAGTTGATGTTCAAATGTGTCTGTTACTTGAACTCTGTGAAGCATTTATTTGGGCTCCAATCTGAGGTCCAGTTAATTGCCGATTTCTGAGGCTGGTAACTCTAATGAAATTATCCTCGGCAGCAGAGGTAACTCTGGGTCTTCCTTTCCTGTGTAGGTCCTCATGAGAGCCAGTTTCATCATAGAGCTTGATGGGTTTTGCGACTGCACTTGAAGAAACTTTCAAAGTTCTTGTAATGTCCCCAATTGACTGACCTTCATGTCTTAAATTAATGATGGGCTGTTGTTTCTATTTGTTTATTTGATATGTTCTTGCCATGATATGGACTTGATCTTTGACCAAATAGGGCTATCTTTTTATACCACCCCTATACTATGACAACACAAAAAAGATTGTCTCAAACTCATTAATTAAGATGGAAGGAAATTCCACAAATTAACTTTTAATAACAAGGCACACCTTTTAATTGAAATGGATTCCAGGTGACTACCTCGCAAAGCTGGTTGCGAGAATGCCAAGAGTGTGCAAAGCTGACAAGGCAAAGGCATGCTACTTTGAAGAGTCTCAAACATAAAATAAATGTTGATTTGTTGAACACTTTTTTGTTTAC
Source organism: Oncorhynchus mykiss (assembly GCF_057628025.1). NCBI lineage: Eukaryota > Metazoa > Chordata > Actinopteri > Salmoniformes > Salmonidae > Oncorhynchus > Oncorhynchus mykiss. The sequence continues at coordinate 32,159,971 of NC_143025.1, forward strand.
TACATGATTCCACATGTGTTATTTCATAGTGTTGATGTCTTCACTATTAATCTACTTTGTAGAAAATAGTAAAAATAAAGAAAAACCCTTCAATGATTAGGTGTGTCCAAACTTTTGAATGGCAGTGCAGTTTCAAGTGATTTTGCTAAATAGCAGCATGTCTCAAAAGTGAGCTGTAAGATTATAGTACATGTGTCAGAGTCGTGTGTATAGGTGGCAGGGATGTCAGGCGCAGGAGAATCAAACTGAATGAAATGGAGTTGATTAATAACAATAAGTGAAACATAACACCAACACTAAATAACAATAAAACAAAGTGGGTACGAGGACCATTCGCGCACCAATACAAACAGCACTGAACAAACAAACCATCTCTGACAAATACATGAGGGGAAACAGAGGGTTAAATACACAACAGGTAATGCATGGGATTGAAACCAGGTGTGTAGGAAGACAAGACGAAACCAATGGAAAATGACAAATGGATCAATGATGGTCAATGTGGTCAGATGAGACCAAAATGGAGCTCTTTGGCAGCAACTTAACTCGCCGTGTTTGGAGGAGGAGGAATGCTGCCTATGACCCCAGTAACACCATCCCCACCATCAAATATGGAGGTGGAAACATTATGCTTTGGGGGTGTTTTTCTGCTAAGGGGACAGGACAACTTCACCACATCAAAGGGACGATGGACGGGGCCATGTACCATCACATCTTGGGTGAGAACATCCTTCCCTCAGCCATTGTAAATGGGTCGTGGATGGGTATTCCAGCATGACAATGACCCAAAACAAACGGCCAAGGCAACAAAGGACTGGCTCAAGAAGAAGCACATTAAGGTCCTGGAGTGGCCTAGCCAGTCTCCAGACCTTAATCCCATAGAAAATCTGTGGAGGGAGCTGAAAGTTTGAGTTGCCAAACATTAGCCTCAAAACCTTAATGACTTGGAGAAGATCTGCAAAGAGGAGTGGGATAAAATCCCTCCTGAGATGTGTGCAAATCTGGTGGCCAACTACAAGAAACATCTGACCTCTTTGATTGTCAATAAGGGTTTTGCCACCAAGTACTAAGACATGTTTTACAGAGGGGTCAAATACTTATTTCTGTCATTAAAATGCAAATCATTTTATAAAATTTTTGACATGCGTTTTTCTGGATTTTTTTGTTGTTATTCTGTCTCTCACTGTTCAAATAAACCTACCATTAACATTATAGACTGATCATTTCTTTGTCCGTGGGCAAATGTACAAAATCAGCAGGGGATCAAATACTTTTATCCCTCACTGTAACTGAATGCCTTCAACTGAAATGTGTATTCTGCATTTAACCCAACCCCAATGACTCAGAGAGGTGTGGCAGGGCTGCCTTAATCAACATCCACATTTTTGGCACCCAGGGAACAGTGGGTTAACTGCCTTGCTCAGGGGCAGAACTACAGATGTTTACCTTTTCAGGTCGAGGATTCTATATAGAAACCTTTACAGTTACTGGGCGAACACTCTAACCACAAGGCTACCTGCCGCCAATGTCTCAAAGGTGAGTCGTAAGCTTATAGTTCGTGGCAGAGAAGGAAAATGCCCAGGATGGCATATGGTCTGCCTTTTGGTGCCTGTTGTTTATCAGACTTGCGATTTCACTTGTATATATTAGGGTTTGATTGTTTTATACAGTATATTAAGGGTATGTGAGACAAGGGAGATGTAGCTGTCCGTAGCTGTTTATTAGGAAAGGGAATTGTATTAATTATCTTGTGTTATGAAACAAACAATTTTGTCTGTCATTATCGCGTAATCTTGCTGCACTCCCACTCCCCTCTTCCATTTGAAAAGGACAACAATGGAAATAAGTTTTTTATGCTTTTTTGCGTTATCCTTGATGATTTTCTTAAATTGTATGTGGAGGCGTCACCGGCTGGAGTGCCGTTATGTATGTACTTAAAAAAATGGTCTAATAAATTAAATCGATCAATCTTCAGGTCGGTGCTCTAGAAATATGCCTGAGTTTGAATTCCGAGTTGGATGACAATTCAAAACTATTTTTCAGAGTCAGAGCTAATTCTTTCCCAGGTTCTGAGTGTGGGACACAACCAAAACAAAGAGCAAATGCATCCAAAAAGTGTCACGCGGAGGAGGTGAACCCAAGAGCAGACTCAGACGAGGAGACTGGGATAAGGGAACCAATGTTTTATTGAAAAACGGGGAAGATATGGTGCAGGCCAGGGGAAGCTCAGGTGGGTTGTAGGGAGCCAGGTGCTGAGACTGAGATTGAGGCTGGAGCGAGGGGAGTTGGAGCTGGGTAAGCAGATCCAGAGAGGAATCCAAGGAAGCAGTAGTGTTGGGTGTCCAGGACAGGGTAGCAGGACTGATGAGACGTGGGACTGGAGACAGGGACCAGAGTCAGAGCGGATAGAACTGTAGTAGAGAGGAAAACAGCATCAGGCAAGGGAAAATAGGCACGACACGAAAACAGGATCTATGCAGGAACAAATGGCTAAAACCACAGACGGACTGAGCAGAGATTACGATCTGGTGGCAGGGCTGAGTATTTGTAGAGGTCTTGATTATGTAACAGGTTGCAGCTGGTGGGGATCTGCTCTGCCTCCAGCACACCTGTATCCTCCCACACAATCACACACACACAGATAAAGAGGGAGAGAGCGCTGGGGGAGTGGTGGCAGGTTAGGGAGACACAGGATGAACAATAGAGGGCATGGCAGGCCCAGATGTAACAAAAAGTTTGTAGAGTCACAAGCTTCATGTAATCATTGCCTGCTAGGAATATGGGAATAAATGCTAAACTTTTTACAACTTTAATGAACATTTCAGTGAATTTGTCTCAATACATTTGGTCACCTAAAATGTCTGGACTATAAACCAAAAGTATTGTAATTTCTAAACGATTTCCCCAGTATGGATGAAAATACCCTCAAATTATAGCTGACTTTCACTTTAACCTCATAGTTGTTGCATCATTTCAAATCCAAAGTGCTGGTGTACAGCGCCAAAACAACTTTTTTTTTTTGAGTCCCAATAATTACTGTGGGCACTGTCGTTATTTACAGATCAATGTACTTCTGCCCAATTCCTGTATTATTGCCAGAACTGGTTAGTTCCTCCCTTTTGACTCTGACTAGTTAAAACAGGCGGGAGGATTACCTTTTTTATGTTTCTTTGGGCTCCGTTAAGTATGTTCGGATAATGGATGGAGGGATGTGGTAGCCTGAGTTATGGGTAACCTGCCTCACCCAATGTGATACGGAATCGCTATTATTTTCAATTTTAGAACACATTCAAGAATCTCCAGAAGCTAACCAGCTAATTAGCTACGAGCTATTTAGTCATTGTTAGCCACTGCTAGCGGCTTTTACCTTCTGCACAGATACCAGCCCTGTTTTTAGCCTGGATAATACTCACCTGTCTACCAATATCGCTTGTCTACCAATATCGGACTGTATCTCCACAACAACGCCGGATTCCTGCCGTAATCCCTGGACCACTACTTCTGATCTTCACAGCTAGCTTGCAGCTAGCTAGCTAGCTCACAGTTTTCAGCTAGCTAGCTCACAGCTTGCAGTTAGCTAGCTCACAGCTAACCGTGGCACCTAGTACCGAAGCTATTCCCTGAGGCCCACCTCCGGGCCTACTCAGCTGTTCAGCAGAACCCCACTCATACACGGCTAGAGCCCAAAACTCCACCGGATCCTTGCTGTAAACTCTGGACCTTGGCACTGGATCACCGCTGCTACCGATTGGATAACTGCCACGAAGCTGGCTCCAGTTAGCCGTGAGCCAGGCACATCTCCCGGCTAGCAAACTAAATTCCACAATACCTCAATCTGATCCTTTTATTCTTTGTCCCCAACGCTCTCGGCGACCAGTTTTGATACCCTTTAGCCGCACCCTCATTCTACTTACGTGGGTGATGTGGAGGTAAACCCAGGCCCTGCATGTCCCCAGGCAACCTCATTTGTTGACTTCTGTGATCAAAAAAGCCTTGGTTTCATGCATGTCAATATCAGAAGCATCCTCCCTAAGTTTGTTTTACTCACTGCTTTAGCACACTCTGCCAACTCTGATGTCCTTGTTGTGTCTGAAATCCTGGCTTAGGAAGGCCACCAACAATTCTGAGATTTCTATACCCAACTATAAAATTTTCCGCCAAGATAGAACTGCCAAAGGGGGAGGAGTTGCAGTCTACTGCAGAGATAGCCTGCAAAGTAATGTCATACTTTCCAGGTCCATACCCAAACAGTTCAAACTTCTAATTTTTAAAATGAATCTCTCCAGAAATAAGTCTCTCACTGTTGCCGCCTGCTACCGACCCACCTCAGCTCCCAGCTGTGCCCTGGACACCATTTGTGAATTGATCGCCCCCCATCTAGCTTCAGAATTTGTTCTGTTAGGTGACCTAAACTGGGATATGCTTAACATCCCGGCAGTCCTACAATCTAAGCTAGATGCCCTCAATCTCACACAAATCATCAAGGAACCCACCAGGTACAACCCTAAATCTGTAAGCAAGGGCACCCTCATAGACGTTATCCTGACCAACTGGCCCTCCAAATACACCTCCGCTGTCTTCAATCAGGATCTCAGCGATCACTGTCTCATTGCCTGTATCCGCTACAGGTCCGCAGTCAAACGACCACCCCTAATCACTGTCAAACGCTCCCTAAAACACTTCTGCGAGCAAGCCTTTCTAATCGACCTGGCCCGGGTATCCTGGAAGGATATTGACCAGGCATCCTGTCAGTTGAGGATACCTGGTCATTCTTTAAAAATAACTTCCTCACCATCTTAGATAAGCATGCTCCGTTCAAAAAATGCAGAACTAAGAACAGATATAGCCCCTGGTTCACTCCAGACCTGACTGCCCTCGACCAGCACAAAAACATTCTGTGGCGAACTGCAATTGCATCGAACAGTCCCCGAGATATGCAACTCTTCAGGGAAGTCAGGAACCAATACACGCAGTCAGTCAGAAAAGCAAAGGCCAGCTTTTTCAAGGAAAATTTGCATCCTGTTGCTCTAACTCCAAAACGTTCTGGGACACTGTAAAGTCCATGGAGAACAAGAGCACCTCCTCCCAGCGGCCCACTGCACTGAGGCTAGGTAACACGGTCACCACTGATAAATCCATGAAAATCGAAAACTTCAACAAGCATTTCTCAACGGCTAGCCATGCCTTCCTCCTGGCTACTCCAACCTCGGCAACAGCTCCACCCCGCCCCCCACCCAACCCCTACCCCCCCGCAGCTACTCGCCCAAGCATCCCCAGCTTCTCCTTTACCCAATTCCAGATAGCAGCTTTTCTGAAAGAGCTACAAAACCTGGACCCGTACAAATCAGCTGGGCTTGACAATCTGGACCCTCTATTTCTGAAACTATCCGCCGCCATTGTCGCAACCCCTATTACATATCATCTGAGATCCCCAAGGACTGGAAAGCTGCCGCGGTCATCCCCCTCTTCAAAGGGGTAGACACCCTCAACCCAAACTGTTACAGACCTATATCCATCCTGCCCTGCCTATCTAAGGTCTTCGAAAGCCAAGTCAATAAACAGATCACTGACCATCTCGAATCCCACCGTACCTTCTCCGCTGTGCAATCTGGTTTCCGAGCCGGTCACGGGTACACCTCAGCCACGCTAAAGGTACTAAACAATATCATAAGCGCCATCGATAAAAGACAGTACTGTGCAGCCGTCTTCATCGACCTGGCCAAGGCTTTCGACTCTGTCAATCACCATATTCTTATCGGCAGACTCAGTAGCCTCGATTTTTCTAATGACTGCCTTGCCTGGTTCTCCAACTACTTTGCAGACAGAGTTCAGTGAGTCAAATGTTGTCCGTTCCTCTGGCAGTCTCCATGGGGGTGCCACAGGGTTCAATTCTTGGGCCGACACTTTTCTCTGTATATATCACTGATGTTGCTCTTGCTGTGGGCGATTCCCTGATCCACCTCTACGCAGACAACACCATTCTGTATACTTCTGGCCCTTCCTTGGACACTGTGCTATCTAACCTCCAAACGAGCTTCAATGCCATACAACACTCCTTCCGTGGCCTTCAACTGCTCTTAAACGCTAGTAAAAGCAAATGCATGCTTTTCAACCATTCGCTGCCTGTACCCGCACGCCTGACTAGCATCACCACCCTGGATGGTTCCCACCTAGAATATGTGGACATCTATAAGTACCTAGGTGTCTGGCTAGACTGTAAACTCTCCTTCCAGACGCATATCAAACATCTCCAATCCAAAATCAAATCTAGAATCGGCTTTCTATTTCGCAACAAAGCCTCCTTCACTCACGCCGCCAAACTTACCCTAGTAAAACTGACTATCCTACCGATCCTCGACTTTGGCGATGTCATCTACAAAATGACTTCCAATACTCTACTCAGCAAACTGGATGCAGTTTATCACAGTGCCATCCGCTTTGTTACTAAAGCACCTTATACCACCCACCACTGTGACCTGTATGCTCTAGTCGGCTGGCCCTCGCTACATATTCGTCGCCAGACCCACTGGCTCCAGGTCATCTACAAGTCCATGCTAGGTAAAGCTCCGCCTTATCTCAGTTGGTCACGATGGCAACACCCACCCGTAACACGCGCTCCAGCAGGTGTATCTCACTGATCATCCCTAAAGCCAACACCTCATTCACCTCATTCACCGCCTTTCCTTCCAGTTCTCTGCTGCCTGTGACTGGAATGAATTGCAAAAATCGTTGAAGTTGGAGACTTTTATCTCCCTCACCAACTTCAAACATCTGCTGTCTGAGCTGCTAACCGATCGCTGCAGCTCTACATAGTCCATCGGTAAATAGCCCACCCAATTTACCTACCTGATCCCCATACTGTTTTTATTTATTTACTTTTCTGCTCTTTTGCAAACCAGTATCTCTACCTGCACATGACCATCTGATCATTTATCACTCCAGTGTTAATCTGCTAAATTGTAATTATTCGCCTACCTCCTCATGCCTTTTGCGCACAATGTATTTAGACTTTTTTTATATAAAAAAAAATGTTTTACTGTGTTATTGACTTGTTTATTGTTTACTCCATGTGTAACTCTGTGTTGCTGTCTGTTCACACTGCTATGCTTTATCTTGGCCAGGTCACAGTTGTAAATGAGAACTTGTTCTCAACTAGCCTACCTGGTTAAATAAAGGTGAAATAAAAAATAATAAAAATGGGTTAGTTCTATAGGGAGTTGCCCATGCGGCCTTAAGGGACTCAAGGCTGTAAAACAGGAAATGAAGCAGTTAAATTTACCATGATATGGAGTCCATGTGCCTGTCTTTGAGTCTGGTCAAGTTTATAATAAATTGATCAAAGTTGATGCTTATTTACTGTAACTATATACTGATTATCCAAACAAGTTCTCTGTCCTTCAGAGATGCGTTCAATGCAAATACCCCCATTAAAAGAACATGAGAAAGACTAGATATATAATATACATGTACTTAAACTCTCTTAGTCACCCTAGTCGTGACTCACTGCTAAACACGTAGACAATAACTCCGTTTAGAAGCCCTCTAGACTTCCACAGCTCATTACACAAGTGATGTTCTCCCAAAGTTCTGCTTAAAGGGTAGGTAGCATAAACGTAACCACATGTTACATGTATTTACATTAGTATACATAATGAAATTGCCAATGCAAAGTTACACCTCACTTCTCTACATTAAACCGATCAGAATGTAATATGGAATGCCCGGCAAGCCAGCCTATTCCCTATAATGTCCCTATATAACTCCAACAGAAATAACTTAAAATTAAAACAAATAATTTGCAATCATGACTACTGGTTTCAATTATATTTGAAGTCAACTTACAAGTAAATACTTTATGAATGTATTGTTATAAATCAACTTGCAAGGTTGATAGCCAACTAGCCTGCAAATGTTAGCACTAACAGCTTGCTAACGTCCCATTAGCACTGAATGAGTCAGCCAGTTGCTACCAACACCTAGATTACAGCTGAATTAAAGAAAACCTAATTTTTGGAAAGACAGAACGCCATCTAACCAAATATCAAAGAATGTCAACTACTGCATATGCAGTAATCTTAACCAGCAAGCAAGCTAGCCAGCCAGCAACAAAAATAAAATTAAAATAATAATCTAGCCAACCAGCTAACGTTAGCTATTTAGCCAACTAACGTACGCTATTAGCCTAGCCAGCCTAGCCAACCAGCTCGGCTATGGTCGGTATGCTAGAGCACAACATAACCGTAGATCAAAAGAGCAGAGACTTACAGATTGATGGCTAGGGCCCATCCGATGGTAAGAATCAGGGAAAATCCAATAGCTATAGTGAGAAAAATCCAAAATAGATCTCCAGATGTCAGTCAGCTAGCACGCTAGCACTAAGCCAAGGTGGGAAATGTTACAAAACACTGTAGCCTACTTCACAGAGAGCATGCCGAAAAGTTGACAAAACAAAAAGGAGAATAGACAAGGTACCACCATTAGAGCAAGGGGGTATGCATTTCTCTTTAGATTTGAGCCCATTGCAAGAAGGCACCAGAGACTGCAGTGCTAACAGGTTCCCACTAGATAACAGAGCCACAAAGTCCATGAACTGCATAAGGTGTGGCGAACGTTACCCAGCTTGAGCTAGCTACTGAGCTAGAATACAAACTCGGTAGCACAGAGTAGATCCTCCATTTAACGTTGAGAAATAGTGCATTGTGGGTAGTTCCGAAAATAAGTTAATAATAAATATGTAAAAACACCAAAACATATCTATGTTTCTAGTTAAAGGTAACCAGATCGTTACTACAACTAAGTTACAAAATCGTTGACCACACTGTGTTGTTTTGTTTTGGTGCATAAAAACCTGCACTTCCTACCCTTTAAAGACACAGTACATTGATTTAAGAATCAAAAACTACTCTAGTTCCGAGAAGGCTGCTAACAACATACACACTGTTTCCTAGCCAGTAAAAACACCAAGCCACATGGATGGATGATCAGCACTTTGATGTAAACCTACATTGCACACCCACCACCCGTAACAGCCTGGCTAAAGTCATGGGCTTGCCTGTATGTTAGAACTCGGGTGTCTGAGTGTTATATGATTAGTGCCATCTCGGCACCTCCAAGCCAAGGTCCTGCCAAGGTCACTTGGCCTGAGTCACGGTTGTCGACTCCCCCACCAACCCCAACCAGATGGTCCCTCCTCTCCACACATTACCTTCCACCGATGCCACTCTGAAGGTGAGAACATTGGAAGTGACATTCAGATGCTGAGTGCCTCAGCTGTCGATGAGGTACTTGTGAAATGCAACGACAGCCATTAATACAGAGAATAGTGAAGAATATTAACATGCCACTTCAGTTACTACCTGCCTGCAGTACACAGGCTTTTAGATGCCCCCTCCTTGCTCCATTTCATTCCTCCAGGGCCAGAGTGGAAGCAGATTGATCCATGCTTGATTGATGACGCCTGAAAGTCAGTGTGAGGAACGATCTTTGACCTGGTGCTGAGTTATGTCCTGTGTAGAGGAAATTAAAGGCTAATTGCAGTGCATTATCATTAGCTGTTAAAAGAACAGAATATTAGTGGTCCAGAGAAGCAGGCCTATTATCAAGACTCTGAAAAGTGCTTTCCAATGAAGATCTTTATCATGTCTAAGAATCATAAATTAATCGAATTCCAAATAATAAGATATACATTCACAGCCATACCAGTTGGGATTATGTTCAATACTCCATACAATATGTATGCCCAATGTCAATTATGAGGTAACAGTTATAATGCCATTAATAATGACACTGATATCCCTTTCGGGTTCAACTTCTCCTCAATACAAAAGCTTTAAACATTGAAATAGAGTTTTTCCATTTAAATAATTATAGAAAGTTCTTGCAACCAATAGAATGTTATGTTTATGGGGGATACAACCATCCCAGCTCTGCAGATTTTGCTACAAAGAGACATAATCATTAGATTACTTGTTTTGCTTCTGCCCATGTGTAGCTTGCTTCTGGTCACATGTTCAGGAATGGCTGAAGAACTGCATCATTTACCTGGAGCTAACTCTGCAAATAGCTCTGCTGGGTGACTTGAAATGCCATAGTCAATTGATCAATAATATTATAATAATCTTAGTCAAATGTTCATATTTCATTTACAATCTGTAGAAACTATGAGTGAGAATAGAAAGGTTCAGAACTTTTGTGAAACATTACAACAGAGTTGAAAAATGTATAGCAATTAGAAATCAAAACTAGATGGATTTTAGAGATAGATGGGAGGAGTTGAGGGTAGCTGAAGGGTGGGAATAAAAACAAATGTTAAAAATAGAACTAATGTAAAATGTACCGTGTCCGTAAATTGTGTATAGTGATTATAATCTGGAGTAGAAGCCTAAGTATTGTTGTTCATTCATTTACTCCAATTAGGGGAGAGGTGCTAGGGTTAGGGGAAAATAATAAAGAAGGAAAACGTATATTTTTCAATATGTAATAAATATATGGGGGATTGGAAATGACGCAGACAATTATATTGATAGAACCCACACGCTATCAACCCCCTAAAAAAAAGTTTTGAAAAAGTGCTTTAAAAACAAAAGTTATCATAAACCTAGCGTGAGGTTCTTACAGAGTTGGTTTATTAACTGTACTCTGGAAATGAGAGTGTTGTGATAGAACAGCTTATTATTTGCATTGAGCAGATGTAGCGCTGTGGCAGTCATGACATTTTGTCCGCTGGTGATTGTCATGCAAATAACTGCCGGTCTCAAGGTAATTGACCAACAATTAATATAAAATATGTTAAGTATCTCCGGCTTCCACTCATAGCCTACAAGCCACTGATGCAGACCTTTGAACATCTACATTTTTTTTAAATAAGAAGAATAAATCAATGTAATATAGCCTACACAATCACACAATAAATCCATTATTTATTTTAGGCAGGTCTAAAGAAACATTATGATATGAAGAAAATATAGCCTATTTTAGAAGAACAGAATAGCATATTCTGAGTCTTCCTTAAGTTAGGCTATGCCATATGCACTAGTTAATTTAGCAGACAATAGTAAGAACAATACAATCGAACATAGCTGAATAAACTAGAAAGGATATTTTTCCCAAACGATTTCTGAGGTAATGTGCACATGTGGCAATACCGTGTTGAGCAGTTAACAAAGAAACAGGTCCTCCTATGTGCTTAATTATTTACTCAACTTTAGTTGTGATACAACATTAGGCTATGTGTTTAGGTTTCTAATACTAGGTTCTAAGGCTGCATGGTGCAACTATAATGATGATTATTTTTTGTTGTTGCATTTTCATCAGTCTCATGCACTTGAGAAGCACTTGATAATATTGTCATCCATCAGACTATTCTAATGTAATATATGTATGGAATTATTTTTTATTTAGAATGGCCCAACAAAAAACAAAATAATATATGTGCTTAATTTTAAGAATTTTGCAATAAATATAGCAGCATGAGAAAGCTGGGATCCTCTTTTAATCTTTTAAATAGTGGCCAGTCAAAACTGTTTTCACACACATTGACTAGGCTTTGTAGGCTATGGGCTCTCCAATTATGTTCCAGGGGTGTTGGGCCTAAAGGCTACATTTGGAGTTATTTGGCCACTTTAGCTGTGATACAAACCTTATCAAAACACATAGGCCTAGTGGTTAGGCTACTGTACATGATGTATGCGACAATGATTTGAAAAAGTGACCGAAAAATGCAAGCGCTGTTGGTTGCCTAAGACTGCACAGGCTGGGCATTATTCATAAGTGATAATATTCTCACCGATCAGACTATTCTCAATTTAATCTTGTCTTAACATAGAGTAAAAATATATATTTTTGAAATTAGTTTTGATTTAGAGTGGGACATTATCATGCACCTGTCGGAACAGGGGTGGTGTAACAAAAGACGTCATCCGTATGCACTTGAATAACAAATGGGGGACGCTTTTCCCACAGTTCATTTTCATGCTAGCCAGGTAGGGGACTCCGGTTGTAAAGCAAAGCAATGTACTATGCATATTCATGCCATGAGGCTGACAGCCCACAGTACCGCTTTGTGGACAACTACTCCCCATCAGTGGAGGCTGCTGAGGGGAGAACAGCTCATAATAATGGCCGGAACGGAGCAAATGGAATGGCATCAAACACCTGGAAACCATGTGTTTGATGTATTTGATACCGTTCCACTGATTCTGCTTCAGTTATAACCACAAGACTGTTCTCCCCAATTAAGGTGCCACCAACGTCCTGTGACTCCCATTGTTAGTGGCGAAGAGACACGTATCTTGTAGGTAGCCTATATCTATAATATTTGGTATTAGGAAAGTTGATAAATAAATATAGTAGCCTAGCCTACAGGAAGCTGATGGGATCTTCCTTTTTTGAAAAGAGGCCATCTCACGCAATTGCGTAGCATTGCCTATAGAAATGAAGGATCTGATTATTTTCAGCTATGAGGAGCTGGCTATCACTGCACAACAGGTGATCTTATTATGGTCAAACTCTCATTAAGTGTTTTATTTGATTTTTGATTGCATTTGCATCAATGTCAGATTGATTAGAGGGACAGTAGAGCCCTGAGTATCGGCCATTAGCAACTGTTTTGGAGAAGCCTAGTTACCGGGACTCAACTGTCAAGTGAAATTTGACTGCTGGTGTGGCCTCTTACACTGAGCTTGTTCCAGTTGGCATTATGGGTGACAGGAAGAGTGCTATGAGCTAGTGTGACAGGACCCGCTGATTATAGGAATTAATATGAGTAAGGATTGTATTGGGATTGTTTATCTTTGCAAATCCATACAGTAAATTGTGTGTACATTAGGTGAAAGTCTACAAAATTAGCACATCTGTGTATCTCAATGTCCAGATCTGTTCTGTAATAGAGAAGAGGAGAGGAGGAGTCTTTAGACTACTGCACCTAAAGATTGAATCTGAGCCGTTAAACATTGATTGTCTGAAATCTACAGTACAGACAAAGGCTCGCCCCTGTGTTCACCCCGTGCAATGACCACAGTCCCCCTCCTCTTCTCTGGCCAGGGGAAGAAAGTCGAAATGCGTATTTCAAAAGTTACCTAATTACGGTTGAATTATCCACCCATTCAACAGTCGGTCTGTTTTGTTAAACATGAACAGAGGGTTAAAGCAGCTAATTGAGTGAAAGGGCTTACCATTTAAATAAATGGACAATCCACTATTCTGGGTATAGTACAAGAACAAATGGTGTAGCCATGGACAGAAAAGGGTTTTTAATATATGGAGATACAATGGCTTATGTCCTGTTACTATATAATTGTCAGATTACATTGAGACCACTTGTAGTTTCTGGATGGGGACTAGAGAAAGGAAAACCTGGTTGAGCGCTGCTCTCTGCGTACCTGTGGCACTTTGTGAGAGAGACTGCCTGCAGTTGAAGATAAAACGACTGGAGGCCACAAATTCATAACGGCTTTGGGTTCTTACAATTCAGAGGGATTGCCAGGTTGGCCCCGAAAAGTCAAACATTGAAGGAATGTTTTTTTTCCTTTCCATTGAAAGATAGATACTCCAGTCAGACTGCTTTGTGAGTATATTGTAAGGGTGATTAGGAAAAAATATCAGGCTTACAGGGTTATGTGATGAGCCCTAAACAGAATGAACCTTCTCAGCACCTTGTAGATCACACAAATACTTGCATGCATGAATAGTGAACACCAAGTACAACTCCAAAAAGTAGAGAAACATTCAGGATTGTGTTTATGAACCTTACAATACTACACTGGTACAGTATTACAACATTTGTAAAATAAAAAGACAATTGTTATGTGTGTGGGAGAAGGTATTTGCATATTCTAAGAATTCATACTCAACCATGTTTCTCTCTACCTATGAGCACCTGGTTAATCATAAAGGCCCAGTGCTGTAAAAAATGTTATTTACGGTTTGTTTGATATTTTCTCACTACAGTGCCTTGCGAAAGTATTCGGCCCCCTTGAACTTTGCGACCTTTTGCCACATTTCATTTTTGAACCATTCCATTGTGGATTTTGCTTTATGTTTTGGATCATTGTCTTGTTGGAAGACAAATCTCCATCCCAGTCTCAGGTCTTTTGCAGACTCCATCAGGTTTTCTTCCAGAATGGTCCTGTATTTGGCTCCATCCATCTTCCCATCAATTTTAACCATCTTCCCTGTCCCTGCTGAAGAAAAGCAGGCCCAAACCATGATGCTGCCACCACCATGTTTGACAGTGGGGATGGTGTGTTCAGCTGTGTTGCTTTTACGCCAAACATAACGTTTTGCATTGTTGCCAAAAAGTTCACTTTTGGTTTCATCTGACCAGAGCACCTTCTTCCACATGTTTGGTGTGTCTCCCAGGTGGCTTGTGGCAAACTTTAAACAACACTTTTTATGGATATCTTTAAGAAATGGCTTTCTTCTTGCCACTCTTCCATAAAGGCCAGATTTGTGCAATATACGACTGATTGTTGTCCTATGGACAGAGTCTCCCACCTCAGCTGTAGATCTCTGCAGTTCATCCAGAGTGATCATGGGCCTCTTGGCTGCATCTCTGATCAGTCTTCTCCTTGTATGAGCTGAAAGTTTAGAGGGACGGCCAGGTCTTGGTAGATTTGCAGTGGTCTGATACTCCTTCCATTTCAATATTATCGCTTGCACAGTGCTCCTTGGGATGTTTAAAGCTTGGGAAATCTTTTTGTTACCAAATCCGGCTTTAAACCTCTTCACAACAGTATCTCGGACCTGCCTGGTGTGTTCCTTGTTCTTCATGATGCTCTCTGCGCTTTTAACGGACCTCTGAGACTATCACAGTGCAGGTGCATTTATACGGAGACTTGATTACACACAGGTGGATTGTATTTATCATCATTAGTCATTTAACATTGGATCATTCAGAGATCCTCACTGAACTTCTGGAGAGAGTTTGCTGCCCTGAAAGTAAAGGGGCTGAACAATTTGCACGCCCAATTTTTCAGTTTTTGATTTGTTAAAAAAGTTTGAAATATCCAATAAATGTCGTTCCACTTCACGATTGTGTCCCACTTGTTGTTGATTCTTCACAAAAAAATACAGTTTTATATCTTTATGTTTGAAGCCTGAAATGTGGCAAAAGGTCGCAAAGTTCAAGGGGGACGAATACTTTCGCAAGGCACTGTATGTCTACATAACACTCTGAAATTGAGAAAATTATGATAATGCCCTTGTGTAAGAGCTGTTTGAAAAAATGCATGGGATTGCAGCCTGTTATGGTGGGATGTTTTTGGCTGCTGCATAACGTCACATTCTATTCGACCAATTATTGTTGATATTTTTTTTGCATATTCATCTGATAATTGCTTATGTACCCTCCTACCCTAGAATGAGAGAGAGGATTCTTCTGTCAAAAAACACATCCTTCCCTAGGATACTAGCTAGCCAGCTAACATTAACATGTGGATATTTTAATAATGACACGTCTTTGGATCACTCATATTTTCATCACGGACAACATGCAAAGTGAAGCTTTTAATAATGTGTTTCCCTGAATTCACCTGGTGCCATCAACGACACAGCGCACATGATGCTGTTGGAGGTGGCTGCTGCAAATACCAAGCTAGTGTCGCAGGTCGCAGAAATGCTCTACCCTGGCCCCAGATCTGTTTATGCTGTCTTGCTAACTCCTAATGTATGATAGTTGTCATGCCATGTTACCATAGGTGTTGGCTATACTTAGGAGTTGGTTATATAGCACAAACAGATCAAAGACGAATTTGGCAGATTTTCAGAACAGAAAGAGTGAAACTTGAGTGTATTTGAGGACTACTCTAGAAATGGTTTACTTTGTGGTCAGGAAAGATGGAAAGAAGAAAATGATGTGGTTTGCTTGAGTGGCACCTGAATGAAAGGGCAAGCATTTGTGTATGATGGTATGGTTATGATAGTGATGTAAGCCCTAACCTGCACTTTGTTTTCAAGTTTGAATGAGACAATGTATTCCCCTAACCTTTTTATTTCAACAAAATGATTATATATGTGTATGTCTTTCCTTATTATAGAAAGACTCAATGATTTCTGTAATTTGTTTTGGAGCAGATATGTGTTTAAAGAACATTTGGTGTTCGCAAAAAGGCATGTGGGAGACTCTCCAAAGATATAGAAGAAGGTCCTCTGGACAGATAAGACAAAAATGTTGCTTTTTGGCCAACAAATGAAACCCAACACATCTCATCGCCCGAGAACACAATCCACACAGTGAAGCATGGTGGTTGCGGCATCATGCTGTGGGGATGTTTTTCACCGGCAGGGACTGGGAAACCGGTCAGAATTGAAGGAATGATGGATGGTGCTAAATACAGGGAAATTCTTGAGGGAAACCTGTTTCAGTCTTCCATAGATTTGAGAATGGGACGGAGGTTCACATTCCAGCAGGACAATGACCCTAAGCATAGTGCTAAAGCAACACTCGAGTGGTTTAAGGGGAAACATGTAAATGTATTGAATGGCCTAGTCAAAGCCCAGACCTCAATCCAATTGAGAATCTGTGGTATGACTTAGATTGCTGTACACCAGCGGAACCCATCCAACTTGAAGGTACATGGTTCTTTTCTAACATTTAAACATTTAATTTTCTGTGATCAGACACTTTCTCATCCAGATTGAGCAATGGCTTTTTTTCTGGCCACTCTTCCATAAAGCCCAGCTCTGTGGAGTGTGCGGCTTAAAAATCCAAATGAAAATTATTAATATCTAAAAGATGAGATTCAACGAGATAGTGCCCTTAGATCATGGGAAAGGTCCGCACTTGACCATTGCACTTGAATCATTCCCATGATGAATGGCTAGGCCCGCTACACTATGAAACCACACACTACTGCAGATACTTTGATATTACAGTCCGCAATTGATATGAGGAAAACAATGTGTGGGGAGTCAAAGGCACATAAACTCACGTCAATATCTTTGTCAGATAACATGGTTAAATGAAGAATTTATGCTCTGACTGAACAACTCAAAAACTTTCCAGCTTAAGCTCTCCACCAAAGGGATGTTAGCTGTGAAGGCCGATGTGCCCATGCCTTGACTTTTGTTTGCTATATATGTCAGGGGATGCTATGCACGAAGACATATTGTTCTGTATCATGATTACCAAACATGAAACAGCATAGGGGATGTTCAGTGTGCTGCGTAGCTATATTGTTGAAAAACTGATTTCATATGGGATTGAATGGTGGGCTTTTGCACAGATGGGGCTCCATCTATGATGGGACGGTGGGGAGGTCTCTGCATTCTAGTTATGAATGTGTCTCCCTCTACCATATGGACTCATTGTATGATACACCGAGAGCAAATGGCAGCAAAAGAGCTGAGGACGCAACTCAGAGATACAGTGCCTTCCCGAAAATATTCAGAACTTTTGACTTTTTCCACATTTTGTTACGTTAAAAAAAAAACGTTACGTTAAAAAATTAAATAATCACATTAAAAAAATCATCAGCAATCTACACACAACACCCCAAAAGTGAAAACATGTTTTTTTTAAATGTTTGCTAATTTAAAGTCTCTAGTACAGCCAATATTTAAAACAGTCAAATGCATTCGTGAATTCAATCGCTTTAGCCAACATGTTGCGGTTTATTAATTGTTTAATTATTCAAGGCTCCCTTTGTTATTTTGTTTTATAACTAAACTGCTTGACTGTATTTAAAGACATGGATGACGTGTATGCTTTATGTTGGCCTATAATGCCAATAAGTAAATTATGCTTGAACAGCTACAGTAAACAGGACTCTTAGGCCTACAGCACAATATCAATACATTAACTTAGCTTCTCAGAGATGCCCTCTGGTGGTCAAACTAGCATTAACTAGCTTTAATGGCAACAATGGCTGACAGTTAAATAACGTGACATAGAATTCTGCGACAGCCCGCATGCTGTGATGCAGTATGACTCAACTTTGAAAGGAATAACCACTGTACTTTGGCTGATGGTAGTTCGCAAACCAATCGCAGAATGTGACGACAGAACTGAAGCAAATCATAGAATCTGGCCAGATTGATATCAACGTTTTTAATTTGGTAACATCTCATAGTGATAATCATAAAAGACTGAATCCAACTTAGTCTACGAAGGCCATTAGCATCACTGAGATGGAACTGTACCATAGCATGAGAGAAAGACAGACCTCTATTCTGCCTTGCTGTACATCTTTCTTCAATTGTTTTTCTTTCTTTTCTAGTGCCCACTCCTGAAGAGAGTTTTTGTTAGACTCCATTGAACCACAAGGCAGACCAGTCCATTATATTACCCTCCAGCAGTCTCTAATGGTCACATTGTTGGACCATACACTAATATTATACAGTCTGCTACTGTACATTAGTTTGTAACACTATTCACTACATTAGGCAGACTGACATTAACAAAAGGGCAGAAGTCTACAACATCCCATATTACAGTACACTCCAATAGACCACCCCCATGTGCTGTATTTTCAAATGTGTTGGCGGATTACAGGTGGATATCCTTGATCTAGATAAAAAAAGTTTTTATGTCATATCAAGTATGGTATGACTGCCAGAAACAAATAATGCGTTGTAAAGTATTTACATATACTCATAGGACTAGATGGTTTGAAATAATGTTAATTAGCTACTTATCAAGGCCTTTAAAAATAGGATGTCAAAGCCGATGTTTATAACTAGCATTAGACAACTAGCTAGAAATCGTAGCTAGGTAAGACCTGAATGTTTCTCTGGTTGATACCGTAAACTTGCTAGCTAGCTAGGTCAAAGCAATGCATAGCCAGATATGAGTATTTCTGGCATAGTCATAAATACCTAGCAAGCTAAAGAACTGGGTAGGTATCTAACGTCATAACTTTTAGAACCTAAATGTGTTCCCTGACAGGAAAAAACATTATTGGTAACATCAGCTAACAGGATCAATGTTCAAATGTTACCTAACCTAGCAAACTATCTAGCTAATGTAGCTAGCTAAGTGGCTAGCTAGTACCTATTTTCTACATAGACACAAACAAAACAATTAATAATTTGCAGAAAAAGGCACAAGTTAACGTTAACCAAAGTCCTGTTTTGGCTGTTTAAACTAATGTTAGCTAGCACTCTAACTTTGACTAGAAGCAAAAATTAGCTAGCTATCAATGTCACTGCCCAGGAACAGTTTCAAGAAACAAAGCAACAACTTTTTACATCAAAAAATTCCCTACATCAACATAATAGCTATATAGCTATTTCAGTCTGGACATTCATCACAGTACAATAATCCATTCTCTTACGATGATGTCCCTATGCAAAAGGTCTCCTTGTCGTCTCTTTCTTCTATGATTTTAATTGCGTCAGCAAACAAACTTTAAAGGTGCTTGCTGCCACCTACTGTACTGGAATGTGTAGTCAATCACACTGTAAAGACTAAATTAATAAAGAAACACACATTAACAAAAACTAAACCCTTCTACTTCATCCTGTACTACTTTAGGTGCCTTTTGCCAAACTCCAAGATGGCTGTCATGTGCATTTTACAGAGTTGTGGCTTCGGTCTGGACAATAAAAGCCTGATTGGTGCATTGCTGCAGAGAAGGTTGTCCTTCTGGAAGGTTCTAACATCTCCACAGAAGAACTCTGGAGCTCTGTCAGAGTGACCATCGGGTTCTTGGTCACCTCTCTTACCAAGGCCCGTCACCCCCGATTGCTCAGTTTGGCGAGGCGGACAGCTCTAGGAAGAGTGTTGGTGGGTCCAAACTTCTTCTATTTAGGAATGATGGAGGCCACTGTGTTCCTTCAATGCTGCAGTACTCTTCCCCAGTACTCTACCTCGACACTAAGATGTCTCAGAGCTCTACGGACAATTCCTTCAACCTCATTACTTGAATTTTACTCTGACATGCACTGTCAACTGTGGGAGTAAACGGATACTGTACTGCACTCTGGTCAAAGAGTGATGACAGACACAGAAGACCAGTCTAGGACTTTAATGATGAACCAGAGTATACATGTGGTCTGTGTACAGAGGGAAACAGGATAAAAGAAATAGAAAATTACTACAATGTAAATCCAATAAGTAATATTAAATTAAACAGTAATGTCAACAATCTCTACATACAAATGACAAGAAGAGAAACATAACACACCATAATTCCTCTCAAAAGAAATAACATTAGGTTACACCAACTGGTAGGCTAATCACACAATTGCACAAAATGGTAAGAGAACTGGTGAAGAAAGTTACCCCTCTACATACACATTTCTTGTATTTACATGTAACAGTAGCAACGGGAATATTATAAAATTGAAATAAGTCTTTGTTTTGACCTACATTTGGTGTGATTAGTGGTTGCCATAATAATAATTGGTAATAATTGGTAAGACACATTAAAGGAAACGAGTTTACCAGAATCTCTAAATGAAAATACTGGCATATCAATAAAATGTCCTTGTAGATGTAATTAAATTTAGAGGTTTTGAAAGTAATATATAAGGGGCTTTTATACAACAGTAATGCAGGGTTAATAATACATTAATATATTTGTAGGGGTTGATGCATTTTATGTTAGGGCAAATTTGGTCTGTGATATTGTCACGCCCTGACCTTAGAGACCCTTTTTATGTCTTTATTTGGTTTGGTCAGAGTGTGATTTAGGTGGGCATTCTATGTTTTTGTATTTCTATGTTTTGGCCGGGTATGGTTCTCAATCAGGGACAGCTGTCTATCGTTGGCTCTGATTGGGAATCATATTTAGGCAGCCTTTTTCCCGTCTGTCATTGTGGGAAGTTATCTTTGTTAGGGGCACTATAGCCCTGTTAAGCTTCACGGTCGTTTTTGTTATTTGTTGTTTTGTTGGCGACATTTATCTTAAATAAAAAGAAATGTACGCTCACAACGCTGCGCTTCGGTCTTCCTTCAACGATGGCCGTGACAGATATTGAGTTAGAAATATAAAACCTCCAGAGTACCTAAGCATCGAATACATTTCAGGTTTGCCCATTTTTGGCATTTAGGCTACACTTTACAATTGGACTCAACTCTGACTGACCGCAGCATCTATCAGTAGTCTAACCTGAGGCACAAATTTGGGATTTTTCACACGTAGAAGAGCTATTAGGCTATCCTTTTGTAAATTAATGGAGGTGTGAATGGTTGTCAGTCTCTCTCTTATTGCACTAGAGTGCTGCAACAGGCAAAAAAAACAGCTGCCAGCTAATGTGAAAAATATATACAGTACCGTTTAACTTTTGGGTCACTTTGAAAAGTCCTTGATTTCTATGAAAACATAAACTCAGCAAAAAAAGGAATGCCCCTTTTTTCAGGACCATGTCTTTCAAAGATAATTTGTAAAAATCCAAATAATTCACAGGTCTTCATTTTAAATGGTTTTAACACTGTTTCCCATGCTTGTTCAATGAACCATAAACAATTAATGAACATGCACCTGTGGAACGGACACTAACAGTTTACAGACAGTAGGCAATAAAGATCACAGTTATGAAAACTTAGGACACTAAAGATTCTGAAAAACACCAAAATAAAGATGCCCAGGGTCCCTGCTCATTTGCGTGATCGTGCCTTAGGCATACTGCAAGGAGGCATAAGAACTGCAGATGTGGCCAGGGAAATTTTTTATTTTATTTTTTTATTTCACCTTTATTTAACCAGGTAGGCTAGTTGAGAACAAGTTCTCATTTGCAACTGCGACCTGGCCAAGATAAGGCATAGCAGTGTGAACAGACAACACAGAGTTACACATGGAGTAAACAATTAACAAGTCAATAACACAGTAGAAAAAAGGGGAGTCTATATATACATTGTGTGCAAAAGGCATGAGAAGGTAGGCAAATAATTACAATTATGCAGATTAACACTGGAGTGATAAATGATCAGATGGTTATGTACAGGTAGAGATATTGGTGTGCAAAAGAGCAGAAAAATAAATAAATAAAAACAGTATGGGGATGAGGTAGGTGAAAATGGGTGGGCTATTTACCAATAGACTATGTACAGCTGCAGCGATCGGTTAGCTGCTCAGATAGCAGATGTTTGAAGTTGGTGAGGGAGATAAAAGTCTCCAACTTCAGCGATTTTTGCAATTCGTTCCAGTCACAGGCAGCAGAGAACTGGAACGAAAGGCGGCCAAATGAGGTGTTGGCTTTAGGGATGATCAGTGAG
Source organism: Oncorhynchus mykiss (assembly GCF_057628025.1). Lineage (NCBI taxonomy): Eukaryota > Metazoa > Chordata > Actinopteri > Salmoniformes > Salmonidae > Oncorhynchus > Oncorhynchus mykiss. Next base: position 32,182,127 of record NC_143025.1, read on the forward strand.
ATACACCTGCTGGAGCGCGTGCTACGGATGGGTGTTGCCATCGTAACCAGTGAACTGAGATAAGGCGGAGCTTTACCTAGCATGGACTTGTAGATGACCTGGAGCCAGTGGGTCTGGCGACGAATATGTAGCGAGGGCCAGCCGACTAGAGCATACAAGTCGCAGTGGTGGGTGGTATAAGGTGCTTTAGTGACAAAACGGATGGCACTGTGATAAACTGCATCCAGTTTGCTGAGTAGAGTGTTGGAAGCAATTTTGTAGATGACATCGCCGAAGTCGAGGATCGGTAGGATAGTCAGTTTTACTAGGGTAAGTTTGGCGGCGTGAGTGAAGGAGGCTTTGTTGCGGAATAGAAAGCCGACTCTTGATTTGATTTTCGATTGGAGATGTTTGATATGGGTCTGGAAGGAGAGTTTAGAGTCTAGCCAGACACCTAGGTACTTATAGATGTCCACATATTCAAGGTCGGAACCATCCAGGGTGGTGATGCTGGTCAGGCGTGCGGGTGCAGGCAGCGAACGGTTGAAAAGCATGCATTTGGTTTTACTAGCGTTTAAGAGCAGTTGGAGGCCACGGAAGGAGTGCTGTATGGCATTGAAGCTCGTTTGGAGGTTAGATAGCACAGTGTCCAAGGACGGGCCGGAAGTATATAGAATGGTGTCGTCTGCGTAGAGGTGGATCAGGGAATCGCCCGCAGCATGAGAAACATCATTGATATATACAGAGAAAAGAGTCGGCCCGAGAATTGAACCCTGTGGCACCCCCATAGAGACTGCCAGAGGACCGGACAGCATGCCCTCCGATTTGACACACTGAACTCTGTCTGCAAAGTAATTGGTGAACCAGGCAAGGCAGTCATCCGAAAAACCGAGGCTACTGAGTCTGCCGATAAGAATACGGTGATTGACAGAGTCGAAAGCCTTGGCAAGGTCTATGAAGACGGCTGCACAGTAAAAATAAATTGCAATGGCCGTACTGTACTGTGAGACGCCTTACAAACCGGCTGTGTGCATGCGCCATCGTGCTCTATCGTGCATACATTTATTTTGTCCCCCTACACCAAACGCGATCACGACACATAGGTTAAAATATCAAAACAAACTCTAAACCAATAACATTAATTTGAGGACAGGTCGAAAAGCAATGCAATTTAGCTAGTTAGCTTGCACTTGCTAGCTAATTTGTCATATTTAGCTAGCTTGCTGTTGCTAGCTAATTTGCCCTGGGATATAAACATTGAGTTGTTATTTTACCTGAAATGCACAAGGTCTTTTACAACAATTAATCCACACATAAAACGGTCAACCGAATCGTTTCTAGTCAGCCTTCCTCCTTCCAGGCTTTTTCATCTTTGAACTTATATTGTGATTGGCATCTACACTTTTACCACGACAACTGGCAAAACATTTCATCTTTCAATCACCCACGTGGGTATAACCAATGAGGAGATGGCACGTGGGTACCTGCTTCTATAAACCAATGAGGAGATGGGAGAGGCAGGACTTTCAGCGTGATCTGCGTCAGAAATAGAAAGGACTTATATTCTAGCCCTTTGCATCGCAGACGCTCGTTGGCGCGCACGAGCAGTGTAGGTGCAATAATTGAATGACATGGATTTCTACATTTATTTTGCGACGCTCGCGCACACGACGTGTTCCGTCTGGTCAGCATGTAAGACAGTGCTACAGGGAGACAGGACAAACAGCTGATGGTCCCCGCAGTGGCAGATCATGTGTAACAACACCTGCACAGGATCGGTACATCTGAACATCCCACCAACGGGGCAGATACAGGATGGCAACAACAACTTCCCGAGTTACACCAGGAACATGCAATCCCTCCATCAGTGCTCAGACTGTCTGCAATAGGCTGAGAGAGGCTGGACTGAGGACTTGTAGGCCTGTTGTAAGGCAAATCCTCACCAGACATCACCGGCAAAAATGTCGTCTATTGGCACAAACCCACCATCGCTGGACCAGACAGATCTGGCAAAAAGTGCTCTTCACTGACGAGTCGCGGTTTTATCTCACCAAATCAAATCAAATCAAATCAAATCAAATCAAATTTTATTTGTCACATACACATGGTTAGCAGATGTTAATGCGAGTGTAGCGAAATGCTTGTGCTTCTAGTTCCGACAATGCAGTAATAACCAACAAGTAATCGAACTAACAATTCCAAAACTACTGTCTTGTACACAGTGTGAGGGGATAAAGAATATGTACATAAGGATATATGAATGAGTGATGGTACAGAGCAGCATAGGCAAGATACAGTAGATGGTATCGAGTACAGTATATACATATGAGATGAGTATGTGAACAAAGTGGCATAGTTAAAGTGGCTAGTGATACATGTATTACATAAGGATACAGTCTATGATATAGAGTACAGTATATACGTATGCATATGAGATGAATAATGTAGGGTAAGTAACATTATATAAGGTAGCATTGTTTAAAGTGGCTAGTGATATATTTACATCATTTCCCATCAATTCCCATTATTAAAGTGGCTGGAGTTGAGTCAGTGTCAGTGTGTTGGCAGCAGCCACTCAATGTTAGTGGTGGCTGTTTAACAGTCTGATGGCCTTGAGATAGAAGCTGTTTTTCAGCTTACACATGTTAAGGGGTGATGGTCGGATTTGCATTTATCGTTGAAGGAATGAGTGTTACACCGAGGCCTGTACTCTGGAGAGGGAGCGATTTGGAGTTGGAGGGTCCGTCATGGTCTGGGGTGGTGTGTCACAGCATCATCGGACTGAATTTGTTGTCATTGCAGGCAATCTCAACGCTGTGCGTTACAAGGAAGACATCCTCCTCCCTCATGTGGTACCCTTCCTGCAGGCTCATCCTGACATGACCCTCCAGCATGACAATGCCACCAGCCAGACTGCTCGTGCTGTGCATGATTTCCTGCAAGACAGGAATGTCAGTGTTCTGTCATGGCCAGTGAAGAGCCCGGATCCCAATTCCATTGAGCATGTCCTGGGACCTGTTGGATCGAAAAAGTTGTGTAACCTCTTACAGCAAGAACTGTCAAATCTGGTGCCGTACTTAATGCAGCTGGTGGCCACTACAGATACTGACTGTTAATTTTGATTTTGACCCACCCTTTGTTCAGGGACACATTATTCCATTTATGTTAGTCACATGTCTGTGGAACTTGTTCAGTTTATGTCTCAGTTGTTGAATCTTGTTATGTTTATACAAATATTTACACATGTTAAGTTTGCTGAAAATAAACGCAGTTGACAGTGAGAGGACGTTTCATTTTTTGATGAGTTTACATGAATTGATTTGCAAAATGAATAGGAAATATAGTCAAGATGTTTACAAGGTTATAAATAATCATTTTTAATTGAAATAATAATTGTGTGCTTCAAACGTTGCTTTCGTCAAATAATCCTCCATTTGCAGCAATTCTGTTCTGTGAAAGTGAGTAGTATAACACAGTTTCTTGGCAACTTCTTGCATGGAATAGCCTTCATATCTCAGAACAAGAATAGACTGATGAGTTTCAGAAGAAAGTTATTTGTTTCTGGCCATTTTGAGCCTGTAATCGAACCCACAAATGCTTATGCTCCAGATACTCAACTAGTCTAAAGAAGGCCAGTTTAATCAGGACAACAGTTTTCATCTGTGCTAACATAATTGCAAAAGGGTTTTCTAATGATCAATTACCCCTTTTAAATGATAAACTTGGATTAGAAAACACAACGTGCCATAGGTACACAGGAATGATGGTTGCTGATAATGGGCCTCTGTACGCCTATGTAGATATTCCATTAAAGAATCAAACGTTTCCAGCTACAATAATCATTTACAACATTAACAATGTCTACACTGTATTTCGATTCAATTTGATATTATTTTAATGGACAATTATTTTTGCTTTACTTTCAAAAACAAGGACATTTCTAAGTGACCCCAAACTTTTGAACGGTAGTGCATATCTGTTCTTAATTCATGGTGTGGTTTATTTGTAGCGTAATGTTGACTAGACATGCAGACAAGTAAATTAATCCAGGGAGGAAAAGAGGAATAATAGCCTACTGTCTGTAGTCATAAAAAACTATTAGGCTAAATAAAATTACATTATTTTGTTTGGTAACGGATTGGCTTTTGTAACTCGTTAAAAGGCGGCTTCTACCTTCAATATAATAATTAATTCAGAAGGTTAAACCCATAGGTTTTAGGTCTGCAGTAAATTAAATGTGATTGCCAGGTTGCTGCAAAAGGTGGTACATAGTATTGACTTTGGGGTGGTGAATAGTTATGCATGCTCAAGTTCAGTTATTTATTTTTTGTTTCACAATAAAACATATTTAGCATCTTCAAAGTGGTAGGCATGTTGTGTACATCAAATGATACAACCCCCCCCCCCAAAATACATTTTAATTCCAGGTTGTAACACAACAATATAGGACAAATGCCAAAGGGGGTGAATACTTTTACAAGATACTACGTAGGGGAGTGTATGTACAAATACATGACAGAATGCTGTTTGGACAATTATGCCAGCTGCTAACAATTGGAGGTGTTGCATCTTGTTGAGTTGAATTCAAACAGGTTTTGATGTTTTGTTTCTTCTGCGATCCACCTGTGGTTGTAATATTATTAGTCCATATACTGTAGCCTATCACATGCTGATCCTCAGCAGCAGGGACACTACACTTGTCTGGTTACTTTCTGACAATTCTCTGACTTTCATTTGAACTTACAGGTTTTCATTGATTAAGGCCTTTGACAGCGGCAGGGGGTGACGCTCAAGCAATGAAGACCACCTCTGTGTGATTCTATTCTTTCGCTTCACTGGGCAATCACTTGCTCTGATATCAGATTTCCATTGCTGTGTTAGAGGTAAGAGCCTCTTCCATCTTCTCTTCCTCGCTGCTGTGTGTTGTAAGGACCTGAAAGACGGATATGCTCTCCCTCTCTCTCTGTGTGATTGTTTTTTCTGTATCACAGGTCTATGCAGAGGCCGACCTGGTCAGTTCAGCTGTCTCCTGCCACATGGAGAGAGGTTAGAGGCCACAGCGGACTGTCAATCAGAAGTCAAAGGTAGAGGAAGAGAAAGAGTGGTGGAGAGGAAGAGGCGAGGTTAATAAGTATTATAAGAAGAGGTGAAGATGGACTACAAAACCGAACCCAAACCGGTTGCGCGCATGCACCATTGTACATAAATGTATTTTGTCCCCCCACACCAAACGCGATCATGACACGCAGGTTAAAATATCAAATAAAATATAAATCATCAATTTGGCGACAGGTCGAAAAGCATTAAACATTTATGGCAATTTAGTTAGCTAGTTTGCACTTGCTAGCTAATTTGTCCTGGGATATAAACATTGAGTTGTTTTTTTACCTGAAATGCACAAGGTCCTCTACTCCGCCAATTAATCCACACATAAAACGGTCAACCGAATCGTTTCTAGTCATCTCTCCTCCTTCCAGGCTTTTTCTTCTCTTGACTTTATATTGCGATTGGCAACTTTCATAAATTAGTTATATTACCAACCTCGTTTGTCTTTCAGTCACTCACGTGGGTATAACCAATGAGGAGATGGCACGTGGGTACCTACTTCTATAAACCAATGAGGAGATGGGAGAGGCAGGACTATTTGCCTCACAAATAGAACTGCCCTTGGCAACGCAGATGCTCGTTGGCGCTCGCGAGCAGTGTGGGTCCAGTAATTCAATAATATAGATTTCTACATTTATTCTGCAACACGAGCAGTGTAGTCAGTCTGTCAGGAATTTGTTCTTTGGTTGCACTGTTTGTCAACCTAACCTGGTTCAAGCCTCATTATGTAACCCTGAAGAAGGCACTCCGTTGCTAAAACATTGGTTATTAGGTTTACCCATTCAATTGTTAGGAGCATATATAAAGTGTGTCTTTCTTTTCTTTATTTTCATTCAGGTTAGTATCCATCAGTCAGTCCTCTACCAACATGTTTGGCTGTGTGTCACCTCATGCTTTTTACTAGACTATATGGGATAGAGGAAAATATGTTAAAGGCTGTTAGGAGAAGAGGGTAGGTGGAGAAGTAGAACAAGATGAGGTGACAGAGTGTTAGGAATGGAGGTGAGGAGGAGGAGATGTGAAATGATGTTATGAGCAGAGGAGAAGAAAATAAAAAGTGAAGAGTGTTATTAGTGGTGACAGAAAAGTGTGGTAGAGGAGGGATCAGTGACATGATCCCAGCTATGGGTATTGATAGTACGGGAAACTGCTGTTTAGAAAATATCAATATCCACAGTAAATACTCATGTACAGTGTATATGTATGCACAGGATTAGTTTAAAATAAGCTCAAAAGACATAGTACATAGCTTGACTCCACTTGATTGCATTAAGTAAAATAATATGCTCATGGACTGTATGTAAAGCACTTTAATCTAATTAACGCTATAGAAATAGCTTTCAGTGGCCGTTGATACGTGTAATTGATTCCTGAGAATGACACATTTGGAAGTCACTTCAGAGAAACTTGGCAGGGTCATCTCACTCATTTGCTGAAGGCTCTACTGCATTTCCATTGATCAAACATCACTTGTCATCAACAAAATCAAGGCATCTCATGTTAGAGAGAAAATGTGAAGGCGTTCTTCAGATAAAGTATAGGAAAGAGTTAAAGGGCCTTTATTTTGTTTGCATATCCACATGGTCATGTTAAAACTATTGTTTCACCTGAGCACTGCTCCTGCCTTTTTCTATTAACATTATGTACAGACTCTGTCTATACAGATATAATACATTAACTGTTTTGTACAACAAGCATGTACACGACCAGAAATCCTTTCGCATTCATTTTATGCACCATGTGTGGTCACAAGATGAGAACAGAAAACCCAACATGGAAAAAGTCTTTAATTAGCCTCACTCTGATAAGAGTTCAATACTTGAACATGCAACAGAATGATGCTGGAATGTAAGGGATGTTTTACAGGCTGTTTTGTGTTTTGTTTCTTTTTGCTGATCTTAACTTTTGTTGTACGTAATGTTCCGGCTATCAGTTCCTATGACCGAAAATAGATTCTGGACATCAGAACAGAGATCACTAACTTCAATTTGGATGAAAATCTGTACTTCAATGAGTCGGCAATACAGGACTTACTGCTCACCCCAGACCAGGCCATTATCCCTGTCACTCGAAAGAGACGGCGATATAGAGGCTGATGAGCGGGTACCCTGATGAAACTATGGGGATGAGTAAATAATCTGTCTCTACTCTCTGTTCTATTGGCGAATTTACAATCACATGATAACAAATTGGACGAACTCTGTTCGAGGTCATCCTATCAATGGGACCTAAAGAACAGTAATATCCCATGTTTCTCAGAAACTAGGCTGAACAAGGACATGGATAATATTCTGGTTATTCTATGCATCGGCAGGACAGAACGACAGCATCGGATAAGCTCAAGGGGGTGGTGTGTGTCTTTTTGTTAAAAACAGCTGGTGCGAGATCTCTAATAGTAAGTAAGTCCTGAGGTTCTGTTCACCTGAGTTAGAATACCTCATGATAAGCTGTAGACCATACTATTTACCAAGAGAGTTCATCTATATTTTGCATAGCTGTCCATTTACCACCACAAACCGATGCTGGCACGAAGACGAGCTGTATAAGGCCTTAACTTCTTAAGGTATAGGGGGCAGCATTTTCACTTTTGGATAAATATTCAACTTCCTGCTACTCATACCAAGACTATTTGGATATACAACACTCTGAAGTTTCTAAAACTGTTTGAATCATGTCTGTGAGTATAACAGAACTTATGTATTTCTGCTTGAAAAAGCTAGCCTTTGCTTTCCTGACTGACTGCGTGTATTGGTTCCTGACTTCCCTGAACAGTTGCATATCATGGGGACTATTCGATGCTATGGCAGTCCGCCACAGGATGTTTTTGGGCTGGTCAAGGGCAGTCAGGTCTGGAGCGAACCAAGGGCTTTGTCTGTTCTTAGTTCTGCATTTTTTGAACGAGGCATTATCTAACATGGTGAGGAAATTACTTTTAAAGAATGACCAGGCATCCTCGACTGATGGGATGAGGTCAATATCCTTCCAGGATACCCGGGCCAGGTCGATTAGAAAGGCCTGCTCTCAGAAGTGTTTTAGGGAGCGTTTGACAGTGATGATGGGTGGTCGTTTGACCGTGGACACATAGCGGATACAGGAGATGAGGCAGTGATCGCTGAGTTCCTGATTGAAAACAGCAGAGGTGTATTTGGAGGGCAAGTTGGTCAGGATAATGTCTCTGAGGTTGTCCATGTTTACGGATTTAGGGTTGTACCTGGTGGGTTCCTTGATTATTTGTGAGATTGAACGAACTCTGAAGCTAGATGGGGGCGAGGTTCATTTTTAAAATTAGAAGTTCAAACTGATTGCGTGTAGACCTGGAAAGTATGACATTACTTTGCAGGCTCTCTCTGCAGTAGATTGCAACTCCTCCCCCTTTGGCAGTTCTATCTTGACGTAGATGTTGTAGATGGGTATGGAGATCTCCAAATTTTTGGTGGCTTTCCTAAGCCAGGATTCAGACACGGCAAGCACATCAGGATTGGCAGAGTGTGCTAAAGCAGTGAGTAAAACAAACTTAGGGTGGAGGCTTCTGATGTTGACATGCATGAAACCAAGGTTTTTTCAATCACAGAAGACAACCACTGAGTGTGCCTGGGGACACACGGGGCCTCTGTTTACCTCCACATCACCCGAGGAACAGAGGAGGAGTAGGATGAGGGTACGGCTAAAGGCTTTCAAAACTGGTCACCTAGTGCATTGGGGACAAAGAATAAAAGGAGCAGATTTCTGGGCGTGGTAGAATAGATTCAGGGCATAATGTGCAGACAGGGGTATGGTGGGGTGTGGGTACAGTGGGGGTAATCCCAGGCACTGAGTGATGATAAGAGAGGTTGTATCTCTGGATAAGCTGGTTATAATGGGTGAGGTCACCGCATGTGTGGGAGGTGGGACAAAAGAGGTATCAGAGGTATAATGAGTGAACCTAGGGGCTCCATTGTAAACTAAAACAATGATAACTAACCTAAACAACAGTATACAAGCCATATTGACTTATGAGAGAGACATACAGCGAGGCATAAAGTAATCAATTAGGTTAACATTCACAAAGCTGCAGGGCCAGATGGATTACCAGGATGCGTAATCAGAGCATGTGCTGTCCAGCTGACAAGTGTCTTCATTTACATTTTCAACCTCTCCCTGACCCAGTATGTAATACCTAAATGTTTCAAGCATACCACCAATTGTCTCCATGACTATTGCCCCGTAGCACTCACATCTGTAGCCATGAAATGCTTTGAAAGGCTGGTCATGGCTCACATCAACCTCATTACCCCAGACACCCTGGATCCATTCCAATTCGCATATAGCCCCAACAGATCTCAGATAACGCAATCTCTATTGCACTCCACACTGCCCTTTCCCACTTAGACTCAAGGAACACCTGCGTGAGAGTGCATGATAACATATTTTCCAGCTCAGGAGGCTGAACAGATTTTCTCATGGGCCCTCAGATCCTCAAAAAGTTATACAGCTATCGAAAGCAACCTGACTGGCTGCATCACTGCTTGGTATGACAACTGCTTGGCTTCCGACCCGAAAACCCGTACAGAAGGTAGTGTGGACAGCCCAGTACATCACTGGGTCCAAGTTCCTTGCCATCCAAGAACTCTAGGCAGTGTCAGAGGAACGCCCTAAAAATGGTCAAAGACTCCAGCTACCTAAGTCATAGACCGTTCTCTCTGCTACCACATGGTTCCCTTAAAGTTCTTAGGCACAGGGACTATGGTGGTCTGCTTGAAACATGTTGGTATTACAGACTAAGACAGGGAGAGGTTAAAAATGTCAGTGAAGACACTTGCCAGTTGGTCAGCACATGCTCGGAGTACATGTCCTGGTAATCAGTCTGGCCCTGCTGCCTTGTGAATGTTAACCTGCTCTCGGTGGCGGAGAGCGTGATCACACAGTCGTCCGGAACTGCTGATGCTCTCATGCATGATTCCGTGTTACTAGCGAGCATAGAAGTTATTTTGCACGTCTGGTAGGCTTGTGTCACCCGGCAGTTCTCGGCTGTGCTTCCTTTTGTATTCTGTAATAGTTTGCAAGCGATGCCACATCTGACTAGCATCGGAGCCGGTGTAGTACGATTCGATCTTCGTCCTGTATTGACACTTTGCTTGTTTGATGGTTCGTTGGAGGGCATAGCGGGATTTCTTACAAGTTTCCGGGTTAGAGTCCCGTTCCTTGAAAGCGGGAGATCTACCCTTTAGCTCAGTGCGAATGTTGCCTGTAATTAGTGGCTTCTGGTTTGGGTATGTACATACAGTCACTATGGAGACGACATCATCAATTAACTTTTTGATGAAGCCAGTGACTGATGTGGTGTACTCCCCAATGCCACCCAAAGAATTCACAAACATATTCCAGTCTGTGCTAGCAAAACAGTCCTGTAGTTTAGCATCTACTTCATCTGACCACTTTTTTATAGACCGAGTAACTGGTGCTTCCTCCTAATAATTTTTGCTTGTAAGCAGAAATCAGAAGGATGGAATTATGGTCAGATTTGCCAAATGGAGGGTGAGAGAGAGATTTGTACACGTCTCTGTGTGTGGAGTAAAGGTGGTCTAGAGTGTTTTTCCCTCTGGTTGCACATTTAAGTACTGATAGAAATTGGGTAAAACTGATTTATGTTTCCCTGCATTAAAGTCCCGGCCACTAGGAGTGCCGCCTCTGGATGATCTTTTCCATTTTTGCATATGTGTAAGGGATTTCTTCCATTGACGGAGGAGAAGCGGACCAAAGTGCAGCGTGGTGGTTATTCATGTTTTAATAAATCACCTCACATGAACAAACTAACAAAAACAAGAAATGTGAAAACGCAAAACAGTCCTATCTGGTGCAAACACAGAGACAGGAACAATCACCCACAAACACACAGTGAAACCCAGGCTACCTAAGTATGATTCTCAATCAGAGACAACTAATGACACCTGCCTCTGATTGAGAACCATACTAGGCCGAAAACATAGAAATGCCCCAAAACATAGAAAAACAAACAGACTGCCCACCCAACTCACGCCCTGACCATACTAACTACATACAAAACAAAGGAAATAGAGGTCAGAACGTGACAGTACCCCCCCCCCAAAGGTGCGGACTCCGGCCGCAAAACCTTGACCTATAGGGGAGGGTCTGGGTGGGCGTCTGTCCGCGGTGGCGGCTCTGGCGCGGGACGCGGACCCCACTTCACCATTGTCTTAGTCCGCCTTATTGTCCGCCTCCGTGGCTTTCTCACCATGGCCACCCTTCTCAATGACCCCACTGGACAGAGGGGCTGCTTGGGACAGAGGGGCAGCTCGGGACAGAGGTGAAGCAGCTGCTCGGGACAGAGGGACAACTGCTCGGGACAGAGGGGCGGCAGCAGCTTGGGCCAGAGGGGCGATAGCTGCTCGGGACAGAGGGGCGGCAGCAGCTTGGGACAGAGGGGCGATAGCAGCTCGGGACAGAGGGGCGGCAGCTGCTCTGGACAGAGGGGCAGCTGCTCGGGCGGCCCCTGGCTGACTGGCGGCACTGGCGGCCCCTGGCTTACTGGCGGCCCCTGGCTGACTGGCGGCACTGGCGGCCCCTGGCTTACTGGCGGCCCCTGGCTGACTGGCGGCACTGGCGGCCCCTGGCTGACTGGCGGCACCTGGCTGACTGGCGGCCCCTGGCTTACTGGCGGCCCCTGGCTTACTGGCGGCACTGGCGGCCCCTGGCTGACTGGCGGCACTGGCGGCCCCTGGCTGACTGGCGGCCCCTGGCTGACTGGCGGCACTGGCGGCCCCTGGCTGACTGGCGGCACTGGCGGCCCCTGGCTGACTGGCGGCACTGGCGGCCCCTGGCTGACTGGCGGCACTGGCGGCCCCTGGCAGACGGGCGGCACTGGCGGCCCCTGGCAGACGGGCGGCACTGGCGGCTCCTGGCAGACGGGCGGCACTGGCGGCTCCTGGCAGACGGGCGGCACTGGCGGCTCCTGGCAGACGGGCGGCACTGGCGGCGCTGGGCAGACGGGCGGCACTGGCGGCGCTGGGCAGACGGGCGGCACTGGCGGCGCTGGGCAGACGGGCGGCACTGGGCAGACGGGCGGCACTGGGCAGACGGGCGGCACTGGCGGCGCTGGGCAGACGGGCGGCACTGGCGGCGCTGGAGAGGAGGAAGGCTCTGGAAGCGCCGGACTGAGTAGCTCTCGTAGCGCCGAACAGGCGGGAGACTCCGGCAGCGCTGGACAGGAGGAAGGCTCTGGTAGCGCAGGAGAGGCGGGAGACTCCGGCAGCGCTGGAGAGGAGGTAGCCCCTGTAAGGATGGGCCGGAGAGACAGCCTGGTACGGGGGGCTGCCACCGGAGGGCTGGTGCGTGGAGGTGGTGACGGATAGACCGGGCCGTGCAGGCGCACTGGAGCTCTTGAGCACCGAGCCTGCCCAACCTTACCCGGTTGAATGGTCCCGGTCGCCCTGCCAGTGCGGCGAGGTGGAATAGCCCGCACTGGGCTATGCAGGCGAACCGGGGACACCGTGCGCAAGGCTGGTGCCATGTAAGCCGGCCCAAGGAGACGCACTGGGGACCAGATGCGTAGAGCCGGCTTCATGGCACTTGGCTCGATGCCCACTCTAGCCCGGCCGATACGCGGAGCTGGAATGTATCGCACCGGGCTGTGCACCCGCACTGGGGACACCGTGCGCTCCACAGCATAACACGGTGCCTGCCCGGTCTCTCTAGCCCCCCGGTAACCACAGGGAGTTTGCACAGGTCTCCTACCTGGCATAGCCATACTCCCTGTTAGCCCCCCCCAATACATTTTTGGGGCTGACTCTCATGCTTCCATCCGCTTTGCCGTGCTAGTTCCTCATAATGCCGCCTCTCTGCTTTTGCTGCCTCCAGCTCGGCCTTGGGGCGGCAATATTCTCCTGGCTCTGCCCAGGGTCCTTTCCCGTCTAGAATCTCCTCCCAAGTCCATTTCTCCAAGTAGTGCAGCCACTCCCACTGCTGCTGCTGCTGCTCCTGCTGCTGCTGCCTCTGTTGCTTCTCCTGCTGCTGCTTTTTCCGTTGCCCGTTACCACGCCGCTTGGTCCTTGGTTGGTGGGTGATTCTGTAAGGGATTTCTTCCATTGACGGAGGAGAAGCGGACCAAAGCGCAGCGTGGTGGTTATTCATGTTTTAATAAATCACTTCACATGAACAAACTAACAAAAACAAGAAATGTGAAAACGCAAAACAGTCCTATCTGGTGCAAACACAGAGACAGGAACAATCACCCACAAACACACAGTGAAACCCAGGCTACCTAAGTATGATTCTCAATCAGAGACAACTAATGACACCTGCCTCTGATTGAGAACCATACTAGGCCGAAAACATAGAAATGCCCCAAAACATAGAAAAACAAACATAGACTGCCCACCCAACTCACGCCCTGACCATACTAACTACATACAAAACAAAGGAAATAGAGGTCAGAACGTGACAATATGATGGTATACAGCTCATTGAGTGTGGTTTTAGTGCCAGCAATGGTCTGTGGTGGTAGGTAAACAGCCACGAAAAATACAGAAGAAAACTCTCTAGGTAGATAGTGTGGTCCAACTTTGGAAGTATGCTTGGGGTCATTGTCCATTTGGAAGACCCATTTGCAACAAAGCTTTAACTGATGTCTTAAGATGTTGGTTCAATATATCCATATAATTTTTCTTCCTCATGGAGCCATCTATTTTGTGAAGTGCACCAGTCCTTCCTGCAGCAAGGCACTCCCATGACATGATACTGCCATCCCCGTGCTTCACAGTTGGGATGGTGTTCTTCGGCTTGCAATCCTTTCCCTTTTAACTCCAAACATAACGATGGTCCTATTTTTGTTTCATCAGACCAGAGGACATTTCTCCAAAAAGTACGATCTTTGTCACCATGTGCAGTTGCAAACCGTAGTCTGGCTTTTTTATGGCGGTTTTGGAGCAGTGGCTTTTTCCTTGCTGAGTGGCCTTTCAGTTTATGTCGATATAGGACTCGTTTTACTGTGGATATAGATACTTTTGTACCTGTTTCCTCCAGCATCTTCAAAGGGTCCTTTGCTGTTGTTCTAGGATTGATTTGCACTTTTCGCACCAAACTACGTTCATCTCTAGGAGACAGAATGCGTTTCCTTCCTGAGCGGTATAACGACTGCATGGTCCCATGGTTTTTATGCTCATGTTACTATTGTTTGTACAGATGAACGTGGTACCTTCAGGCATTTGGAAGGATGAACCAGACTTGTGGAGGTCTACAATTTCATTTCTGAGGTATTGCTGATTTCTTTTGATTTTCCCATGATGTCTAGCAAAGAGGCACTGAGTTTGTAGGCCTTGAAACACATCCACAGGTACACCTCCAATTGACTCAAATGATGTCAATTAGCCTCTAAGAAGCTTCTAAAGCCAAGACATCATTTTCTGTAATTCTCCAAGCTGTTTAAAGGCACAGTCAACTTAGTGTATGTAAACTTCTGACTCACTGGAATTGTGATATAGTGAATTATAAGTGAAATAATCTGTCTGTAAACAATTGTTGGAAAATGTACTTGTGTCATGCACAAAGTAGATGTCCTAACCGACTTGCCAAAACTATAGTTGATTAATTAACAAGTAATTTGTGGAGTGGTTGAAAAACAAGTTTTAATGACTCCAACCTAAGTGTATGTAAACTTCTGACTTCAACTTTATATATATATATATATATATATGTATGTGTGTGTGTGTGTGTGTGTGTGTATGTGTTTGTATATGTTTTTTGTATATATACAGTGGGGCAAAAAGGTATTTAGTCAGCCACCAATTGTGCAAGTTCTCCCACTTAAAAATATGAGAGAGGCCTGTAATTTTCATCATAGGTACACTTCAACTATGACAGACAAAATGAGAAAAAAAATCCAGAAAATCACGTTGTAGGATTTTTTATGAATTTATTTGCAAATTATGGTGAAAAATAAGTATTTGGTCAATAACAAAAGTTTATCTCAATACTTTGTTATATACCCTTTGTTGGCAATGACAAAGGTCAAACGTTTTCTGTAAGTTTTCACACACTGTTGCTGGTATTTTGGCCCATTCCTCCATGCAGATCTCCTCTAGAGCGGTGATGTTTTGGGGCTGTTGCTGGGCAACACAGACTTTCAACTCCCTCCAAAGAGTTTATATGGGGTTGAGATCTGGAGACTGGCTAGGCCACTCCAGGACATTGAAATGCTTCTTACGAAGCCACTCCTTCGTTGCCCGGGCGGTGTGTTTGGGATCATTGTCATGCAGAAAGACCCAGCCACGTTTCCTCAATGCCCTTGCTGATGGAAGGAGGTTTTCACTCAAAATCTCACGATACATGGCCCCATTCATTCTTTCCTTTACACGGATCAGTCGTCCTGGTCCCTTTGCAGAAAAACAGCCCCAAAGAATGATGTTTCCACCCCCATGCTTCACAGTAGGTATGGTGTTCTTTGGCAGCATTCAGCATTCTTTGTCCTCCAAACACGACAAGTTGAGTTTTTACCAAAAAGTTATATTTTGGTTTCATCTGACCATATGCCATTCTCCCAATCTTCTTCTGGATCATCCAAATGCTCTCTAGCAAACTTCAGACGGGCCTGGACATGTACTGGCTTAAGCAGGGGGACACGTCTGGCACTGCAGGATTAGAGTCCCTGGTGGCGTAGTGTGTTACTGATGGTAGGCTTTGTTACTTTGGTCCCAGCTCTCTGCATGTCATTCACTAGGTCCCCGTGTGTGGTTCTGGGATTTTTGCTCACCGTTTTTGTGATCATTTTGACCCCACGGGGTGAGATCTTGAGTGGAGCCCCAGATTGAGGGAGATTATCAGTGGTCTTGTATGTCTTCCATTTCCTAATAATTGCTCCCACAGTTGATTTCTTCAAACCAAGCTGCTGACCTATTGCAGATTCAGTCTTCCCAGCCTGGTGCAAGTCTACAATTTAGTTTCTGGTGTCTTTGACAGCTCTTTGGTCTTGGCCATAGTGGAGTTTGGAGTGTGACTGTTTGAGGTTGTGGAAAGGTGTCTTTTATAATGATAACAAGTTCAAACAGGTGCCATTAATACAGGTAACAAGTGGAGGATAGAGGAGCCTCTTAAAGAAGAAGTTACAGGTCTGTGAGAGCCAGAAATCTTGCTTGTTTATAGGTGACCAAATACTTATTTTCCACCATAATTTGCAAATAAATTCATTAAAAATTCTACATTGTGATTTTCTGGATTTTCTTTTCTCATTTTGTCTGTCATAGTTGAAGTGTACCTATGATAAAAATGACAGGCCTCTCTCATCTTTTTAAGTGGGAGAACTTGCACAATTGGTGGCTGACTAAATACTTTTTTGCCCCACTGTATATATACACTGCTCAACAAAAATAAAGGGAACACTTAAACAACACAATGTAACTCCAAGTCAATCACACTTCTGTGAAATCAAACTGTCCACTTAGGAATCAACACTGATTGACAATACATTTCACATGCTGTTGTGCAAATGGAATAGACAACAGGTAGAAATTATAGGCAATTAGCAAGACACCCCCAATAAAGGAGTGGTTCTGCAGGTGTTGACAACAGACCACTTCTCAGTTCCTATGCTTCCTGGGTGATGTTTTGGTCACTTTTGAATGCTGGTGGTGCTTTCACTCTAATGGTAGCATGAGACGTAGTCTACAACCCACACAAGTGGCTCAGGTGGTGCAGCTCATCCAGGATGGCACATCAATGCGAGCTGTGGCAAGAAGGTTTGCTGTGTCTGTCAGCGTAGTGTCCAGAGCATGGAGGCGCTACCAGGAGACAGACCAGTACATCAGGAGACATGGAGGAGGCCGTAGGAGGGCAACAACCCAGCAGCAGGACCGCTACCCCCGCCTTTGTGCAAGGAGGAGCAGGAGGAGGACTGCAAGAGTTGTTTTCTGTCTTTGTATTAGTTACCAGACGGAACTGTTTCAGTTGTCCTTTTCGTTTACTTTGTATTGTAGTGTTCAGTTGAGTTTAATAAAATTACGAACACTTACCACGCTGCACATTGGTCCGATCTTTCCTAATCCTCCTCAGAATAGGAGGAAATCCATTAAGGTACTGCCCCCTCTTCCCATTTCGTTCATTTCCATTAAACTGTTGGAGAAGGATGTTTAACTCATCCATAGTGGCAGATTTAAAGTCAATAACTTTTTTTTCTTTGCTGGCCAGCCCTCGAAGCAACGCACAGCCCAGTTTGTATTCTTAACTGTGTTTTCTTCGTTGCGGCTTTTCTCTTGGCCATTCAATGCAGTATCCCCCAAATCTGCATGTCTGGGTATTATTGCCATATCGTTTTCCATTCATCCATAGTCGTGCCACCGAAGATATCAAAATAAATGTTCCACTCATCCATTTTAGTTTTCACAACAAGTATCAATTTAGCCAGTCAACTGAGAAAAGGTGTGTATGTTGCCATGACAACCAGCTCAATTTGCTGTCTGTCTCATTCGGACACATTTACTTTACATGGGACGATGGAGATCGCAATTGAATTTTGAAAAGGTCGACGAGACAGACAACAAGGTTTATACAAATCTCTGCTGTTGAAAACCAAATGCTAGTCTAACAGAAATTAGAGATATTATCTAGATGCTTTTTATAGTGGAGATCAAGTTGATACATATCCTGGCAGGGTTGATGAGAAAGTGAATGGCACAGTGAAATGGAACAGAGTAAATATGGATTTCAACATCATAGATTTAGCCAGTGATAATAGACACAGGCTGGAATGCGGTTTTAACCAATCATCATTCAGGATTAGACCCACCCATTGTATAAAACTAAGTTATTGTTACTAATTGAGTAATTAAGTGTTTTACTTGAATATTATTTATATATTTTATTTCTCTCTGCATTGTTGTGAAGTAATCATTTCACTCTTAGTCCACACCTGTTGTTTTAGAAGCTTCTGACAAATACAATTTGATTTGATTTGCTGGGCTCATCCAATAAGAGCCTGATCCAGAGAGGGATTTATAAAGGCACCACATTTAAATAATCAAGTTCATCTCTATTGTGAAGATATGGATTGGTTGTAAAAAGCAGCAAGCCTCTGGTGTCATTACACACTCCGGTGCCTGGTGCCTTCTAAGAGATGCACAGTGCTCTACTTGTGCATCAGACCGTGCAGTTTACAAGCAGGGCCAGGGAAATTATCCTTGTTGTGTGTTGTGACACCACACCCTCATCAAGATAACCTGAGGGGAGCCAAGCAATCTGTGTGAAGGGGATAATCTACATTTTAATCCACCAGCCACATCTCAAACTAATTGATGGAATCTCATTTGGACTTGTTTTTGTTTTTTGAGAGGTTTGTAAGCGTGATGATAACCTTGTTTTGAGTGAAAATCTATTTCCATTTTAATTTGGAAAATCTGTGAAGGTTGGTTGAAATATGACTTTCCATAAATCACCCTTTTCTGATATTTGTCTGTTTTGTGTGAATTGTACATTATTAGTATTCTATTGAACAAGGACCTGATATAATTAGACATGCTGCACAAAGAGTAACTTGGTTTCCACCATCATTATCATTAAAATGTTGTATTAAAAGTGTGTGACCATGCATGCATGTAATTACAATTGTTTGTGTTACTGAGATGAATGAGCTAGGTTATATTCCCTTCCACTTTATGATTCACTACATTCCGTAATTTAGGATAATTGTGTACATTACGAGAGCTAATTTTATGGGCTAGCTTTGTCATGCGTGCTTTAAATTGGCAATGAAGATTCATTCCTAATTTCTTGTCCCTGAAGATTACCAATAAGCTGACAAATGCATTCAGGTAAGGTGTAGCAAATACTATTGAGTTTCCTGAAATGTAAAACATTCAAATGATACAAACAATTTGTACTTTTCACTCCAATGACTGTCGTGACATAATTAGACGGCCTGGTGCAGTCAGTCTGGTGAAAGCAGGAGAAATCACCATGCTACATTTATTGTTATTAAATTCTCTCATAGTTGAGGGAAAAAAAATCGTTCCTCATTTTGTAATGTCATGTAAATTATTTTGTTCATCCATAAAATCAGATCAAGGATTATAAGAAACACTGAATCAAACAAATTTTTTAAATACATTAACCCTGCACATATGTATTGCAAATGGTGATGGTATGATCAGCACAAAAATAACAGCAGCAAACAGTGGAGGGAGAGGGAGCAGGGCTTGGTGAAGGACTCCCAGGACAAAATCAGAGCTCTATTCAACACCTTTTCATGCTCTATCTGTTCTGTCTCTGGATAGACAGGTCTGCTCAATTGCCATTGAAAGGGATTAAAAAGGAAACATACATGGTCAAAGATTTTTTACCTCACCCCATCCAACTGAGAGAGGGCCAATTGTAGAGTCAGACAGAGTGCACGAGTGTCAGCCCAGGATATGTGTTGATGAAGTGAGTGGTAAGACCAGACTGGAGGGAGATGAAGAGATCAGAGGCTGGGGACCCCTAGTGCTGCAGCCAAGGGATTGAGAAGGAGGACAGGAGGCCTGGAGCCCAAGGAGATGGAGAAGTGAGAGGATCAGGAGGGAGGTGGGAGTTCATGTGGGAGATTGGATGCGGAGAGGTCGCCCTTTCTGTAATGTGAACCCACGAGGCACAGGGATCATTTGGGGCTGAGCAGCGTTGGAGCAGATGAGAAAAGAGAACATATTGGCAATTTTTTATGGAGGTGCCCTGACAAGAATGATATGGTCTACACTACTGTACTCTACTGTACCACAGCTTCACTGTGAGTTTATTACACTGGGGAACAAACAGAGTTGAATTTGAGACTTTATTCCATGATTTATTCTAGCTTTGTGATTGTGATATGAGCTGGGAGTAAGGACCTTGAGAATATGCAATACCACATAATTTGTTATAAACTGCAACGACAAAATGTGTAAGTGGCAAAAAAGTATTATTGTACTTCTTTCATTTCTAGGTATTTAGGGGGTAGATTCGCTTTAACATTGCAGATCAACTAAAAAAAAGGAAACATCGGGAATGTCAGTGTCCTGCCTTGGCCAGCAATGAGCCCGGACCTCAATCCCATTGAGCACGTCTGGGACCTGTTGGATCGGAGACTAGGGCCATTCCCCCCAGAAATGTCCGGGAACTTGCAGGTGCCTTGGTACATTACTGACTGTTACTTTTCTCCCCCCACCCCCCTTTGTTCAGGGACACATTACTCAATTGCTGTTATTCATATATCTGTGGAACTTGTTCAGTTCATGTCTCAGTTGTTGAATCTTGTTACGTTCATACAAATATTTACATGTTAAGTTTGCTGAAAATAAATGCAGTTGACAGTGAGAGGACATTTCTTTTTACATTAATGCATCATTTCCAATCCCACATATATTTTTTGTTGTTGTAAATATAAACTCAGCAAAAAAAGAAACGTCCCTTTTTCAGTACCCTGTTTTTCAAAGATAATTTGTATGAATCCAAATATCTTCACAGATCTTCATTGTAAAGGGTTTGAATACTATTTCCCATGCTTGTTCAATGAACCATAAACAATTGATGAACATGCACCTGTGGAACGGTCGTGAAGACACTAACAGATTACAGACGGTAGGCAATTAAGGTCACAGTTACAATCCCTCCATCAGTGCTCAGACTGTCCGGAATAGGCTGAGAAAGCCTAGACTGAGGGCTTGTAGGCCTGTTGTAAGGAAGGTCCTCACCAGACATCACTGGCAACAACGTCACCTATGGGCATAAACCCACCGTTGCTGGACCAGACAGGACTGGCAAAAAGTGCTCTTCACTGACGAGTCGCTGTTTTGTCTCACCAATGGTGATAGTCGGATTTGCGTTTATCGTCAAAGGAATGAGCATTACACCGAGTCCTGTACTCTGGAGCGGGATCGATTTGAAGTTGGAGGGTCCGTCATGGTCTGGGGTGGTGTGTCACAGCATCATCGGACTGAATTTGTTGTCATTGCAGGCAATTTCAACCCTGTGCGTTACAGGGAAGACATCCTCCTCCCTCATGTGGTACCCTTCCTGCAGGCTCATCCTGACATGACCCTCCAGCATGACAATGCCACCAGCCATACTGCTCGTTCTGTGCGTGATTTCCTGCAAGACAGGAATGTCAGTGTTCTGCCATGGCCAGTGAAGAGCGCAGATCTCAATCCCATTAAGCATGTCTGGACCCTGTTGGAACGGAGGGTGAGGGTGAGGGCCATTCCCCCCAGAAATGTCTGGGAACTTGCAGGTGCCTTGGTGGAAGAGTGGGGTAACATCACAGTAAGTAGCTTCACATCTGGTGCAGTCCGTGAGGAGCAGATGCTCTGCAGTACTTATTGCAGCTGGTGGACACGCCAGATACTGACTGTTACTTTTGATTTTGATCCCCCTTTGTTCAGGGACTCATTATTCCATTTATGTAAGTTACATTTCTGTGGAACTTGTTCAGTGTATGTTACAGTTGTTGAATCTTGTTATGTTCATACAAATATTTAAACGTTAAATTTGCTGAAAATAAAAGCAGTTGACAGTGACAGGAAGTTTATTTTTTTGATGAGTTTATATACATTGCCGGTCAAAAGTTTGGACACACCTAGTCATTCAATGTTTTTTCTTTATGTTTAGTATTTTCTACATTGTAGAATAATAGTGAAGCATTTCAGTGTTAAACAGCATGGCTGCCACAGCATTCTGCAGCGATACTCCATCCCATCTAGTTTGTGTTTAGTGGGACTGTCATTTGTTTTTTAACAGGACTATGACCCAACACACCTCCAAGAAGTGTAAGGGATATTTGACCAGGAAAGAGAGAGTGATGGAGTGCTGCCTTAGATGACATGGCCTCCACAATCACCTGACCTCAACCTAATTTTTATTTTTTATTTTTTTATTTTAACTTTTATTTATACAGGTTTTTTCTCATTGAGATAACAACTATTTTCCAAGAGAGACCTGGTTCAATAGCAGCAGAGGGAACAACGTTTCAGACAAAATTAAACAAATCTCTAAACACACATACAGTACAACAAAAGCATTGTACATTAAAAACACATGTCTTGAATAAAAACAGCTGGCCTAAAATCAATTACACTCTTCTATGATATATACAGTGCCTTGCGAAAGTATTCGGCCCCCTTGAACTTTGCGACCTTTTGCCACATTTCAGGCTTCAAACATAAAGATATAAAACTGTATTTTTTTGTGACGAATCAACAAGTGAAACACAATCATGAAGTGGAACGACATTTATTGGATATTTCAAACTTTTTTAACAAATCAACAACTGACAAATTGGGCGTGCAAAATTATTCAGCCCCTTAAGTTAATACTTTGTAGCGCCACCTTTTGCTGCGATTACAGCTGTAAGTCGCTTGGGGTGTCTATCAGTTTTGCACATCGAGAGACTGAAATTTTTTCCCATTCCTCCTTGCAAAACAGCTCGAGCTCAGTGAGGTTGGATGGAGAGCATTTGTGAACAGCAGTTTTCAGTTCTTTCCACAGATTCTCGATTGGATTCAGGTCTGGACTTTGACTTGGCCATTCTAACACCTGGATATGTTTATTTTTGAACCATTCCATTGTAGATTTTGCTTTATGTTTTGGATCATTGTCTTGTTGGAAGACAAATCTCCGTCCCAGTCTCAGGTCTTTTGCAGACTCCATCAGGTTTTCTTCCAGAATGGTCCTGTATTTGGCTCCATCCATCTTCCCATCAATTTTAACCATCTTCCCTGTCCCTGCTGAAGAAAAGCAGGCCCAAACCATGATGCTGCCACCACCATGTTTGACAGTGGGGATGGTGTGTTCAGCTGTGTTGCTTTTACGCCAAACATAACGTTTTGCATTGTTGCCAAAAAGTTCAATTTTGGTTTCATCTGACCAGAGCACCTTCTTCCACATGTTTGGTGTGTCTCCCAGGTGGCTTGTGGCAAACTTTAAACAACACTTTTTATGGATATCTTTAAGAAATGGCTTTCTTCTTGCCACTCTTCCATAAAGGCCAGATTTGTGCAATATACGACTGATTGTTGTCCTATGGACAGAGTCTCCCACCTCAGCTGTAGATCTCTGCAGTTCATCCAGAGTGATCATGGGCCTCTTGGCTGCATCTCTGATCAGTCTTCTCCTTGTATGAGCTGAATGTTTAGAGGGACGGCCAGGTCTTGGTAGATTTGCAGTGGTCTGATACGCCTTCCATTTCAATATTATCGCTTGCACAGTGCTCCTTGGGATGTTTAAAGCTTGGGAAATATTTTTGTATCCAAATCCGGCTTTAAACTTCTTCACAACAGTATCTCGGACCTGCCTGGTGTGTTCCTTGTTCTTCATGATGCTCTCTGCGCTTTTGACGGACCTCTGAGACTATCACAGTGCAGGTGCATTTATACGGAGACTTGATTACACACAGGTGGATTGTATTTATCATCATTAGTCATTTAGGTCAACATTGGATCATTCAGAGATCCTCACTGAACTTCTGGAGAGAGTTTGCTGCACTGAAAGTAAAGGGGGCTGAATTATTTTGCACGCCCAATTCTTCAGTTTTTGATTTGTTAAAAAAGTTTGAAATATCCAATAAATGTCGTTCCACTTCATGATTGTGTCCCACTTGTTGTTGATTCTTCACAAAAAAATACAGTTTTATATATTTATGTTTGAAGCCTGAAATGTGGCAAAAGGTCGCAAAGTTCAAGGGGGCCGAATACTTTCGCAAGGCACTGTACATTGATCAAGTGTTTAAACTCCACCAACATTCTGTCATGAACATTTTAAAATGGACCACGGAGCTAAGTAACTAAAAATATTTCTACCATGTCTTGATTATGCAAGAATAGGCTGCCATCAGTCAGGCACAGTAGTAAATTGACAGCATGCCAGGGCGGATTGCAAAGGTCTTGAAAAAGAAGGGTCAACACTGCAAATATTGACTCTTTGCATCAACTTCATGTAATTGTCAATAAAAGCCTTTGATACTTATGAGATGCTTGTAATTATACTTCAGCATCCCATAGTAACATCTGACAAAAATATCTAAAGACACTGAAGCAGCAAACTTTGTAGAAATTAATATTTGTGTCATTCTCAAAACTTTTGGCCACGACTGTATATGGTATTTTATATATTTTAGTTCTTAATTATTTTCCCCTAACCCTACCATCCCTCTACTAACGAAGATAAACTAATGGACAACAATACTTACGCTTCTACTTCCAGCTTGTATGCAGTGCCTTCGGAAAGTACTCAGTCCCTTTTGACTTTTTCCATATTTTGTTACTTTACAGCATTATTCTAAAATGGATTAAATAAATGTTTTTCCTCAGCAATCTATTCACAATACTCCATAATGACAAAGTGAAAACAGGTTTATAGACATTTTTGCAAATGTATACACATTTTATTACATAAGTATTCAGACAACAACTAAGCTTTTCAGTTAAGAAAAATGTATAATTTACATTGACGGCCTACACCGGCGAACCCAGATGACGCTGGGCCAATTGTGTATTGCCCTATGGGACTCCCAATCACAGCCGGTTGTGATACAGCCTGGATTAGAACCAGGGTGTCTGTAGTGATGCCATCTAATGCACTGAGATGCAGTTCATTAGACCACTGCGCCACTCAGAAGCCCAAGAGTCACTCTGCGGAGATGGGAGAACAATCATTTACTCAGAACTCCACCAATCAGGCCTTGATGGTAGAGTGGCCAGACGGAAGTGACTCCTCAGTAAAAGGCCCATAACAGCCCACTTGGAGTTTGCCAAAAGTCACCTAAAGACTCTCAGACCACGATAAACAAGATTCTCAGGTTTGATGAAACCAAGATTGAACTCTTTGACCTGAATACCAAGCGTCACATCTGAAGGAAAACTATTACCATACCTACGGTGAAGCATGGTGGTGGCAGCCTCATGCTATGGGGATGCTTTTCAGCGGTAGGGACTGGGAGACTAGTCAGGATCAAGGAAAAGATGAATGGAGCAAAGTACAGAGAGATCATTGACCTGCTCCAGAGCGCTCAGGATGTCAGACTGGGGCGAAGGTTCACCTTCCAACAGGACAACGACACCAAGCACACAGCCAAGTCAACGCAGGAGTGGCTTCTGGACAAGTCTCTGATTGTCCCTGAGTGGCCCATCCAGAGCCCGGACTTGAACCCGATCAAATATCTCTGGAGAGACCTGAAAATAGCTGTCCAGCAATGCTCCCCATCCAACCTGACAGAGCATGAGAGGATCTGCAGAGAAGAATGGGAGAAACTCCCCAAATACATGTGTGCCAAGCTTGTAGCGTTATACCCAAGAAGACTTAAGGTTGTTATCACTGCCAAAGGTGCTTCAAAAAAGTACTGAGTAAAAGGTCTGAATACTTATTTAAATGTCATATTTCAGGGTTTTATTTTTTTATAAATTAGCAAAAATGTCTAAACCTGTTTTTGCTTCGTCATTATGGGGTATTGTGTGTAGATTGATGATTTAAAAAAAACGATTTAATACATTTTAGAATAAGGCTGTAACGTAACAACATTTGGAAAAAGTCAAGGGGTCTGAATGGACTTTTTACTATATACGGTATATCTATTTTACAACAGTATATTTTACATTAGTCCACTTTTGTTTTTAGTCCCAGCCTTCAGCTACCCCTCAACCCCTCCCATCTATCTTTGAGGACCATCCAGTTTTGATTTCTAGCTGACATATATTTTTCCACTGTGCTGTGATGTTTCACAAAAGTTCTGAACATTTCTATTCTCATGGTTTCTACAGTGTAAATTAAAGATACACATTTTTGCTAAGAGTATTGTTATATTATTGATCGATTGACTAAATTGTTGCAAGATTTTGATTAATAATTCGAATTGAAAAAAGTTTTGAATCCATGGTCGTTTTGTGTATCAGTTCATAAACCATGTGTCATGTATTGTCATGTTGTGTCTTGTTTCTGTCCTTTCCCTTCACCCTGTCTCCCTCTGCTGGTCGTTATTAGGTTACCTTTTCTCCCCCTCTTTCCCCCAGCTGTTCCTTGTCTCCTCCTAACTACCTCGTCACCCCTTTTCCCACCTGTTCCCTTTTTCCCTCTGATTAGTCCTCTATATCTCTCTCTGTTTTTGTTCCTGTCTTTGTCGGATTCTTGTTTGTGTTATTCATGCCTGAACCAGACTATCGTCATGTTTGCTGCAACCTTGTCCTGTCCTGTCGGAATCTGCCGGTCCATCTGAGCCTACGTTTGTTTTGTTATTAAAGAAGCTCTGTTTACGTTAATTCGCTTTTGGGTCCTCATTCACGCACCGTAACAGAAGAATCCGACCAAGAATGGACCCAGCGACTTCGGATCCTCTCCACTCAGCCGTCGAGATCCAGGGAGCGATGCTAGGCAGACACGAGCAGGAATTGTCTGCTGCTCGACATGCCGTTGAGACCCTGGCCACCCAAGTCTCCAACCTCACAGAACAGGTTCACCATCTCCGCCTCGATCCACCGGCCACTTCCAGGGCTTTCGAATCTCCGGAGCCCAGAATCAATAACCCGCCGTGTTACTCTGGGGAGCCCACTGAATGCCGCTCGTTCCTCACCCAGTGTGATATTGTGTTTTCTCTCCAGCCCAACACTTACTCCAGGAGCACTGCTCGTATCGCCTACGTCATATCTCTCCTTACTGGACGGGCTCGTGAGTGGGGCACGGCAATCTGGGAGGCAAGGGCTGAGTGTACTAACCAGTATCAGGACTTTAAGGAGGAGATGATACGGGTTTTTGATCGATCTGTTTTTGGGGAGGAGGCTTCCAGGGCCCTGTCTTCCCTATGTCAAGGTAATCGATCCATAACAGACTACTCTATTGAGTTTCGCACTCTTGCTGCCTCCAGTGGCTGGAACGAGCCGGCTTTGCTCGCTCGTTTTCTGGAGGGTCTCCGCGCAGAGGTAAAGGATGAGATTCTCTCCCGGGAGGTTCCTTCCAGCGTGGATTCCTTGATTGAACTCGCTATTCGCATTGAGCGACGGGTTGATCTTCGTCACCGAGCTCGTGGAGAGGAGCTCGCGTTCTCCGTTGCCCCCCTCTCCGCATCACTACCATCTTCCTCTGCCGGCTCGGGTGCTGAGCCTATGCAGCTGGGAGGTATCCGCATCTCGACTAAAGAGAGGGAACGGAGAATCACCAACCGCCTCTGTCTCTATTGCGGTTCCGCTGGTCATTTTGTCACTTCATGTCCAGTAAAAGCCAGAGCTCATCAGTAAGCGGAGGGCTACTGGTGAGCGCTACTACTCCTGTCTCTCCTTCAAGATCCTGCACTACCTTGTCGGTCCATCTACGCTGGACCGGTTCGTCAGCTTCCTGCAGTGCCTTAATAGACTCTGGGGCGGAGGGCTGTTTTATGGACGAGACCTGGGCTCGGGAACATGACATTCCTCTCAGACAGTTAAGGGAGCCCACGGCCTTGTTCGCCTTGGATGGTAGTCCTCTCCCCAGGATTCAGCGTGAGACGCTACCTTTAACCCTCACTGTCTCTGGTAATCATAGCGAAACCATTTCTTTTTTAATTTTTCGTTCACCTTTTACACCTGTTGTTTTAGGCCATCCCTGGCTAGTTTGTCATAATCCTTCTATTAATTGGTCTAGTAATTCTATCCTTTCCTGGAACGTCTCTTGTCATGTGAAATGTTTAATGTCTGCTATCCCTCCTGTTTCCTCTGTCTCTTCTTCACAGGAGGAGCCTGGTGATTTGACAGGGGTGCCGGAGGAATATCACGATCTGCGCACGGTGTTCAGTCGGTCCAGGGCCACCTCTCTTCCTCCACACCGGTCGTATGATTGTAGTATTGATCTCCTTCCGGGAACCACTCCCCCCCGGGGTAGACTATACTCTCTGTCGGCTCCCGAACGTAAGGCTCTCGAAGATTATTTGTCTGTAGCTCTTGCCGCCGGTACCATAGTCCCCTCCTCCTCTCCCGCCGGAGCGGGGTTTTTTTTTGTTAAGAAGAAGGACGGGTCCCTGCGCCCCTGCATAGATTATCGAGGGCTGAATGACATAACAGTGAAGAATCGTTATCCGCTTCCTCTTATGTCTTCAGCCTTCGAGATCCTGCAGGGAGCCAGGTTTTTCACTAAGTTGGACCTTCGTAACGCTTACCATCTCGTGCGCATCAGGGAGGGGGACGAGTGGAAGACGGCGTTTAACACTCCGTTAGGGCACTTTGAATACCGGGTTCTTCCTTTCGGCCTCGCTAACGCTCCAGCTGTCTTTCAGGCATTAGTCAATGATGTCCTGAGAGACATGCTGAACATCTTTGTTTTCGTTTACCTTGACGATATCCTGATTTTTTCACCGTCACTCCAGATTCATGTTCAGCACGTTCGACGTGTCCTCCAGCGCCTTTTAGAGAATTGTCTTTTTGTGAAGGCTGAGAAGTGCACTTTTCATGCCTCCTCCGTCACATTTCTCGGTTCTGTTATTTCCGCTGAAGGCATTAAGATGGATCCCGCTAAGGTCCAAGCTGTCATTGATTGGCCCGTCCCTAAGTCACGCGTCGAGCTGCAGCGCTTTCTCGGCTTCGCGAACTTCTATCGTCGTTTCATCCGTAATTTCGGTCAGGTGGCAGCTCCTCTCACAGCCCTTACTTCTGTCAAGACGTGCTTTAAGTGGTCCGTTTCCGCCCAGGGAGCTTTTGATCTCCTCAAGAATCGTTTTAAATCCGCTCCTATCCTTGTTACACCTGACGTCTCTAGACAGTTCGTTGTCGAGGTTGACGCGTCAGAGGTGGGCGTGGGAGCCATTCTTTCTCAGCGCTCCCTCTCTGACGACAAGGTCCACCCTTGCGCGTATTTTTCTCATCGCCTGTCGCCGTCGGAACGTAACTATGATGTGGGAAACCGCGAACTGCTCGCCATCCGCTTAGCCCTAGGCGAATGGCGACAGTGGTTGGAGGGGGCGACCGTTCCTTTTGTCGTTTGGACTGACCATAGGAACCTTGAGTACATCCGTTCTGCCAAACGACTTAATGCGCGTCAGGCGCGCTGGGCGCTGTTTTTCGCTCGTTTCGAGTTCGTGATTTCTTATCGTCCGGGCTCTAAGAACACCAAGCCTGATGCTTTATCTCGTCTCTTCAGTTCTTCAGTAGCCTCCACTGACCCCGAGGGGATTCTCCCTGAGGGGCGTGTTGTCGGGTTGACTGTCTGGGGAATTGAGAGGCAGGTAAAGCAAGCACTCACTCAAACTCCGTCGCCGCGCGCTTGTCCCAGGAACCTTCTTTTCGTTCCCGTTCCTACTCGTCTGGCCGTTCTTCAGTGGGCTCACTCTGCCAAGTTAGCCGGCCACCCTGGCGTTCGGGGTACGCTTGCTTCCATTCGCCAGCGTTTTTGGTGGCCCACCCGGGAGCATGACACGCGTCGCTTCGTGGCTGCTTGTTCGGTCTGCGCGCAGACTAAGTCCGGTAACTCCCCTCCTGCCGGCCGTCTCAGGCCGCTTCCCATTCCCTCTCGACCGTGGTCTCACATCGCCTTAGATTTTGTCACCGGACTGCCTTCGTCAGCGGGGAAGACTGTTATTCTTACGGTTGTCGACAGGTTCTCTAAGGCGGCTCATTTTATTCCCCTTGCTAAGCTTCCTTCTGCTAAAGAGACGGCACAAATCATCATCGACAATGTTTTCAGAATTCATGGCCTTCCGTCAGACGTTGTTTCGGACAGAGGTCCGCAATTCACGTCTCAATTTTGGAGGGAGTTTTGCCGTTTGATTGGGGCTTCCGTCAGTCTCTCTTCCGGCTTTCACCCCCAGTCTAACGGTCAAGCAGAACGGGCCAATCAGACTATTGGTCGCATCTTACGCAGTCTTTCTTTTCGCAACCCTGCGTCTTGATCAGAACAGCTCCCCTGGGCAGAATACGCCCACAACTCGCTTCCTTCGTCTGCGACCGGGCTATCTCCTTTTCAGAGTAGCCTCGGGTACCAGCCTCCGCTGTTCTCTTCTCAGTTCGCCGAGTCCAGCGTCCCCTCCGCTCAGGCTTTTGTCCAACGTTGCGAGCGCACCTGGAAGAGGGTCAGGTCTGCACTTTGCCGTTATAGGGCGCAGACTGTGAGGGCTGCTAATAAGCGTAGAACTAAGAGTCCTAGATATTGTCGCGGTCAGAGAGTTTGGCTCTCCACTCAGAACCTTCCCCTTAAGACCGCTTCTCGCAAGTTGACCCCGCGGTTCATTGGTCCGTTCCGTATTTCCCAGATCATTAATCCTGTCGCAGTTCGACTTCTTCTTCCGCGATATCTTCGTCGCGTCCACCCGGTCTTCCATGTCTCCTGTGTCAAGCCCGTTCTTCGCGCCCCCGCTCGTCTTCCCCCCACCCCCCCATCCTTGTCGAGGGCGCACCCATCTACAGGGTCCGTAGGATTTTGGACATGCGTCCTCGGGGCCGTGGTCATCAGTACCTAGTAGATTGGGAGGGGTACGGTCCTGAGGAGAGGAGTTGGGTTCCCTCTCGGGACGTGCTGGACCGTGCGCTGATCGATGATTTCCTCCGTTGCCGCCAGGTTTCCTCCTCGAGTGCGCCAGGAGGCGCTCGGTGAGTGGGGGGGTACTGTCATGTATTGTCATGTTGTGTCTTGTTTCTGTCCTTTCCCTTCACCCTGTCTCCCTCTGCTGGTCGTTATTAGGTTACCTTTTCTCCCCCTCTTTCCCCCAGCTGTTCCTTGTCTCCTCCTAACTACCTCGTCACCCCTTTTCCCACCTGTTCCCTTTTTCCCTCTGATTAGTCCTCTATATCTCTCTCTGTTTTTGTTCCTGTCTTTGTCGGATTCTTGTTTGTGTTATTCATGCCTGAACCAGACTATCGTCATGTTTGCTGCAACCTTGTCCTGTCCTGTCGGAATCTGCCGGTCCATCTGAGCCTACGTTTGTTTTGTTATTAAAGAAGCTCTGTTTACGTTAATTCGCTT
Organism: Oncorhynchus mykiss; assembly: GCF_057628025.1. Classification (NCBI taxonomy): domain Eukaryota; kingdom Metazoa; phylum Chordata; class Actinopteri; order Salmoniformes; family Salmonidae; genus Oncorhynchus; species Oncorhynchus mykiss. The sequence continues at coordinate 32,213,105 of NC_143025.1, forward strand.
TTGGGTCCTCATTCACGCACCGTAACACCATGTGCCATGGAATCGGTACATCGAAAATCTCCTTCCAACTTTTTTTGCAACCTGTAGGCGCGGCTGTACATTTTTTGGTCCGTAAATGATACTGGTATACTTTTTATTTATGACAGTTTTCTATAGCCAATTTTGGTGTGACATAATTCCACCAGTCCTATTTATGATATCATTTACAAAGATTATACAGTTTTTAGGCATTTCTTCCAAACATAATGCTTTTTTATCAATCAGTATATTTGAGTTTAACCATAATATTTGTAAGAATATTTGTTCTGTCTTTTTTCACCTGTATGACCATTTTATTGGTAAACTACACGGCAATGTAAAAGTTGTGTTTTTTTTTAAAATCCAATGAGTAATATGGTGCACACATCATTCGATTTTAATCCAGAGAAGTTAGAAAAAGTATCTAGATCCTCTTTGAGGCTGTGCAGAGATCCAAGTTGTGGATTTTAACCTGTCTACGATACTGGTTCCCAATTGGGAATCAACCCTCCCACGTTCAGCTGAAACGGTGGCGCATGGAACGCAAAAATATTCTTAAAAATATTTAACCTCCACACATTAACAAGTCCAATAGCTCAAATGAAAGATAAACACCTTGTTCATCTAGCCAGCAAGTCAGATTTCTAAAATGTTTTACGGCGAAAACATAGCACATATATATGTAAAACCACCACCAGACACAGCTCATTTCAATAGCCAAAACATGCAATCAACAAACGCAGGATTAAAAAATAAATCGCTCACTAACCTTTTGAAAATCTTCATCAGATGACAGTAATATGACATGTTACACAGTACATATTTTTTTTTTTCAATAATATGCCATTTATATCCATAAATGTCCATTTACAGTGAGTTCACGTTCAGAAATTACTCAAAAATGCCCGCAGGAAATCTATGTAGCGCGGCAAGATAACGTAAATAGACATCATAAACTTTGACTAAATATACATGTTCTACATATAGTTAGAAAGATACACTGCTTCTTTATGCAACCGCTGTGTTAGATTTATTTTTAACGTTACAGAAATCGCACACTATTCCATATGCTGAGACAGCGCTCAGTTCCAAGCTACATTTCCACGTAATGTTGGAGTCAACAGAAACACAGATTTAAGCATAAATATTCCCTTACCTTCGATGGTCTTCGTTCAGAATGTTCTGGAAGGCTTCATACTTACCCAATACATCGTTTGGTTTCAAGTCTTGCGTCTTTGTATTAGCTACTGCTAATAACATCAGCTGAAATGCACCCAAAACGTCCTCTGGTCCGGAAAAGTTGCGCATCAAAACTTCAAAATTACATATTATATGTCGACTAAACAGGTCAAACTAAGTGCAGAAGCAAGCTTTATGATGTTTTAGACACGCAAAACAAACTTCAATTCAATCGGCCATCGTCTGCTCTTCTCTTGAGTGCTGGAACAAAGGAATGGCTGGGACCAATTCGCGCCCATACGCACAGCCTATTCTCTCGTGGCACGCACTAATTTCACTCCCATAGGGTCAATTCTCGCGGGATTTGAACGATTCAGCTCTAATGAAAGCTCTAATGAAAGAGGACATCTAGCGGAAGAGATAGAAAGTGTCCCCAGAATCATAACTGGTTGGGAAGGGTGGGGGCCATGACGTCAAAGTTGCTCCAACTTTCATGGCCACAAAAACTAGTTTGGAAGAATGCCTGCCCTGTGAGTTCTGCTATACTTACAGACATAATTCCAACGGTTTTAGAATCTTTAGAGTGTTTTCTATCCAATAATAATTTTTATTTGCATATATTAGCAATTTTTGACAGATTTTTTTTCCAGTTTACTAGGGGTACCCAATCTCTCCAAAGGGGGCGTATGTCTGCCATATCCTTAACAGGTTTAAAGGAAACATGAATAGTCAGTGTACAATGACACCTTAGTTTTTAAGCTCTGGGTTTACAGCTTCTTGATATTCTTGTTGGATCGGTTTTTAATAGCTAACATTTCGATGGCCATAATAAATAGATACGTCGAGAGTGGACTACCTTGTTTTATTCCTCTTGACAATTTAATACTTTTTGAGAAGTAGCAATTATTAACTATTTTACACATAGGGTTACTGTACAAACTGTAACTCTAACCAATTGTTTAAGAGTTTCTCCAAAATTAAAGTTATCCAGGAATTTATATATCAATTCCAGTCATTCTTTATCAAAGGCCTTCTCAAAGTCAGCTATAAATACAAGGACTGGTTTCCCAGATATTTCATAGTATTCTATTGAATGAGTACTTTTCTTATATATTCTCCAATGTATCGTCCATGTAAAAAACCTATCTGATTAGGATGAATAATATCCAACAATAATGTATTTCTATGCACAATGCATTTTGCTAGGATTTTAGCATCACGATACTGAAGTGTAAGAAGTCTCCAGTTTTTAAGGTGGACTGGATCTTTATATTTACCCCGTGTCCTGTTTCAGAAATAGTGAAATCAGACCTTCTTGCTGAGTATCTGATAGTCTACCATTTTTATAAGAGTGGTTAAAACATGTTAATAACAGACCTTTGAGTACATCCACAAATATTTTATATATTTCAACTGGTGTGCCATTCAGTTTTCCCGGACTTGAAGGCTTTAATTGCATCTAGAAGTTCCTCCTCTGAAATTAGAAAATGTACGCTCACCACACTGCACTTTGGTCCACTTCTTTTGACGGCCGTGACAATATTACACTTGATCTTTCTTGAATAAGTTCCTCTATATTTTTGTGTTTTTCCTCTAACTTATTCTGTGCCTCTATTGCTATCTATCTGTACTGTTAGTTCCTCTTGACCTGAATGGTTTTTGTTTTTAAGATGAGTATTGAATGGCAGGGCCTGTAAATGGACATTTAAAAGTGTCCCATACAGTATGGGGATCTGCCATACCTACTGTATGTTAAGTAGGAACAAGTGTTGAATAAAAAACAAGTTGTCATCCAGGATTTCTATTTATTAAGATTCCTCATAATTATAAAAAGAGCACATGGTGCCACCTACAGTTCAGAACCAGATCCACAGCCAAAATAAATTAGAACGCCTTCGCGTCGGTTGTACTCTAATTATTAAAAAAAAAAACATTTGCATATCTTAATTTATTCCCACATTTGACTAATAATAGGCATAATAATATAAACACTTCTATGAAGGATTGTTACCTATAACAAGGACTGTCAGAAGGAATTATACATTTTCATCAACAGATGTGGGATTCATACATTCACTCACCCCACCCTTCCAAAACAAACACCTCTGCCCCTCTCTCTCAAACCACCCATAGATCGATTTCCCAAGGTAGAGAATCTGAACACTCCTTTTTTGTGTGGAATGACAGGAATGGCAAACAGAGAGGGTTTTCTGGTCCCAACGGAATCCTTCACAAACACTGATCTGATCTAACAAATGTTGTCCGAGGCACTCCTCACCTGCCGGTAACAATAAATGTGCAAATATCTTCAACTATTCTCAGGTTTACGAACCCTGGGGTAAATATAGAACAGTGTCGACATATCTATTTCCCTAAAGGACTTTGGGAATATCATTGGCTGCTATTTTCCTGACTAACAAATGTCATGGAAGAAAAATCACAAGCTGTGCCAGGGCCCTTAGCACTTTTTAGGGGGTGACATTGCCAAATGTAGCTAGCGGATGTTTATTTATTTATTTTCTTATCCTGCTTAACATTATTCATGAATATTAATATTGCCTCATGGTGTGAACTTTTTGCAATTCTAAATGGGCTGGAATAGTCCATGAGACAACACAGAGGAATATCATAGACACTAATGTGAGAAGGGAGTTGTGAGCTTCCAATGGAGTGAATTGGAACAGTCACGCAGATTAATCATTGATAGAACCCCTCTCCAACTAATTTGAAGGAAACTGCATGGCAGCTTCCATTCTAAACAGACGGAAGTGTTGACTCCAGATCAGGTATCAACAGCAGGCCAATCTAAAGTTCCCGGCAACTTTTCCCAACAGTTTAAAGAAATTTGACACATCTGAGGAGTTTTTATGAGAGCTGTCTATACTCACAAACTCTCAGAAATGAGAGCCAGGGAGAGACAACGGAGAAAAGCATGCTGGCTGACCTATGGGGCCTTCAACCCTGAGAAGTAGAGCTGGTTTTGGACCAGACTGGGCTAAACTTTAGGTCAGAAGGGATTAATTAGCTTCTTAAAAGCCTCACAGCAAATGTCAAGGTAGTCTGGGGCTGCAGACCACAGAGGTCATCGCAATATCTTAGTAGAGGGGGTGAGAGCTGATCGTCCTCTAGTATCCACTGCTGGTCTGCCATCAGAGCCATCAGTCACAAACAGCACATCACTCAATGCAAACTGAGAGCAGACCACTCCAGTTTAACCATAACACCCCCCCCCCTCACACACACACACACACACACACACCATCTGTACAACTAACCGTGTGGGTACACATAATTCAGTCCCATTCAAATTTTTATTTTCCCTAACCCCTAAACCTAAATCTAACCTTAACCCTAAAACTAACCCTAAACCTAATTCAACCCCTAACACAAATTCTAACTACAACCCTAAACCCCCTAGAAATAGCATTTGATCTTGTGGGGACTAACATAATGTCCACAGCTGGTCAAATGTTGGTTTGTTTGCTATTCTTGTGGGGACTTCTGGTCCCTACAAGTATAGTTAAATATGTCCACACACACACTCACACACAATTGGGTAATTATCTTTATACTGTAGATGAATAGCAAACAAGCACTCTGAAAGTGATGGCCATGACAAAGCACATTCCACTTACGCAATGTTGCTCTTTAGCATTTCAGAAATGAATAGAACATAGTAATTTATTGACAAGGGGGTGTATTCAGATGCCACTAGTGTAGGCAAACATATTATCTTCCTTTCTAAGCTCTAACACCTGTTTTCAATCTACTCAAATAAAGACAGAAACTGTGGACTGCATCAAGTCCTCTGTAAGCCACTTTTAGGAAATCAAGCCCACAAGCAATACAGAAGCTCTAGTGATAGCATCTGTGTACTGACATACCAGAGGAGAGGAAATAGGCAAAAGAAAAAGACAATTAAGGTAACCTCTGGAGTTAATATTCACACCTATTGGCCGAAAATAGCTCTGTTCTCTCTGCTCCCTGTTGACCTTGCTATTCGCTGAGGACGACCCGCTCTGCAGTGTCACACCGCTAATGACTCAGAAAATACAACCACACGCAACCACTCCACTGGAGGCCCCAGAATGGCCACCGATAACATTCTTTGTGCAGTATTTAATAAGCAGGTCCGGCATTTAGAATGCAGGCCTCATCAAATCTAGCAATTAACCCCCTAGAGTCGATGTCTGCGCCCCCGTGGAAATCTAAATAGCATAATAAAAAAATCCCTATAAAACTGTCAGTTTAATATACTGTTAAAATAGAAAGACTCAAACACCATCATTGTGTAGTAAAACCATGAAAAGGGTGCCCCTAAGCTGAAATATATTATTTTGAGGATGTTTAAATGTACTACAAATGATACATTGAATGTATTTTAAAACAGAATGAAAGTACTCTGAAACACCCAAAGTAGTTCTTCAATCTGAATACCTGTGTTTAAGAAAGTGTTGTAAAAACACTTTTTGGTGTTTCAGTGCATGTAAAATGCAGCATCAAAACACAATATTTTGATTAACATTTTAAAGAAGACACTGGGAATGTAATACTTTTCCTAGTGTAGACTTTGGCACGAATTAAAGGCTACAACTGCCAGGCCCATTGTGAGATGATACATAATTTTACAATCAAAATGTTTTGGGCTATGTAAGTTATAGCAGAGGTAACATGAGGTAAAGTGTAAAGTGGGCCTTCATTCCTGTTATTCATGTAAGCAATTGGATGTGAACCCAGGTCTCCTGCTTATCAAACAACTGCCTTAAACCTTCCCGCATGCTTCAGTTCTTTTGTTCGGCTAGGAAATTCGAATGAGTGTGGTCTCATACTCCTTTCAAAGACCTTCGCTGGAATAACTAGAAAAAAGTTGCAATTGCACTGATGGTCCATCTTGAGACACCATAGTCAGTATACAAAATAGTCCTCAAAATAGTCTGAATTAATCTACGATAACTGAAGAAATCTGTCATAAATCTTGTGGTTTTTGTCGAGGAGATGTTTGTATCGCAATTTTACATCTAACTAAGATGTTTGGTGCAGTACTACTCAAGTGAAAACATTTGCATAAACATTGTTTGTCTCTTGTTGAATGGCAACAAACACTTCATTAAAGAATTCCTACTTTGGCTTGCCTCCAGAAAAAAATGCAATTTGTGTGCACGAACAGCCGAAAAAAACCCTTGCTAAAGAACTGCCTGTGGTCCACTCAGCCAGTCTTCAGGACTAAACTGCCGTACTGAACCACAGTTGTTACACTGAACACATGTGGCCTGATTCAGACTTGAGATAAGTAGACGTAACATGGACTTAAGTGAAATAAGTCCTTTTTTAAATCACCTTATGTTATATTAAATCACCTTATTTAAATCACCTGAAGTCTGAATAGAGCTTAGGGAGAACATTTTTGTGTGAAATTCCAATGCTATTTTTTCAATGCTTTGTTTAGACAGATTAGAAAAAGGAGGAGACAGAGGAGTGAAAGTTGGATTCGGATTCTTCATGAACTCAGACAGGTGAGAGCACACCAAACGCTCAAACTCTCCCAACGATCCAAGAAAGTATGTCAAGGAAAACATCAGTGCAAAATATTATCACATTGAAGAAGAAAACAGAAAATAAATTCACTTAATAAAAACATTTGTTTTTGTATCAAATAGATCAAACACATGATTTCCAGGTGTTTGATGCCATTACATTTGCTCCGTTCCGCCCATTATTATGAGCTATTCTCCCCTCGGCAGACTCAGCAGGTCTGCTTTTTAGTTACAGGATCAGTGTCCCCCCCGCGGGACGGTTAAGCTAACGTAGACTAATGTGAACAGCATGAGGTTGTAAGTAACAAAAACATTTCCAGGGACATAGACAAATCTGATATGGGCAGAAAGCTTAAATTCTAATCTAAATTTACTCTTATTTACAGTAGAAAGAATACCATGCTAGTGTTTGAGGAGAGTGCACAGTTATGAACTTGAAAATGTGTTAATAAACCAATTAGGCACATTTGGGCAATCTTGATACAACAGTTTGAACAGAAATGCAATGGTTCATTGGATCAGTCTAATACTTTGCACATACACTGCTGCCATCTAGTGGCCACAATCTAAATTGAGCCTATATTCCTAAGAATGGCCTTTCTCTTGCATTTCAAAGATGATGGAACAGATCTAATGTGCAATATTCTCCGACATTATTTTTACATTTCAAATGGTATCCTTTCAAATGGTATCAAAAAAATGCATATCCTTGCTTCAGGTCCTGAGCTACAGGCAGTTAGATTTGGGTGTCATTTTAGGCAGAAATGGAAAAAAAGAGTCCGATCCTTAAGAGGTTTTAAATACTACTAGAAAGCCTACTAATTTAATGAGCTTTATGTATAGTTTGATGTATATGTTATATGTTATATGCTTCATTTAATTGCCACAATAGCCTACTCTAGCTTTGGCCTACTACACCACAAGGTATTGCATCCAACTTTGGATATTTATATTGTTATCTTGCTATATTTGCTAAGCTTAATCAGGTATGTATTTGGTATATCACTATTGATATGTTTTATAGTTGTATATTCATATTGAAATGTATTAATATCATAGCATTTGATAACCTAATTATGCATTCATGTACTATCATTTATAGTTTGTTATTATTTGCTATTTATTTGTCTCCCTGCAGAAAAACATACAAACTACGATACCCACTGGCTGACCAATCCTGACCGAAGCCAATCAAGACAAGAATTAGACTAATACCAACTCAGTTGTCAACTTTCAATCATATCATCTAACTCAACTATACTGTTATTCAATTAATCTGAACAACCTTCCATGCCATGGACCATCATCTGAATAAAAAGGTCAGAAACAATAGCATAACAGATGACTTGTGGATCTCATTGTGCCATGGGTTGGTTTTCTACGGGTTTTGTTTAAGTGCACTGCTAACATTAGCAGTCATAGGCTCTATATCAAATCAAAGTTTATTAGTCACATACACAGATTAACAGATGGTAGAGCAGGTGGGGTGTTATGCTTGTGTTTTTTGTTCCAGCAGTGCAGTAAATGTCAAACAGTACAATACTAACATACAAAAAAATAATAAGAAACAAGAAATTAAGAAATATCAGAACAAGTAATGTCAGAGTCTGGAATATATATATATATATACAGTGGCTTATTAAAATATTCACCCCCCTTGGCATTTTCCCTATTTACAACCTGGAATTAAAATTTGTAAAGTTATATCATTTGATGTACACAACATGCCTACCACTTTGAAGATGCAAAATATATTTTTTTGTGAAACAAACAAGTAGTAAGCAAAAAACTTGAGTGTGCGTGTATTCATTTACATACACTTAGGTTGGAATCATTAAAACTATTTTTTCAACCACTCCACAAATTTCTTGTAAACAAACAAAAGTTTTGGCAAGTCGGTTAGGACATCTACTTTGTGCATCCAACAATTGTTTACAAATAGATTACTTCACTTATAATTCACTGTATCACAAATCCAGTGGGTCTGAAGATTACATACACTAAGTTGACTGTGCCTTTAACTTAGAGCTTCAATTTCCGCCTGAAGACATACCCAAATCTAACTGCCTGTAGCTCTGGCCCAGAAGCAAGGATATGCATATTCTTGGTACCATTTGAAAGAAAACTCTCTGAAGTTTGTGTAAATGTGAATTGAATGTAGGAGAATATAACACAATAGATCTGGTTTAGATAATAAAAATGAAAAAAGCCATATGTTTTTATTTTTATTGTTGTATCATCATCTTTAAAATGAACAAGCTAAAACAAACATTCAGATAGGATGATCGGGACAATTTCAGTGAAAAATATAAGAGGGCAACAGTACTTGTGCAAGGTTTCAGAATGATAACTTCCAAAATGGGTATGCTACATGACATTTATCATGAAGTCACCCAGGTGTCCCACACAAGTAGCCAAAATGTACCCAAGTGGCCAAATTGGTGAAGGTATACATTTGGAAACAAATAACTATATACAAAATGCCAAAATGGTAATCTAACACACCCACCCCCCCAAAAAAAAAATTGAGAAAAAAATATGGGAGAAAGAAATATATACATTTACAAAATAACATGGGTAACAATTTACACACTTTCAATATTTGGAAGACCCTCAGTCCTCTATCAAATCAAATGTATTTATATAGCCCTTCGTACATCAGCTAATATCTCAAAGTGCTGTACAGAAACCCAGCCTAAAACCCCAAACAGCAAGCAATGCAGGTGTAGAAGCACGGTGGCTAGGAAAAACTCCCTGGATAGGCCAAAACCTAGGAAGAAACCTAGAGAGGAACCAGGCTATGAGGGGTGGGCAGTCCTCTTCTGGCTGTGCCGGATGGAGATTATAACAGAACATGGCCGAGATTTTCAAACGTTCATAGATGACCAGCAGGGTCAAATAATAGTCACAGTAGTTGTAGAGGATGCTAGAGGACATCACCTCAATAGTAAATATGAACAGTTTAGGGTTCCATAGCCGTAGGCAGAACAGTTGAAACTGGAACAGCAGCAAGGCCAGGTCGACTGGGGACAGCAAGGAGTCATCATGCCAGGTAGTCCTGACGCATGGTCCTGGGGCTCAGGTCCTCCGAGAGAGAGAAAGAGAGAATTAGAGAGAGCATACTCAAATTCACACAGGACACCGGATAAGACAGAAGAAGTACTCCAGATATAACAAACTGACCCTAGCCCCCCGACACATAAACTACTGCAGCATAAATACTGGAGGCTGAGACAGAAGGGGTCAGGAGACACTGTGGAGACACCGATGAGAACCCCGGACAGGGCCAAACCGGAAGGATATAACCTCACCCACTTTGCCAAAGCTCCACACAATATTGTGCTGCTGATGCCAGGTGCCATAGCAGTCTCTTTCTGCTGTAAGGTGATGGGGGACTTAATTTTGCAAAGAACACAGCGAGGCCTCCATGCTGTGCCCTTTTGGCCCTGAGGCACATCTATGCCTGCAGAAATAAATTTGGGCAGATGAACACCACTTGTGGCAAGAGCTGGATGAACCAGCTTCAGTGGGGGATGGACACCTTGGCACTGAGGGCTCCCATTCGGAGTCAGTGTCACTGTGAAAGAAAATGTTTAGTTAGAATAGTTTCACATACAGTATGAGCCCTGTATCTTCAGGTATAATAAACAGATATATATATATAGAGTACAGGGAACATAAGGTTGAATATATTATTATAGACCTGCTAGATCTACTGTCTATTTTATATTATGACATTTCAGCTAGATCTACTGTCTCTATTATATTATGACAGACCAGCTAGATCTACTGCCTTTATTATATTACAACAGACCAGCTGTATCTACTGTCTCCATTTCACTTTGGCCATTGTTGTGGGCCTGCCCTCCCCTCAACTGCCTCAAATAGGCTATTTCATGTGGGTTGGGGTGGGACGGCAGACACATGCATCTCACATTTCATTACATTACATTTTTATATATTGCTTGTAAAATAAATAAAAAAATCCCAAATAATACTTTATATTATTAACCTCTTTGAACCACTCCTCCTGGATCCGGGATAATTGTCATCAGCAACGCTGAATAGCATAGCTCAACAGTCAGATAATATTACTAGAAAATATTAATATTCATGAAATCACAAGTGCAATACAGGAAAACACAGCTTGGCCTTTTGTTAATCACCCTGTCGTCTCAGATTTTGAAATTATGCTTTACAGCGAACGCAATCCAAGCGTTTGTGTAAGTTTATCGATAGCCTAGCATAGCATTATGTACACTTAGCATCAAGAAGCTTGGTCACGAAAATCAGAAAAGCAATCAAATTAACCGTTTACCTTTGATGATCTTCGGATGTTTTCACTCACAAGACTACCAGTTACACAGCAAATGTTCCTTCTGTTCCATAAAGATTTTTTTATACCCAAAATACAGTTTGTTTGTTGCGTTATGTTCAGAAATCCACAGGAAAGAGCGGTCACGACAACGCAGACGGAAATTCCAAATAGTCTTCATAATGTCCACATAAACATGTCAAACGTTTTTTAATAATCATTCCTCAGGTGGTTTTTAAAATAGATATTCGATAATACATCAACCGAGTGTGTAGCTTTTTCCATAACAGCCGGAGGAACAATGGCCGTCTTACTCAATTGCGCACCAACTCACTCTGAGAGCACCCACCAGTCCTCTTACGCAATGTGATCCTACACGCTCATTTTTCAAAATAAAAACCTGAAACTATGTCTAAAGACTGTTGACACATTAGGGAAGCCACAGAAAAAGGAATCTGGTTGATATCCCTTTAAATGCGCAATAGGGATGCATAAGAAGAGAGATTTCAAAAACAGGGGCACTTCCTGATTGGATTTTCTCAGGTTTTAGCCTGCAATATCAGTTCTGTTATACTCACAGATAATATTTTGACAGTTTTGGAAACTTTAGAGTGGTTTCTATCCTAATCTGTCAATTATATGCATATTCTAGCATCTGGTCCTGAGAAATAGGCCGTTTACTTTGGAAACGTTATTTTTCCAAACATAAAAATAGTGCCCCCTAGCTTCAAGAGGTTAATTTTAAACAAGGGCATTAGCATGAGAAGAAATGAACAGTCCAAAACGATGTCCTCTCCGTTCAAAAAAATATTCCTCCACTTGGGAATCACTAAATTAATCGTCCTACAACAATCTCTGTCTCACTTTTCCAATAATTTTCTTCTAAAAGTGTGTACATCTGTATATCTAGACTTCCCTGACTGAGTCGCCATACTGATTGATATATAAACAGCTGCATCTGCGCGTTGACCAAAACAATGCTGTGCGTAATATGCGTAGCTCCTTCCGGTATAAAACTTCCTGAGCTGCCAGGGTCTCCTGTCTGTCCTGAGCTGCCAGGGTCTCCCATCTGTCCTGAGCTGCCAGGGTCTCCCATCTGTCCTGAGCTGCCAGGGTCTCCCATCTGTCCTGAGCTGCCAGGGTCTCCCATCTGTCCTGAGCTGCCAGGGTCTCCCATCTGTCCTGAGCTGCCAGGGTCTCCCGTCTGTCCTGAGTTGCCAGGGTCTCCCGTCTGTCCTGAGCTGCCAGAGTCTAAAGGTCTGTCCTGAGCCGCCAGAGTCTCCTGTCTGTCCTGAGCCGGCAGAGTCTCCCATCTGTCCTGAGCCGCCAGAGTCTCGCGTCTGTCCTTAGCCGCCAGTCTCCCGTCTGTCCTGAGCCGCCAGAGCCTCCCGTCTGTCCTGAGCCGCCAGAGCCGCCCGCCAGCCAGGAGCCACCAGTCGGCCAGGAGCTGCCAGAGCCGCCAGTCGGCCAGGGGCTGCCAGAGCAGCCAGTCGGCCAGGAGCTGCCAGAGCCGCCAGTCGGCCAAGAGCTGCCAGAGCCGCCAGTCGGCCAAGAGCTGCCAGAGCCGCCAGTCGGCCAGGAGCTGCCAGAGCCACCAGTCGGCCATGAGCTGCCAGAGCCGCCAAAGCCGCCAGTCGGCCATGAGCTGCCAGAGTTTCCTGTCTGTCCTGAGCCGCCAGAGCCGCCCTCCAGCCAGGAGCCACCAGTCAGCCAGGAGCCGCTAGTCAGCCAGGGGCTGCCAGAGCTACCAGTCGGCCATGAGCTGCCAGAGACGCCAGTCGGCCATGAGCTGCCAGAGCCGCCAGTCGGCCATGAGCTGCCAGAGCCGCCAGTCGGCCATGAGCTGCCAGAGCCGCCAGTCGGCCATGAGCTGCCAGACCCGCCAGTCAGCCATGAGCTGCCATAGCCGCCAGTCAGCCATGAGCTACCAGAGTCTCCCATCTGTCCTGAGCCGGCAGAGCCGCCCTCCGGCCAGAAGCCGCCAGTCAGCCAGGAGCTGCCAGAGCCACCAGTCAGCCAGGAGCTGCCAGAGCCGCCAGTCGGCCAGGAGCTGCCAGTCGGCCAGGAGCTGCCAGAGCCGGCAGTCGGCCAGGAGCTGCCAGAGCCGCCAGTCGGCCATGAGCTGCCAGAGCTGCCAGTCGGTCATGAGCTGCCAGAGCCGGCAGTTAGCCATGTGCTGCAAGTTCCACCATTCAGCCATGAGCTGCCAGAGCCGCCAGTCAGCCATGATATAATTATATAATTTTATAATTATATAATTTTTTCCTTATACTATTTTCCTCCTTATACTATTTCAAGAGCTAGTACTAGACTTATATACGAAGTGGCAAAGTCCTATGCACCATACAACGGTCTACTCCTGGACTAACTCCCTGTCAGAAAGACAGGAGGCCCTGGGCCAGAAGTAGGTCAGGGGTGAGGGCTCGCTCTTTCCAGCACACTCACTACCTCTATCCGTCTCTCTCCAGGTGCTACAGAGACCGACTGATCCAAGGATCTCTAAAGCCTTTCTGATCAACAACCTGTAATCTCTCCAGAGCACAAAGTAAACTCCACTCATAACAGTATTCTTGATGCAATATGTAATCCTCCTTGACAGTCTGCTTGTGTGATGCTAGTATATTATCCAGGGCCAAAAACAAACGTGTCCATCCCCCTTTCTTCTAGGTGAGTCTGCTGGGCTTTATGGAACTCTAGAGTAGTTAAATAAAGGTTTTAAAAAAACTCTAGAGTATAGTTTCCCAAGCCCTGTCCAATACGTCCCCCCCGCATGCCCATTTTGTCCTAGCACTCCACCGCTGATACAGATATCCAACATCAAGCTTTGATTATTTGAATCCGATTTGTAGTACTAGAGCAAAAACCAAAACATGCACCAAGGGGAGGCCCCAGGACTGAGTTTATAACCCTGTGTCACACCCTGACCATAGTTTGCTTTGTATGTTTCTATGTTTTGTTTGTTCAGGGTGTGATCTGAGTGGGCATTCTATGTTGTGTGTCTAGTTTGTCTGTTTCTGTGTTTGGCCTGATATGGTTCTCAATCAGAGGCAGGTGTTAGTCATTGTCTCTGATTGGGAACCATATTTAGGTAGCCTGTTTGGTGTTGGGTTTTGTGGGTGATAGTTCCTGTCTCTGTGTTTGCACCAGATAGGGCTGTTTTGGTTTCTTTAATAAAGAACCATGAAGAAAAACCACGCTGCGTTTTGGTCCGCCTCTCCTTCAACTCAAGAAAACCGTTACACCCTGCCTTAGAGCAGCATACCAAAAACACTTGGCTGACTTGCCATCCTGTTGTCAGCTATCCGCAGACGTTCAATGGCCACATTTTGGGGATGACCAAATGCAATAAAGTTTTGTTTAAAGAACTTATTCAACTAATTTAACTTTTTCATAGCATGTTTGTCATGTTGGTCTTAACATTTTTATAAACTTCTGTGAAACTTAAAAATCAAGCCAAATACACTTAGAGCTTACGAATAAAAAGGTATAAAATAACAGCAAGTTTCATGTTCAAAGTGAATGCATTTTTTCATGTACTGTATATCATACAGGTGTCTCACCTAAAATATATAGATTAAAGAATGGGACAAAGTGAATATGAGTCGGTTCTTGTGTCCCTCACAGTTTTATTGAATTTGTACTCCCAGCTAAGACCCTTGCTTCTGGGACCACTGAAGACCCCAGTATTCATTCAGGAAGCTTGAAGATGTGTGTCAACATCCAATCCCATGTCACAGCATGCTGTGTCCTGATAGGGAGATGACAGGAAATGCATTATGTACCTTTCACTGCATATGTTGCTGAACAATTCAACCCTTTTGTTAGTGTCATTGATATGGAAATTCACATGCAAATATTCAGTTTATAAGCATTGACTGTAGTACCTCTAGGGTCATGTGGACCGAAAGACTGCTGTGCAAGGTATTGGACAAAAGCTTTCTTCCTGGGCCCGTATTCACAAAGCATCTTGAGAGTAGGAATAGTGATCTAGGACCAGCACCACCCTGGTCAATTTAAGAATTAATTGTGAGATAAAAGGCTAAACTGATCCTAAAATCAGTACTCCCACTCTGAGATGCTTTGTGAATATGGGCCCTGGTCTGTCTGCATGCTGCTTTGTGTGATCCAACTCCCTCTTCACCTGAAATGCAACAACGCCAAAAACATGAATAAGAATTTGCCTTTTCAGTCAGTAACTTATTTAACTAATAACACATGCAAATGTGCATAAGCCCATTCAACCAAGCTATACAAAAACAGTGAAACCAAGTATATTCAAGAGCGGCATTTTTTGTGCCAAATTATTCAGTCCCCAGTGCATCAATAAATAGGCAGAGGAACGAAGCAGTTTGACAAAAAGTGTTTGCAATACTAGTCAGTATTATAGCTAGCAAATATACTGTATAATATCGTTTTTATTTTCTAGATTCCCAGCTACAGTCCATTTAGCTAGCTAAGGTGATGAATTCAGACTGATGGTGGGAGTTAGGTGACGGTAGCTAACTTTCCCCCAGCACTTTCAATCTAGCTAGCTACCCAATGGCATTTTTATCAACTTTATCATTCAGATGAATAGCTTAGCAAATATAGCGATTAGTTTTTCACACGCATCTAAAGCTGCCTTGCCAGTTACTAGTAAAGTAGGATGAACAAACATGCTCTACAATCAAGTAGCTATTACTCATTTCTCCGGACCGTTTTCTAGCGATAAATCCATTGGAGCACCAGCATCCTATAATAGAGATGGTCAGAAGGGATCGAGCAACAACCCTCTCTTTCAGGTATGCATAATAAACAGAGGGCAGGGGATCGGAAAGGCAAACCCTGTGTCTGATGCCAGCCTGAACCCTGGATGGAGCTTCACTGCTGGGATTGGACTGCAGGGAGACAACACTTATCTCAAGTGAACAATTTCCATTGAGAACGTGACTCTAGAATATGTGCTTTCTATGAGACTACACCTCCTTCATCTCAATGTTAGAAGTCTTCTTCCCAAGATTGGATATTCACCTACTCTCCAGTAACTGTAAGGTGGGAGTGCTTTGCTTTACCGAAACATGGTTAGATGGTTCGATAAAAAACGCTGAGATTGAATTATGTCGTAATTAGAAGAGACCGCAATTGAAAAGGTGGGGGGGTGTGTAGTTATGATCAGATATAAGCCATGACGAGATTGAAGCTATGTGGTCGGACATTTTATGACCAGAATGCAAACCCATTATAGTTGGAACCTGTTACAGACCGCCAGACCAGTACAAGTTTTATGAATTGTATGAGAAGACTGTTTCGATTTTGGTAAAACCGAAGTTGTTGTTACTGGTGATTTTAATACAGATATGATCAAAAAGGACCATGCTACTTTTAAAGATCTTAAGAATTGTTGTAATCTGTTTGCCTTATACCAGCTGATTAATGAGCCCACCAGGGTCTGTC
Organism: Oncorhynchus mykiss; assembly: GCF_057628025.1. Lineage (NCBI taxonomy): Eukaryota > Metazoa > Chordata > Actinopteri > Salmoniformes > Salmonidae > Oncorhynchus > Oncorhynchus mykiss. The sequence continues at coordinate 32,229,584 of NC_143025.1, forward strand.
CTTCTACCCAAACCATCATTGACCTTGTGTTGGTGTCGGATCGATCAAGGATATCAAACAGTGGGGTTGTGAACTATGGGCTCAGTGATCATTCCATTATTTGGAGTAGGAATGTTCAGAAAACATTTGTTTATTGTCATAAATCAATTTAAATGAGGTCTATGAAGAATTATAGTGCAGATATTTTTGTTAATGTTTTGAGCAAATTGAACTGGTCTGCTGTATTGAAATGCAATGAGGTGGAAAATGCCTGGGGCAATTTTAAATCATTGTTTTTAGATGCTGTAGAAAGCGCAGGCTCCAGATTTTGGGGGGAATTAAGCAAAGAACAGAACCATGGATAAACCATAACATTTTAAAGGCAATTAAGCGTAGACATGAATGCTTTCTGGAGTTCAGGAAATCCAGGGCAGATTTTATATTTATAGACTAATAAATTAAGAAATGAGGTCAATAGGATGAATAAAAAAGGCGAAGAGAGATTATTTGAATGACAAAATAGTTGAAAATAGGAAAAATCCGAGTAAATTATGGAAGTGTCTGAAACTGTTAGGTTACAGTAACTGATTAAAGACATGTGCTCAAAATCTTAGCTTGGACATTGGAGGAATGGTTACATCAGACAAGACCATGGTTGCAGACAGTCTGAATAGCTATATTACCACTATAGCTAATACATTAGTTAGCAAGTAACCTTGTCAATCAGATTGCTATGGGGAGTCATGTCCAGCAGTTTTACTCACAACAGGGGTTTCAGTAGATGCATTTTCATTTGAAGAGGTGTCTGAGTCAATGGTGCGAAAGAAGCCGAAAGAAATTGACCATTCCAAGGCAACTGGTCTTGACAACATTCCTGCCAGATTTCTAAGGGATGTTTCAGTAATTATCATCCTCTGTATAACATTGTAAATATGTCTATTGAACTAGGGTGTTTTCCCAGTGGTCTAAAACTTGCAAGGGTAATTCCTTCCTTTATATAAAAAAGGGAGTAAGTTAGATCATGGAAACTATCAGCCTGTCTCAATCCTGGGTGTTTTATCAAAGGTCAAGGAAAATATTATGTTCGATGACATTGACAGTTATATTTCCTTTCAAAACCTATAATATGAGCTCCATCTGGACTTAGACAATCACATTCCACCGACACTTGCCTACTATATCCAACTGACCACATAAGGAAGTAAATAAACGGAGGGAAATTGTATGGCATGGTTATGTTAGATCTCCAAAAGGCATTTCATACAGTGGATCATTCAATTCTCAAATCAAATGTTAATAGTCACTTGCACCGAATACAACAGGTGTACAATGAAATGCTTACTTACGAGCCCACAACAAACAATAAAAAAAAAATATGGAGTTAAAAAAAAAATATATATATATATATATATATATATGGATAAGAATAAGAGATAAAAGTAACAAGTTATTAAAGAGCAGCAGTAAAATAACAATTGCGAGACAATACACAGGGGCGTACCGATACAGAGTCAATGTGCGGGGGCACCGGTTAGTTGGGGTTGTATGTACATGTAGGTAGAGTTATTAAAGGTGTTACATCGGCTGCGGAGAGCGTGATCACACAGTATTCCCGAACAGCTGGTGCTCTCATGCATGTTTCAGTGTTATTTCCCTCGAAGCGAGCATAGAAGTAGTTCAGCTCATCTGGTAGGCTCGTGTCACTGGGCAGCTTTTGTCTGTGCTTCCCTTTGTAGTCTAATGGTTTGCAAGCCCTGCCACATCCAACGAGCGTCAGAGCCGGTGTAGTACGATTCGAGCTTAGTCCTGTATTGACGCATTTCCTGTGTGATGGTTCATCTGTGGGCATAGCGGGATTTCTTATAAGCTTCTGTGTTAGAGTCCCGCTCCTTGAAAGCGGCAGCTCTAGCCTTTATTTCAGTGTGGATGCTGCCTGTAATATATGGCTTCTGTTTGGGGTATGTATGCATGGTCACTGTGGGGATGACATCATCAATGCACTTATTGATGAAGCCAATGACTGGTGTGGTGTATGCCATCGGAGGAATCCCAGAACATATTCCAGTCTGTACTAGCAAAACAGTCCTGTAGCTTAACACCTGCTTCATCTGACCACTTTTTTTTATTGATCTAGTCACTGGTGCTTCCTGTTTTAATTTTTGGTTGTAAGCAGGAATCAGGAGGATAGAATTATGGTCAGATTTTCAAAATGGAGGGCGAGGGAGAGCTTTGTTTGTGTCTCTGTGTGTGAAGTATAGGCTGTCCAGAGTTCTTTTTCCTCTGGTTGCACATTTAACATGCTGATAGAAATTTGAGTTTCCCTGCATTAAAGTCCCCGGCTACTAGGAGTGCCGCCTCTGGTTCAATGCTGTCTTAGTGCCAGCCTCTGACTGTGGTGGTATGTAAACAACTATGAAGAATACAGATGAAAACTCTCAATAAGTTGCGTGGTGTACAGTTTATCTTGAGATACTCTACCTCTGGTGAGCAATAGCTTGAGACTTCCTAAGAATTCTTGCACCAGATGTTATTTACAAAAATACATAATCCGCCGCCCCTTGTTTTACCAGAAGCCATTGTTCTATCCTGCCGGTACATCGTATAACCAGCCAGCTGAATGTTGATATTGTCGTCGTTCAGCCACGACTTCTGTGAAGCATAAGATGTTAGTTTTTATTGTCCCGTTGGTAGTTTAATCTTCTGCATAACTTATTGATTTTATTCTCCAAGGATTGCACGTTTGCTAACAGAATGGAGGAAAGTGGGGGTTTATTCGATCGCCTACAAATTCTCAGAAGGCAGCCTGCTCTTCGGCCCCTCTTTCTCCACCTCCTCTTCACACAGATCACAGGGATTGGGGCCTGTTCCGAGGAAGCAGTATATCCTTCGCGTCGGGCTCGTCAGAGTCGTGAAAGGAAAAAAAATATTATGCTAGTCTGTGGTGAGTAATCACAGTCCTGAGTTATTTGGTGGTGAGTAATCACAGTCTAGCAGTTATTTTCGGTCTTAAGAGTTGGTAGCGGCAACATTATGTACAAAATAAGTTTTAAATATTGTTACAAACAACGCTAAAAAACACAAATATCTGCCTTCCTCTCAGTCATCATACTATTGTTAATCAAACTATGAGCCATGGGCTTTAACAACTTAAAATGGGTCAGCTCTTATCTGCAAGGAAGACAACAGATAGTGGATGTGGGTGGGACCCTGTCTAAACCCAACATTTTAAACTGCGGGGTAGCCCAAGGGAGTGTGCTGGGTTCACTTTTCTTTCTATTGTATATAAATGATCTGAAATCTGCCTGTACATGTGACCTTTTCTTCTTAGCAGATGATTCTGCACTGTTGATTTCTCACAAAGACAAAAACTGTGGTTGAGAAAGCCCTCAGTGCTGAAATTCGGAATGTCAGTAAATGCCTATATGATAATAAGCCGTCTCTTCACCTTGGAAAAAACAGAGTCCATCTTGTTCGGGTCCAAAGTGAAACTGAGGAATTCCACAGAATTTAAGGTGATGGTAGGTGACATAGTCATCACAGCGAAAGACTGTTAATTATCTTGGATGTGTGCTTGATAACCATCCGACAGCGTGGCACAAAACGTTATCTCCAAAGTGAACCATAAAATATAGTTTCTGGCATGAACTTCCAAAATATCTGAGTAACATTGCAATGGGGCCTTTGGCAGGGGCTCTTGTTCAGTGTCACTTTGACTATACGTGCTCTTCCTGGGACAATAGTGCCCCCAAGATAAAAAACAAAATTGCAGATCTCAGAAAAAAATTCTCAGGATTATTCTTAAACTTCCAGCACGTACACATCTTGACAATTCCCACTTTGAAAGCCTTAGATGGCTCAAAGTGGAGGAGAGATTCTCTCAGATTAAATTGTATATTGTACGTAAGATTGTCTACAGTATGGTCCCCAGGAACCTATGTAAGTACTTTAACGGGGTACAGGATAACCATGACTATCCACTAGAAGCAGTGAAACTGACCTTTTCCTTTTAGTTTTAAAAGGGGTATGGAGAAAGAAAAGTTTTATGCTCAGCTGCCATTCTTTGGAATAGTCTTCCTCAGAATTTGAAACTTATAACCTCCAAATCTAGTTTCAAGTTCAGACTGAAAAAATGGCTAAATAGTAGGAATGGGATACAGTTGTACAACTGAATGCCTTCAACTGAAAATGTGTTTCCTGCATTTAATCCAACCCCTCTGAATCAGAGAGGTATGGGGGGCTATCAAAATCCACATCTTCAGCACCCAGGGAACAGTGGGCGAACTTCCTTGTCAGGTCTGGGATTTGATCTAGCAACCTCTCGGTTACTGCCCCAATGCTCTAACCACTAGGCTACCTGCCACCCATGTCACAAAAATGAGTCGTAAGATTAGAGTCATTGGCTGAAAATGCCCAGGATGGTACATGGTCTACCTTTTGGTGCCTGTTGTTTATCATATTGTGATTGTTTTGTATATTTTATGGATTTATTATTTTATATACACTGCTCAAAAAAATAAAGGGAACACTAAAATAACACATCCTAGATCTGAATGAATGAAATATTCTTATTAAATACTTTTTTCTTTACACAGTTGAATGTGCTGACAACAAAATCAAACAAAAATCTATGGAAATCAAAATTATCAACCCATGGACGTCTGGATTTGGAGTCACACTCAAAATTAAAGTGGAAAACCACACTACAGGCTGATCCAACTTTGATGTAATGTCCTTTAAACAATTCAAAAGGAGGATCAGTAGTGTGTGTGGCCTCCACGTGCCTGTATGACCTCCCTACAACGCCTGGGCATGCTCCTGATGAGGTTGCAGATGGTCTCCTGAGGGATCTCCTCCCAGACCTGGAATAAAGCATCCGCCAACTCCTGGACAGTCTGTGGTGCAACGTGGCATTGGTGGATGGAGCGAGACATGATGTCCCAGATGTGCTCAATTGGATTCAGGTCTGGGGAACGGGTGGGCCAGTCCATAGCATCAATGCCTTCCTCTTGCAGGAACTGCTGACACACTCCAGCCACATGAGGTCTAGAATTGTCTTGCATTAGGAAGAAGACAGGGCCAACCGCACCATTATATGGTCTCACAAGGGGTCTGAGGATCTCATCTCGGTACCTAAAGGCAGTCAGGCTACCTCTGGCGAGCACATGGAGGAAAAAAGAATTGCCACCCCACACCATGACTGACCCACCGCCAAACCGGTCATGCTGGAGGATTTTGCAGGCAGCAAAACGTTCTCCACGGCGTCTCCAGACTGTCACATGTGCTCAGTGTGAACCTGCTTTCATCTGTGAAGAGCACAGAGTGCCAGTGGCGAATTTGCCAATCTTGGTGTTCTCTGGCAAATGCCAAACGTCCTGCACGGTGTTGGGCTGTAAGCACAACCCCCAACTGTGGACATCGGGCCCTCATACCACCCTCATGGAGTCTGTTTCTGACCGTTTGAGCAGACACATGCACATTTGTGGCCTGCTGGAGGTCATTTTGCAGGGCTCTGGCAGTGCTCCTCCTTGCACAAATGCGGAGGTAGCGGTCCTGCTGCTAGGTTGTTGCCCTCCTACGGCCTCCTCCACGTATCCTGATGTACTGGCCTGTCTCCTGGTAGCGCCTCCATAATCTGGACCCTAAGCTGACAGACACAGCAAACCTTCTTGCCACAGCTCGCATTTATGTCCCATCCTGGATGAGCTGCACTACCTGAGCCACTTGTGTGGGTTGTAGACTCCGTCTCATGCTACCACTAGAGTGAAAGCGCCGCCAGCATTCAAACGTGACCAAAACATCAGCCAGGAAGCATAGGAACTGAGAAGTGGTCTGTGGTTGCCACCTGCAGAATCACTCCTTTATTGGGGGCGTCTAGCTAATTGCCTATAATTTCCACCTGTTGTCAATCAGTGTTGCTTCCTAAGTGGACAGTTTGATTTCACAGAAGTGTGATTGACTTGGAGTTACATTGTGTTGTTTAAGTGTTCCCTTTATTTTTTTGAGCAATGTATTAAGGGCATGTGAGACAAGGGAGATGTACCTGTCCATATTTGTTTATTAGGAAAGGGAATTGTACTAATTATCTCATGTTATATGAATCAAACAGCAATTTTGTCTGTCATTGTCTGTTGTCATTACAATTGCTGCTTAACTTTGTTGCATTCCCCCTTCCCTCTTCAAAAGGACCACAATGAAAATAAGCTTTTAATAGCTTTATTGTGTTATCTTTGATGATTTTCTTAAATTGTATGTGGAGGCGTCACCGGCTGTATGTATTTAAAAAAAGGTATAATAAATGTAATCAAACAATCAACTACAAAAATCATGTACAGGTATAAAAGAGACAACTGCCCTCAAGCAGATCGTTTTATTTGTATTCTAGGACTTCAGGCCGAGGGGTATTAGCTACTTTTATGTAGAACCGGCGTCTTTGCCAGAATGAACGTCACAGGCAAACTCACAGGCTGCATCATACAACACACGTGCCTCACATATTTTTTTCTTTAGCAGCCCAGCCTTTAAGGTGGTGGCAGCTCAGTTGCCAATACTTTTGAGTGTTACAAAAAGCACATCATTTTAACAGTGTATGTTATGTGTAACCTTGATGGGAAGCATTTATTCCAATAAGAGCCCAGTGGAATATTTATTTTTTTCTCTGAAAAATTTGACTTGCAGAGACTGGTAACCTTAAGAGTGGCAGACCGTGGCAGCTTTTTTATGCTCCATTTCCTGAATTCATAATGAAAATGACATTCTCCGAAATCTTCAATGACAGTGATTTCATTACATGGGGGAAAGGCAGGGAGGGTAAATGTTTTTACGCTGTATTTTTATTTCATTTTCTGGCAGAGTTGTGATTCATTCTTTTAATGGGGTGTTATTTCCATTCAGTCTGGACGCCTGGGAAATGCCACTTCCATCTCCTCAGAGAAGGAGAGCAGAGGAGAGAGAGGGAATGACAAAGAGTGTATAGCACCCCGACGGTTCCTAGGAGAGGGAACATGTCAGTCTAAAGGCTGCCTCTCTCATTATGATAGCACAATCGATAAAATGGAGGCACCAATTTCTGTACTTTGACTGTTGTCCAAGCACCCTCTGTGGCTCCCATTAATGCAGTATGTAGAACTGTTCTGAAAAGATAGTACATGGAGGCCTTTAGTAATAACTGTCCATTTCCAAACTGCCATTATTGGTATTTCATAGTACTTCTCTTGAGTCCTTGGCCATCAAGGGTGTTATTAAGAGGGATGGCAAAGCAGGGCTTTTGAGATAGTATGAGGATAAAAATGTTTTTCATATTCCTCCAAGACTCTTTCTACTGCAAAATTCCTTTTCCACTTTTGCTGAAAGGAACTTGTCAATCAAAATATTTCAGGACATGTGTGTGTGTGTGTGTGTGTGTGGATGTTTGAGCAAGGATGCTGGTGTGTATGGTGATGTGTATCTGTCTATGTGTATTTGTATCGCTTTAATGTAATGATACATTAGATAGATACTGGGAATTAATGGTACAGTAAGGCTGTAAGCCTAGGAATTAACTGAGTTGATAAATCTTGTAAAGTTGTGACTATAAAATGAGAAAAATGTTGCTTCTATAATGTTTCCATATGTGTCAGTTCAGGGAATTTATCACAATAGTCAGTAAATTGACCATGTAAATTGTGAACTATAAAAGGCATTGTTCTGTGCCATCTGTTAGAACCATTGTTGTTTCTTGTTCCATTGGAGGGAGATCTATTCCGTTGCTTTTTGTATTTTTTCTATTTTTGTTTCCCACAACACTTACTGTATAAGATAGAGTATTTAATTTTTTGTAAGCTGCTTTAGAGGAAAGAGTTTCCAGAATTTTTTTTTTGATCCATGCAGTACTCTGAATCTTAAGGCTAGTAATGTAATATGCTAAAAGACTGTTCAGGCTCTCATCTAGAACTTCAGTTCAAGTTCTAGTCTCCTTCATTCTCTGTAACTATGCTTGCTTTTCGAACTCCATATCCAACCTGATCTGCTAGTGGGTTCCATGCATTCCTGACATCAGCATTATGTTGTATTGGCAAGTCATTCCCTTCTGGCTATTGTTACAGACAGAATTATTTTCTAAGCCATGCAAGGGCAAACAATGTTCCTGAAATGTCTGAAAGAGTTAAGAGAACACAATTGGCTACTGTTCCCAAAAGAACACTGTACTGTATTCAGCTGCACAAAGCAGACATATTGATCTGAACATTATTTGCTCTGTGGCCAGAACTATTTGATTTATGTTATATTACTCATATCTCTTGGGGACTCTGGGGTCTCTTGTTGGACATTGCTAGTTGCTTTTAATATAATAATAATAATAATAATAATAACCCCACCCCTCCCCCATATCCCTCTTGGCATTAGACCCCCAGGCATTCAATCACACTTTAGTGATATGGCCTGCAAATATGGATGTAAATAGCCATGCAATCTGTCATGCTTGGCCATAACACATCGGGGAGTAATTAACTTTCGTCTGGGTCAATAACTCCGAAAGCAATCACAATGCACCAGGCATTTATTTCATTAAAGACAGACTTTACGCTCAGCTTGTTTTCACCGGTTGACAACTTCATATTTGTTTTGGAGGCCATTACAGTCATACGTAAACATAATGGGGCCATACTTGCCAACATTAGAAAAAGTTCCATTTTAACCTGGACCTCCATCTCAAAATGCGCATCAGTCTATTACAATAGTTGACGTAGTTGCACGAGATCAAACACTTTGTTAGCTGTTCCCATCAGATAACCTGGCAGATTTAGTGCTCTATTCAATCTGGATCTCTGAAGCGTGAGATAGCAATGTAAGGGTAATTTACGAATGAGACAATTATATACAGCGTTTACCCTGAATGCAGTATAATTTAACGTGAATACATTGCTTTAAATATCACACTGTAATGCTGAACTTCCGCAAAACCATCCGTATTAAAATCCTTGACGTAGCTGAATGTGATCCAACACTTGTTCATGAATGCATACTTAACACATTCTGTTTTGAAATGTAGAATTACATCTATTGTGTTATTGTGTTGAGAAGGGAAGTGCAGCCAACAGCTTGAAAATGAATATTAAGAATGAATTCAATGAGGAGCTACGACTTTCTTCAGTGTTGCAGACAAACACACTGCTATGGCCTAATTAAGTGATAATGCCAGAGAAGCCGATGTTTGGAGGATAAATTGGCACGGATGTTGTTAGGCCCGAGACAAAGTCAAGGGCAGGCAAACCGTGCCAATATACTTTATCCTCCAAACACCGGCTTCGAGGACATTATCACTCTTATACAACGGGTTATCAATATGTTCAAATAATGATTGACATTTTCATTAAAATCTTTACTTTGATGAGTTTTTTCATTAGATTTCATCCTTCCACAAAATATAGTCCAGACACAAATCTAGGGTTTCTACCCAAGCCGGCTGGTTCTTCTATCGGTTCGTTTTCCAGAGACGCAACCCAGTCCTTTAGCCTTTATGCTCTTTATCTATGGACACGAACCAATCATTCGTTCTAAATGTACCATTAGCATACTGACGGGCAACGTTCTTATCCCTTGCTTGCTAGCTAGCCCTTGTGTTGTCTTAAGAGCCAAAATTGACCCTCCACTATGTTTACCAGCTGAGATAACCCCCTAAATGATGTTTTTTCAACTTGAAATTTGATTACTTTTCCTAGTGACCACATTAGAAAAAGAAAACATCGCATTTGTTCATATTTCCATTATTGCTGTACACCACCAGGGTACAAAGATTGTCTTAGGCTCTTTTGACCCGGCAGTTATAAAATCATTTACACACCACAAAGACACACACACACAAACACACACAATGATACATTGGTATTATGTGTGCTAGTGATTGAACTCAGCAGCTCCAGAAGAGGAAGATCACCATGGTTGGCACAGTTAGAAAGAACAAGCCTGAGCTCCCCCCTGCACTCCTTGCAAAAGGGGGAGAGACCTTCTCATCAAAGTTTGCCATCACCCACTCCACCACTCTAGTTTCTTACCTCCCAAAGAGGAACAAAAATGTGGTCCTCCTGAGCACACTGCACAAAACAGCTGAGACAGTTATCATGAGGACAGAAAACCAGCCATCATCCTGGACTACAATGCCTTTGTGATATGGAACAAGATCAACCCTACCTGGATGCCTGATATGCAGAACAAGAGGAAGGTGTTCCTGGAGCAGCAGGGAAGGGCACTTGTAACCCCACACATTCAAAGAAGGGAGCACCTCCCCCGCACAGCAGCCCCTGCAGCGCTTGTGAAAGCTGTTCAGGGGACTGAATCTTGTCCTGATCCACCTGAGGCTGCAGCTGGGGCAGGCAAGAGGAGGATGCCAATTCTACCCCCAAAGAAGGACTGTCAAACAAATACTATGTGCTGCATATGTGAGAAATACATCTGCAAAGTTCTTGCACACACACTTGCATACTGTCCTACATGGGCTAATTAGAGTTGATTGGTTTACGTTCTTCACGTTTTTGATTTGTATCTATTATCTTATTTTATTCTTATTTATTGTTGTTGTTTATACACCTTGTGGGTGGGGGTAATGGTTAAAAAAAAATGGGAGAAGACTAGTATTTTGTAGTGTAACTACTCATTTTACAGTATATAACAATATATCACTATGTTGCCAAAACGTTCAAGACTGTTATTGTTTCCCTTCTATAAAATGCATTCAAAACTACTTTCTGCACATTTCTGCTACCTTCTTATGCTATATCTTGCAAAAAAAAGTATGTTTACACCTATGCAGTACCTTTAGCAATAATAATAATAAACCTCTACTTTAGTCAAATAAACAATTATGACAAGTGTGTTGTATTAAAAATGGGTGGTGTCCTCTGATTAAATGCAGTCGTTCTGCATTGTGAAGAGGGAAAACCCAGATATTCACAAAGTTTGTGATGAATGACAGGTTGTTTCTTCATGCAAAATAGAATACAATTCAATTAAGTTTTTTTTTTTTTTTTAGGGGTTTAGTTAAAGGTGGGTCATTTTTTACCCTTAGGACAAGTGGAGTATACAGAATGTTAAGACTACACAAGGGCTAGGCAACTACGGCTAACTTACAGTCATGTCAAACAGTGCAGCCAGAATAACAACAGTAGCTGCAATTGCGTTTAAGCTGTTTTCGAGTGACATTTATTTGGATGCCTCCATAACAATGAGCTAATGAGGCACGATTTCGCCTGGCATAAAAAAAATGTGCTCGCTCATCATGACACCGTAGTTCAGAGGACCTAGTCAACAACACAGCAAACACAATAACTTCCAACTGAAGCTGTAAAGACTGCAAACTTTTTTCACTTGACATTTGAATTGACATTTCTTTGTATATGTCCATAAAAATGATGCCAGCTGATTCATGATTTTGACTGGTTGAGAAAAGCTGCCGGGCTGTGTCGTCCTGACACGTGCATTGCTAAGTGACAGCTTGAGATCAAATTTGAATAATGAAACAATGTTGCAAATGTCGGGGAGATAGACAGCAAGGTTTATACAAATCTCCTCCATTGAAAACTAAACGTTAGTCTAAAAGAAATGTGAGATAATGTCAAGATGCTTTTTATAGTGGATATCAAGTTTATACATTGCATGGCTGGGCTGATGCAACAGTGGATGGCACAGTCAGATGGAACAGAGTAAACAGGCTTTTTAACATCATAGATTTCACCGGTTTTATAGGCACTGGCTAAAATGTGGTTTTAACCAATCAGCATTCAGGATTAGACCCACCTATTGTATATTGGCTAATAGTCATATTGCATAGAAGTGTACACCAAAATGTAGGCCTACAACGTTTTATATGCATTTTTATTATAATTTACTTTGTCATGGTATTTCCTCATATAATAACCCTGCCCGTTGAGGATTTGAACTCGCAGTCATCATATCTCACCATATCTGGGCTTACCGCCTTTGGGTAAGCCCAGATATGCACAGCTCCCTTATAAGACCTTGGCTTGAAAAATGAGAAAAAAAAAGTGTCAATAGTAGCTTTTGTCCATTTTGAGACACCATAGCCAGTATACACTTCCTAAAAATACTCAGAATCATCTAAAATAGATTTGAGTTGTCATGAATTTAGACGTTTTGCAGAGGAGATGTGAGCCGTGCAATTTTACATCTAACTAATGTTTTATGCAGTACCGACTTCAGGTTGCCTCCAGAAAAATACTTGTCTGCCCGAACAGCTGAAAAAACCCAAACAAAACATCAAAATGTCTTGATAATATATGAACAAACTCTTCCGAATTGTTTAGGCTAGGAAGCACGCGGATGCCTTTAGTGGATCACGCCACCAATTAGTGATAGCAGTAAATTAGAGCTATTTGACATTACCACAACTTCTTTCTTGTTTTTTACAATGCACGAATATAAACTTACATGGAGTATAATCCTCCTACATCTTTATTGCTGTGAAAGCAAATTAATGTGTGTGAAATGGACAGGCAAAAACATGAGATTGTCATATGCGAAAACATGCTTTTTGAATTTAGTAGCTACTAGCCTAGTCAATGATACATCATGTAATATTATTGGGACCCTAAACTTTACAGACCTGGTGGAACAAAAGTAAACCTTGAATTTGAAGGTTTAAAATATCCCTCCGGTGGATATAAAGTCTAAGATTTTTTATTGTCCGATGTGGAATTTGTTACAGGAAATAATCACCGTCAGCTGGTGAGGTTAGCATTGGATTAACGTGTGCCGGGTTATATGATGGGACCAGCTACAATGTAGAGTTCTATCACTTGCAACTACATCAACAATTTTAATTGGCTGATGCGCATTTTGAGAATGTTCACCATTATAGCCCCAATGTCATTTAGGGGCTAGATACAATCAGATCTGCCTTAACCCATGCAGAGCCGCAATCTAGTAGTAACACTCCCGGCCAATCACATACAGCCCAACTCCCACCGGAGACCAAGGTTAAATCCCCATATCCACCCTTTCTACTGTACTCCCATTTTCTTCCAACAGTCAGTAAAATATAATAAAAATATATAGTGCATTCAGAAAGTGCTCAGACCCTTTGACTTTTTCCATATTTTGTTACATTACAGCCTTATTTCTAAAATATCTATATTTTTTTAACTTGTCATCAATCAACACACAATACTCCATAATGACAAAGTGAAAAAAGGTTTTTAGAAATGTTTACAAATGTATTAAAAATAAACAGAAAAACCTTATTTACATAAGTATTCAGACCCTTTGCTATGAGACTCGAAATTGAGCTCAGGTGCATCCTGTTTCCGTTGATCATTCTTGAGATGTTTCTACAACCCAATTGCAGTCCACCTTGTGGTAATTCAATTGATTGCACATGATTTGCAAATACCTGTCAACATAAGGTCCCACAGTTGACAATGAATGTCAGATAAAAAAAACTACCCATGAGGTCAAAGGAATAGTCTGTAGAGCTCTGAGACAGGATTGTGTCGAGGCACAGATCTGGGGAAGGGTACCAAAGAATTTTTGTAGCATTGAAGGTCCCCAAGAAAACAGTGGCTTCCATCATTCATACATGGAAGTAGTTTGTAACCGCCAAGACTTTTACTGGAGCTGGCCACCCAGCCAAACTGAGCAATTGGGGGAGAAGGGCCTTGGTCAAGGATGTGACCAAGGACCCGAAGGTCCCTCTGACAGACCTCCAGAGTTCCTCTGTGGAGATGGGAGAACCTTCCAGAAGGACAACCATCTCTGCAGCACTCTACCAATCAGGCCTTTATGATAGAGTGGACAGACAGAAGCCACTCCCCAGTAAAAGGCAAATGACAGCCCTCTTGGAGTTTGCCAAAAGGCACCTAAAGACTCTCAGACCATGAGAAACATGATTGAACTCTTCAGCCTGAATGACAAGCGTCACAACTGGAGAAAACCTGGCACCATCCCTACCGTGAAGCATGGTGATATTTTTCAGTGGCAGGGACTGGGAGACTCGTCAGGATCGAGGGAAAGATGAACAAAGCAAAGTACAGTACAGAAAGATCCTTGATGAAAACCTGCTCTAGAGCATTCAGGACCTCAGACTGGGGCGAAGGTTTACCTTGTAACAGCCAAGACAACGCAGGAGTGGCTTCGGGTCAAGTCTCTGAATGTCCTTGAGTGGCCAAGCCAGAGTCCGGACTTGAACCCGATCGAACATCTCTAGAGAGACCTGAACATGGCTGTGCAGCGACGCTCCCCATCCATCCTGAAAGAGTTTAAGAGGATCTGTAGAGAAGAATCTGAGAATCTCCCCAAATACATGTGTGCCAAGCTTGTAGCTTCACACCTAAGAAGACTTGTGGCTGTAATTGCTGCTAAATGTGCTTCAACAAAGTACTGAGTAAAGGCTCTGAATATTTATGCAAATGTTATATTTCTGTAGTTTTTTTTATACATTTGCAAACATTTCCAAAATTCTGCTTTTGCATTGTAATTATGAGGTATTGTGTGTAGACTGATGAGAAAACATAATAATTTTAATACATTTTAGAATAAGGCTGTAAAGTTACAAAATGTGGAAAAATTAAGGGGTCTGAATACTTTTCAAATGCACTGTAAATCATATGCAGCTTTGTAACATTCTGAGCTTCTAACATGGGTGGGATTAAAGGACATGTGTTTTTGTGACAATGAAGTCTAGAACAGCCACTCATTGATTGGACAGCTCCAACGCAGTTACACCTCTCACATCGTCTAAGTAAAAACAATAATACTGCTGTGCAGTTGTCGGGTATCAGGGGTTAATGGGTATAACTGATTGAAGCTAAGCCTAAATCTCTTTCTTACCTGCTTTTGTGAAAACATGATAAGTCACAATTAAACAAGGTTTTGAGTGTAGTGCCCCGATTTAATCCATTGCACAAGGTTAACTGGGTTAACTGGATTGCGGTTCACTCAGAATCTTTTATTTTATCTTTATTTAACTAGGCAAGTCAGTTAAGAACAAATTCTTATTTTCAATGACGGCCTAGGAACAGTGGGTTAACTGCCTGTTCAGGGGCAGAAAGACAGATTTGTACCTTGTCAGCTCGGTGGTATGAACTTGCAACCTTTCAGTTACCAGTCCAACGCTCTAACCACTAGGCTACCCTTCATGCTGCATTGAAGTTAACCATGTTAAAACCAACACATCCAACAATATATTCCTCTCCATGGAATTGTTGTTGGATATTGACGGGAAACCAAACCAGAGAAAACTTTCTGAATGAACCCGTAGTATGTTTTTCCTTTATCGACAGTTGGTTGAATTGGGACCCAACTATAACTATATGTTGCTGTTGTGGGTTAAGAGTGGCTACACTGAAGGTCCATTCCAGAGAGATTGGTTAATTTCGATTTCAGCTGAATCTTGTTGCTCTGCTTTTTTTCTCCCACTCTTTGATTTCTTAATGAGCGGCTGGGGAGGGATCAGAAGAGCTGGTATTACCTTGTGTAACACCATGTGTTACAATCCACTGTGGACCACTATCTAGTATTTGACCTATCAGCTGACTTATTTATTACTCTGACCTTTTGACGGCCGGGACTCAAAGGTGATGTATCCACATGGACTCCAAATTAACTTGTTCTTCAATAGGACAGTGGCATTAAGACCTTGATGGCTTCTGTAAATGTCCCAATGGTCCTCCATTCAAGATGATCCTACCAGACAGAGAGACTCATATATTGAATAGACAGACCAGCAATCACCTTGAGAGAAAATCATTAGGTCAAAAGAAAAACCTGAACAAGTGCAGCCAACATCTTATCTTTCACATTCAAAATAACCTTGCTATTGTTCAGGGCAGACAATATAATACAGAGAGGCATTATTGGAGGGGAGCCAGAAATATGCCCGATTGAAATCCAAAATAATTGGTCTATGAATGGCTACCTGTAGTCAGGGGTTCACCTTTCAATATGTAACTTTCATTGACCGATGCCCAAATGTGAGTTTGATGCCCACACAGATATCCGAAAATCAATGCACTCAGTGTATTTTGAGGATAGCATAATCCCTTTTCAGCCTTGGTGAGAATGTCAAGCATTTCACTTCAATATCATTAAACATTACATCCACACTTTAATATTTTCATACCATGCATCACCATGGATGAGACACGATCCATAACACACACCCCATTTCCACTATATAATATTAATTCTATCCTTAAGGCATAATACAAAGAGCAAACACATTTGATTATGTCAGTATTCAGGATTTTTACCAGCCTGCAGACAACTCTGTCTGGCAGTTTGCGTAAGACTGACATTGAGTGCGGAACATGGCACCCTACTGGCAGAGCCCATTGCTATGAGCAGTGAGTTGACACTCTAGCATTACATAGGACACTGATAGGCCTGATAAAAATTCAGCCATAAACTGCCACAAGCAGATGGCTGTTCGTGCTGTCTTTACATAAGGCCCAAGGAAACGCCAGCTCCCGCCCTCGCATACAGAGCACTACCGAGGGTAAAATGATGGAATGTCATTGGGTAATGACTACATTTCTAATTAATCTGTTCTTTTAATGGATTTATAATTAATGCTTGTAAGTTTTCAGATGGCATTGGGCCCTTGATGACAACGATAATAATGGTGATGATGATGTTGATGATGGTGATGATAACAGCTCTACTCAGATTTCAGCTCTGCTCTGTCTGACATCCATTCATCCATCCTCTGTATGGTTCTCATATTCTCCCCATCGGGCTGAGAGCATCATTTGTCTTAAGTGTCAAAGGCACTTGACATTAAAGACCATCCGGCTGGCATTTCCGAAAGCAGAGAGAGGGGCTGACAGGGCTCCCTCTGCTGCTATCTGAGCTGCTTGCATGATGCTGATCTGTCTGGAGCCTCACTTGCTGTATTTAAAGTTACAGTCTAGATGACTTTGAGAAACTTGATTCAACCTGAAAGAGTATCTGCTGAAAGAACATCTGCATCAATACATTCACCATGAATGGAAGAGAGTATTGGGAAACTCAAGCCTTGGAAAATCTTCACCATGGATAGGCAACAAAATGGTGGAGAGTTCAATCAGAGTCATCAGAAACATGGAGGTGGTGTAAAGAGCTTTATTAACCACCACAGGTCCACCTCCTTTTTAGTGAGCATTTATCCTTTGCCAAGATAATCCATCTTCATCATTAAGGGAGGTTTCCGAGTCAAAGATGAACAAGGTGATTAGCTCACTAAAGAACTCTAAAGCCAAAGATGTGTTTGGGCTGGACTCTACCTTTCTTAAAAACTACAAAGAGTCACTCATTGTTCCCATTACTAAGGTCACCAACACATCTATTGGTCTCGGGGTGTTTCCAAGGGTATGGAAGTCGGCCATAATAATGGCCATCTTTTAAATCGGGCGACCCTGCTGACGTGAGTAACTACAGGCCCATTAGTATACTACCTGTGGTGTCAAAGGTTGTTGAAAAGTGTGTAGCAGAACAACTGATTGCCCACCTCAACAACAGCCCCTTCACATTACACTCCATGCAGTTTGGCTTCAGAGTGAAACACTCCACAGAAAAGGCCAACTGCTTTCTTCTGGAAAATGTGAAGTCCAAGATGGACAAAGGGGGCGTTGTTGGGGCTGTGTTTCTGGACCGAAGGAAGGCTTTTGATACTGTTAACCATGAGATTCTCATCACACAATTGTCCAAGGTCAACTTTTCCCCCGATGCCTTGAGATGGATGAAATCATACCTTGAAGGCAGAACTCAGTGTGCCAGAGTGAGCAATGAGCTGTCGCCCACTCTTAGCTATGATGTGGGCGTGCCCCAAGGGTCAATACTGGGGCCCTTCCTGTTCAGCCTGAACATTAATGATCTGCCTTCTGTCTGTACTGGGTCTGAAGTTCAAATGTATGCAGATGATACAGTGATATATGTGCATGCAAAGAACAAACAACAAGCTGCACAAGAACTCACTACTGTAATGGTCCAGGTTACAAAGTGGCTCAGTGACTCGTGTTTGCATCTCAATGTGAAAAAAAATGTTTGCATGTTCTTCACAAAGAGGGCAACAGATGCTACTGAACCAGATGTCTATGTGTCAGGGGAGAAGCTCCAGGTGGTATCTGATTTTAAGTACCTTGGCATCATACTTGATTCCAACCTCTCTTTTAAAAAGCATGTGAAAAGGTCATTCAGATAGCCAAATTCAACCTAGCTAATTTCTGATTTATATGAAATTGTTTGACTACAGAAGTAGCAAAACTGTACTTCAAATATATGATAGTCCCCCACTTAACATACTGCTTGACTAGTTGGGCCCAAGCTTGCTGTACAACATTAAAACCTATTAAGTCTGTCTACAAACTGGCTCTCAAAGTGCTTGATAGTGATGATGGCTATTGGGCTTCCTGTTACATCCTCAGAAAGCATGAGCTCCTGAGTTGGGAAAATCTTGTGCAATAGACCGACGCATGTCTTGTATTCAAGATCCTAAATGGCCTGGCTCCCCCTCCACTCAGTATTTTTGTTAAACAGAAAACCCAAACATATGGCAGCAGATCCACAAGGTCTGCCATGAGAGGTGACTGTATAGTTCCCTTAAGGAAAAGCACCTTTAGTAAATCTGCTTTCTCTGTGAGAGCTTCCCATGTCTGGAATACACTGCCATCAGACACACATAACTGCACCACCTATCACACTTTTAAAAAAAATTATGAATACATGGCTAAAGGTCAATCAGATTTGTGATCATAATCCGTGTATTGTCGCTTTCCATGTTGTCTGTTGTGAGGTGGGGAAACTGTTGCTTTTATGAATTTTGTCTTGCTGCTTTTTGCCCTATGTTGCTCTGTCTGTATGCTACATCTTGCTTGTCCTATGTTGCTCTGTCTGTATGCTACGTCTTGCTTGTCCTGTTGCTCTGCGTGTGCTCACTGCTCAATGATTGTCTATATTGTAATTTATTTTAATAACCTGCCCAGGGACTACGGTTGAAAATTAGCCGGCTGGCTAAAACCGCCACTTTTACTGAAACGTTGATTAATGTGCACTCTCCCTGCATATCAAGAAGCTGATTAAACAGCATGATCATTACACAGGTGCATCTTGTGCTGGGGACAAAAGACCACTCTAAAATGTACAGTTTTATCACAACGGCCTGCATACTCACCAGATAAGTCACCCATTGAGCATGTTTGGGATGCTCTGGAACAACATGTATAACAGTGTGTTCCAGTTCCCCGCCAATATCCAGCAACTTCGCACAGCCATTGAAGATGAGTGGGACAACATTCCACAGGCCACAAGGAGACGTGTGGCACTGCATGAGGCTTTTTGTGGTCACACCAGTTGCTGACTTGTTCTGATCCATGCCCCAACCTTAAGGTATCTGCGACCGACAGATGCATGTCTGCATTCAAATCAAAATCAAATCAAATGTATTTATATAGCCCTTCGTACATCAGCTAATATCTCAAAGTGCTGTACAGAAACCCAGCCTAAAACCCCAAACAGCAAGCAATGCAGGTATAGAAGCACGGTGGCTAGGAAAAACTCCCTAGAAAGGCCAAAACCTAGGAAGAAACCTAGAGAGGAACCAGGCTATGTGGGGTGGCCAGTCCTCTTCTGGCTGTGCCGGGTGGAGATTATAACAGAACATGGTCAAGATGTTCATAAATGACGAGCATGGTCGAATAATAATAAGGCAGAGCAGTTGAAACTGGAGCAGCAGCACAGTCAGGTGGACTGGGGACAGCAAGGAGTCATCATGTCAGGTATTCCTGGGGCATGGTCCTAGGGCTCAGGTGGGGGGGGGGGGCGCCAACCCAGACAGGATGACCACATCAGTGAATCAACCCACTCAGGTGACGCACCCCCTCCAGGGACGGCATGAGAGAGCCCCAGTAAGCCAGTGACTCAGCCCCTGCAATAGGGTTAGAGGCAGAGAATCCCAGTGGAAAGAGGGGAACCGGCCAGGCAGAGACAGCAAGGGCGGTTTGTTGCTCCAGAGCCTTTCCGTTCACCCTCCCACTCCTGGGCCAGACTACACTCAATCATATGACCCACTGAAGAGATGAGTCTTCAGTAGAGACTTAAAGGTTGATACCGAGTTTGCGTCTCTGACATGGGTAGGCAGACCGTTCCATAAAAATGGAGCTCTATAGGAGAAAGCCCTGCCTCCAGCTGTTTGCTTAGAAATTCTAGGGACAATTAGGAGGCCTGCGTCTTGTGACCTTAGCGTACGTGTAGGTATGTACGGCAGGACCAAATCAGAGAGATAGGTAGGAGCAAGCCCATGTAATGCTTTGTAGGTTAGCAGTAAAACCTTGAAATCAGCCCTTGCTTTGACAGGAAGCCAGTGTAGAGAGGCTAGCACTGGAGTAATATGATTAATTTTTTTGGTTCTAGTCAGGATTCTAGCAGCCCTATTTAGCACTAACTAAAGTTTATTTAGTGCTTTATCCGGGTAGCCGGAAAGTAGAGCATTGCAGTAGTCTAACCTAGAAGTGACAAAAGCATGGATTAATTTTTCTGCATCATTTTTGGACAGAAAGTTTCTGATTTTTGCAATGTTACGTAGATGGAAAAAAGCTGTCCTTGAAATGGTCTTGATGTGTTCTTCAAAAGAGAGATCAGGGTCCAGAGTAACGCCGAGGTCCTTCACAGTTTTATTTGAGACGACTGTACAACCATTAAGATTAATTGTCAGATTCAACAGAAGATCTCTTTGTTTCATGGGACCTAGAACAAGCATCTCTGTTTTGTCCGAGTTTAAAAGTAGAACGTTTGCAGCCATCCACTTCCTTATGTCTGAAACACATTCTTCTAGCAAGGGCAATTTTGGGGCTTCACCATGTTTCATTGAAATGTACAGCTGTGTGTCATCTGCATAGCGGTGAAAGTTAACATTATGTTTTCGAATAACATCCCCAAGAGGTAAAATATATAGTGAAAACAATAGTGGTTCTAAAACGGAACCTTGAGGAACACCGAAATTTACAGTTGATTTGTCAGAGGACAAACCATTCAGAGACAAACTGATATCTTTCCGACAGATAAGATCTAAACCAGGCCAGAACTTGTCCGTGTAGACCAATTTGGGTTTCCAATCTCTCCAAAAGAATGTGGTGATCGATGGTATCAAAAGCAGCACGAGGACAGATGCAGAGCCTCGGTCCGATGCCATTATAATGTCATTTACCACCTTCACAAGTGCCGTCTCAGTGCTATGATGGGGTCTAAAACCAGACTGAAGCATTTCGTATACATTGTCTTCAGGAAGGCAGTGAGTTGTTGCGCAACAGCCTTTTCTAAAATTGAGAGGAATGAAAGATTCGATATAGGCCGATAGTTCCCAGTATTCCCACTCATGGGAAATCCATAAATTACAGCGTCATTTGACTGATTTCCTTATTAACTCAGTGAAATATATTTTTTTAAAAGGTACATTGTTGCGTTTACATTTGTTCAGTATAGTATTTTGGCTAATAAATTGCTCAACTCAAAGAGTAATTTAAAAAAAAACATTTTATGAGCAGTTGTTTCATTTCTCAAAAATATCATTTAACAGGAAAAAATGGATAATCATGTAATGAATATGTCTGTCAATTACTCCCTTGTCCGAGTGAAACAAATTGGGAAGAGAAAGTTAGTGATGCTATGTCTGATATACTGCATGTCTTGACGGTGATGTATGTCTACAGGTTAAAAGTTGTCACATTCAGTCAGACTGATCAAGCAACACTCATATCTATCGAAAGGTTTTTTGATCTACTTTTGACATTCTTGTTGATATATTTTAGACAAGCAATATATGCAAATCCTCTGACACGATTCAGTTCAAAAATGTTCTGATTGGTGAGCTATGCAGGTTTAAGTTGGGTATTGAAAGAACATTTTTATTTCCTGATAAGGGCATATCCATTGAGATGTCACAATGCTGCTTTCGCTGGGCAACCACCTCATCCATTAAATTTGGTTTCAACATCAATTCTAGAGCTCTCAAGACAGATGGATATGTACTAAATATACCATATGCATGCACACAAACGAGAGCGCCTCATCATTGTCATCTTTTCACCCTTACAAAAAAAAAAAAGTATTTATCCTGCTAATAGTCACTTTTTACATGTATATACCTACCTCAATCACCCCTGCATATTCTAATAACCTTAGGATGTCTGAAGAGAGTTTGTTATTGTTTCCTGAAGCAAGAGGTGAGAAGTGGGTGGAAGGAGGAACGTAATTTAAAGACACTTAACATTTGAGTCCTCCAGTTTCATACGTCATCAAATGATGGGTATACAGTATGTAATGAAATGCCACTCTTGCTTTCTGTAGACAACAATAGAGAAAATAACCCTAACTTGAGAAATATGAGTGTGACAGAAGGCAGTACTTTCCCTCCAATGTAAAACCACCCCAGACTGAAAGGATAGTAATGATTTTGCTGTGGAAGTGTTGAGGGAACCGTTGTTTTAATTAAGCAACGAACACCATTGTTGTTCTCATTTTTATTCATAAACAAAAGTTACCAAAAGCTGCGTTGGAGAAAAGGATATAGTATTTATTGAGAAGAGATTAGAAATTAATGATCCATGTATGCCAGATTGTGCAATCAATTTAAATTATCATCAATTTCACACTGCAGCTGCTCTGAAACAGTTCCCTGCTCTTTAAATTTTGAATGATTTCAGTTTATTCTCCTACCATCTCAGACACACTCACATGGATGAAGTGTGGTGGCCCTAGAAGAATCAGCATCTCCTAAGTCATGGAGCAATTATCTCTCCTGGTCTGTAAATTCTATAAAGGCCCTGGTTGCACTGCTCCGGAGCTCCACTTCCTTTCTAACCACTCCGCTAATAAACACTCCTCGTAAGAAGAAAAAAAAATCCCTCTCCAAAGTCACTCATTTCATTAAAATCACCATTACCTACTCTACCTTTTTTAGCTGCTGCCTCCACTCTCCTGGCTGCCTCCACCTGTTCCCATGGGAGGTGATCCCTTCCAGCCAGGCTCTCCACCCATGTGTAGCAACCCTTGCCGTCCAGAATGTCCTCCCATGTCCATCCCTCCTTATAGTGCTGCTCCTGCTCCCTGTTCCCACACTGCTTGGTCCTTTTTTGGTGGGTGGTTCTGTAACGGTTGTATTTGGTGGAAGAAGGATCAGACCAAAGCGCAGCGTGGTTAGTGTTCATCTTTTTAATAAGGAACTGAACACTCTGAAAAATAACAAAGTGAAAACCGAAACAGTTCTGTCAGGTGCAGACACACAAAGAATGAAATAACCACCCACAAAACACAAAGGAAAACAGGCTACCCAAATATGGTTCTCAATCAGGGACAACGATTGACAGCTGCCTCTGATTGAGAACCATATCAGGCCAAACACAGAAATAGAAAATCATAGAAAAACTAACATAGACAACCCACCCAACTCACGCCCTGACCATACTAAAACAAAAAACAATTAATAAGCATTTCTCCTTTGCCAACATCATCCATCCACCTGACAGGCGTGGCATATCATGAAGCTGATTAAACAGCATGATCATATACACAGGTGCACCTTGTGCTGGGTACACTAAAAGTCCACTCTAAAATGTGCCGTTTTGTCACACAACACAATTCCACAGATCTATCATGTGCTGAGGAGACTTTCTGTCTTTAATAAAGCCTTTTTGTGGGGAAAAATTTATTCTGAATGGCTGGGCCTGGCTCCGCAGTGGGTGGGCCTGGCTCCCAAGTGAGTAGACCTCCCAGGCCCACCCATGTCTAGTCATGTGAAATCAATAGATTAGGTAGGGCCAAATGAATTTATTTCAACTGATTTCCTTTTATGAACTGAAACTCAGTAAAATCTTTGAAATTGTTGCATGGTGTGTTTACATTTTTGTTCAGTGTATGTCAGGCCTATTGGGGAATTATAAATTATAGTCTATTGTTTAGATAATATAACTTTTAATCCTTAAGAGTCAATTGACACACCGGTGCATCAATTTAAGTAACACAATAAAACAATTCCCATCAAAATCTGCTAATTTAAGAAAGAGTTATAATTTTTTTGCGTGGCCTGTGAGACAATCCACCACGTCTGACTAAGGCAGCCTTCCACATCTGCGGTGGAAGTTAGCCGAGCTACAACAGCGTTTGTCAGACCATGAGAGATCCAGAAAATCTGTATTCTCACGAAAAATGTCTGTAGCGTCCAAACGGTTTGGCTACAAACTATTACGACCACTCTATGGAAAGGGGAGACCCTCATGAACACAATGGTGTTCTCCTTTTTGCTCTACTACCTAAACAAACTTCCTTTAGATTTTTTGAGGGGGACTATCTGTTGTTACATGTAGTGAACCCCCTGGGGTTATAAATACTTTGCTACAATGACACATTTAACTAACTACCCACCTCATTCCATTCTGGCAGTATGGGCAAGTAATATGTACACCCTCATCCTTTCGGGATACGTGTCTTTCCAGATTCCACAATGATTATTTGGTTGTGGACACTACATCACTCCCTCTCTTGCTCTTGGTACTTCTCATCTTTGTAAGTCACCTTGATTTTGCACTTGTGTGTTTTATCAGTTTCTATATGAAAATATTTAGCGAACTCCATGACAGTAGCTAAGGCAAGGGGCTATAGCAGCACACAAGAAGACTACAAATGCATTCTGGGCTGGTCATGCCCTGAGCTCGTGAAGTGAGCAGTAATGGAGCGGTACTGGAATCAAATTGGAGGGGTGAGAAGGCCGACGCTCCAACCTTTGCGAATCTCACTCCGTGCTCCAGTCAAATTGGGCACGCTCTGCTCCAGCTCCACTCCTCTCCTCTCAGATACTCTGCCTTGCATGGATGGAAACGTGGTTATTGACTAGCTATTACCTTAAGGAACTCCAGGGGTTCATTGAGGAGCTCCAGGGTTCCTCGAGTCACCACTAATAATAAGAACGTATAGTACAGCGTTTCACAACCTTTATTTTTCCAGTGACCGGCGAAACATGGTCTTCCTCTTTTTTAACCATCTCATGTTTAATTTAAAACAAATACAAATTCTAAAAACACCACTAGAGATACATCTCACCACTATAACTCTCCTTGTTTGAATAAATCAGGCCTTCCACTGTGGTGTCGTCAGCAAACTTGATGATGGAGTTGGACTTGTGCGTGGCCACACAGTCATGGGTAAACAGCGAGTACAGCTTCGGGATAAGCACAGACCCCTAGGGGGCCCCATGTTGAGGGTTAGCGTGGCAGAGGTGTTGTGCCTACCCTCACCACCTACACAAAATATTCCAAATTGGTGAAACACGGAAAACTGGTGCGTGCATCTGTATTCAATCCCTTTGCTATGAAGCCCCTAAATAAGATCTGGTGCAACCAATTACCTTCAGAAGTCACATAATTAATTAATTAAAGTCCACCTGTGTGCAATCTAAGTGTCACATGATCTGTCATATAATCTCAGTATATATGGGGCGGCAGGTAGCCTACTGGTTAGCGCGTTGGACTAGTGACCGAAATGTTGCAAGATCGAATCCCTGAGCTGACAAGGTAAAAATCTGTCATTCTGCTCCTAAACAAGGCAGTTAACCCACTGTTCCTAGGCCGTCATTGAAAATAAGAATTTGTTCTTAACTGACTTGCCTAGTTAAATAAAGTTCAAATAAAAAATATATTACACCTGTTCTGAAAGGCCCCAGAGTCTGCAACACCACTAAGCAAGGGTCTCCATTAAGTAAGTGACACCATGAAGACCAATGAGCTCTCCAAACAGGTCAAGGACAAAGTTGTGGAGAAGTACAGATCAGGTTTGGGTTATAAAAATAGATCAGAAACTTTAAATATCCCACGTAGCACCATTACTATTATTACAAAATGGAAAGAATATGGCACCCCAACAAACCTGCTAAGAGAGGGCCGCCCACCAAAACTCAAGGACCAGGCAAGGAGGGCATTAATCAGAGAGGCAACAAAGAGACCAAAGATAACCCTGAAGGAGCTGCACAGCTCTACAGAGGAGATTGGAGTATCTGTCCACAGGACCACTTTAAGCCGTACACTCCACAGAGCTGGGCTTTATGGAAGAGTGTCCACAATAAAAAATATTTTTAATTTCAAAGGTGTAGGCATGTTGTGTAAATCAAA
The DNA here is from genome assembly GCF_057628025.1 of Oncorhynchus mykiss. Classification (NCBI taxonomy): domain Eukaryota; kingdom Metazoa; phylum Chordata; class Actinopteri; order Salmoniformes; family Salmonidae; genus Oncorhynchus; species Oncorhynchus mykiss. The sequence continues at coordinate 32,255,680 of NC_143025.1, forward strand.
TGATATAAAATCCCCCCCAAAAAATTTTAATTCTAGGTTGTAAGGCAACAAAATAGGAAAAATGTCAAGGTGGGTGAATAGTTTCGCAAGGCACTGTAATTTCGTATGGTAGGGAAGGCATCGTTAGGCAGTTCACATCTGGGTCTTCATTTAAAATCTGTTATAGACTTTAATCCTTGCCACATGCATCGAACAGGCCTGTTGCGGTGACTGTATTACCGCCACACCGGCAGTCATATGTCATGACCTCAGTAAAATTCTATGTGACAATTGAATCATGGTAATCTCCTTTTATGCATGTGTTAGTAGTACCCAACTTTCTAATGATCATCAGGTCACTAATGGCCTTGAACTCAGGGCTCTATAGTCCCTCTAACAACTCATACATCAATGCAAATGCAATCAAAAATAACAATATGTGCTTTTAACTTAGGGCTTGGCCCCTTTTTGCTCAATTTCTGCCTGAATGACGTGACCAAAGGAAACTGCCTCTAGCTCAGGCCCTGAATCCAGGATATGCATATAATGGGTACCATTGGAAAGAAAACACGTTGAAGGTTTTAGAAATGTTAAAATATGTAGGAGAATATGACACAATAGAAATGGTAGGAGAAAATCCAAAGACAAATCAACCAGAATTATTTTTTTGAGAGAGACCATCCTCTTAGAAATGCAAGAGAAAGGTCATATTGTATATTAGCTCCCTGGATGCAATTCCTATGGCTTCCACAGGATGTCAGCAGTCTATGATCAAGTTTCAGGCTTGTAACTTCAAAAACGAATAAGAAATAACAGTTTTTGTAGAAGGACATAGTTCTGGAAATCCCTGTTTGGGCGCTATGAAGAAATTACGAACTTTCTAAAATCGGTTTCCTATTGAACATACTTCTTTCCGAAATAAATATTATAGTTTGATTAAATTTTAGGGTATCTGAGGAGTAAATATAAACATATTTTCACTTGTTGAAACTTGCAGAGAAAGTATAGGGGTAGATTTTCGGATTCCTTTCTCTGCAAGTTGAACGAGTTGAACGAGTGGATTGGTCAAATCGATGGCACCAACTAAACAGACTTTTTAGGATATAAAGAAGGATTTTATCTAACAAAACAACACTGTAGTCATGGCCAAAAGAAGAGACTGACACAATTTTGAGAATGACACAAATATCAATTTTCACAAAGTCTGCTGCCTCAGTTTGTATGATGGCAATTTGCATATACTCCAGAATGTTATGAACAGTGATCAGATGAATTGTAATTAATTGCAAAGTCCCTCTTTGCCATGCAAATGAACTGAATCACCCCAAAAACATTTCCACTGCATTTCAGCCCTGACAAAAAAGGACCAGCTGACATCATGTCAGTGATTCTCTCGTTAACACAGATGGGAGTGTTGACGAGGACAAGGCTGGAGATCTCTCTGTCATGCAGATTGAGTCGAATAACAGACTGGAAGCTTCAAAAGGAGGGTGGTGTTTGGAATCATTGTTCTTACTCTGTAAACCATGGTTACCTGCAAATAAATATGTGCCGTCATCATTGCTTTGCACAAAAAGGGCTTCACAGGCAAAGATATTGCTGCCAGTAAGATTGCACCTAAATCAACCATTTATCGGATAATCAAGAACTTCAAGGAGAGCGGTTAAATTGTTGTGAAGGATTCAGGGCGCCCAAGAAAGTCCAGCAAGCACCAGGACCGTCTCCTAAAGTTGATTCAGCTGCAGGATCGGGGCACCACCAGTACAGAGCTTGCTCAGGAATGGCAGCAGGCAGGTTTGAGTGCATCTGCATGCACAGTGAGGTGAAGACTTTTGGAGGATGGCCTGGTGTCAAGAAGGGCAGCAAAGAAGCCACTTCTCTCAAGGAAAAACATCAGGGACAGACTGATATTCTGCAAAAGGTACAGGGATTGAACTTCCGACGACTAGGATAAAGTCAATTTCCTGATGAATCCCCTTTCCAACTGTTTGGGGCATCTGGAAAAAAGCTTGTCTGGAGAAGACAAGGTGAGCGCTACCATCAGTCCTGTGTCATGCCAACAGTAAAGCATCCTGAGACCATTCATGTTTGGGGTTGCTTCTCAGCCAAGGGAGTGGACTCACTCACAATTTTGCCTAAGAACACAGCCATGAATAAAGAATGGTTCCAACACATCTTCCGAGAGCAATTTCTCCCAACCATCCAGGTACAGTTTGGTGACGAACAATGCCTTTCCAGCATGATGGAGCACCTTGCCATAAGGCAAAATTGATAACTAAGTGGCTCGGGGAACAAAACATTGGTATTTTAGGTCCACGGCCAGGAAGCTCACCAGACCTTAAGCCCATTGAAAACTTGTGGTCGCTCCTAAAGAGGCAGTTGGACAAACAAAACCCCACAAACTCTGACAAACTCCAAGCATTGATTATGCAAGAATTGGCTGCCATCAGTCAGGATGTGGTCAGAAGTTAATTGACTGCATGCCAGGGCGGATTGCAGAGGTCTTGACAAAGAACGGTCAACACTGCAAGTATTCTCTTTGCGTCAACTTCATACTATGGTCAATAAAAGCCTTTGACACTTATGAAATGCTTGTTATTATACTTCAGTATCCCATAGTAACATCTGACAAAAATATCTAAAGACACTGAGGCAGCAGACTTTGTGAAAATTATTATTTGTGTCATTCTCAAAACCTTTGGCCACTACTGTACCTGTGATAGCTGAGACCCTTTGGATGACAAATCAGAGGAAGATTTTCAAAAACTAAGTGAATATTTAATCATTATATGTGAGTGTATGAAACCTGTGCCGGTGGAAAAATATTTTGATGTGGGGCGCCGTCCTCAAACAATCGCATGGTATGTTATCACTGTAATAGCTACTGTAAATCGAACAGTGCAGTTAGATTAACAAGAATGTAAGCTCTCAGCCAAGACACTTATATGTACCTACATTTTTAAAATCCATAATATTTATAATTATTTATTTGAATTATGCACCCTCCAGTTCCACCGAGAAGTTCAATCTCAGCTGCGGTTGTGATATATTGGTTCACACTATCACTTGTTAATTAATTTTGACTGCATGGTACTGTACACAGTGACTTCAGAAAGTATTCACACCCCTTGACTTTTTCTACATTTTGTTGTGTTACAGCCTGAATTTAAAATGGATTAAATTGAGATTGTATGTCACTGGTCAACACACAATACCCCATAATGTCAAAGTGGAATTATATTTGGACACATTTTTATAAATTGACAAAAATTAAAGCTGAAATGTCTTGACTCAATAAGAATTCAACCCTTCTATTATGGCAAGCCTAAACAAGTTCAGCAGTAAATATTTGCTTAACAAGTCACACAAGTTGCATGGACTCACTATGTGTGCGATAATAGTGTTTAACATGATTTTTGAATGACTACCTCGTCTCTGTACAACCACACATAAAATTATCTGTGGTCCATCAGTCGAGCAATGAATTTCAAACACAGATTCAACCACAAAGACCAGGGAGGTTTTCCAATGCCTTGTAAAGAAGGGCACCTATTGGTAGATGGGTAAAATAAATAAATAAATAAATAATATCCCTTTGAGCATGGTGAAGTTATTAATTACAGTTTGGATGGTGCATCAATACACCTAGTCACTACAAAGATACAGGTGTCCTTCCTTACTTCAAATAATTGAGAAAATACTGGAGATACCAGGTAAATTATACATCAGACTGAATAACACAGCATTACAACAAACATCTACGGTGACAGTTGAGAGGCCTGCTTGCACCGACCAGCCTCGACTCATCATCTGAGGCAGTCTCAGTTGACTGAGAATATTTGTAAAATGTGCTGGGAATCCAAACAGTTCGTAAATGACTTAGTCCAGACCTGTCACAAGACACTATCCCCTGATGAGTACATGCCGCAGCAAAGGATTGTCTAATTAGAGGTGCATTGAAAATCTGGCCTGAAGATCCCCAAAGCAATTCTTTTGTAATATGTATTGCATAAAATGGCTCTCGGTAGGCCTGGGATTATTAGGTTGGCTTTGTTTCTGTCTGCATCGCAAACACTCAACTCACCAGAAAGAGTTACAGCTTCATATTAAATTATCCTATCGTCTATACTCTGCTTTTTATGTAGGGAAATCTTTGAGTCATTTTCTAATTGTTGGTGAACTAGACCTTTAAGCCCATTATCCATACACTGCTTTCAATATCAAACAACCTCTATATACAGTATATTGAATGCATTGTAATGCATTCTAATGAACTGAGGAAAGGTACTGTACATGGACAAGCATATTCCCTTTACCTCTCCCTCAACCTTTTTTTGAAATGCAGGAGTGACAGTTAAATAGCAGCTTGGAGCACTCTCTCTCTTCCTTTTCTCTCTCTTCCCTAACTTTGTTCATTTATAAAGCAGTTTGCTGGGTGCACTCTAGGAATAGAATGCTAATGTGGTTCCAGTGACTCTTGGTTACAGCCAGGCTCAACTAACAGCCTGCCTCTGAAAAGGTGTTTATCCTCCTGTAGGAATGCCTCTGCTTGTTAGCTTCATGACATTTCTGCATGTTCTTTTACTTCTGTAGAGTCTAAGACGTTGGGAGAGGGGGAAAACTAAGCTGACATATCGAATATTGTTAAGATGATTATAATATGGATCATTTAGCTATTTGATTTTGAATTTTAGGACTCCTTTAGGTATAACAAAAATATATTAAATTGTTTATGGATAAAATATAGATTTTGGCCTTTACTACTCAAGCCCATAGAAACACATTATAATAACAAACTCATAATTGGCAAACATTACAGTAAAAAAAATAAATCATAAGAAACAAGGTTTTGAAGTGTCTGTCCTAAATCTAGGAGATAGGAAATCAACAGTACCAGTCAAATGTTTGGACACACCTACTCATGCAAGGGTTTTTCTATATTTTTACTATTTTCTATATTGTAAAATTTTAGTGAAGACATCAAAACTATTAATTAATACATATGGAATCATGTAGTGACCAAAAGTATCAAGCCTTTGCCTTGATGACAGCTTTGCACACTCTTGGCATTCTCTCAACCAGCTTTTTAATTATTTACTTTTATTTAACATTTATTTAACTAGGCAAGTTTCATGAGGAATGCTTTTCCAATAGTCTTGAAGGAGTACCCACATATGCTGAGCACTTGTTGCCTGCTTTTTCTTCATTCTGCAGTCCAGCTCAGGTCGGGTGATTGTGGAGGCCAGGTCATCTGATGCAGCACCATCACTCTCCTTCTTGGTCAAATAGCCCTAACACAGCCTGGAGGTGTGTTTTGGGTCATTGTCCTGTTGAAAAACAGATTATAGTCCCACTAAGTGCAAACCAGACGGCATGGCAAATCGCTGCAGAAGGCTGTGGTATCCATGTGGGATAAGTGTGCTTTAAATCCCCCCAAAATCCAAGACAGTGTCACCAGCAAAGCACCCCCACCACCATCACACCTCCTCCTCAATGCTTCATGGTGGGAACCACACATGCAGAGATTATTCGTTCACCTGCTCTGCGTCTCACAAAGACACGGCGGTTGGAACCAAAGATTTCAAGTTTTCAGACCAAAGGACACATTTCTCCCAGTCTAATGTCCATTGCTCTTGTTTCCTGGGATAACCAAATCTCTTCTTATTATTGGTGTCCTTTAGTAGTGATTTCTTTGCAGCATTTTGACCATGAAGGCCTGATTCATGCAGTCTCCCCTGAATAGTTGATGGTGAGATGTTTCTGTTACTTGAACTCTGTGAAGCATTTATTTGGGCTGCAATCTGAGGTGCAGTTAACTCTCAATCAACCACAAGAGCATTAGTGAGGTTGTGCACTGATGTTGGGCAATTAGGCCTGTCTCGCAGTTGGCGTTCCAATTCATCCCAAAGGTGTTCGATGTGCTTGAGGTCAGGAATCTGTGCAGGCCAGTCAAAGTTCCTCCACACCGATCTTGACAAACCATTTCTGTATGGACCTTGCTTTGTGCAAGGGGGCATTGTCATGCTGTCATGCATTGTCGTTCGTCAGACTGCCAGATGGTGATGCGGGATTTATCATTCCAGAGAATGCATTTCCACTGCTCCAGAGTCCAATGGTGGTGAGCTGTACACCACTCCAGCTGACGCTTGGCATTGCGCATGATGATCTTAGGCTTGTGTCTGGCTGCTTGGCCATGGAAACCCTTTTCATGAAGATCCCGTTTGAACAGTTCTTGTGCTAACGTTGCTTCCAGAAGCATTTTGGAACTCGGTAGTGATTGTTGCAACCCGAGAACATACGATTTTTATGCACTACATGCTTCTGCTCAAGGCGGTCCCGTTCTGTGAGCTTGTGTGGCCTAGCACTTGGCGGCAGAGCCATTGTTGCTTCCCGGACATTTTCACAAAACCAGCACTTACGGTTGACCGGGGAAGCTCTAGCAGGGCAGAACTGACTTGATGGAAAGGTGGCATTCTATGACGGTACCACGTTGAATGCAAATGAGCTTTTCCGTAAGGCCACTCTACTACCAATGCTTGTCTGTGGAGATTGCATGGCTGTGTGCATGATTTTATACAGGTGTCAGCAACGGGTGTGGCTGAAATAGCCAAATCGACAAAGTTTTAGGGGTGTCCACATACTTTTGCATATATAGTGTAGATTGATTCACCAGTGGGTCAATCGACTCTAGAGGGTTAACTTTGTTTTCTTTGCATTTTTCTTTCATTTTCGTTTTTTTAATGCAAATGTAGAGATCAACAATAACAGTTTGGGTGTTATTTGATGTTGAAGAGTTATAGGCTATGTATTTGTTTTTGTGGAACTCGTTGGTAAGAGGTCTGGATATAGTGGTGTAATTATTTTCTGGTGATGAAAGCGTTAGAGGTGTCAAAGTCATCCTTTTATCTGCATTACTGACCCCATGCTGCTCTCCCCCTCACTGAGGTTTGATTTTGAAGGGCACTTTGCTCTGGGTCCCAAGACACTTTACCCCCCACAGGCAGAAACTACGAAGGGATATTCTTTGAACTTCTCACTTAGAAGTTATCATGATTATCATATTCTCGAATCAGAAATACTCAATACTTCTCTTGTCCGAAACTTTATATTCTAGTTGGAGTTTTATTTTTCTCACAGCATTGTCAAGCTATGTACAGGTAACTGCCAAAATAAAGGAAACACCAACATAAAGTGTGTTAATAGGGCGTTTGGCCACCACGAGTCGGAACAGCTTCAATGCACCTTGGAATAGATTATACAAGTGTCTGGAACTCTATTGGAGGAATGCCTAGAAATTCCATAATTTGGTGTTTTGTTAATGGTAGTGGAAAACTGTTTCAGGCGCCACTCCGGAATCTTCCATAAGTATTCACATGCCATGGACGTCTCTAGTGACTGAGATGGCCGTGCCATATGGTTTACATCGTTTTCATGTTTTCAAACCTTTCAGTGACCACTCGTGCCCTGTGGATTGAGGCATTCTCACCCTATGGGTGCATAGCTATGGTACCCAAAATAATGGCCAAATGGCCTGACAAGCATTTTATACATGACCCTATGCATGATGGGATGTTCATTTCTTAATTAACTCAGGAACCATACCTCTGCGGAAGCACCTGCTTTCAATATACTTTGTATTCCTCATTTAATAATGTGTTTCTATTATTTTGGAAGTTACCTTTAGCTCAGGGATTCTTGAAAGACGGAACAATCCATTTTTTTTCACAAATGTTATTCTTAATATTAACAACATTTGAAATGTATATTTTGATAGACCAAAGTATCAGCTATCATACCATGCAAAGGAACAACCTAATTCTTACATTTCATAAAAGGCAACTAACTGGATTTATGTCAACTTCGTTAGCAGGACCACTGGAAAAAGTGTTGTGAGACGACATTTGCCACAACATTTTTCAATCAGAGGTTGCAGCTCCACACCACTTTCGATTTAGTTTAATAAAACATATTGAAGTAAATTGTTAAAAGAGGGGCAAAGTGCTGTTTCTTTTTCTGATTTGCCTCATGATTTGTGAACTTGCACACAATTTCTCTGTCCTTCACAACGGTGTGCTGCTGCAGCCTCTTTGCGTGTCTTGACCAATCAGATTCACGGAAATCGCAGGTCAGGCACAACACAAAAAGCTCAAGGTGTGCTCTCCACTTTCCTCCGGTATTTATTTAGCAAGCGTGATAACACATCACTCCCGACAGATACAAGCAAAAGTTCTTACATAAATATAGCAGCCCATACACCTAAATATTAACGTCTCTGTGTCTGTATATAGGAAACCCCCTAGTCCTTCATTAAAATATAATTAATATGAACAAGTACAAGGTTGCTGCAGTTTGACAAGGTTTTCATCCTCCCCAAGGCCAGGAGTTTTTCCTGGAGTTTTTAAAACCATGTGACCTGATTGAAAGACTATTAACCCACCATAGCCCAAATGAAACCTTTTTACAATGGATTAGTCACATCATACCGTGTAAGAACCGTGTTTAAAGGCCTTGATTGATTATTTGTAACTTATATAATGCTATATAATGCTCCAGGGCTAATTTTGTTAGCATTTTGGCATGTTTTTTTTAGATTCAGAACATAGAACAAAGTGTATAAATAAAACATTATACCTTAGATCTAGCACAGCAATACTTAAATAGTTGAAGCATATGTTGCAGAACAGTGATTAAAATATTATTTCAGATTATTTACAAAAAAAATCAATTTTAAGAGGGTTAGCCATCAGTGACGCAGTTCAATTCTAAATCAAATCGAATCTGTCACATGCTTTGTAAACAACGGGTGTAGACTAACAGTAAAAGGCTTACTTATGCGCCCTTCCCAAGAAAAAAGAGAGAAAAAAGATAAATAGAAAAATAATTACATGAGGAATAAATACAAAATAAGCAACGATAACTTGGCTATACTTGGTTACCAGTACCAAGTCGATGTGCAGGGGTACGAGGTAATTGAGGTAGATATGCACATATACATTGTGTTCCCGAAAGTATTCACATCCATTGACGTTTTCCATATTTTGTTGTGTTATAGCCTGAATTTAAAATGGATACAATTGAGACTTTGTGTCACTGGCCCACAAACAATACACCATAATGTCAAAATGGAATAATGTTTCTAGATGTTTTTACAAATGTGCTATGGCAAGCCTAAATCATTTCAGTAGTAGAAATGTCGTAAATTAGTCACATAATAAGCTGCATGGACTCACATTGTGGGCAATAATAGCGTTTGTATATTTTCAAACATGGTGGTGGCTGCATCATGTTATGGCTATGCTTGTCATCGGCAAGGGGAGTTTTTTTTTATAAAAGGAAACGGAATAGAGCTAAGCACAGGGAAAATCCTTTAGAAAAACCTGGTTCAGTCTGCTTTCCAACTGACTCTGGGAAAAATGTGCCTTTCACCAGGACAACAACCTAAAACCCAAAGGCCAAAAATACACTGGATTTGCTTGTGAAGACGACATTGAATGTTCCTGAGAGGTCTAGTTATAGTTTTGACTTACATTGGCTTGAAAATCTATGACAAGACTTGGAAATAGCTGTCTGGCAATGAACAACAATTAACTTGAAGAATTTTTTAATAATTAATATGCAAATATTATACAATTCTGGTGCGCAAAGCTCTTTAGAGAATTACCCAGAATGACTGCCAAACGTGATTCTAACCTGTATTGTCTCAATGGTTTGTATACTTATGTAAATTAAATATTTCTGTATTTAACTTTCGATCAATTAGTAAAATTGTCATTATTGAATCCATTTTTAATTCAGGCTGTAACACAACAAAACATGGAACAAGTCATGAGGCATTAATGCTTTCTGAAGGCACTGTAAGTGGGGATGAAGTGTCTAGGCATCAGGACAGATAAACAGTAGCAGCAGCGTATGTAATGAGTCAAAATAATTAGTGCAAAAGGGGTCAATGAGGGTAGCCATTGGTTAACTATTCAGCAATCTTGTAGCTTGGAGGTAGAAGTTGAAGATGCTCTCGATGCAGCTGTAGAAATATTTTAGAATCTGAAGGCACATGACAAATCTTTTCAGCCTCCTGAGGGAGAAGAGGCATTGTCGTGCCTTCTTTACGACTGTGTCGGTGTGTGTGGACCATGATAATTCCTTTGTGATCTGGACACCGAGGAACTTGAAGCTCTTGACCTGCTCCACTACAGTTGACAAGCCACTGACGGAGTTGACAACAAATACTTAAAACAGACATATTTTGCCTCTAAATATATTTTTTTTTACTTGAAAATTCCCAATAAAAACAACAATTCTGTTAGATCTTACAGCACTCAGAGTTGATGTTTGACAAAAATCAGTCAGAATTGAATATCATTATGTTTTTCTTCATTCAAGTGATATAAACAGTTGCAATTTAGTTTTTCCCCAGTTGCTTTATGACTAAAACCTATCTTAATCTGTCAGGGAGATGGAGTTGACAGTTTATGGATGTGACAATAGTGATTTCAACATTGTTTGTTTAAATCTATCGAAAGTAGAGAACTTTACAGACCATGAGTGGTCTTGTTGCACTACATGTAATGAGGACATGAAGAAGGGGTCCTTATACTGTATCTGACCCTCCTCAAACTCGATTCATTCAGGAGTTTAGACAAATCTGACAGAGTAACCAAAAACCACAATTTCTTAAGGAATCACAGTTTTGAGAGAAATATTCCTTTAAGTCAGAAAGGGCTACTGAAAGATGCTACATAATACCCTTGTTTAAGTTCATATTCATTGTTGCCAGTTTTTAGAATATAAATTTTTTGCGGGGGGAGAGTTTGAAATTGTGATCCTTTGCTCCAGACATTTCACAGAGCAGCCATGGAAATTAATAATGTTGAACATTAGAACAATCCTTCACAAATCTTTCCCCTAACTCATATTTTTCTCAAATAATGCTACGAAATGCAACAAAATGTTCAACTATAAAAAGTACGTTTCCCTGCTGGAAAATGATTGTCCCAACTTTTAAGAATCCCTCACGTTTGAGGGTTTTGTGTTCACAGCCTGAGTGGCTAAGCAATGGCGATTGCTAGCCAGACACCCGAACTAATGTCATTTTACAATGCATCATCGTTGGAACTAAAAGTCAAGATTGATTTGTGATTATACAAACCATGCCGGGCGGAAACTGCCATCTCAGTAATGGGTGCTGATCTAGTCTCGTCTAGTCCGGGGGACAGGTGGGGGGAAGGGGGAGTGGAGGGGGGACAAAATGCCAGAGGAGCCTCCTCAGAAGAATTATCGATCTCTTTGCAGAGCCTTTTGTTCTCCCAGGTAATGAAGCAGACTATTGATTTATCGGCCGGTGACGGTTACCTTTTGCCTCCTCTTGTGTTTGCTGTTCCCAGTTAACTGCAAAGTCCCCACGAGGGGACTTTTTTCAAAGGGAAACCTGGGATCTTACTTCCTGTATCATAGTACAATGGTTTTAATGTGTTTTTCTTTTGTCCACTGTTGATACAGTCCCAAAATGTTTTGCATGTCAGCAGTCAAGTTGTCAAGATACTGGACTTTCAAGAAGCTAAGTGTCTCTGGCCACATCATCATGGTGATGATGCAAAATGTATTTTGCCTCATAATGCGGATGTGGATTATGTGGCACAATCATAATTACATAGACAAATTAAAAAAATACTAAATATGTTCGATATAAGAGACCAAGCAGCACCGTTCACTTCATTATTACACTCTTTGATCTTACATTAGAAATTCAACTATGCTAAATTACTTGAATGTATAATTGAATGTGTGAATGCATTTCCAACATGGTATAATGTGGAGTGCAAGAAAATTGGTCAGTGTAGCAAATGTTATGATTGTGTCTGTGACAGGGGTAACACGTCTTTCTTTTACATTTATCATAACATCATAATGACCTATTTCAGAATAATTAAATGTCTCTCTTCTATGGGCAGCCATGTCTTATTAAGGCATTCAGGTTAGAAAAAGAACTGCGTTATGAACAGTAAAAGCATAAAAGTATGGAATCTAGTTGCAACAGGACAGTCATACAGTACATGAGCAAAGTTATTATATCTGACACTTTTGATTGACATCTCAGTAAAGGTCAGACTTTCCTTCATCAAAGCCTCTCCTCTGCCCACTCAGTGTCTCAAAAGGGACATGGCGGGACTCCACAGTATGGATAAAAACAATTTACAAGCTCACAATAATGAATTATGGCCAGCCTCGCCAGGATGGGTTATAGAACTGAGCCTGGTAATTGCAGAACAAGCAGAGGGCTGTTAAACATCATAATTATAGTCACCTACCTGGTAATTTTTTCATTTTTACCACAGAAAGAATAAATGGGCAGACAGAATTTATTTTCCTCCGTTTTTTCTTTTTACTCCAGCGTCCCTAGCTCACTTACTGTGAGATGAAAAGGTTTAATTTGTTGGCGGGTTGATGTGAGATGATGGGATGTAAAGTTTTCGTCTGTTCTCTGTCTCACCTTTAATGGGACATGTTAACCAGGAGTAAGTGGATAGTGTTCTGATGGTTTTCGGGGAAATAATTAACTTGTAAAGACCAAAAAGACAATCAGGACCTTACTTTTTCCATCTCTTCACAGTGGCCATGTTCTGACACTCCTGCATCCAAAGGACACCCTGAAATTCAGTTATACATCCAGCACACACCTCAGCATCAATCCATGTTCATCCGTGTTACCCTTCTTGGAGTTTGTCTTATGACATGAGAAGGATTTGATAAGAGGAGCAGACAAATGGAGGTTACAGCCATTGACCTTCATAGGTGTGTGACCGCTCCCCTGGACAGACAAGCCATGAGACACAGGCGATGTTAGTAAATGAGATCTGACACCTTATAGTCCTGACATTTAATACTGCAGGTATGGATCTGTTGCCAAGTAAAGTAGAGGGGCATCACTCCTGGTTCTAGAGGGCAGTTGGAGTGTCTACTAATCTGCTCCAATTCAATCTGCTTTCAGATAAATAAATACAAAAATTCACCCTGTGTGTTTCTAGCCATGACCCAAATGGAACCAGTCTTACGACAAACTCCGCTTTGTTCACTTCTTTCAGCACCTGTAGTATGTGTGTTCGTGTGTGTGTGCACATTCACTGTACATAACCTATAGTTTTTTGTAAAATAATTAGGGCTTCAATTGTTCCTTTAACAAAGTCTACTAATCAATTAGGATAAATAAGCTTGATCACAAGCCATACACGAACCACATAAATGAGTAATAGAGATTCCTGATGATTTCATCAAACTCCTCTATCATGTTTAATTTCATTCACTCAGTTTAAGTGGTTTCAATTCCTGCGATTAATGTGTTGAATGTCTTACAATGAGATGTGATAACAGCTGTTCCTCGGCTCTAAGTAAGTTTGACAAAAAATATCCCCAGTTGTTAATCCATTATGTTTTAATAACAAGTCATCTACAAAACTGACTGACACCACTGTATTCTGGTCATTATGGAAAGTGCACGGTCACATAAGCAAAATAACATATAAAAGAGTTACAAACAAACAGACTGTACCATGTTTCTTAAAAAGTTCCTCCAGTTGGCTTCAGTATATACTGTATAAATGAGAAGGGTTGAATTTAAACAAGATGGTCAAATGGATGTGGAGAGAGTGTTAAATATATCAATTTCTAGATCTGCTTTTGTTTACAGATGTCAGAGTTTGCGTGTGACTTCTCTCGACCAAAAAGCACCGGCTATCAGCACCTCCCAAGTCATTGAGTTGCCACACAACTGAAAGCCAAACAACATTATTCAGTTGTCCTTCTCATCCAACTGCTCCATTTAGCACATAGTTTTACAGTCTTGTAATCCAGAGAATCAACAAACCACTGAAAGCCAAAATACTGTACCAGTACACCATTCTGCTGTCCAATAGTTCACCCTTGTAGCCGTTTATCTGTAACGTCCCCCATTCATCCCCTAGTAACTGTTAACTACACAGCTTGGTTGTCTCGTAATCCAGAGAGTTGGGCAGGCGGTTGCTAAAGGCCTGCAGTGAGGCATGTATGCGGACCACCTCGCTGGCGGTCAGTTTGAGCCGGTGTCTGAGCAGACAGGAGAACAGGTCCAGTCTCTGCTGACCTGGAGGGGACAGTCGGTTGACCCGGTCCCTGATCTCCAGCAGCTGCAGCAAGGCCGTGTCCTGGGAACCCTGGGTGTGCGGGTAGTCCAGCTGCAGGATCAGGTCGCGGATCGCTTCTGGGTCAAAGTGCATACTGTAGCCAAACACCTGGATGCTGTTGATCTTCATGTAGCCCAGATTCCGAGAAGAATCCAGAATTTCTAATGGCTCATAGTAGAGGCTGTCGTTCACCGCCCCTGCCGGGCCTCCACCGCCTTGCGTCTTTATCCGGCTCCGCAGGTAGATGTGGATAGTCTCGAAGAAGGTCTTCCACTTGTTGCCCAGCGTCAGGGTCCAGTTAAAGCACTCCAGGGGCAGGTCCAGTTTGGTGGCTGTCCAGTCCGGGAAGCTGTTCTCACTGACGGGAATGTACCAGCTCTCAGAGTGGCTTCCTCCAAAGGGGTTGATGTAGAGGGTGAGGACAGGCTCCAGGGTGCTGTTCTTGGTCAGGCAGATCTGGAGAGACACGCCCAGCAGCATGTGGACCAGGTTGGACTTGTACTTGTTGCTCTTCAGAGTCAGCAGCATCCTCTTCCTCCAGGAAGGGTCGAACCAGCTGTTCAGACGCATATCATTACTGATGAAGATGGCGTGGACCTGGAAGGACATATTCATGGTTGTTTAAGTTGTTAGGACAATATGTCTATCTACTTTCTCAAGATCATACGGAATATTACAAAACATGCATCCTCGTATGCAATAAGGCACTAAAGTAATACTGCAAAATATTTGAAAAAAGCAATTTACTTTATGTCCTGAACACAAAGTGTTAAGTTTGCTTGTAATCGTTAAGGACTAAGGGAGTTTTTCAGGATAAAAAAGAAACAGAATGGAGCTAAGCACAGGAAAAGTCCTAGAGGAAAACCTGGTTCAGTCTTCTTTCTACCAGACATTGGAATACAAATTCACCTTTCAGCAGGACAATAACCTAAAAAACAAGGCCAAATCTACAATGTAGTTGCTTACCAAGAAAGTGAATTTTCCTGAGTGGCCAAGTTATTGTTTTGAATTAACTCTACTTGAAAGTCTATGACAAGACCTGAAAATGGTTGTCTAGCAAGAAACAACAACTCATTTGACAGAGCTTGAACAATTTTGAAAACAGTAATGGGCAAATTCTGCACAATCCAGGTGTGGAAAGCTCTTAGAGACTTACCCAGAAAGACTCACAGCTGTAATCACTCCCAAAGCTGCTTCTACAAAGTATTGACTCAGGGGTGTGAATACTTACGTAAATTAGACATATATGTATTTCATTTTCAATACATTTGCAAAAATAATTGTTTACATGTTTCACTTTGTCATTATGGGGCATTGTGTGTTGATGTGCGTGAAATGTTCATTTAATAAATTTGGCTGTAACACAACAAAATGTGGAATAAGTCAAGGGGTATAAATACTTTCTGAAGGCACTGTATTTACCTCCAGCCTACGGTCAGCCCTCTGTAGCAGGTATCTCAGCTCCAGGTCCTGTAGGTCTGTCTCAAAGCCCAGGTAGTTCTCTGTAGAGTCAGCCACCATGGGTCTGCAGACCCCCTGGGTTAGGCCGTATCCAGGGTTGCAGCTTCCACAGCGGGTGTGGTTGTCTAGGGCGCAGGCTGCGCAGGCGGGGCCCTCTCCGATGGCACATGGCGGGGACAGCTGGCAAGGGCTGTGCTCGTAGCTGCAGGTACAGCTGTGGAGCTCTTCAGAGAACGAACCCAGCTGGTTGTTTTCAGAACAGTAGAGGAGAGACTGGAAGTGACTCAGCCAGTAGGACTGGGGCCTGGGACGGAGACAGAGAGACACAATGGAATATAACATAGGATGGCAATACAGTAGGTGAATGAAAATTGATGTGAATTTAATTGGTTTATTGTATAAAAAGAAATTCTGTGCAATTGTACCTAGTAACAGTTACTCTTACCAGGAACTAATAATGCATGTTTGAGTTCATTTAAACAAACATATACCATTAATGCATTCTGCAATTTTGTTTGTTTGTAGTATTGTAAAAAAAAAAATACAAAGAGACAAACATATTGCTTCATCTGTGAAATAGACATGCAGAAAGTAAACCTGCATAATTTGGACTAATGGTCAAAGTTTGAGCACAAAGGCTGCGGCCGCAAAACTAGCCCAATCATGATATTTTTTCCACAAATTGGTATTTTGACATCAAATTATTTCACATCAGATTTTTTTCAGAGCTGATCTGATTTCTCAAAAGACCAATTAGTGAAACAAATATCACAATTGGGCTGCCTGTCTGAACACAAAGTGTAGTTTAAACCGATTCTGAAGTCGTATTATTACTCGCTGTATAAAACTGAGCCGCCGTCTCCCTGTAGATTATTCCTTCATAATTGTCAGCAGTGGAACTGGCCCCTGGAAGTTATATCAATCACGCATCTCTCGTCTGTGTGAAGCACTGCGAACTAAAGCCATGTAGGGGAGCCTCCCAGTCAAAATGACAAACATTCCACTCCCTCTCTCCACAGTCTATAGTCACAAAATAAGTATAGTGCTTTACATTTTCCTCACAGCGGCAGTAATAACGTAGATAAACACTGCTTGGCTTGCTTCCTGTTTCTCCCACTCACACAGGGGTAGATGGAGAGGATTGCTATCAGCTTCCTGGATGGGTGATTAAAGTGTAATTGGGGCTCAGTGGTAAGAGGTGTAATGTGGGAGCAGAGTGGGACTCTCACAGTTCTCTGGGTAGACGGATGTGAGGCTGCCTCTGACACCTCTTGCTGAGGCTGAATAGCTTGAACACCACTCTCTGGGCTCGTCTGAAGAGCACTCTCATGCTGTTCTCCAGCTGCTCGTAGCGCCACTGGAACACGCCATCCAACGACCACAGGTGCTGGATTGTCGTCACGTTCAGGAAGAAGTTCTGCGGGAGCCTCGTCAGAAAGGTCTTGAACTCATCTGGCAGAAAGAGAGTGAAAATTAAAAGGTGATTGTTTTGAAATTAACATGTCATGAATATGGCCAGGTGAATAGGGATCTAGTGCTGCCGTAGCGTGAGGGGACCGTGCTCCATCACTTTAAAATTTCAGAATACATGGAGTTGGTAACGTAAAAAAAGTATTCTGGTCAACTCTAAATAAATAATATGTCACACCGCAAAAGTTCCATGAAAACAAAATAATGACAAACTAAATAGATATGTAGGCTATAGCAGCCTACAGGTACGACAATTGTGGTTTCTTCCCTGTAGTCTCTCTCTCTGGAGGTGGCGCAAATGATGAATATCTGTAGGCGTGTGTGCAGAGGCCCAACGGTCAGAGGCTTGACAACTTTGAGCAGGCCAAATCCACCATGACAAGAACAGCCACAGACAGAAAACTCTACCAGGAGTTGCTGAAACATTTGTCCTCAAAACATTGTGTTATGGACATGGGGCACATGTACAACTCACTTGATCTCGCCCTACTGTACATGTGCTTAGCTTACAGAAATGCACCACCTCAATTGCGTATGCAGACAAACTCATCCACTGCATGAACCTTATCACACCAACAAGATCTAGGATCCAAATTGACAGCATGTCTGCCCTGAAGTTCATAAAACTCCACAGACCCCCTCCTGCGCAATGGAACCCAGAACGACCACTTGGTTATGGTGCTGTCATTTCAGCACCATGATTCAAAGGCGCTCAAATCGCTTTAAGTAACCTTAATCAAGAACTGTTGCCTACGCCTAATAATCTTTCTCATCACTTATGATTATTATCACTTCTCACAATAGTGTTCATTTAGTAGCCTAAAGTTAGATAAAAGCTGAATCAATGTCTCACAAGATCACACAATGATGAATTAGTATTTTACATAGCCTAGCAGAACCAAATATGATAGCATACTGTAGCATAGGCACCTACAGTATAATATGTTACACCAAAAACACCTCCTCGGTCATTTCTAATCTGAAGCTGAGGAGTCACATTTCTTCCCCCTCATGTGGCTAATAATCTACAGCGTGCGCCATTAGGCAGTATATATGCTTTGATTGAAACAAAATAGTCCGTCAAGAAAGGCTACCCACTAGGCACAGACGTTCAGTCAACGTCTATTCCACTTTGGATCTACGTAATTTGAAATTACATGGAAACAAAGTTGATTCAACCAGTGTGTGCCCAGTGGGTAATAGGATCCAAAAATAATTATCCTATGGGGATGGCCAAAGAATCCTTTTGGAAAAATGTTTTCTGTATGTTTGAAAAGAAAGAGCATAAGATCACTTCATGCATGTTGCCACATTCCTCAAGGCCAAAGGAGAACAATGTCATTGGTTCCAGTACTGCCATGCTCCATGTTTCCAGGTTTATTTTCTTCCTGCTAGCATCCCATTCCGCTGAATGTTGAAACGTCTTTGACATCCTTTACGGAAGGACATGTTTACGACCTCACCTGAGAAACTCTTTATTCCTGGCACTCTCACACGCCTGCACTCTCCTCTCTGCTCTTAAAACATCAACTTTGAAAGTAATTGCACTTATAGATATTTCACACACCAAAAATATTTGAAGAGAAAAAAGGCCCATCCATTCTGAATTCACCTCAGAAATAGTGGCCACTACAGGGTGACCTAGAGAGGCAATAATATCCCAACATTATGCTAAGTGCTCTCATTCATACGTTGTTACTACACCGATGTGAAAATGCTGGAATGTTAATAAATGTGTTTCATGGATGATTAATCTGCTCGAGATGTTGTTTTTTTATCCAATCCTATCAGGTTGTGATTTGCTGCACACAGACTGTGTGCCAAGTCCCCCAGGTTTCACTGTGACTCATTACGGTTTACACCGTAAATCATAATGTCTGGGGTACACACCAAGGAACGGCCCTCCACCTTTAATTGCGTGACATATGATAAAACACTTTTACTCAGCTCACATAGTCCCCTACAAAAACTATCCAAAGATTGTCCACATATGAATATATAAACTATCAACTGCATGCGCAGCGACTACGTTTAGAGCTAAGCTAGCTGAAGACATTTCGTAAATGCTGCATGACAACTGAGTTGCACTGGACACTTCATATATCAAATTAAAAGTTTAATAGTTTCAGCATCTAAAGATCAAAGAGGATCCAAAACGTTTATCTTCACCTGAGTCCTCAAACTCCTTGTAAAGTGTCCCCCATGTCTCAGTGATTCTCTGCAGGCTGTCCTCCATGGCTTGGATGTCCATGTAGGGACAGTTGCATTCTGGGAACTTGGGGTCACACTTGCACCAGCAGTCATTGTCCTTACAGATGAAGCCCCCTTCCACGTTACAGGCAATGTAACTGAGAGCAGCCTGGACAAAACTGTCCCGCAGGTAGTCTGGCAGGATAACCTGTAGGCCTGTAAAACAACACAACATAGCCAGGATTTAAAACCACCATTAAGGTGTACTGTTATGGTACTGTATAAGAGGACAACAATTTGTGATCTATAGTGTGTGAATTGCAAGGCAGTGCAAGTGTAGTTGTTAGCCTTGGTAGACTAACAATGTAAGAGCATACCAATAACTGTATTTTACTCTATACAATCGTTGAAATGGGATGTGTGGATCTCTTTGAAGATGCTATTGTATGGGAATTTATGATAGGATGTGCTATAAACCATATTTCATATTTTTCTTTTGCTTTTTTGTGGTTGATTCCAAAGCACTGGTGTGGAGCGTGACAATGGTGTATAGGATTTGCATTCTGGGAATACGTAATCAAGAAAATATATAATACAGACCTTGCAAGTGGACTTTGTTTTCCGGACTCTGAACCAGAACAGAGCTGACAGAATCAAGGTTGTCATAGTTACTGCATCCGAGAGGGCCTGTCCGGGTCTCTGTTACCTTGGCAACAACAAACATTCAAAGCTTTTAATGCACATTCCTTATAACATCACAGCAACATTTGTATGCTTTGCCATACTATTACATCAGTATGCCCGAATGAAATATCAAACTAAAAATATGGAGGAAAAACACTACTTCTACAGTACTTCTGTATGTGACAAAGGAAACACTTCTGAGAGAGGTTGCTCTCTGCTGGGAAAATGCAATGAAGTGATGAGAATGTGAGTTCCCTGGTGAGATGAGTGTTCAGCAATGGTTTTCTGCTTTCTGTGCCCCTTCTTCCTGTGCCCCTGTAGCCAAGCCCCTATTACACACATTACACAGGCCCCTTAATAACCATCACCCACAGCTCTGAGTAGATACTGAATCACAGCTAGCAGAGAGACACTGAACATTGCACAGTGGTAGAGCACATTTACAGTACGCCTTCTCCTCTCCTCCGCTCTCTTTCTCCTTCCTTCCACCCACAGACACTGAATTGATTACATGGATTCCTTCATTACATTCATTCTTATGCACCCACAGAGAAAATGGCAGCGTTGCTGTTCTTATTCTCTCCCACTCAAAGAAAAGAGAAACATCAGAGTGGTGTTGAAAAGGAGGGCCTCAAACAACTCGGCCATGGCAGGTCTTTTCTGTCGTAATGACTGAGACATCCCTCCTGACCTTTTCATGGCAAAACATATCTGCCAGACCTGATCATCCTTTCTACCTCATTTGCAACATGAGATGTCTTTTCTCTTTCTGTTTGAGGTTACATGGTGGAGAGCACCTAACTGATTGCCATTTTTCTCCCTTTGTAGGAGAGGGACAGTGTTGTCAGCCCAGAGACATGACCAGGTTTGGCCTGTCACAGGACAGTTGGTGGCAGAGAGACAGATGGATGTGGCGAGAAAACAAGGGTCAGTCCATCAGTTACACAATCAAACACAATCCCAGAGTGCTGACAGAGAGAAAAACTAGAGAGAGACCTGATTATAATACTATATACAGGGAAACTTCTGGAGCTATTAAATCAAACCTTGAACCTAGCAAAACCTGGGTGTCTAGGAAAATGAATAGAATATGCTAATCAGAGAAAGGGGAGAATCTGTGTGGAATGATTTTGCCATTATTATTTACAGCACATTGTAAATCACAAATTTCCTTCATATGGGATTTTACTGCTGGTAAGACCGTAGAAATGAGGAACAACGTTTTGGGACACTTGAATATTTAATCTATTAAGAGTATTACTTGAAATGACATATATGATAGCCCTTATGGCATAATGTTGACTGATGAGCACGGCAATCCATTTACTCTATGGATAGCAGGTACTTTTTATTGCAGATACATTCTGGTATATTACTAAATGCTTAATGCACATTATTGGCGAGCTGTATCGCTGTGTTGCTGCTGGAGGAGGTTTCACATGTAGTTCAGAGAGGGGCTGTGTTCCAGTACAGTCTGCTGAGCTTATTTTTCTCTTTCTCTGCTTCTGCTTTTCTTCATGACCACTAGAGGGTAAGGAGATAGATAGGTATATGATACAGTAGCTTGATGAAGCAAAGATGAGGAAGATATGAGGAAAGGTGGTTATTTAAATGACGTGGTAAGCACTTTTACAATTGCCCAAGACTTACTGGCAAGTGCAGGGGCAGGACTTTAGACTGAAAATGAAAGGTACAGAATGTAGCTTTAAGACTGCTGGGATACAGTGCACCTGTGACAAAAAAGAGCAATCGATTGAGTAGCAGGGCGGAAACATAAAAAATTCAATGCTGCCATAATGGGAACATAATGCAATACTGTTCTGAGTGGAAATAAATATGAATCCTCACGGTGTTGTGAGAGCCCCGCTGCCGAGAAACGTTTTCTCATTGTTCATCATTCTGCAGACACACTGCCAACCATGGTCTGGGTCAGGTGGGGATATCACCATTGATTTAGTCAGGGAAAATGTCAATCATTCCCTCTGCTCAACCTTTCTGCCGCTCTGCTCTCACCTGATACTCTGAACTAATCTCTGCCTTTGAAAAATGAAATCCGGCACTCACACATACATACACACTATTAAAGTTACTCCCAACAGAACAGACAAAGCAGCGCGTCTTGCTATATGAGGAGTGACTACATCTGCTGTGATACAAAATGCCTGACCTCCCAACAAGCTCTATGGTTGAGGTAGTAGAGAGCTTTGATAGTAGTTATTCATAGTTTGCTCTGTCATAAACAGCTGTGATTTTCACTATATAGAAACATGAAGGATAGGGAAGATTTTTCTTTCCTATTTTCAAAAGGTGTATGCACATTTTCGGGTGTAGGATAAGAAACATTTCAAAATAAATTAATATACAGTGCATTTGGAAAGTGTTCAGGCCAAGCATCACGTCTGGAAGAAACCTGTCACCATCCCTACGGTGAAGCATGGTGGTGGTGGCGGCATCATGCTGTGGGGATGTTTTTCAGGGGCAGAGACTGGGAGACTAGTCAGTATCAAGGGAAAGATGAACGGAACAAAGTACAGAAAGATCCTTGATAAAAACCTGCCCCAGAGCACTGAGGCCGTAAGACTACGGCAAAGGTTCACCTTCCAAAAGGACAACAACTCTAAGCACACAGCCAAGACAACGCATGAGTGGCTTCAGGACAAGTCTCTGAATGTCCTTGAGTGGCCCATCAAGAGCCAGGACTTGAACCTGAACATCTCTGGAGAGACCTGAAAATAGCTGTGCAGTGACGCTCCCCATCCAACCTGACAGAGCTTGAGAGGATCTGCAGAGAAAAATGGGAGAAACTCCATAAATACAGGTGTGCCAATCTTATAGCATCATGCCCAAGAAGACTTGAGGCTGTAATCTCTGCCAAAGGTGATTCAATAAAGTACTGAGTAAAGGGTCTGAATACTTATGTAAATCAGTACAATGGCACCGAAGGGGATTGCTTTCGTTTTACGGGCTCCAAACCAACTGTGCTATTTTTTTCCCCGGCATTGTTTGTAACTTCTTTTGTACATAATGTTGCTGCTACTGTCTCTTATGACTGAAAAGAGCTTCTGGATATCAATACAGCGATTACTCACCTCCAACTCCAAAGATTTTTTTTTTCACGAGTCTAACGCGAAGGGTATACTGTTTGTCTGAGACCAGGCTCAAATCCCAGTCATTCGCGTGAAGAAAAGACGGAAATACAGGTGGCGGAGATTGGGGTGCCTGGTTAGAATTCATTAGCTAGTGTGTAAACATCCTCTACCATCTGTTCTATTGGCCAACCTGCAATCACTGAAAAATAAACTGGATGATCTCCGTTCGAGACTATCCTACCAACGGGACATTAAAAACTGCAATATCTTACGTTACACAGAGTCGTGGCTGAACGACGACACATAATATACATTTGGCTGGGTTTTCTGTGCATCGGCAGGACAGAACAGCTATGTCCGGTAAGCTATGTCTGGGGTGGGGGTGTGTCTATTTGTCAATAACAGCTGGTGCGCGATGTCTTGCTCGCATGAGGTAGAGTACTTCATGAAAAACTGTAGACAGACCATCAACCTAGAGAGTTTTCATATCTATATTTTGTAGCAATCTATTTACCAACACAAACCGATGCTTGCACTAAGACCGCAATCAACGAGCTGTACAAGGCCATAAGCAAACAAGAAACTGCTAATCCAGAAGCGGTGCTCCTAGTGGCCGGGAACTTTAATGCAGACAAACTTAAATCAATTTCACCGGATTTCTGTCACGAGGGAAATAAACTCTAGACCACCTCTACTCCACACAGAGATGCCTCCAAAGCTCTCCCTCACCCTCCATTTGGAAAAGCTGACCATAATTATATCTTCCTGATTCCTGCTTACAAGCAAAAACTAAAGCAGGAACTGTCAGTGACTAACTCAATACGGAAGTGGTCAGATGACGGGGATGCTACGCTACAGGGCAGTTTTGCTAGCACAGACTGGAATATGTTCCGGGATTCATCCAATGGCATTGAGGAGTATACCACCACAGTCACCGGCTTTCTCAATAATTGCATCAACGACGTTGCGGTCTCCTAGAGATGAACGTATTTTGGTGCGAAAAGTGCAAATCAATCCCAGAACAACAGCAAAGGACCTTGTGAAGATGCTGGAGTAAACCAGTACAAAAGTATCAATATCCACAGTAAAACAGGTCCTATATCAACATAACCTGAAAGGCCACTCAGCAAGGAAGAAGCCACTGCTCCAAAACCGCCATAAAAAAGCCAGACTACAGTTTGCAACTGCACATGGGGACAAAGATCATAATTTTTGGAGAACTGTTTGGCCATAATGACCATTGTTATGTTTGGAGGGAAAGGGGCTTGCAAGCCGAAGAAGACCATCCCAACATGAAGCACAGGAGTGGCAGCATCATGTTGTGGGGGTGCTTTGCTGCAGGAGGAACTGGTGCACTTCACAAAATGGATGGCTTCATGAGGGAGGAAAAATGATGTGGATATATTGAACAACATCTTAAGACATCAGTCAGGAAGTTAAATCTTGGTCGCAAATGTGTCTTCCAAATGGACAATGACCCCCAAGCATACTTCCGAAGTTGTGGCAAAATGTCTTAAGGACAACAAAATCAAGGTATTGGAGTGGCCATCACAAAGCCCTAACTTCAATCCTATAGAACATTTGTGGACAGAACTGAAAAAGCGTGTGCGAGCAAGGAAGCCTTCAAACCTGACTCAGTTACACCAGATCTGCCAGGAGGAATGGAAAATTAGAAAATTGAACATTCACCCAACTTATTGTGGAAAGCTTGTGGAAGGCTACCCGAAACATTAAACTTCTGACCCACTGGGAATGTGAGGAAAGAAATAAATGCTGAAATTAATCACTCTCTCTAATATTATTCTGACATTTCACATTCTTAAAATAAAGTGGTGATCCTAACTGACCTAAGACATGGAATTTTTAATTGGATTAAAATGTCAGGAATTGTGAAAAACAGTTTAAATGTATTTGGCTAAGGTGTGTGTATATTTCCGACTTCAACTGTATATCCCAACCAGAAGCCATGGATTAGAGGCAACATCCTCACTAGTTTCAAAGATAGGGACACTAATCCGGACACTTATAAGAAATCCTGCTGTCCTCAAACGAACCATTAAAAAGACAAAGCGTCAATACCGAATCCTACTACACCGGCTCTGAAGCTCATCGGATGTAGCAGGGCTTGCAAACTATTATGGACTATAAAGGGAAACCTAGCCTGTGGGCAGCCCAGTGACACAAGCTTACCAGACAAGCTAAATGTATTTTATGCATGCTTCGAGGCAAGCAAGAATGAAGCATGCATGAGAGCACCAGCTGTTCTGGACAACTGAGTGGTCACGCTCTCTGTAGCCAAAGTTTTCAGAAAGACCTTCAAACAGGTCAACATTCACAAGTATGCGGTGCCAGACAGATTACCAGGACGTGTACTCAGAGCATGAGCGGACCAACTGGCAAGTGTCTTCAGACATTTTCAACCTCTTCCTGACCGAGTTTGTAATACCAACATGTTTCAAGCAGACCACCATAGTTCCTGTGCCCAAGAAAGCGAAGTTAAACAGCCTAAATTACTACCGCCCCGTAACACTCATGTCAGCAGCCATGAAATGCTTTGAAAATCTGGTAATGGCTCACATCAACACCATCATCCCGGAAACCCTAGACCCACTCCAATTTGCATACTGCCCCAACAGATCCACAGATGACGCAATCTCAATCTCACTCCACACTGCCCTTTCCCACCTGGACAAAAGGTACACAAATGTGAGAACGCTGTTCATTGACAACAGCTCAGCCTTCAACACCATAGTGCCCGCTAAGGACCCTGGGTCTAAATACCTCCATCTGCAACTGGATCCTGGACTTCCTGAAGGGCCACCCCAGGTGGTAAGGTAAGCAACAACACATCTACCATGCTTATCCTCAACACGGGGGCCCCTCACATGCGTGCTTAGTCCCCTCCTGTACTCCATGTTCACTCACGACAGCGTGGCCAATCACGACTCCAACACCATCATTAAGTTTGCTAACGACACTACAGTAGTAGGCCTGATCACCGACAACGATGACACAGCCTATAGGGAGGAGATCAGAGACCTGGCAGTGTGATGCCAGGAAAACAATTTCTCCGTCAACATGAGCAAGACGAAGGAGCTGATCGTGGACTACAGGAAAATGAGGGCCGAACAGGCCCCCATTAACATCGACGGAGCTGTTGTGGAGTGAGTCAAGAGTTTCAAGTTCCTTGGTGTCCACATCACCAACAAACAAACAAACATGTTCCAAACACATCAAACCAGTTGTGAAGAGGGCACAACAACACATTTTCCCCATCATGAGATTGAAAATATTTGGCATGGGTCCCCAGATCCTCACAAGGTTCTACAGCTGCACAATCGAGAGCATCCTGACCAGTTGCATCACAGTCTGGTATGGCAACTGTGTGGCATCCGACCGTAAGACGCTACAGAGGGTAGTGTGTACGGCCCAGTACATCACTGGAGCCAAGCTTCCTGCCATCCAGAACCTATATACTGTCAGAGAAAGGCCCAAAAAAGTGTCAAAGACTCTAGTCAACCAAGTCATAGACTGTTGTCTCTGCTACCGCACGGCAAGCTGTACCAGAGCGCCAAGTCTAGGTCAAAAAGGCTCCTTAACAGTTTCTACCACTAAGTCATAAGACTGCTGAACAATTAATCAAATGGCCACCCAGACTATTTACTGTACATTGACCCCCCCCCCCCCCCCTATTTTACACTGCTGCTAGTCACCGTTTACTATCTATGCATAGTCACTTTACCCCTACCTACATGTACTATTTACCTTAACTAACCTGTACCCACGCACATTGACTCGATACAGGTACCCCCTGTATATAGCCTCGTTGTAGTTATTTTATTGTGTTACTATTTATTTTAATTATTTGGTTTAGTTTATATAGTATATATTTTCTTAACTATTTCTTGAACTGCATTGTTGGTTAAGGGCTCGTAAGTAAGCATTTCACGGTAAGGTCTACCTACACCTGTTGTATTCGGCGCATGTGACAAATACATTTTTTATACATTTGCCCAAATTTCTAAAAACCTGTTTTTGCTTTAACAAAATGTGGAAAAAGTCAAGTATACTTTCCTGTAAATACCTACGCACTATAGTTCAGCCTAACAAAATCCTTCCTATCAATTTAGAGGTATTTATATCACTTTCTTCATTCACATCCGACATGTTTTGGCACGTATATACAGTACCTCCATATCAGGTTTTGTTTTTTGTGTATTTTTTCTATTGTTCCTGAATATCTTTCACATTTCACACATCTATTCATGTACCTTGGTTGGAAAGCAAGGTAGCAACAGAATACCTTTTCGGTGATCTACCGGTATGGCATGCATGTCACAACATTCATCTCATCAGCTACTCAGTTCAGATGAGTTCAACATCACCTACTGATCAACATTCTGCAAGTTTCTAGCCACCCAGGATGTACATGCCAGGCGGTATCTGAGAAAGGCCCGGAAAATTGCCAAAGAATACAGTCACCCAAGATAAGGACTGTTCTCCATGCTCCCATCTAGCAGGCGGTACTGGCACATCAAGGCTCCTGAACTCCTAAACAGCTTCTATCCCCTGGCCATAAGACTGTTTAATGGCTAACAACTCCTCTCCTTTTCCCACAGACTATCCATAATAAGACGAGACTTAGCAGCCTCAGAAATTATATCCCAAATAAATGCTTCACAGAGTTCAAGTAACAGACACATCACAACATCAACTGCTCAGAAGAGACTGCGTGAATCAGGCCTTAATGGTACAATTTCTGCAAAGAAACGACTACTAAAAGACACCAATAAGAAGAAGAGACTTGCTTGGGCCAAGAAACACATGCAATGGGCATTAGACCGGTGAAAATTAGTCCTTTGGTCTGATGAGTCCAGATTTCCGATTTTTGGTTCCAACCTCTGTGTCTTTGTGAAGTATGGAGGAGGAGGTGTGATGGTGTTGGGGTGCTTTGCTGGTGACACTGTCTGTGAATTATTTTGAATTCAAGACACAAAACCAGCATGGCTACCACAGCATTCTGCAGCGATACGCCATCCCATCTGATTTGCGCATAGTGAGACTATCATTTGTTTTTCAACATGACAATGACCCAACACATCTCCAGGCTGTTTAAGGGCTATTTGACGAAGAAGGAGAGTGATGAAGTGCTGCATCAGATGACCTGGCCTCCACAATCACCCGACCTCAACCCAGTTGAGATGGTTTGGGATGAGTTGGACCGCAGAGTGAAGGAAAAGCAGCCAACAAGTGCTCAGCATATGTGGGAACTGCTTCAAGACTGTTGGAAAAGCATTCCAGGTGAAGCTGGTTGAGAGAATGCCAAGAGTGTTTAAAGCTGTCATCAAGAAAAAGAGTGGCTACTTTAATTAACACTTGTTTGGGTCAATATATGATTCCATATGTGTTATTTCATAGTTTTGATGTCTTCACTATTATTCTGTGGAGTAATAATGTAGAAAATAGCAAGGAAAAACATTGAATGAGTAGATGTCCAAACTTTTGACTGGTACTGTATATATTACCAGTAGCTACCAGTCACTTATTATGTATTAACCTATCTCAACCACTGCACTAAGGTACTGGTACTGAATTGTATACAAAACATTAAGAACATCTGCTCTTTCCGTGACACAGACTGACCAGGTGAATTCAGGTGAAAGATATGATCCCTGACTGAGGTTACTTGTTAAATCCACTTTAATCAGTGTAGATGAAGGGGAAGAGACAGGTTTAAGCCTTGAGATAGTTGACATGGATTGTGTAGGTGTGGCATTTTGACAAAAAATGTGCCTTTGAACTAGGTATGGAAGTAGGTGCCAGGTGTACTGGTTTGAGTCAAGAACTGCAACGCTGCTGGGTTTTTCACGCTCAACATTTTCCCGTCTGTATAAAGAATGGTCCACCACCCAAAGGACATCTAGCCAACTTGACAACTGTGGGAAGCATTGGAGTCAACAAGGGCCAGCATCTCTGTGGAATGCTTTCAACACCTTGAGTCCCTGCCCTGACGAATTGGCTGTTCTGAGGGAAAAAAGGGGGTGTGCAACTCAATATTAGAAAGGTGTTCCTAATGTTTCTAATACGCAGTGTATACCCACATTCTCGTGTTTTTCAACCCATATTTGTGTTTTTGATTTGTTTAATATATATTTTATTTTATTATTTTAGATTTATTTATTATCTATATTATTATAATTACTGCATATTACTGCATTGTTGGGAAATAGCTGATTGCAGAAGTCTGATTGCAGTTATGAGTCTGTCCGAAAGTCAGAGTGTGTACTGTATGTTTGTCTGTGTATGTCTGATGTGATCTGGATGTAGTGCAACTTGTAGGTTTACCTTGATGGCTGTGGATGCTATCTGGATGTGGTGCAGCTTGCGCAAAGTGCTCTCTCTGTCGATGAAGTAGGAGGCAGCCAACTGGTGCAGAACCTCCAGAGTAACACTGGACGAGTTGCCAGAGTAGTCGCTCACCTCGGGCTTCTTACTCAGCTTCCTCTTGTCCACAAATATCGCTAAGGCCTCTTCCCCTGCAAACAGAAAGACAGCGTTGGGACAATGTTTGCTGACGGTGTTTAAACAGGCTTTGTTACAAAGGTTGGGAAAAAGTTTGATGGCTAACATGGTTGAAACAGTTTATACAAATGTCAGCTGGTGTTATTTAGACAGTCTGAACTACATAACCAACTGTTAGTAATAATGGCAATAAAATGTAATATCAATGTATTATTCAGTGCCAGTGATTATGACTATTAACCAGGTGCAATTTGGTAGTATATGAACAATTATAAACCAGGAAGTTTGGGTCCTGGATGTTGATTGGGAGAAACAACATTTCAGCAGTGTGTAGATCAGACAATATACCACAAGTACGATTCCAAAACACTTGTTTCCTGATCTTTTTCTGTTGGTAACCAGTTAATAATAGCAATAAGGCACCTCAAGGGTTTGTGATATATAGACAATATACTGTACCACGGCTAAGAACGGCATACAGGCACCCTGCTTCACATCACAGCCCTTAGCCGTGGTAGATATAAGGGATAAATGCTCCCGATCTGTACATTACCTTGGAAACTCAGTGAGACGGCCGATGCATAAGCAGAGTCCCTCTGCAGACTTCATTCGTTCCAAGGTAATGTACAGAGTGGAAGCATTTATCCCGCTTATACCACAGTCAAGGAAAAATATTTAGTTTGACCAGCTGTTTTCGGCAACTGTTGTTGAATTGGGTTGTTAAACAACTTTTCTATGCCAGGCGAAATTGCACATCAGCTCATTGTTATGGATCTATCCAAATAAATGCCAGTAGAAAACAGCCTAAACCAACGCAAATGCTACTTTGCTGTTATTGTGGCTGTATTGTTTGTTAGCCATAGGCATTGTTTAACGTGACTGTGTTAGCCAGAGTTAGCTAGCAAGCAAGGGAAAATAACATTGCCAACTAGCATGGTAATAGAATTTAAAAAAAGGGACATGAGAGGAATTGATAGCATAGCGCCAGCATAGCGCCAGCATAGCGCCACTTGCGTCATGACTGCAACATTGAAGGTACGGAGAAATATAGGTTCATCACTCGCCACGTTAAGTCATCAGAAGCTGCTGCAAAATAATAACAGTGCGTTCGTAAATTCACTATGGCCATCTACTCTGTTCTCAGAGCACTCTCGTCTGTGTGCCAGAGCGCAGAATATTTTTATTTATTTACTAACACGCAACCCTCGTTGAATATGACCAGTGTAAATAAATGTTAAAATAAATAAATAAAATTGTTGCCAGCACCACAGTTAAAGTCACTTAGGCTCTAGATAAATTAAAAACATCCAAACAAGCTATGCTAGGGTAAGTAAAATTATCAGAGTGGGGTGTTCTCTTATTTGTGTCTGGAAGTAGCTAGCGAGCTTGCCAACTTTAGCCAGTTAGCTTGAGTGTTTGACTGCCGTTGCAAGGTCAGAACGCTCGGATCAACCCTTCACCTCGGCCAGAGGGTCAGTGTGTGCTCTGAATGCTCCGGATTTACGAACAGACAATCTGACAACACTCTGAATTAAGAAACAACCCAGAACACACTCTGACACACTGGTGGAAATTTACAAACACACCATAAGTCTCTGCGGAAACAAATTATTGCTATTTAGCTAGGTTTTTCCTTATTGGACCTGCATTGACAATGTATCTCCTGACCCCTCCTGTCTCTGCCTCCAGTATTTATGCTGCAGTAGTTTATGTGTCGGGGGGTTAGGGTCAGTTTGTTATATCTGGAGTACTTCTCCTGTCTTATCCGGTGTCCTTTGTGAATATAAGTATGCTCTCTCTAATTCTCTATTTCTCTCTTTCATTCTCTCTCTCAGAGGACCTGAGCCCTAGGACCATGCCTCAGGACTACCTGGCATGATGACTCCTTGCTGTCCCCAGTCCACCTGGCCATGCTGCTGCTCCAGTTTCAACTGTTCTGCCTGCGGCTATGGAATCCTGACCTGTTCACCGGACATGCTACCTGTCCCAGACCTATTACTTGACCATGCTGGTCATTTATGAACATTTGAACATCTTGGCCATGTTCTGTTATAATCTCCACCCGGCACAGCCAGAAGAGGACTGGCCACCCCTCATAGCCTGGTTCCTCTCTAGGTTTCGGCCTTTCTAGGGAGTTTTTCCTAGCCAACGTGCTTCAACACCTGCATTGCTTGCTGTTTTGGTTTTAGGCTGGGTTTCCGTACAGCACTTTGAGATATCAGCTGATGTACGAAGGGCTATATAAATACATTTGATTTGATCTAATTTCAGTTTGTGTGGTCGTTAGTTTAGCTTTCTGTAACTTTGTAGCAAGTATGGTCTGCATGGTGTAGTGCTTAAGAAAGATAAAAAGGCACCTATTGTTGGAACTACTTCAGAGGTGTTGTAAAGATGTGCGCTGAGAGTCAGGAAGCAAGTTCAGGGTAAATAAATAAACACAACATAAATCAGAAACACGAACAACGTTACAGAACTGACACAGGAACGGAAACAATGATGCCTAGGGAAGGAACCAAAGGGAGTGACATATAGGGAAGGTAATCAGGGAAGTGATGGAGTTCAGGTGAGTCTAATGATCCGCAGGTGCACGTAACGATGGTGACAAGTGTGCGCCATAACGAGCAGCCTGGTGACCTAGAGGTCGGAGAGGGAGCACACGTGACAGGTGTCCTATATCTTTTCTAACTGTTGCGTATACAGTATCTGGTTTTAATGCCAACTCTAGAGTGCCCTTCTAGCCAATCAGAAACTATTATTCAACAATGCTGTGGAATAGTAGCAAATTATAAACTGGGTGGTTCAAGCTCTGAATGCAACAGGTATGACAAAATGTTTCCAATTACATTGGTAACCAGTTTAAAATAGCAATAAGGTCCCTCGGAGGTTTGTGGTATATGGCCAATATACCACGGCTAAGCGCTGTGGTATATTGTTTCATCATTTCATCATTCTTAAGAACAGCCCTGAGCTGTGGTATATTGGCCATATACACCACACCCCTTCGTTCCTAATTACTTAAATATACCACACCCCCTCTGGCCTTATTGCTTAAATATACATTCAGATTCAGAGATAAGGCAAGGTGTAATCCGTATTATGTGTTCTTCTTCCTCCGCTGAAGAAAGGTGCCCTTAATATCCCATGTTCCAGAACACGGACAGGCAATCAATTTATAACCCCAGTCAGCAGCGAGCAGCACATCTCTGGCTCATGGCCAAGCACTAGCTCCTCATCTTCCTCTCCTCATACTAGTCTGAATTGGTTGTGTGCCAGAGCATGGAGGTTACATTGCATCAGCCAGCACAGCAGTGTATGTGTTTGTGTGTGTGGGCATTTTACGGAGCCACTCATAACTACGACCTTTCCAGGAGCCCGGCTGAGGTAATCGACAAGTGTTGCTTTCCAACAGGAAACCCATTCCCTTGGCTGCCCCGACATCCCCATTGCTTTGTAGCTGAAATAAGCTGTTCTCCTGTAAAGAGCAACCACCCTCACGGCATTGTCCACATGTCTATCAAAGCACAACAATGCAGTGTCGCTGAGGGTTATAGTGTACATGTATTGAGGTTTTTAAAATGGGCTTTATTGATGTAGATAACACATTCTTGAAAGGTCTTCTTCTGAATTCGTATAGGCTGCTGTACCATTATTGTACATGTCCTGCCGTCAGTGGAATTGATCTAGATACAGATCTGTTAAACATCAGAATTTTTGTGGTTCTGGGAATTTACTCACAGATTACACAAAGATTACACCCTATCCTAACCATTAGGGGGATGAAAAAATATGACCCTGTATCAGTTGATAGGGGTCAACTTCTACAGCTATACCTCCTCCTGCATTCCCACAGAATTCCCACAGTGGTTGTTTACCTCCCAGTGTGGCCGACAGCAGAAAGTGAGTCCCATACTTCCTGATCAGGTTGTCAGTGATAAGCTGGGTGGTGGGTCTCCGACCCAGTAGACGGATGTTACGGATGAACTCTGGCGTCAGGGGCAACGGCGACTCCAGGAAGTCTCTCCTCTCCACAGCCAGGTTGTTCACCTTCCACCTCCCAAACTCCCTGGAAAGGAGATGACAGAGAGGATAAGACACCATTGAAGATGCTGTTTGGTAAATAAGACTCACTAATTACGTGATGGTATTAATGATTTCCTGTCAGTCTGTCCTGTCTGTCTGGCAGAAGAGTAGGGGAGAGGTGAATCTACGGGGGCAGCCATCAACCACATTGCCTCGCCTCACTGCATCATTAGCTTTAAGTTCTGACAGAGAGATGGGGGGAGAGAGAGAGAGAGAAAGGAGAGAGCAAAAGAGAGCGAGAGAGAGAATAGAGAGTTATTCCAAAACAGGTACCATTTGGAAGATGAATGTAGCTGGGGAGGAGACTGCTCTCAAAGCGAACAGCTGACAGGTGCTCTCCTTAATAACCACATCATGACAGAAATGTGCAGTGACAGTGAAAACCATAGACATCGGCCCATCTCTAACACTCAATACAACTCATAATGAGGGAAGAAAGAAAAGCGCAGCAAAGGAAATGCTGGAGGCGGCTGTAAAGTTCTGAAAGCCGGCTGAACAAAATTTTTCTCATTAAATATTTGTCTGTAGATGTGACATCCTCCTCTGTTTACATTGACAAACATTACTAAATTATTCTGAATGCAACCTTAAAGATGTGAGCTTCGTATGCCGTTACGCCTTGACAGACTTTGTTTGCATTAATCTGCTGTGTTTAAATAATCTTAGTATCTAGTATTTTAATTGGCTCTGACAGGTTCAGATAATATTTATGTGAGTCAGGTTGAAATGAACATGCGCTGTGTCAGTTAGCTGGAAGCTACAGTAGAAGCTATGTCATGTAGGAAAGCATAGGCCTATTGCCAGTTGTTTTTCCTCTTCTGTCCATCCCTCTGTCTTGAATTTCTATACTTCAAAGTATTTCTCTATCCTCCTCCACCACACACACAAAAAATACACACATACACACAC
Organism: Oncorhynchus mykiss; assembly: GCF_057628025.1. Classification (NCBI taxonomy): domain Eukaryota; kingdom Metazoa; phylum Chordata; class Actinopteri; order Salmoniformes; family Salmonidae; genus Oncorhynchus; species Oncorhynchus mykiss. The sequence goes on from NC_143025.1 coordinate 32,290,217, forward strand.
TCCCTAACTACTCTCACAGGTACGGGTTAGCACTAAATGATGCACTGCCGTGTGAAGTGGAGGCTTGTCTGCTATAATCAGAATAGGTTGGACATCCTGGGCTGTAGGTGATGGATGGAGGGAGGATGGCCTTTTGATGGAAGATATATCACATTAAAGCAAGAGTAATGAGGGAAAGCATCACACCCAGATGTTTGATGGATTCAATCATGGTAAAAACCCTGAGTGCAACCTGCTTCTTATGTGGAATTATGTCAAATAATTTCAAGCTGCTCTTGTATAGTCAGTAATGTAGCAATACATTTACTTTGTATAATATAAATTTGCATGTGTCCATTTATGGAAAAGCTTTCTGAAATACATACATGAAACATACAGTGATATATATATACAGTATATACGCATATACTTCTAATTTTAGACATGGCCCTTGAGTAATTTGTCAGTCAGTTACACCTAACATAACCATTAATCCTGACCTCTTTTCACTCCATACATATAAATTCCTCTTCAACTGGCATACTATCGTATCCCTCACCAATTCTAACTAGCTTTGCTATGTTAGTGCTGAACTTGCCAGTTCAAAGGTATCACACGTAAGACGCAAGAGAGGGGAGAGAGAGAGAGGAGTGAGAAAAGAGGGGAGAGAGAGGAGTGAGAAATGAAAGGGGAGCAAGAGAGAGGAGTGAGAAAAGAGAGGGGAGCGAGAGAGAGGAGTGAGAAAAGAGAGGCGAGAGAGAGAGAGGAGTGAGAAAAGAGAGGGGAGAGAGAAAGAGGAGTGAGAAAAGAGAGGGAGCAAAGGAACAGGTAAGGAAAGTGTAGCCTCAAATCCCCTCTGTCCCCTTTGTCTTATCTTAAACCCCCCATAGACCTAATGGCATGTCCACCGGGAAGTGAGATGAAATGGATTTCACCATGGTGCAGTTTTCGGCGTTCTGCTGTCTTTCCTTATACTAGACCATGCAGTTATTATTTATATCTTTCTCTCATCACTGTACTGTACATAGCTACATTGGTTTCATTTGCGATACCGTTAATTCATTTTCACACATCTCATTGTTGGACTATTTCTGGGAGTGGAGATTATGAGAGCTGAGATTTCTGAGAACTGGGATGTATCTTGGCCTGCATACTGCAGCTACCTTGGTTTTCATTTAAAAGTAACACATATGCACTGAGCCTCCTCACTAACACCCTTACTCAAAAAGGTGTTATCTAGAACCTAAAATGGTTCTTCAACTGTCCCCATAGGAGAACCCTTTGAATAACCCTTTTTGGTTCCAGGTATAACCCTTTTGGGTTCCATGAAGAACCCTTTCCACAGAAGGTTCTACCTGAAACCAAAAAGGGTTCTCATATGGGGACAGCAAAAGAACCCTTTTGGAAACAACCTTTTTGTAAGAGTGTATGGGTATGAAATCAAAAACCAAGGTCTTTTTCAGGTTTCCAAAAGACAGTTTAAAATTTGACGCATTGCAGCCTTAAATAAATATGTCATTCACCCTGTGACCTTCTCTATGCAAGTTGGCGCCAACACACCCACTTATGTTATTCAAATGCAATATGTCAAAAACAAGTGATACACACACATAGCCTACGGTTGCCTACACCCTGTTGTCTATGGCAACTGTCACTTGGCAATGGATGCCTAGGACAGGTGGTGCAGCGGAACCCCGTCTCTACTCATGTTGACTGAGGGAAACACTGTTTCACTCGCTAAATCACTGAGTGATTCCCCAAACAGGAAAACAGCCTTCATTTACCTGTTATAGGACTCATTAAAATTATTTCAAATTCAATCAGGAGGAGATGGTGCGATTTCATTACTGCAGCGTAGAAACACGCCGCCACTGTAACTAGAAGTACCCAGTTGTGGTAATTCATCTTCTCTCTGTCAGTGAGGATTATGAGAATTTAGCAGAGATCCAAAACTCTGCAGGAGCAGAACTGGGCAGGAAAATAATATTGTCACTTTCCATCTCCTCAAGTCTCTTTTGCTGTGAAATTATCTGTTATGGGCCAGGGAATAGATTGTCAGATATGAGAGGTCATTTGAAAACCAACAAACAGTGTGGTGGACTGTTTGGCTATGCTGCAATCTTTGGGAATTGGAAACAGAGTGGACATATTGGATGTATGCTTGTCAGCATGCCACATATTAACAGAGACAGAGGCAATTAGTACAAACTGCATGCACTTTAATACAAAATGGCCACCACACAATTCCACAATAAAAGTTGTCTGGCAAAGTCGGCAAAGCAATGTCTACACGGCAGGGGTAGTCTAGTCAAGTACTATTTGAGAAGGTCCGGTCACACAAAATCTCCTAGGTGACAATGGTCCGAATGGATATTGTCACTTATCTGCGTAGTAACAAACCACCACCTCGCATCCCATGCGATCTCAAACTGTTCAAACTGTTCACACTCCTTTTTTTGGCAGAGAGGAAATGTTGCAGTTTTAATGCTCATTTCCTGTAATTCTACAGATTTTGCTGTAGAATTACAGGAAATTCCCCCCATTAAACATGGACTGGTTGTAATTTAGCGTGCCTCAGACACAACCTTGAGGCTGACAGTAGCCTCTCAGGGGACTGTCTGATAATGCAGAGTAATAAGTATTAAGAACCTACTAATCACTTGGCCACATGATAAGACTATTAATCTTACCACCCATGAAGCTCAGGCCACATAGCTAGGTTGGGCTGCACTAGCCAGGGGAGAAATATATTTAAAAAAACTTCAACACGGGAAGCCGATCACCATAGCCCATTAAACACCCAACACAAATCCATAGATTTCATAGTCCCGTCTGCAGTTTCCCGGTGCATGTTCAATACCCTTCCAAGCCATGATGAATGGTATTTATGGCATAATTGCCACTAATTTCATATAACAAGCCAATATATGAAATTGTGTTTAGCGTGACAAATCATCAGTTACTTTCCCTGCACTAAAGTAATCAACATATTTTACCTGATCAGATTTCAGAATATGCATATGGGCCCTTGCTTGTAATAACCTTCACAAAAAATATATATATATTTTTTTTTTATCACCCACAATAGCTATATTATTATGTATATTATGTCTAGGTGCATAGATAAAAAAAAAATATTTACATAGATAAGAACATTTCCACAATTGCTACACAAGTAGGTGCCATTTTGTCATTCTAGTTTACTTGCTAGAGAAAGGAAAGTTCTTCACTCCTCTCCAAGGGCCTTTATTGAACTGAAGGAACTGCAATGAAGTCAAATGAGGTGAAGTGAATAATGTTTCCACTAGATCATTATGAAAGGGGTGAGGTGAGGTCTTTCCACATAAGTGTTTAAGGCCTTCCTTCCAGTGGTATTTACTTCACACCTTTAAACCCCACATGAGACTGAACATACTTAAGTGGATAAAAAATGTATCTGGCTTTGATGCATTTCAGAATATGCATATGGATCTTGTGGTCCACTCTGTCCATCTATGCCCTCCCCCGCCCTCCCTTAGGCAAATCAGATCACACCTCCAATCTGCTCCTCCCTTCCTATAAGCAGAAACTCAAACAGGAAGAACCCATGGTAAGGACTGTTCAACGCTGGTCTGACAAATCGGAATCCATGCTTCAAGATTGTTTTGATCACGCGGACTGGGATATGTTTCGGGTTGCCTCTGGGAATAACATTGATGTATACACTGACACAGTGACTAAATTCATCATGAAGTGCATAGGAGATGTTGTTCCCACTGTGACGATTAAAACCTATCCAAACCAAAAACCGTGGATAGATGGCAGCATTCGTAGAAAACTGAAAGCGCGAACCACGGCAAGGTGACTGGGAATATGATTGAGAACAAACAGTGCAATTATGCACTTCGTAAGGCAAGCAAACAGGCAAAACGTCAGTACAGAGACAAAGTGGAGTTGCAAATCAACGGCTCAGACACAAGGCGTATGTGGCAGGGACTCCAGACAATCACGGATTATAAAGGGAAAACCAGCCACGCCGCGGACACAGAAGTCTTGCTCCCAGACAAGAGAAACACCTTTCCTTTGCCTGCATCGAGGAAAACACTGCTCCCTTTGAATGTGAGCTGTCGTTCTCCGTAGCCAACGGGAGAGACATTTAAGTGTGTTAACCCTCGCAAGGCTGCCGGCCCAGACGGGATCCCTAACCGAATCCTCAGAGCATGCACAGACCACCAGCTGGCTGGAATGTTTAAGGACATATTCCATTTCTCCCTATCCCAGTCTTTTGCCCCCACTTACTTCCCCCACTACGCTGATCCTCAACATAGGGGCCCCACAGACAGTGTGGTGAAAAAGGCACAACAGCACATTTTCAACTTCAGGAGGTTGAAGAAATTTGGTTTGGCCCCTAAGACCCTCAAACTGCACCATTCAGAGCACCCTGTCAGGCTGTACCAGCGCCTGCTAGGGCAACTGCACCGTCCGCAACCGCAGGACTCTCCAGAGGGTGGTGCGGTCTGCCTAATGCATCACCGGGGGCACACTGCCTGCCCTCCAGGACATCTACAGCACCCGTTATCACAGGAAGGCCGAGAAGATCATCAAGAACCTCAGCCACCTAAGCCACACCCTTTTAACCCTGCTACCAACCAGAAGGTCGGTACAGGGTCGGTACAGGTTCATCAAAGCTGGGGCCAAGAGACTGAAAAACAGCTTCTACCTCAAGCCTATCAGACTGTAAAATAGTCAATACTTGCCAGCCTCCGGTCAGTACCCCGCTCTGAACTTTAGTCATTGTCACATTGTCACATTGTTACTCTACCATGCACCTTAGAGTATTCTGCCCTATAGTCAAGGAACACTGGTCACTAATAATGTTTACATACTGTTTTACCCACTTCATATCTACAGTGCATTCAGAAAGTATTCAGACACCTTCCCTTTTTCCACATTTTGTTTACGTTACAGCCTTATTCTAAAATTGATTAAATAAAAAAAATATCCACACACAATACCAGATAATGACGAAGTGAAAACATGTTTTGAGAATTTTTGCAAAATAAAAACAGATACCTTATTTACCTAAGTAGCCTCTGTTTTCCTTGATTATCCTTGAGATGTTTCTACAACTTCATTGGAGTCCACCGGTGGTAAATTAAATTGATTGGACATGATTTGGAAAGGCACACACATGTCTATATAAGGTCTCATAGCTGACAGTGCATGTCAGAACAAAAACCAAGCCATGAAGTCGAAAGAAATGTTCGCAGAACTCCAAGACAGGATTGTGCTGAGGCACAGATCTGGGGAAGGGTACAATAACATTTCTGCAGCATTGAAGGTCCCCAAGAACATGGAAGAAGTTTGGAACAACCAAGACTCTTCCTAGAGCTGGGTGCCTGGCCAAACTGAGCAATCTGGGGAGAAGGGCCTTGGTAAGTTAGGTGACCAAGAACCCGGTGGTCACTCTAACAGAGCTCCAGAGTTCCTCTGTGGAGATGGGAGAACCTTCTAGAAGGACAACCATCTCTGCAGCACTCCACCAATCAGGCCTTTATGGTAGATTGGCCAGACGGAAGCCACTCCTCATTAAAAGGCACATGACAGCCTACTTTAAGTTTGCCAAAAGGCACCTAAAGGACTCGAGATTCTCTGGTCTGATGAAACCAAGTTTGAACTATTTGGCCTAAACGCAAAGCGTCATGTCTGGAGGAAAGCTGGCACCATCCCTACAGTGAAGCATGGTGGCAACATCATTCTTTGGGGGTGTCTTTCAGCGGCAGGGACTGGGACCCTAGTAAGGATCGAGGGAAAGATGAACAGAGCAAAGTACAGAGAGATCCTTGATGAAAACTTTGCTCCAGAGTGCTCAGGACCCCAAACGGGGGAAAAGGTTCACCTTCCAACAGGACAATGACCCTAAGCATACAGTCAAGACAACGCAGGAGTGGCTTCGGGAAAAATCTTTGAATGTCCTTGAGTGGCCCAGCCAGAGCCGGACTTGAACCCGATTGAACATCTCTGGAGAGACCTGAATATAGCTGAGCAGCAACGCTCTCCATCCAACCTGACAGAGTTTGAGATGATCTGCAGATAAGAATGGGAGAAACTCCACAAATACAGGTGTGCCAAGCTTGTAGCATCATACCTAAGAAGACTCGAGGCTGTAATCGCTACCAAAGGTGCTTCAACAAAGTACTGAGTAAATTTGTCATTATGGGGTATTGTGTGTAGATTGAGGAGGGGGAAAAAAATGATTTAATCAAAATTAGAATAATGCTGTAACTTAACAAAATGTGGATAAAGTCAAGGGGTCTGAATCCTTTCTGAATGCACTGTATATACTGCATTCTAGTCAAGACCTATCCTATTTAACCATTGCTGTACATATAGTATTATTCAGATATACTACATATTCTACCTACATACTGTACCATCACACACACATTTCATATATTTTTATTAAAAAAATACAATATTTCTAAATTTCTTAATTTCATTATGTTACTTTTTAGATGTGTTTATTGTGGTGTATGGTTAGATATTACTGCATTGTTGGAGCTAGGAACACAAGCATTTCATTATACCTTCAATAACACCTGCCAAATATGCGACCGATACAATTTGATTTAACTTTAGATTCTCCCAACACCTCATTAGACTACCTGTGGTCTGACTCTCCTGTATGTAAGAGAACTCTGCTATGGAGACTCACCCCTTTAACTGTAAACCCCCTACGTATAAACCCTGATATGAGACTAACCTGTATATCTTGTAGCGGGTGGAGAAGCCCTGCCGGTTCCTCTCGACGAAGTCTGTGTATTCCTGGGAGTGGTGGAAGGGGCCCTTGTCGGACAGCAGCCAGTCCAGGGGCCCCCCAGGGCGGTCGTGGGGCAGGCTGGCCAATGCAGGGGCCCCGGTCAAGAGCCAGAACCAGACCCAGCAGTGCAGGATCAGAAAGCCCCATAGAGCCATCAGAGGTTGAGGGAGGGAGGGAGGGAGGGAAAGAGGGAAGGGATCAGCAGTGGAAGGGATTCCCACACGTGAGCTTATACCTCCTCTGGGATGACAGGTGGATCTGCATTCCCTCACCTCCCCCGGATGACCTGGGAGTGAGAGACACCATTGTCACTTGAGAAATGAATGCTCTTATAATCATCAAGCACCTTCATAATTTTAGAGATCCCATACTGACAAGTAACAAAACAAATCTGATCTCTTTAGCTCTTATGGATTAAGTCACTAGACATCTGTTTTAAGACTAGCCTGCTGTTCCATCTCTAGTCCAAGCCTCCCATCTTCCTCCTAAGAGTTGTCAATTTCTCCCTGCAGCCGTGACCAAACCAGATGCTTGTTTTTTTTTAAAGTCCCATTACTGTATTCTGATGACAATCTGTCAAGTGAACTCAGCCATGTGACCATGTGTGTGGGAGTGTTTCAGAAATCATTATTCTCAAACAATAGCACAAGACACCAGGGGGTGGGGGGTGGACATGGGAGCAGGTGCTAGGAGATGAGAGAAAGAGCGTTATGGAGAGAAAGAAAGAGATGAGAGAGAGAAAGAGAGAGAGACTGGGAGAAAGAGTGAAATATGGAAAAAAAGAGAGCTAGAAAGAGAGGAGAGAGAGAAAAAGAGAGAAGTGTGAGAGAAGGTGTGTGCGCGCATCATGTGTGTGACTATAATGAATTGCAGACTGGGTGTTATTCACAGAAAAGTGAATATCCCTCACCAATGCAAACACAGGCTTTATCTGGTTCACAATGTGATCACACCAGATTCAAAAGCTCCGATTTTGCTGCATGACATTTAATTCCTCAGTGCAGACATCTGTGTATGGCAATACATATTGATGAGATGTGTATGTGCATGTCCGTATGCATGTGTGTGTGTGTGTGTTAGGGGCGGGATGGTTGGATCTGAGTAAGTACACAGCAGGGAGCCAACAATGGAGAGCAGTTCATTTTAGCACAGTGGTGTTCCACATAGTGAGGGAGGTAGGGAAGCCATGAAACACTGCAACCATTGCTATCCTCAGTAATTCCCTTATAACTTTGTTTTTGTGGCTGTTGTTAATGTTAAACAGTGAGTTAGCCTTTCAGCTTTTACAACATTCATGCAACAGCAACACTATTTCCACCAAGTCAATACATGGCTTTTTGTAAACATTGTGTAAAAGTGACCTTCGCTTACAGCGAGGGGACTGTCTAACCTGTTAATATTAGAAAAGAGTACAGGGGTCATGTTTAAAGATGCTTTATTTTATCATCCAACAGGCATGGGGCCAAACAAACACTGATGCAGGAAGGAAAACTATTTAGTCTCTCTCTCTCTTTCTAGCTGACTTTCTCTCTCACTCATCATCATCTCTATTCTCTCTACCTGCTCAATGTAAAAGTCCAGTATGTAAACATGTATCTGTCCACAGATTCAGACAACACCAGCTCTATAATCACATTAACAGACAACACAGACCCAACTAACCAGATTATTATCTGTCTGAATCATATCCGGTACACACCATTACCACTTTACAAGGGCATTACTGGATCACATATGTGCTTGCATACGCAAACATAAACATTACATTTTCAAACATGGTTAAAATGCCATCCTTGAGCTGCAATAAATATCATATTTTGGTAATATTTTGGTATTTTATTAGGATACCCATTTGCGGTTGCTTCTCTTCCTGGGGTCCACACATAACATGACATGATATATAAGGAATAAACTCTGATTTTCTGTACATTACCTTGGAAATAATGGACGATGGCGCAGGATGAGGCAGAGCCGAGTCCCTTTGTGGAGTTCATTTTTCCAAGGTAACATACAGAGGCATTTATCCCACTTATACCACCATGGCCAAATAAACAATATGAAAGTACACATTTAGTGGTATAAATATTTTTTTCTACATTAATATTTAAAAAATGTATAAGCAAATTCATACTTTCTCACCTTTTGGTTGCCAGAGAACTAATCGTTTGTTCAATTAGTTCCATATTTATGGACACGACCCAGTCGTTCGTTCTTTATGTTCCATTGCCATGCTCAGTGGCAACGTTCTTATCCATTCCTTGCTGCTAGCTAACCAACTAACTATTGCTACACGGTCACATATTTTATTTTGTTGTGTATGTATAAGCTGTTTATCCTGCTTATACCACCGTTGCCAAAGAAAACAATACTGTAAGCACCAGTGAAAGCTGCTGAGGGGAGAACTGCTCATAATGGCTGGGAAGGTGTGAATGGAATGTCATCAAACAAATGGAACCAATATGCTTTTAACACGAGCCTGTACTCCCCAATTAAGGTACCACCAACCTCATGTGATAAGCGCACATTTACCGGTAGAAATACAATATTTTCATAGATTTTTTCATTTACAGTGCATTCGGAAAGTATTCAGACCCCTTCACCTTTTCCACTTTGTTATTCTAAAATGGACTAAATATATTTTTTCCTCATCAATTTACACACAATAAAACATAATGACAAAGCAAAAACAGGTTTTTAAAATGTTTTGCAATAAAACGTAAATATCACATTTACATAAGTATTCAGACCTTTACTTTGTTGAAGCACCTTTGGCAGCGATTACAGCCTTGTCTCTTTGTGGGTATGACACTACAAGCTTGGTGCATGACGCTACAAGCTTGGTAATCCTCTCAAGCACTCAGGTTGGATGTGGAGTGTCGATGGACAGCTATTTTCAGGTCTCTCCAGAGATGTTTGATCGGGTTCAAGACCGGGCTCTAGCCGGTCCACTCAAGGACATTCAGAGACTTGTCCCGAAGCCACTCCTGCATTGTGTTGGCTGTGTGCTTAGGGTCATTGTCCTGTTGGAAGGTGAACCTTCGCCCCTAGTCTGAGGTCCTGAGCGATCTGGAGCAAGTTTTCATCAAGGATCTCTCTGTACTTTTCTCCGCTCATGTTTCCCTCGATTCTGCCTAGTCTCCCAGTCCCTGCCGCTGAAAAACATCCCCACATTATGATGCTGCCACCAACATGCTTTACCGTAGGGATGGTGCCAAGTTTCCTCCAGACGTGATGCTTGGCATTCAGGCCAAAGAGTTCAATCTTGTTTTCATCAGACCAGAAAATCTTGTTTCTTATGGTCTGAGAGTCCTTTAGGTTCCTTTTGGCAATCTCCAAGCGGGCTATCATGTGCCTTTTACTGAGGAGTGGCTTCTGTCTGGCCACTCTACCATAAAGGCCTGATTGGTGGGGTGATGCAGAGATGTTGGTGCTTCTGGAAGGTTCTCCCATCTCAACAGAGGAATTCCGGAGGTCTGTCAGAGTGACCATTGGGTTCTTGGTAACCTCCCTGACCAAGGTCCTTCTTCCCCGATTGCTGAGTTTGTCTAGGCAGGCAGCTCCAGGAAGAGTCTTGGTGGTTTCAAATTTTTTCCATTTAAAATTATGTTGGCCACTGTGTTCTTGGGGACCTTTAATGCTGTAGACATTTTTTGGTACCCTTCCCAGATCTGTGCCTCGACACAATCCTGTCTAGGAGCTCAACATACAATTCCTTCAACCTCATGGCTTGGTTTTTGCACTAGAGGCGAAATAAATAGACAACTATTTAGGCGAGGTGCAGGCTAGCGGAATAAAACGCATGAAAAATTAAAGGAGGAGCTGCACACTCTAGGAGGTCCAATGCAATAATTGAATAACCTAATAACCAACGTTTCAACAGACAAGCTGTCTTCATCAGGGTATAATGACAAACACTACAGGGTGACTAGTTTATAGTGTCAAAGGACACACATGTGTGTCTGTAATCATGGCTGGGTGTGGCCTGATATCATTGGTTAATTCTCAGATATAAAAATAACATACCAAAAACATTAAAGGATAGCATACGATCGTAGATACAAACATTTACAATAGCAAAATCACAAGAATGGCTTCAGATCGAAGTCTACGTCGAGACCGAAGGGAGTGAGGGTCTTTAAATTACAGATCCAGGCAGCCTCTAATTTTAACAAATTGTCGAGGTCACCCCCTCTCCTTGCGAGGGTAACATGGTCGACGCCGATATAAAGTAGGGACGAAATCGAGTGGTTTGTTTGCACAAAGTGGGCCGCAACTGGGTAAGTCGAGTTTTTGCACCTGATGGTGCTATGATGCTCCGAGATTTGTACGTTTGCACTTTGTTTTACCCACATCATTTTTTAGCACAAGGACAAGTTATAAGATAAATATCCTTAGTGGAGCACATGATAATGCCTTTGCACTGTCAACTGTGGGACCTTATATAGACAGGTCTGTGCCTTTCCAAAACATGTCCAATCAATTAAATTTACCACAGATGGACTCCAATCAAGTTGTAGAAACATCTCAAGGATGATCAATTAAAACAGGATGCACCTGAGCTCAATTTCGAGTCTCAGAGCAAAGGGTCTGAATACTTATGTAAATAAGGCATTTCAGTCTATTTTTTAATACATTTGCAAAAATGTTTAAAAAAATAATAATTTTGCTTTGTCATTATGGGGTATTGTGTGTGATTATTTATTTTTAAATCCATTTTAGAATACATTTGTAATGTAATAAAATGTGGAAAAAGTCAAGTGGTCTGAATACTTTCCAAAGGCACACAATATCTAGGTCAAATAGGGAAGATGCGTTGTGCCGTGAGGTGTTGCTTTATCTGTTTTTTTAAATCAGGTTTGTTCATTCGAGTAATATGAGATGGAAAGTAGTTCCATGCAATAATGTCTCTATATAATATTGCACACTTTTTTTTAGGACTGTGGACTTTTTTTGACGATTTGAGGACTGTGAAAAGGCCCCTGGTGGCATGTCTGGTGAGGTAAGTGTGTTTGTCAGAGCTGTGTGTAAATTGACTATGCAAACAATTTGGAATTTTCAACACATTAAGGTTTCTTTTAAAAATAAGAAGTGACGCAGTCAGCCTCTCCTCAACTCTTAGCCAAGAGAGATTGGCATGCATAGTATTCATACTGTATTAGCCCTCAGATTGCAATGAAGAGCAAGACGTGCCACGCTGTTCTGGTCCAGAGGCAGATTTACTAGGTCATTCTTTGCAGCACTTGACCACATGACTGGACAATAATCACGATAAAACAAAACTACAGCCTGCAGTACTTGTATTTTTTTGAATGTGGTGCCAAAAATCAGCAGTGCATTTCTTTATCATGGACAGACCTCTCCCCATCTTTATACCCATAGAATCTATATGTTTTGACCATGACAGTTTACAATCTAAGGTAACATCAAGTAATTGAGTCTCAACTTCATTAGCCACACCATTCATTACTAGATTCAGCTGAGGTCAAGAGCATATGGAATGATTCGTACCAAATACAATGCTCTTAGTTGTAGAGGCCAGTTTATTACAAGCCACCCATTCCAAAACTGACTGCAACTCCTTGTTAAGGGTTTCAGTGACTTCATTAGCTGTGTTTGCTGACATGTACAGTTGAAGTTGGAAGTTTACATACACCATAGCAAAATATATTTAACTCAGTTTTTCACAATTCCTGACATTTAATCAAAGCAAAAAATCCCTGTTTTAGTTCAGTTAGGATCACCACTTTATTAAGAATATGAAAAGTCATATTAACAGTAGAGAGAATGGTTTATTTCAGCTCTTATTTCTTTCATCACATTCAAAGTGGGTCAGAAGTTTACATACACTCAATTAGTATTTGGTAGCATTGCCTTTAAATTGTTGAACTAGGGTCAAACATTTAGGGTAGCCTTCCACAAACTTCTCACAATAAGTTGGGTGAATTTTGGCCCATTCCGTCTGACAGAGCTGGTGTAACTGAGTCAGGATTGTAGGCCTCCTTGCTCGCACACAGTTTTTCAGATCTGCCCACACATTTTCTATAGAATTGAGGTCAGGGCTTTGTGATGGCCACTCCAATACCTTGACTTTGTTGTCCTTGACTTTGTTGTCTTGCCACAACTTTGGAAGTATGCTTGGGGTCATTGTCCATTTAGAAGACCCATTTGCAACCAAGCTTTTTTTATTTATTTATTTATTTTACCTTTATTTAACCAGGTAGGCAAGTTGAGAACAAGTTCTCATTTACAATTGCGACCTGGCCAAGATAAAGCAAAGCAGTTCGACAGATACAACAACACAGAGTTACACATGGAGTAAAACAAACATACAGTCAATAATAAAGTATAAACAAGTCTATATACAATGTGAGCAAATGAGGTGAGAAGGGAGGTAAAGGCAAACAAGGCCTTGGTGGCAAGGTAAATACAATATAGCAAGTAAAACACTGGAATGGTAGTTTTGCAATGGAAGAATGTGCAAAGTAGAAATAAAAATAATGGGGTGCAAAGGAGCAAAATAAATAAATAAATTAAATACAGTTGGGAAAGAGGTAGTTGATAGGGCTAAATTATAGGTGGGCTATGTACAGGTGCAGTAATCTGTGAGCTGCTCTGACAGTTGGTGCTTAAAGCTAGTGAGGGAGATAAGTGTTTCCAGTTTCAGAGATTTTTGTAGTTTGTTCCAGTCATTGGCAGCAGAGAACTGGAAAGAGAGGCGGCCAAAGAAAGAATTGGTTTTGGGGGTGACTAGAGAGATATACCTGCTGGAGCGTGTGCTACAGGTGGGAGATGCTATGGTGACCAGCGAGCTGAGATAAGGGGGGACTTTACCTAGCAGGGTCTTGTAGATGACATGGAGCCAGTGGGTTTGGCGACGAGTATGAAGCGAGGGCCAGCCAACGAGAGCGTACAGGTCGCAATGGTGGGTAGTATATGGGGCTTTGGTGACAAAACGGATTGCACTGTGATAGACTGCATCCAATTTGTTGAGTAGGGTATTGGAGGCTATTTTGTAAATTACATCGCCAAAGTCGAGGATTGGTAGGATGGTCAGTTTTACAAGGGTATGTTTGGCAGCATGAGTGAAGGATGCTTTGTTGCGAAATAGGAAGCCAATTCTAGATTTAACTTTGGATTGGAGATGTTTGATATGGGTCTGGAAGGAGAGTTTACAGTCTAACCAGACACCTAAGTATTTGTAGTTGTCCACGTATTCTAAGTCAGAGCCGTCCAGAGTAGTGATGTTGGACAGGCGGGTAGGTGCAGGTAGCGATCGGTTGAAGAGCATGCATTTAGTTTTACTTGTATTTAAGAGCAATTGGAGGCCACGGAAGGAGAGTTGTATGGCATTGAAGCTTGCCTGGAGGGTTGTTAACACAATGTCCAAAGACGGGCCGGAAGTATACAGAATGGTGTCGTCTGCGTAGAGGTGGATCAGAGACTCACCAGCAGCAAGAGCGACCTCATTGATGTATACAGAGAAGAGAGTCGGTCCAAGAATTGAACCCTGTGGCACCCCCATAGAGACTGCCAGAGGTCCGGACAACAGACCCTCCGATTTGACACACTGAACTCTATCAGAGAAGTAGTTGGTGAACCAGGCGAGGCAATCATTTGAGAAACCAAGGCTGTTTAACTTCCTGACTGATGTCTTGAGATGTTGCTTCAATATATCTACATAATTTTCCTCCCTCATCAAGCCATCTATTTTGTGAAGTGCACCAGTCCCTCCTTCAGCAATGCTCCCCCACAATATGATGCTGCAACCACCGCGCTTCACGGTTGTGATGGTGTTCTTCAGCTTGCAAGCCTCCCCCTTTTTCCTCCAAACATAATGATGGTCATTATGACCAAACAGTTTTATTTTTGTTTCATCAGACCAGAGGACATTTCTCCAAAAAGTACATTCTTTGTCCCCATGTGCTGTTGCAAACCGGAGTCTGGCTTTTTTATGGCGGTTTTGGAGCAGTGGCTTCTTCTTTGCTGAGTGGCCTTTCAGGTTATGTCGATATAGGACTCGTTTTATTGTGGATATAGATACTTGTGTACCTGTTTCCTCCAGCATCTTCACAAGGTCTGTTGCTGTTGTTCTGGGATTGATTTGTACTTTTCGCACCAAAGTATGTTCATCACTAGGAGACAGAATGCGGCTCCTTCCTGAGCGGTCAGACGGCTGCGTGGTCCCATGGTGCATGGTCCCGCCTTAAGCCATTTGGAAATTGCTCCCAATGATGAACCAGATTTGTGGAGGTCTACAATTTTTTTTCTGGGGTTTTGGCTGATTTCTTTTGATTTTCCCATGATGTCAAGCGAAGAGGCACTGAGTTTGAAGGTTGGCCTTGAAATACATCCACAGGTACACCTCCAATTGACTCAAATTATGTCAATTAGCCTATCAGAAGCTTCTAAAGCCATGACATCATTGTCTGGAATTTTCCAAGCTGTTTAAAGGCACATTCAACTTAGTGTATGTAAACTTCTGACCCACTGGAATTGTTATACAGTGAATTATAAGTGAAATAATCTGTCTGGAAACAATTGTTGGAAAAATGTCTTGTGTCATGCACAAAGCAGATGTCCTTACCGACTTGCTCTAACTATAGTTTGTTAACAAGAAATTTGTGGAGTGGTTGAAAAGTTAGCTTTAATGGCTCCAACCTAAGTGTATGTAAACTTCCGACTTCAACTGAATATGGTTGAATCATCTGCATACATGGACACACAGGCTTTGTTTAATGCTAGTGGCAAATCATTGGTAAATATAAAAAAAGAATAGAGGGTCTAGAGAGCTGCCCTCCGGCACACCACACCCTATATGTTTAACATTAGATAGGCTTCTATGAAAGCAAACCCCTCTGAGTTATTTTAGATAGATAGCTCTGAATCCACAATATGGCAGAGTTTGAAAAGCCGTAAGATGTAAGTTCTCAGCAACAGTTTATGGTTAATAATATCAAAGGCTGCACTGAAATATAACAGTACAGCTCCCACAATCATCTTATTATCAATTTATTTCAACCAATCATCAGTCCTTTATGTCAGTGCAGTACATGTTGAGTGCCCTTCTCTATAAGCATGCTGAAAGTCTGTTGTCAATTTGTTTACAGAGAAATAGCATTGTATTTGGTCAAACACCATTTTTTCCAACAGCTTACTAAGAGCTGGCAAGGTCTGCTGTTAGAACCAGTAAAGTCTGATCTACCACTCTTGGGTAGCAGCATGACTTTGGCTTCCCTCCAGGCCTGAGGACAAACACCTTCCTCTGGACTCAGATTAAATATATGACAGATAGATGACTCTATGGCCACTCCTATCATCCTCAGTAGCTTTCCATCTAAGTCGTCAATGCCAGAAGGTTTGTCATCATTGAACGACAAAAAAAAGATCCACCTCTCCCACACTAACTTTAAATAATTGAAACTTACAATGCCTTTCTTTCATTATTTAATTTGTTTTAATGCATGAATACGATGGCTCACTGTTCGCTGTTGGCATTTCCTGCCTAAGTTTGCCCACTTTGACAATTAAGAATAGGAAATATAGATTAGCCTAATTATTTTACCTGAGCATGACCCCAAAACTAAGGACTTATTATGCAGCCCTACACTGTTGTCATGGGTAACTGATTGGGCTCATGGATTCGAGTTCATCACGGAATGGCATGCTTTGAGCACAACTGAAAAGTGCTATTTACATGTGTAAAATGAATGTCATATGCTGCATTTGCTATAGGCCTATTGTATACCTTTTTGTTGGTGACACTTTGATATTTCAATAATATGCAGCTGTTTAAAGGGCAAATCCACAGATGAAATAATAATGGTTGCCCCGCCTCTGTTTTGGCAAAAAGCTGAGGGATGGGCTTGGAGAAATGTAACAACTCTCAGATTAAGACATAGCTATGGATACATGGGACTGACGATCCTTATGTTTGGGTTCTCATGGAGTGTGACAGTTGAACTAAGCTCATGAGGAATTTATTATATCATATTCTTCAAGAATCAATGGAAATATATATATAATTTACAAGTCTAAAAATGGATGTAGCAACTACAGATTGCCCCGTTAAGTCTATCAAAAGTGGGCAAGTTTGAGGATGGATTTTTTTGTTATTAACATGAATTAGATTGCCAAGAGTGGGCAAAGCTGTCAAGGCAAAGTGTGGCTACTTTGAAGAATCTCACATATATTTTGATTTGTTGGGTTACTACATGAATCCATATTTGTTACTTCATAGTTGTAATGTCTTCACTGTTATTCTACAATGTAGAAAATAGTACAAATTAAGAAAAAGTTAATGAGTAGGTGTGTCCAAACTTTTGACTGGTACTGTAAATGTACACTGTAGCAACACCTCCCATTTAAGCGTTCCTGTCTCTTCTATAGATGTTATATCCTTGTATTGCTATTGCTGTACCGCAGAATAACTGATGAATTTACAAACGTTCAACACCGGTTGAATATGGCCGGTGTCAGTAAATGTTGGCAAAAAAGCATAATTCAATTGTTGCCAGGAGCACAGTTACAGTCACCAATGCTCTGGATAACATGAAAACATCCTAATCAACTCTGCCAGAGAGAGCAAAATGGTCAAAGTTTGGGTCGGGGCTCAAGCTTAAGATGATTCTTATGGCATTGTACACGGTCAGTGTGAACCAGATTGACTTGACACAACGGGCCAAGCAAGCTATACAAACAAAACGGAAACAACACAGGACGTCTTATTTAATGAAAGGGATTGCAGTCTGCTGTGAAGCATTCCTCCATGTAAGTGTCTAGCTACATTTTCATATACTATACCTTTCTAATTTTGTCAGAAAGTTGTTTTAATTTGAAGTTAAAACCTCTCTAGGGTATATGGGACGTTAGCGTCCCATCTGGCCAACATCCAGTGAGATTGCAGAGAGCCAAATTCAAATACAGAAATACTCATTCTAAAAATTCAGAAAACAAAAACATATTTTACATAGGTTTAAAGATTAACTTCTTGTGAATCGAACCACGGTGTCAGATTTTTAAAATGCTTTACGGCGAAAGCATACCTTACGATTATTTGAGAACATAGCCCAGTTGACAAATTATTACAAACAGTAACCAGCCAAGCAGAAGTGTTACAAAACTCAGAAATAGAGATAAAATTAATCCCTTACCTTTGATGATCTTCATATGGTTGCACTCTGAAGACATTCATTTACTTAATAAATGTTCCTTTTGTTCGATAAAGTCTCTTTATATCCAAAAACCTCTGTTTTGTTTGTGCGTTTTCTTCAGTAATCCACAGGCTTAAACGCAGTCAAAACAGGCAGAATAAAATCCAAATTGTATCCGTAAAGTTCATAGAATCATGTCAAACAATGTTTATATTCAATCATCAGGTTGTTTTTAGCCTAAATGATCTATAATATTTCAACCGGACAATAACGTCGTCAATATAAAAGGTAAACAAGAAATGCACTCTCTCGGGATTGCGCATGAAAAAGCTCTGTGACATGTCAGGGTCCACTCATTCAGACTGGTCTTACTCCCTCATTTATAAGAATACAAGCCTGAAAACTTTTCTAAAGACTGTTGACATCTAGTAGAAGGCATAGGAACTGCAAATTGAGTCCTAAGTCAATTGATACTGTAATGGCATTGAATAGAAAACTACAAAACCACAAAAAAATACTTCCTGAATGGATTTTTCTCAGGTTTTCGCCTGCCAAATCAGTTCTGTTATACTCACAGAAACTTTAGAGTGTTTTCTATCCAAATCTACCAGTTATATGCATATCATATCTTCTGGGCCCGAGTAGCAGGCCGTGTAATTTGGGCATGCTTTTCATCCAAAACTCTGAATGCTGCCCCCTACCCTAGAGAAGTTAACAGGTTACTATTAGCTAGCTAGCGGATGTTAGCTGGCTGGCTCGCTAGCTGACATTACGTTTATGATCTGTGTGTAGTAATGTTCTCAGAATATTTTTTCGCATTGCCAGTTATAGCCTAATGTTAGCCAGCTAACTACCTAACATCGAACCTATTTGGTTAACTTTAGCTAGATATGACAATCGGTTTGTATTGCTATTACTTTATGCATTAGGATTATGATTTGTTGTTTAGATAGCATGTCTAAACAAAAGACTCCACTTCACCAGATGATTACATGACCCATCAAGTTAGCCAGGTCTATCTGACGGCTATCTATTGTATAATAATGCCAAAATATTTGTATCTGGAATTTCTCTTTCAGCATCAGTAGGACACTCCTTCACCAGTCACACAAGGAAAATGGTCTAATGCCTCCAGTCAAAAAGAGAGCTGGCCCAAGCAGGCACAGGTTACACCTGAAGCATGAGGACTTGCAGCAAGTTGTGAACTTCATCAACAACTATGCAAAGGATAATGCAATGGTATTACGAGGATGCCACCCAGGACACAAACACTTGATGGAAAGCTGCCACCATCCCATATGAGAAAAGCAGCGGTGTGGCATCTCTACAAGGAATCGATGACAAAACTTGGTATGTAAAGCATAAACACATTTTGGTTATTTAATTTACCTCCAACATGAGTGGCGCTCCTTTTATTGATCTCACATCATTTTTTTTGTAATTTTCTGTTTTACAACTTTGATGCTCTGGAGCCTGGTGTCATTGTCGACAAGGAGCATTTGGACTCAAGTCGGAACCAGGTTTCAGCTGCTGCGCAACACTGAAATCCTTTCTCCCAAAGATGGTCTTTCTGTACAAGCATCACCTGGACTGGACACAGCTAGACAAATATCTTTGAGAAGATCAGGGAATTTTGTGACGAAGAGGCTATGGACGTCACATGCCCTGCAGCAAAGTCAAGGGCAGGACAGAAACAGGCTCTCCGATTATATATTATCTTGTTTATGCGTGGTTTGGACGGACCAGTTCATTACCGGGGGTGAGTTCCCAGTCATCAGCACTCTCTTCAGTACCTCTATTCAAATGACTCTCTCCTAACACACAACATATGTTGCTGCTATTTTTTTTATTCTGCTGCTCAGCCGTTTGACCCCTGATTGTATGCTCTTGTACATACTGTATATTATTTTCTTCATATTGGCACTCTGTTTTTTGATATTGGTACTATGCAAGTAATCATTTCACTATACCGTTTAAACTTTCTGTAGAGACCCATCCACTTAGCAAGATGTGGCTGGAGGTTATAGCATTTATTTCACATGACCCATCAATCAAGTGTGTCTGGGTAAGCATCATCTAATATTTATATCATATTTTTATCTGGATATTTTGTTTACCTGGAACGTTTTCTTATTTTAGGCTACTACGTTTACCACTTTTAGTCTTAATCTTTACTATACTACTCACTGTTTAGCACAAAACAGCCTACCTAGCTGACCGCCAGGTCGCAGTTGTAAATGAGAACTTGTTCTCAACTAGCCTACCTGGTGAAATAAAGGTGAAATAAAAAAATGATTAAATAAACATGACCTCACATGTGAATCCTTAAAGAGATGGGTGGGGTTGGCTTAAGAGGGTGTGAACAATGCTGAATGGGTGTAGACAAAGAAGAGCTCTCCAGGAGGTACCAAAATATTCAAAGGCCATTTTCTCAAAACTGAGGTTACTTTAAACTATCAACTTTCAAAGCAGAATTACTTTCCCATTGTTCCTCAAATGCAGTGTATGATATACCATTTTGTATTTATGTTTCTCTGCTTTTATCCAATGTAAAAAACACAATCTCAAATGTTTCTACATAAGACCGAATCAAGATGGTCGGTCACGTATGGAAAAGAAAAAACAAAGCAAACAAAATAAAAAAAAACATTCTGCAGTCCATTAATCAGTTGGTGTGTGTGTGTGTGTGTGTGTGTGTGTGTGCGCCGCTGCGGGGTTGAAGCTTTGAACCCATAGGCTTGCCTCTCTCATCCCTTCCAGGCTTTTTGGAGGGAGGGTGGGTAAATGAGCCTGTCATAGTGGATGTAAGCCATGTCCCCAAGCACTCTGGCAGCTTTCATGGCTGGGATAAGTTATTTTCTCTTCGGGTGCACAACTTCAGGATAGTCCTTGTTCCTCTCAAGTTCTTGGCTCTTTCCAGAACAGCTACCTTGTCCTTGAACCTGAGCACGATCGGCCTGGGCCGGTCACCTGGGCCAGTGGTGGGTTTTCCCAATCTTGTGGGAGTGCTCCACCTCAATCTTCCTGTGGTCCATCTTCAGTTTCTCCAAGATCATTTCCCTCACGTTGTCTTCAAATTTGGTCCAGGTTTCAATTTCGTCCAAAACAATGTTTTTCCACATTTAATTGTCCCTTGAGTCTGATTTCTCTGTCATTGTTATCATGGATTCACATAAAGAACTTATGTCCTCCCTGAGTGACTTACAGATTGCTGTCATCTTGCCGTTTTCCTGCTGACACTAAATCGAGTTGACCCCAGGAGAACTGCAAACTGTTCTTCGGGTCCTGGACCTCTCTGGTCATGTAATCTATAATTTTATTAGATGACTCCACCAGTATTTGGACAAAACACTTGAAGCTATTTTCTTGTTTTAACAACTGCTTGTAGAACTATTTTTGTTTATTTAAAAGATCCTTCAACTGTGAGAGAGAGACACCACTGTCCTTTACCATGGTATTTGTCATGGTAAAAATGTAAGCTATGCTGTTACTCCTCACAGTTCCAGACAGGGCAAGTAGCAAGAAACAGCAGGGATATAGACAGTCACAAGTCCGAGACAAGCTGCGTTCAAGCCCTCAAGGAAACCCCGCCAGCTTGATAGCCTAGCTGCCACTGTAAGCTGCCTATCTGCTATGGCAAGCAGCTGGCATATGGCAGTGGTTCCAGCAACTGATGCCAACCATGTTGCAGGATCCAAACTCAAAAGGTAACTAGTTACCAAACCTTTTCAATAAAACACTTTTTCAGAGACTTTCAAAACAACAAACAGCTCTCCCTCGTTCTGCATTCAATAGGAAGTGAGATTGTTGATCACATTCTTTATATTATGTAGATACTAGGCCTGCAAGAATACTCCCTGTTTGGGATGTCATAATGCCTGGAGAAGTATTTATCCAAGGAACAACATCGGTATAGCAATCTACTGCTCTGCACAGCGTGACTGCAATGTAGGTGACCTGGAACACCACCATATATATATAGAAACATCAAGGATTGTCGTAGCCGAGGCTGTGGCTGTGGCGTGAAAGGCAGTTTAATTATTACCAGCCGTAAGAGAGAGAACAAAGGCCCTGGTGGCTCCACTGAAATATTATTATACAGCCACTCAAATATTATTATACAGCACACAACGTGGGCCAGCTATTAACCCAGGGCTGTTTGTAGCCACCGCACAAAGGCCAGAGATGGGTGTATGTTTGTTAGGCAATGTATGTGTGAAGTGTTCTGGATGATAAGAATGCAAATGATTAGGGTGTCCAATCAAAAACGCATCTTTTGACCAATGGGTAAAATAATAAATATGTTAATTGTGTAGATAGTCCTCTGAGAAAACAAATGGTCCAACGTCATGTCTCTATCATAATCCGTTCAAAACGTATTGTAGTTATTAACCCTTGTAGGATGGTAAAAAATTAGGGCAACTAAATCAATGGCCAGAGAAAAAAAAGTGGTTAAAAATCTGGAAAATAGCTTGCGTCTGCTAGACTGCATGCTGTGCGAGAATTAAGAATACCTCACAGGCTTATCATTGAACTCATCATCTCTCTTCTCAAATCCGGAGGACATAAAACAGAGGTAAGATAGATTTCGATTTTGAGATATGACATGTAAATGTGAAGTTCCTGTTATTTTTCGAAGACTTCGAAACACAAACCAGCTTATCTGTGAAATGTCAATAGAACACTGAGCAAGATTTTTATTTATTTTCAAAGCATTTTCCATTTAATTCAACTCGTGTCAGGTTTATTTAGTTATTTGCAAAAACAACTTGAAGTCAACGACTTAAAATTCTCAAAAAGTTATACGAGAACTTATTATCAGATGTATTATCTTATGGAATCCAACTTTTGGGATATAATGTGAATGATCTGTGGCAGACTGGCTCGATTTGGTCTTACGTAGCAAAATTTGAAATTGTGTTTTTTTTTTGCATTGGCTAAAAGTAGAGACTCAGAGCTAGAAAAGGGTATATCATACACTACAGTTGAGGAACAATGGGAAAGTAATTCTTTGAATGTTGATAAACTTGTAACCTCACTTTTGAGAAAATTTAATATTTTGGTACACCTACTGGAGAGCTCTTTGTCTACACCGATTCAGCATCTTCACACCCTCTTAAGCTTTAGACCCACCCATCTCTTTAAGGATTCACATGAGGCCATATACTAAACAACCAAAGATTTCAAGGCTAAAGGCTGGTTTATACTACAAGTGTGTTTGTAAATTCAATATGGAATGCCAGAGTGTGCTCTGGGTGTTCATAAAGATGTCAGATTGTCCATTTGTAAATTGTGTGAGTGTTCAGAGCCCACACCGGATGCTCTGGCCGAGGAGTAGGGTTGATCCGAGCGTTCTAACCTAACAACTGCAGTCAAGCACCCAAGCTAACTGGCTAATGTTGGCTAGCTTGCTAAGTACTTAGAGACACAAATGAGAGAAATGCTCACTCTGACCATTTTACTCAGAATAGCAGAACTTGTTAGGCTGTTTTTATGTTATCCGGAGTGTTGGTGACTGGAACTGTGCTGCTGGCAACAATTTAATTATGCTTTTTTGCTAATGTTTACTGACACCGGCCACATTCAACGGGTGTTGAGCGTTCGTAAATTGGTCAGTTATTCTGCACTCTGGCACACTCAGACAAGAGTGCTTTGAAATCGGAGTAGATCGACGTAGGTGGTAAATTCACTCTGGCTATCGACAGTTGTCACAGTAACATCATGAACATTCTATTGAAATGGTTACTTGCATAGTGGAGTCTTTTGTTTAGACATGTAGCTAGCTAGGTAAACAATTAACCATAATCCCAACTCATAATGTTACTACCCTGCATGAATCTGCAGGTAGCCAACCAGGTTCAATGTTAGCAATGCAAATGAGGAGATAGGAATAATATTACCACACAGATCATACACATAACGTTAGCTAGCGAGCCAGCAAGCTAACGTTAGCTAGCTAGCTAATAGTAAACTAACTTCAAATGAAAACAACTTTGACAAAATTAGAAATGTGTCAAATCAAAAAATTTAGCTAGCTAGACTATCTTACCAGTGTACATGGATGGACGCTTCTCCCTCTTTGTCATGGATGCCATGCTTGCCCTTTGTTTGAAAATGTAACAGTAGTCTGGAGACAGCTGTTCTATACAACAGCCTTGCGTGCATTTTCTTTCCAAATCTGTCTGCATATTTTCAATCAAACACCAGCATTTTCTCCATCTCCTTAGCTATCATAATCTAAATCCACTGATTTCAAAACTCGGTCCACCAGAAAGTGCTGTCTTTTTCCATGGCTAGACCAACTAGGCTCGTAATTTAACAATTTTATTAGTATTTACAGATGGCATAAACATTTCATGAAAATTCACATGTTCCAAAAGGCATTTCTGTCTAAAAACATATCTATATATTTTGTAAGTTTGTTCAAATAGCTCTCCTGTGAAGTAATGACACGTGACATACAGCTAGTTTCCTGAAACGAGTCACATACAGTACCAGTCAAAAGTTTGGACACACCTACTCATTCAACGAGTAGGTGTTTCCAAAATCAAATTAGCATAATACAAACATTCCCATCAAAATCAGTCTGTTTAATCTAGAGATATCTAGAGCTACAGCGATGTTTGTCAGACCATGAGACATCCTGAAAATCGTCCTTTTAATTGTTTTATTTCAACTTTATTTAACCAGGTAGGCAAGTTGAGAACAAGTTCTCATTTACAATTGCGACCTGGCCAAGATAAAGCAAAGCAGTTCGACATACAACAACACAGAGTTACACATGGAGTAAAACAAACGTACAGTCAATAATACAGTAGAAAAATAAGTCTATATACAATGTGGGCAAATGAGGTGAGATAAGGGAGGTAAGGCAAAAAAAAGACCATGGTGGCGAAATAAATATAATATAGCACTAGAATGGTAGATTTGCAGTGGAAGAATG
Organism: Oncorhynchus mykiss; assembly: GCF_057628025.1. Classification (NCBI taxonomy): domain Eukaryota; kingdom Metazoa; phylum Chordata; class Actinopteri; order Salmoniformes; family Salmonidae; genus Oncorhynchus; species Oncorhynchus mykiss. The sequence continues at coordinate 32,315,088 of NC_143025.1, forward strand.
TGCAAGGTAGAGATATAAATAATGGGGTGCAAAGGAGCAAAATAAATAAATACAGTAGGGTATAGGTAGTTGTTTGGGCTAAATTATAGATGGGCTATGTACAGCTGGTGCTTAAAGCTAGTGAGGGAGATAAGTGTTTCCAGTTTCAGAGATTTTTGTAGTTCGTTCCAATCATTGGCAGGAGAGGCGGCCAAAGGAAGAATTGGTTTTGGGGGTGACCAAAAGCGCTTGCTACAGGTGGGTGCTGCTACGGTGACCAGCGAGCTGAGATAAAGGGGGACTTTACCTAGCAGGATGTTGTAGATGACCTGAAGCCAGTGGGTTTGGCGACAGGTATTTTTTTTTTTAAATGTTTACCCCTTTTTCTCCCCAATTTCGTGGTATCCAATTGTTGTAGTAGCTACTATCTTGTCTCATCGCTACAACTCCCGTACGGGCTCGGGAGAGACGAAGGTTGAAAGTCATGCGTCCTCCGATACACAACCCAACCAAGCCGCACTGCTTCTTAACACAGCGCGAATCCCAGCCGGAAGCCAGCCACACCAATGCGTCAGAGGAAACACCGTGCACCTGGCCACCTTGGTTAGCGCACACTGCGCCCAGCCCGCCACAGGAGTCGCTGGTGCGCGATGAGACAAGGACATCCCTACCGACCAAGCCCTCCCTAACCCGGACGACGCTAGGCCAATTGTGCTCCGCCCCACGGACCTCCCGGTCGCGGCCGGTTACGACAGAGCCTGGGCGCGAACCCAGGGACTCTGATGGCACAGCTGGCGCTGCAGTACAGCGCCCTTAACCACTGCGCCACCCGGGAGGCCCCGACGAGCATTTTCTATGAAAATGTCTGTAGTAGCCGAACTGTTTGGCCTACAATATGGCCAATTAAAATGACCATTCTAAGGAAAGACTCTCATGAACACGGTACTGCCGATCTGTCAACCTCTGTAGCATCCAAACACTTTGGGCTTCACACTAATATGACCCTTCTATGGAAAGGTGAGACTCTCATGAACATGCCAGTTGTTTTGCTTTAGGATAACAAAGCTGAGTTAGAGAAAACATTTAAAAAGTCCATATACAGTATATTGTGAGTCGCCCATTCATTAGAAACTTTTTTTATATGATTTTTAGGCCATATCACCCAACCCTAGTTACACTGACTGAATAGACCAGCAATCAGCACAGAAGTACAGATTTTAATATAAAATATATTAATATACATTTTTTATGTTTTGAGTTTGATTAGGTTTTATTATGTTCAGTTTTAGACACAACAGGACAACATTATTACAATATATTGAAACTATAATAAACTGCGATTGTCTTCATTCTCATTGTTCATTCAGCAGATTGGACTAGTAGCTAGTGCTGAAAGCCTTGAAAAGGGGCCAGGGATGGTTGGTTCTATAGCTCTGTGACCCATTTAGATGTCCCACAGAGGATTGCCCTAAATCCATGCTAAATAATCATATTGATTATTAATAATGCCATTCATTCACGTAATCTCTACTCCGTTCTCACAGAACATTTCTCAGAGCTCATGTTTTATATAATTCCTTTTTGCACGCTCGAGAGTCTTTACAGTCACCTGTTATATACCTAGGTATAAAAGTTAAATTGTTATGAACACACCCTTCTGTCTGTCTCCAACGGTTTGAACAGCATGCTAGCCTGTCCACTTTGTTCAGATGTTTATATGAAGTGGCCCAACTTATTTCTCAGAACGAGAATGAGTTGCCAAATCCTCATATAATTTTTTTTTTTTATGGTCTTTGCACATTTAACAAACACAGACTATACAGCTAGTATAACAGTCTGTGGCTTAAATTCTGCTAGTGGTACATGGTACCGCAATGCTGTGCTCAACAGAAACTGATCATTAATTTTCCAGAATCAATGTTAATTGATACTCCCGTTTCAGTAGGGTCTGCTCTTCACACAATGTCGGTTCTCCTCTATTACAGTAAAATAACATCTCAATGTGTTTTTGTGTCCATATGAGCTGTTGGACCAAATCTCAAATGCAAATAGTGAGTTGAAAGAGAGAAAGAAGAGACATTTAATTTGAGTTATTCTGAGTGGCAGGAGGAGGAACTTGGTGTGTGAGTCTAAATGGGAGGGTGCACAGTCACAACAAAAGGAGTGAAGGAGATGAGACCAAAAGACAACATGAGAACAAACGGCCATAAACTAAAACTAAAAAAAAACTTGATTCTTGCAATACAGGCATTTGGAATATTGTGTTTTAAACATACAATCGAATGTACATAATTAATTTGATATATCGCCCAGCCCTAAGTGTGACATTACTATGCAACTACTACTACAGCTACTTCTAAAGATCTAAAGGTCTGTCTCGATTGCACCGGTCTTTTTGAGTGACACATCCAGAGACTGTTTAACCTACAGTGTCAGACCTACCGCAGTGTTTAGACAGTCTCTTCACTCTCCCTCTCGGCTCAGAGGAGATACTGTACTGTTGTATGCTTGATGAGGTTTGGGAACTCCCCAACCTAATCTGTCTAAAGCATTCCACCAGTCCCATTCAGAGGAGAGAGAGGGATCGGGGGGGGGGGGGGGGGGGGGTGTAAGTAAGTGAGTGAGTGAGTGAGAAAAGAGAGTGTAGTGTTTCTCAGAACATCTGTTCAGCCACTATACCCATTAGGACACCGGAGCCATAGAGATGATGCGCCTTCGCTGGCACTGCAACTATGCTAATGTGGGGATGGCCCTCACTTCGTGATTTCTCCCAACTTTGAATACACTTGAAGGCAGAGGGAGTGAGGGAAGGAGGGAGAGAGGAGGAGGGGAGGAAGTAACTGGTCCACTTTGAAACTTGTCTGCGAGCCATCCCCAAAAGCATCTTCAAAGTGTGGAAGCATGAAGTGATAAACTTTACAATCTCCCCTTGGGTGCTGACTAAAAAAGGTTTTTGGCCCTAATTAACCCACATACAGTATTGCCCCTCCTACGGGTATGACTGTCAACAATGGCTTTCATACAGGCGCTGGGGGGACGCAAAGCCTTTGTGAAATAATAATATGTCTGCAGATCTACAGCTCCTCTCCTATTCGGATGTCTTACACATCAACACCCAAAGAAAAGCTGCTATGTTATGCAAAGGAATAGTAAGAGGTGTGGGCGAGATTTGGTTGGGGGGGGGGCACCCCAACTCGCGGGAAAAATGTTTTAGTGTCCCCCATTTGGCAGCTAAGAACCTGATGTTGCTGTTTGTTTAATGATATTTCCACAATATGAGGTTGAAATAACACTCAGAAATGGTGAAAAAGTTAATACCATTTTTGTGTACGAGCAGTTTGAAAAGAAATCCTGGAATTTCTGCCTTTGGCCGACATCATGATGTCACAATGTAATCTGATTATAATAGTAGAAGGGGGTGGGCTCTAGACTGTCTTTTCAGCCATTCGAGGCTGTGTATGTAAATATCTTTGACCAGACATTTCAAGACCCAAAAGAGGCAAATATTTTCATTAAATGAACACAGTGATTTATTATATATGCACTATGATCATACTATGGATCATTTAGCTATTTGTTTTGGATTTTTAGGATATGTGTGTGACCCATTTCAGGAAATTATGCGAATACAGTGGGGCAAAAAAGTATTTAGTCAGTCACCAATTGTGCAAGTTCTCCCACTTAAAAAGATGAGAGAGGCCTGTAATTTTCATCATAGGTACACTTCAACTATGACAGAGAAAATGAGAAAAAAAGTCCAGAAAATCACATAGTAGGATTTTTTATGAATTTATTATTTACCTACGATGAAAATTACAGGCCTCTCTCATCTTTTTAAGTGGGAGAACTTGCTCAATTGGTTGCTGACTACATACTTTTTTGCCCCACTGTATGTTGCGGGTCACTAATTCAATTATTAAAAATTAATTTAAAATTATTAAAATTACAAGCCAAGTTGATTTAGCCAGAGAAAAAATTAGCAACCTTCCCGCTAGCCATGATTGGCTGAGATAATGAGTGGGCTGGACATGCCGAGGGATGAGTTTGGATTGGTCTGCCATATAGCGCACTTCTGTCTATTTGAGCTGGTCATTATGTCCAGGTAATCCTTCCTAACGCGGCTTTTATATATAATGTATTGCGTAGTAAAATTGCATAAGTGATGCTCTCCACTTTCTGGAGGGCCGAGTTTTGAAATCAGTGGAATTTGAGTATGATAGCTAAGGAGATGGAAAAAACACCTGTTTCCGGATTACATCTTCAAACTAAGGGAAACCATGGCATCCGACAAGAGACACGTCCATCCATGATGTATACGGGTAAGATAGTCTATCTAGCTACATTTTCAGATATTACACGTTCCTAATTGACAGAAAGTGGTTTCATTTCAAGTTAGTGTATTATTAGATAGCTAATGTTAGCTGGCGGGCTTGCTAGCTAACGTAAAGTGTGTGATCTTATTATTCATATTGCAGAGCCATTTGGTTGACTAGTTTAGCCTAATGTTAGCTAGCCTTCATTGTTTACCTAGCTAGCTAGCATAATTAAATTGTTGCCAGCAGCACAGTTAGTCTCCAACGCTCTATATAACATTAAAACAGCCTATGCAGCTCTGCTAAGGCGAGGAAAATGGTCAGAGTGGGGTGTTCTGTCATTTGTGTCTGGAAGAAGCTAGCACGCTAGCCAATGTTTGCCAGTTAGCTTGGGTGCTTGTCTGCCGTTGTGAGGTCAGAATGTTCGGATCAACTCTACTCCTCAGCCAGAGCATCCAGTGTACACTCTGAACGCTCCGAGAGTGAAATGCTCTGAATATACGAATGGACAATCTGACAGCATAGTTGCAGTCACCAACGCTCTGGATAACATAACAGCCTAACCAGCTCTGCTAGATATAGTAATGTTCAGTGAGCTGTTCTCTCACTTGTTTCTGGAAGTAGCTAGCAAGTTAGCTTGGGTGATTGACTGCTGTTAGTACAGAATGCTCAGATCAACCCTTAAAGAGATGGGTGGGGATAAAGCTTTAGGATCGGCCCCATTTTTAAAGTTTTCGCCTAAAATGACATACCCAAATCTAACTGCCTGTAGCTCAGGCCCTGAAGCAAGGATATGCATATCCTTGGTACCATTTGAAAGGAAACACTTTGACCTTTGTGGAAATTGAAAGGAATGTAAGAGAATATAACACAATAGATCTCGTAAAAGATAATAGAAAATTTGTATTTATTTTATTTTTTTTGTATTTTTCTTGTAACATCATCTTTGAAATGCAAGAGAAAGGCCATTATTCCAGGCCAGGTGCAATTTATATTTTGGCCACTAGATGGCAGTCGTGTATGTGCAAAGTTTTAGACTGATCCAAATGAACCATTGCATTTTTGTATCAAGACTGCCCAATTGTGCCTAATTTGTTTATTAATAACTTTTCATGTTCAAAATTGTGCACTCTCCTTAAACAATAGCATGGTTTTATTTCACTGTAATAGCTACTGTAAATTGGACAGTGCAGTTAGATTAACAAGAATGTAAGCTTTCTGCCAATATCCGATATGTCTATGTCCTGGGAAATGTTCTTGTTACTTACAACCTCATGCTAATCACACTAGCCTACGTTAGCTCAACCATCCCGCGGACAGGATACCGTGAACAATGCTGAATGGATGTAGACAAAGAAGGGCTCTACAGTAGTAGTATTAAAAAATCAAAGGACATTTTCTCAAGTGAGTTTACAAGTTTATCAACTTTCAAAATTACTTTCCCATTGTTCCTGAACTGTAATGTATGATATGCCATTTTCTAGCTCGGAGTCTGTATTTTCATCCAATGTAAAAAAACACAATTTCATATGTTGCTACATGAGACTGTATTGAGCTGGTAGATTGCTAGCATGCTAACTAAGATTTTGAAAGTCCAATCAAAGCTACTGTAGATTTGTTATTTTACCTCATATTACCTGTGGCCAATGACCTTGAGCCTTCATGGATAGGCACTTCTAATGTAACTCTATGGCAGCACCCAAGGGGCTTGAATTTTCTAGCTCTACTTGTAGATTTCGCGGTGATGTAGTGTCCCCATGAGTGACAGAACACTGAGCCAATCACAGCGCAACTAGAGAACATTACCATTACACATTCTGCTGGCTGCCCCACCACCACATAAAGCACTGAGCTAGGCTGAAACACCTGCATTTTGGAGATACCTAATTCAAGAAAACAGAAAAGAGACCAAGTTTGTATGAATCTAGTATTTCTCTCATTGATCAAATCCCAAACCTCAGCCTGGTCTGCATGATCTGCTTTGCAATTGTTCCTCAAAGTCTCACAAATGACACAGCGAGTGGCACAGTGGTCTAAGGCACTGCATTTCAGTGCAAGAGGTGTCACTGCAGTCCCTGGTTCGAATCCTGGCTGCATCACATCTGACTGTGATTGGAGGTCCCATAGGGTGGTGCACAATTGGCCCAGCGTTGTCTGGGTTTGGCCGTGGTAGGCCGTCATTGTAAATAAGAATTTGTTCTAAATTGACTTGCCAAGTTAAATACAATAAAAAAATGTCTCTGGGTTTAGAAACTCTATGATTTGGTAAAGTGGATGATAGCAGTGATTGTGAGGGACCATATACATTTGACAGTCACAGGACAGAACTTCAAATATGGCACGTCAAGGGAACTTTACAGTTCAAATGGGTTAAATAGAATAGTATCTGGGCACTGACTATAGGTCTATAGCCTAATATATTATTAACTCCTGCAGAATTGCTATAAAATGTACATTTTGACTTGGGAACAGGAGTGGAGAAACATGATTTCTTTCTTTTAGCATCTTGAGAGAATGTGAATGTGCAGTTAGAACTTTTTACAGTCCCTATCTTTATTAGCATCATAAAAGCTGATAGTATTTTAACGACCACATAAAATATGCATCCAAGCAGAACTGAAATCTCATCAGAAATATGTTGGGTAGTCTCAGCTTTTAATTTCCTTAAAACTGATCAAAATTATTTTAAAAAATGTAAGCAGAGATGAAAGAGAAAAGTTACCAAAGTCAACTAGATTGAAGCATTCATTCTATTGATTTATGACATTATCCTGGTGAACAAGGGTTTATTTAGCCTTCTAGAGGCCTAGGACGACAAGTAATGACAGAAGAGAAGCTGCATGTATCTAATTATAGACTACAAAATAAGTTAACTAACAAATAGCCTACCAAAATGTCAGAAATTATAAGCAGAAACATATCTAAATTAGACATTAAAAAATTGGGTAAAATAAATTGAGTAAAATAAAGTGCATCTTCTGTTTTTGCGGGTTAGGGTTGGCCACAGATTTTGCAGGCCACAGATTTTCACTTTATCACATAGTCAGGCGGTCGCGGATGAGCTATTAGCAATTGCGGGTGAGTGCGGGTGAATAAACCCGTGCGTTACTACTACGTGCAGCGTATAGGATGAGGCGGTTCTGGGTGTGGGAGAGCATCAAAGAGAAGGTTTCCCATTGAAAGCATTTCAAAACCAATATTAAAAAGCAGAGATTCAGTTGTGGTGTTAGAAACAGTGGCAGACAGTGTCAGGTGGTGGAAGACAGAATGAAATATCCTTTCTAATATGGCTGTCACTTTGAGTAATGGACTGTTTGAGTATAGACTGATGCTTTAGGGGACGATAGATGACTGCCTGGCCAGCGGTCTAATACAGTATGAAATCAGAGCGCCATGTAGGCTAGTGGATGCTATTACATGTAAGCTAACATGGACTACAGCTTGTTATTTACTGCTTTGAAGGAATAATTCATTAACTGAACAAACATGTGAAGCTACATTATGTTGGTCAGTGCTTTAGCTTGTATGTTACACATCACATGACTGATTTATCTTTCTGTTTGAAACATTAGGCACAACTCACTGGAAAAGGAAAAACCTGAGTGCTGTTAAAATATGCTTTTTCCCAGTTCTTGCAGCCCCGAATCAATTAGAAATGAGCAATTGGCTCAACCCGAGATATAATGCAGAAGTGTGTGTGTGGGGGCTTAAAGATTTCAATTGAATCTAATCAATTAGTGGAGTGAGTGAGTGAGTGAGTGAGTGAGTGAGTGAGTGAGTGAGTGAGTGAGTGAGTGAGTGAGTGAGTGAGTGAGTGAGTGAGTAAGTGTTCTGCTGAAGGGTTCATTGAAGTAGAGTACTTTTCCATTCTACGTTGAATAAAAAACACAAAATCGATGTAAAACCACAAAAATACCACTTGAATAGTCAATTCTGGAAAGGAATGATAAAAAAACAGTCTTGATTATGGCTATTCAGCTTGTAAAGTTCTCACTTGATTTACCTGCATATCACTGGGAGGCTGGGAGCAGAGCGGGCAAATGCTTCTATAAATCTCAGTAAAGCACACATAGGCCTCTTCTGAAAACGAGAGACAGTGGCCGGGTACAAGCAGGCCCAAAAGGTCCCTCCTAAATGAAGAGCATTAGTTCTGCTGAGTGAATAGTCGTATATATAAAAGTAAAAACTGGGCTAACAGCTATTCCCTTTTAGATACTTGATATGGTGGCAGGTGAAAGACTTGACCAAGTTTGTGTGTCTGTGTGTGTGTATAAAATGAGATATCACTCATTAGGAACACCTTCCTAATATTGAGATGCACCACCCAGCCCTCTTGCCCTCAGAACAGCCTCAATGTGTCAGGGCATGGACTACAAGGTGTCGAAAGCGTTCCACAGGGATGCTGGCCCATGTTGACTCCAATACTTCCCACAGTTGTGTCAAATTGGCTGGAAGTCCTTTGGGTGGTTGGCCATTCTTGATACACATGGGAAACTGTTGAGTTTGAAAAACCCAGCAGCATTGCAGTTCTTCACAAAAACCAGTGCGCCTGGCACCTACTACCATACCTCATTCAAAGGCACTTAAATATTTTGTCTTGCCCATTCACCCTCTGAATGGCACAAACAATACATCTTTCAATTATCTCAAGGCTTAAAAAATCCTTCTTTAACCTGTCACCTCCCCTTCATTTACAAGGATTGAAGTGGATTTAACAAGTGACATCAATAAGGGATCATAACTTTCAACTGGATTCACCTGGTCAGTCTATGTCATGGAAGGCTTAATATTTTGTGTACTCAGTGTGTGTGTGTGTGTGTATTCTACTGAAAGGTTTATTGAGGTAGAGCGCTTTTCCTTTCCACATTGAATAAAAAACAACACCAAATTGATTTAAAACCACATAAAAAGCCCACTTGAATAGGCAGTTATGGGATACATTAGATTTTCTTTAGAGGGTAGATCACCTTTAAAAATTGCAGATAGATTGTGGCATCCATTAATGTAATTGTCTGCATAATTTCCAATCACCCATATATTTTGTAGGGAAATAGAGTACCAGTCAAAAGTTTGGACACACCTACTCATTCAATGGTTTTTATTTATACGTATTTACTATTTTCTACATTGCGGATTAATAGTGAAGACATCAAAACTATTAAATAACACGGTGGGAACCACACATGCAGAGATCTTCTACTATTAAGGCCTGATTCACGCAGTCTCCTCTGAACAGTTGATGTTGAGATTTGTGAAGCATTTATTTGCAATATCTGAGGCTGGTAACTCTAATGAACTTATCCTCTGTAGCAGAGGTAACTCTGGGTCTTCCTTTCCTGTGGTGGTCCTCATGAGAGCCAGTGTCATCATAGCGTTTTTTGTGACTGCACTTGAAGACACTTCCAAAGTTCTTGACATTTTTCACATTGGAAAACATTCATGTCTTAAGGTAATGTTGGACTGTCGTTTCTCTTTGCTTATTTGAGCGGTTCTTGCCATAATATGGACTTGGTCTTTTACCAAATAGGGCTATCTTCTGTATACCAACCCTGTCTCAACACAACTGATTGGCTCAAATGAAGAAGGAAATAAATTCCACAAATTAGGCACACCTGTTAATTTAAATGCATTCCAGGTGGCTGGAGAGAATGCCAAGAGTGTGCAAAGCCATCATCAAGGCAAAGGGTGGCTACTTTGATGAATCTAAAATATATATATAACACTTTTTGGTTACTACACGATTCCATATGTTTTATTTAATTTTGAAGTCTTCACTATTATTAAACAAATGTGAAAAATAGTAAAAATAAAGAAAGACCATGAGTAAGTGTGTTGTAATCCAGAGAAGAAAACATGAATCATCAGTGTACACCTTTGTTTTTAAGCCCTGGATTTCTAGGCCCTTGATATTATTGTTGGATCTGATTTTAATAGATAACATTTTGATAATTAATACATATGCCAATAGTGGATAGCCTGGTTTTACTACTCTTGACAGTTTAATACTTTCTGAGAAGTAGCCATTATTTACTATTTTACACCGAGGGTTACAATCTTAATTGTGGCTATCCAGCTCGTAAGTGCTCAATTGGTTGCATATCACTGGGAGGCTGGGAGAAGAGTGGGCAAAAGTGTCTATAAATCTCAGTAAAGCACACAGGCCTCTTCTGAAAACGAGAGCCAGTGGCCGGGTACAAGCAGGCCCAAAAGGTTCCTCCTAAATAAAAGCATTATTTCTGCTAAGTGAATAGCTGTAAAAATAACCTATGAAACTGGGCTAATAGGTATTCTCTTTACAGTACTTGGTATGGTGGAGGGCGACAGACTTGGGCTACTGTATGTGTGTGTGGTTCGAATCCCCTAGCCAACTAGGTATAAAATCTGTCAATGTGTCCTTGAGCAATGCACTTAACCCTAGTTGCTCTGAATAAGAGAGTCCGCTAATTGAAATCAGCCAAGACCTTATAGACCTCAGCCAAGACCTGGTTCATCCTTGGGAGCAATTTCCAAACGCCATGTTCATTTGTACAAACAATAGTACACAAATATATACACCATGCGACCACGCAGTCGTTATACCGCTCAGGAAGGAGACACGTTCGGTCTCCTAGAGAGGAATGTACTTTGCTGCGAAAAGTGCAAATCAATTCCAGAACAACAGCAAAGGACCTTGTGAAGATGCTGGAGGAAACAGATACAAAAGTATCTATATCCACAGTAAAATGAGTCCTATATCGGCAGAACCTGAAAGGCTGCTCAGCAAGGAAGAAGCCACTGCTCCAAAACCGCCATAAAAAAGCCAGACTACAGTTTGCAACTGCACATGGTGACAAAGATTGTTATTTTTGGAGAAATGTCCTCTGGTCTGATGAAACAAAAATAGAACTGTTTGGCCATCGTAGAACTGATATTGTAGAACTGATAACCATCGTTATGTTTGGAGGAAAAAGGGGGAGGCTGGCAACCATCCCAACCGTGAAGCACGGGGGTGGCAGCATCATGTTGTGAGGGTGCTTTGCTGCAAGAGGGACTGGTGTACTTCACAAAATAGATGGCATCATGAGAAAAGACAGTTATGTGGATATATTGAAGCAACATCAAGATATCAGTCAGGAAGTTGAAGCTTGGTTGCAAATGGGTCTTCCAAACGGACAATGACCCCAAGCATACTTTCAAAGTTGTGGCAAAATGGCTTAAGGACAACACAGTCAAGGTATTGGAGTGGCCATCACAAAGCCCTGACCTCAATCCCATAGAAAATGTGTAGGCAGAACTTAAAAAGCATGTGCGAGCAAGGAGGCCTAAAAACCTGACTCAGTTACATCAGCTCTGTCAGGAAGAATGGGCCAAAAGTCACCCAACTTATTGTGGAAAGCTTGTGGAAGGCTACCCTAAATGTTTGACCCTAGTTCAACAATTTAAAGGCAATGCTATGAAATACTAATTGAGTGCATGTAAACTTCTGACCCACTGGGAATGTGATGAAAGAAATAAAAGCTGAAATAAATCATTCTCTCTACTCTTATCCTGACATTTCACATTCTTAAAATAAAGTAGTGATCCTAACTGACCTAAAACAGGGATTTTTTTACTTGGATTAAATGTCAGGAATTGTGAAAAACTGAGTTTAAATGTAGTTGGCTAAGGTGTATATAAACTGTAAATGTAAAATGAGAAGGTCAGAGAGGGAGAATAACATATTTGGGGATTGACCAGTAACGACAGCATTTACAAGAACACATGCTACCTTTCTTTTTCACCCGTTTCTAATATAATTTTGTTTGTTTTATTGAGGTAAGGTTTGTGACTGTACATTTCCCATCATTGCCTGGAATCATATATTTTTTCAATTACCAAACATTCTTGGAGGCATCTTTCTTTTAATGCCCTAATCAGTCAATCTCTCTGTGTCCTGCTCTCCTCTCCTTTACTATCCTCTCTTCTTTCCTACCTTCTCTCCGCACTTCACATTTTCTATATCTTTCCTATTGTCTTCTTTTCTCTCTGTTGTCCTCTCTCTCCGTCAGGCTCGGATACGAGTTAGGGCCGCTACGCCACTGATCCACCAGTTTGCTCATTATAATAAAATAATGGGCCGTGGGTATACACCACAAAGCCAAGCGTCGGGGAGTAACCGATTTATATGCAATCCGTGACAAGTTAACGGATTATAAAAAACTGTAACCCTTTTCCAGCAAAAAGATTGTACTCAGATTACAGATACTTTCAAATAAAATGATTACTTCTAGGATTACTTTTCAATTCAGAAATGATGTTAATGAAAAAACTGTCACAACATTGTTTTCTCAATGACATTCAAATCAGCATTGAAAAAGGCGTAGGTTTACGTTTTTTCTACCAGAGTGAGTCTGACCACATGTCAAAGACGACTGAAATCAAATGTGTTTGATGAATGGCAGGAAAAGAGCAGGATAGGTTTTGTAGGCTACAGTACAAGCTACTGTATGTATTCCAATGGTGTGACTGCTGTCGACATTCAAAGATTATCCAACTTGAAGAAACGCTTGGACGTAAGGACGACAGCAGTGGTGTAGCCTACAAGTGATACAGATATCACTTACTATTGTTGTCTAAATCAAATAAAATTGTATTGGTCACATACACATATTTAGCTGATTTTATTGCAGGTGTAGCGACATGCTTGTGTTCCTAGCTCCAACAGTGCAGTAGTATCTAAAAAACAATTCACAACAATACACACACATCAAAAGTAAAATAATTGAATTAAGAAATATATCAATATTAGATCGAGCAATGTCGGAGTGGCATTTAATAAATACAGTGGAATAGAATACGGTATATACATACGAGATGAGTAATGCAGTATGCAAACATTATTAAAAAATGACTAATGTTCCATTATTATACTGGCAAGTGATTCCAAGTCTATGTATATAGGACAGCAGCCTCTAAGGTGCATGATTGCGTAACAGGGTGGAAGCCGGCTAGTGATGGCTATTTAACAGTCTGATGGCCTTAAGATAACTGTTTTCAGTCTCTCGGTCCCAGCTTTGATGCACCTGTACTGACCTCACCTTCTGGATGATAACAGGGTGAACAAGCCGTGGCTCAGATTGTTATTGTCCTTGGATAATCTTTTTGGCATTCCTGTGACATTAGGTGCTGTAGTTGTCCTGGAGGGCAGGTGTGCTCCCTCTGCTGTTTCCTGATGTCCACAATCAGATTGATCTACATAGCGCATTGATGTGAATCACACTGCTGCTCTCTCATTTGGCTATTTTGGCCTTATGGATTGTGGTTGTTGTGGATGTCTTTCACAAATGTTTATGTGTATTTTAACCCTATATATATGGTTGAATTTAAAGAAGTTTAAGCTGCCTATCAATAATTTTTTCAGCCAGTGAAAAATGAGCTCTTGCAACAGCTGCATAGGGCGGATTCGTGCCTATGGAATAAAAGTTTGAGGAAGTTCCTCCCATCTAAACTCATCCGTTGTATTGTGCTCCATACTGTCAAAAGCAAGTTTAATTTAAGAAGAGCATGAGTAGGGCTTTTAGTGCTCAATCTAATTCGTGCTGATAAAAAAGTGTTTCAATAGGCCAAACGGACACATGCTCAAACTCGCCCACTTTGATAGACTTCAACAGCTCCAAATGATTGAAATATCAAACAAAAACGTAAACAATATGCCTATAACAAATGCAGCACATGGCATACATTTTGCACATGCAAATAACACTTTTCGGAAGGGCTTAAAGCATGACATTCCATGAGAGCAGCATTTATTTTTCATCTTGAAGCAATGAGCCCAATCAGTCCTCTATGACAAAATAAACAACAGAGTAGGCTAATAAATCCTTCGTTTTTGGGATATGCTCATGTAAAACAATTTGTCTGATCGATATTTCCAAATTATATTCTTGAAGATCAATGGGTATTCAATTAAATGGAATGACTGACAATCTGACAGATTTAGTAGTAGAAAGCAAATGGGTTTGAAGAAGCCTATACATAACCAACCCATAAAGTAAAATGCAAATCCATTTATGGCCAGCTATGCATTGATTTATCCTGCAATAGATATTATTGAATTGGTAATATAAATGTGTCTTCTGATGCCTCTTAAGAGAAATCAAAAAAATAAATCAGACTACGTTACTGAGTTTGTTTAATCCAAAAGTTACGTTACTGATTACAATTAGTAACTGTAACAGATTACATTTAGAAAGTAACCTACCCAACCCTGACAAAACCCCATGTTCTTGCCAAAACCTGCCTGCCTGCTGCCTGTTTGTCCACCGTTTCTTCCTGTATCTCTCTCTTTAAGTCTCTTTGATTCTCTCTTTCTTCTCCTGTCTCCATCTTCTCTTTTTTTTTTATCTCCACTGTGGATATTTGATGTGATAAAATTGATTCAGCCGTGTTTCACGTGTGATTCATTAATTAATTTGTGTGCTTGTTAGCAGCAGGCCTTAAAGAAATCAAATCAAATGTATTTACAGTATATAGCCCTTCTTACATCAGCTGATATATCAAAGTGCTGTACAGAAAATAAGATGTGGGTTCTTTAAGGAAGACACACCCTTGAAGCATCACACGGTCATTTGAACACGGTGGCATCTCACATGTCTCATCTGATCTATGAAAATATCTCAGGAGCAGATGAACAGGCCATTGAGAAATCCGCATCAGTTATTGATGTCTTGTGTGTGTGTGTGTGTGTGTGTGTGCGTGCGTGTCTGTGCAAATCTGTGTACGGGTTTGTGGGATTACGTGTGTGTTTGCCAGTGTTTGTGTGAGCTTTATTATGCTCTCACCAATCTGCATTGCTTCTATTATAGGCCTCTAAATAGCGAGGAGACGGTCAGACAGTGGCTTGCGAAAGTATTCACCCTCTTGGCATTTTTCCAATTTTGTTGCCTAACAACCTGGAATTAAAATTTATTTTTTGGGGAGGGGGTTGAATCATTTGATTTGCACAACACGCCTACCACTTTGAAGATGCAAAATATTGTTTTATTGTGAAACAAACAAGAAATAGGACAAAAACTGAACTTAAGCGTGCATAACTATTCACCCCCCCCCCCCCAAAATCAATATTTTGTAGAGCAACCTTTTTCAGCAATTACAGCTGCAAGTTTCATGAGGTATGTCACTGAGATTTTTGCCCATTCTTCAAGGCAAAACTTCTCCAGCTCCTTCAAGTTGGATAGGTTCCTGATGGTATACAGCAATCTGTAAGTCATACCACAGATTCTTAATTGAATTGAGGTCTGGGCTTTGACGAGGCCATTCCAAGACATTTAAATGTTTCCCCTTAAACCACTCGAGTGTTGCTTTAGCAGTATGCTTAGGGTCATTTTCCTGCTGGAAGGTGAACCTCCGTCCCAGTCTCAAATCTCTGGAAGACTGAAACAGGTTTCTCTCAAGAATATCCCTGTATCTAGCGTCATCCATCATTCCTTCAATTCTGACCAGTTTCACAGTCCCTGCCGATGAAAAACATCCCCACAGCAAGATGCTACCACCAACATGCTTCACTGTAGGGATGGTGTTCTCGGGGTGATGAGAGGTGTTGGGTTTACGCCAGACATAGTGTATTCCTTGATGGCCAAAAAGCTCAATTTTAGTCTCATCTGACCAGAGTACCTTCTTTTATATGTTTGGGCAGTCTCCCACATGCCTTTTGTAGAACACCAAATGTGTTTGCTTTTTTTTCCTTTAAGCAATGGCTTTTTTTCTGGCCACTCTTCTGTAAATCCCAGCTCTGTGGAGTGTATGGCTTAAAGTAGTCCTATGGACAGATATGCCGATCTCCGCTGTAGAGCTTTGCAGCTCCTTCAGGGTTAGATATGAATACCCTCCTTGCCTGGTCCGTGAGTTTTGGTGAGTGGCTCTCTCTTGGCGGGTTTGTTGTGGTGCCATATTCTTAAAAAATTTTCAGATATTGTTTTATAATCCAACGATTTTATTTAACTAGGCAAGTCAGTTAAGACCAAATTCTTATTTACAATGACGGCCTACCCCGGCCAAACCCGGATGACGCTGGGCCAATTGTGCGCCGCCCTATGGGACTCCCAATCACGGCCGGATATGATGCAGTCTGGATTTTAGTACCCCGATCTGTACTTCTCCACAACTTTGTCCCTGACCTGTTTGAGAGCTGCTTGGTCTTCATGGTGCCGCTTGCTTGGTGGTGCCCCTTGCTTAGTGGTGTTGCAGACTCTGGGGCCTTTCAGAACAGGTGTATATATACTGAGATCATGTGACACTTAATGTCCACCTGTGTGCAATCTAACTAATTATGTGACTTCGGAAGGTAATTGGTTGCACCAGATCTTATTTCGGGGCTTCATAGGAAATGGGGTGAATACAGTTGAAGAAGTCGGAAGTTAACATACACTTAGGTTGGAGTCATTAAAACTTGTTTTTCAACCACTCCACAAATTTCTTGTTAACAAACTATAGTTTTGGCAACTCAGTTAGGACATCGACTGTGTGCATGACAAGTAATTTGTCCAATAATTGTTTACAGACAGATTATTTCACTTATAATTCTTTGTATCACAATTCCAGTGGGTCAGAAGTTTACATTCCCTAAATTGGCTGTACATTTAAACAGCTTGGAAAATTCCAGAAAATGATGTAATGGCTTTAGAAGCTTGTAATAGGCTAATTGACAACATTTGAGTCAATTGGAGGTGTACCTGTGGATGTATTTCAAGGCCTACCTTCACACCCAGTGCTTCTTTGCTTGAAATTGTGGGAAAATCAAAGGAAATCAGCCAAGACCTCAGAAAAAAACATTGTAGCCCTCCACAAGCCTGGTTCATCCTTGAGAGCAATTTCCAAACCCTTGAAGGTACCACGTTCATCTGTACAAACAATAGTACGCAAGTATAAACACCATGGGACCACACAGCTGTCATACCACTCAGGAAGGAGATGCGTTCTGTCTCTTAGAGATGAAAGCCAGACTAAGTTTTTGCAACTCACATGGGGGACAAAAATCATACTTTTTGGAGAAATGTCCTCTGGTCTGATGAAACAAAAACAGAACTGTTTGGCCATAATGACCATCGTTATGTTTGGAGGAAAAAGGGGGAGGCTTGCAAGCCAAAGAACACCATCCCAACCGTGAAGCACGGGAGAGGCAGCATCATGTTTTGGGGGGTGCTTTGCTGCAGGAGGGACTGGTACACTACACAAAATAGATGGCATCACGAAGAGGGAAAATTATGTGGATATTTTGAAGCAACATCTCAAAACATCAGTCAGGAAGTTAAAGCTTGGTTGCAAATGGGTCTTCCATATGAACAATGACCGCAAGCATACTTCCAAAGTTGTGGCAAAATGGCTTAAGGACAACAAAGTCAAGGTATTGGAGTGGTCATCAAAGCCCTGACCTCAACACTATAGAACATTTGTGGGCAGAACTTAAAAAGCATGTGCAAGCAATGAGGCCTACAAACCTGACTCAGTTACACCAGCTCTGTCAGGAGGAATGGGACAAATTTCACCTAACTTATTGTGGGAAGCTTGTGGAAGGCTACCCGAAACGTTTGACCCAAGGTAAGCAATTTAAAGGCAATGCTACCAAATACTAATTGAGTGCAGGTAAACTTCTGACCCACAGGGAATGTGATGAAAGAAATAAAAGCTATAATAAATCACTCTACTATCATCCTGACAATTCACATCCTTAAAATAAAGTGGTTATCCTAACTGACCTAAGACAGGGAATTTTTACTATGATTTAATGTCAAGAATTGAGAAAAACTGAGTTTAAATGTATTTGGCTAAGGTGTATGTAAACTTCTGACTTCAACTGTACATCCATTTCAAATGTTGATATTTGGTTGTGTTGACAACCAAACACAAATCAATATCACTAAATATTATTGCATTTGAGATGAGCCAGAGGTTGAATTGAAACAATAGCTGTTGATTTTGCTAATGCTATACTGAACAAAAACATAAATTAAAAACATGAACATGCAACTATTTAAAAGATTTTACTTAGTTACAGTTCATATAAGGAAATCAGCCAATTTAATTAAATTCAGGAGGCCCTGATCTATGGATTTCACATGGCTGTGCAGGGGTGCAGCCATAGATGAGCCTGTGAGGTTATAGGCTCAACCACTTGGGAAACACTAGGAAGCCAGGCCCAGCCAATCAGAATGAGTTTTTTTTGCACAAAAGGGCTTTATTACAGACAGACATACTCCTCAGCACCCTCCCTCAGATGATCCCCCAGGTGAAGAAGCTGGATGTCGAGGTCCTGGGCTGGCGTGGTTTCACCACATGCATGCACTACTCTTCTGTTTTTTTTTCTCATTTCACTTCACCAATTTCGACTATTTTGAGTATGTCCATTACATGAAATCCCACCCAAAAAATACATTTAAATTACAGGTTGTAATGCAACAAAATAGGAAAAACACCAAGGGGGATGAATACTTTTGCAAGGCACTGTATATAATGTTCACGGGGTTCAGCTGGGCCACCAAGCTCTCTCACTATACACCACAGGACATGAATGCAGCATTCAGCTCTTAAGTCTGGCCGTGGCAATGGACTCACTCTTTATACAGTCTCTGGAGATAAATTACCCCATGGCCTCCACAAAGGAACAAGAGATTGAACCCTTTATGGAGCTGGGCCTCCACCAATTTTATGGAGAAGTTACATGAACACATATTCATACGCAGTCACACACACAAACACTTTAACGTGGTACATCCTGAAGATGGTTTATAGAGCCCATTCTCTTGCAGGTCACATACTGTACATACAGAGGCTTTAGCACTCAGTGCTAAAAATCCTCCAATGATTTGACTCTGGGGCTCTCTGAGCTAACAGCTAATGTGAGAGACTCATAGACTATGACAGTACTGACTCCCTCCAATTGTAGTGATAAACCAAAGCTGACATAAGTTCACCCAATGGAGCCTTAACCAGAGACATCACTACATCTCCATTATATAGATCTATCTCTACAATATGTTCAGATATGACTCATGTATTAACCAAGTTCACTCATCACTTTCATAGACTCTCCATAGGCAAAGATACACCATTTAATTTCTTTGAAACAAGATTCGTCGACCATTGTCTGTTTGACAACTGCCAGATGAGTGAATGTCTATTATTTTGGTATATTTACCAAACATTGATTTATGTTACGTCAAGTCAGGATTAGCGCAAGCTAGATATGCAATAGTATAAAGTATTTGGTATGCAGTATTTAGTATAATTATCTGAAAGGGATCAAATTGACTATATAAACCATTTCAATACATCGAAATACTCTAAATCCACAATGACCACAATATCCCCTATTCAAGAGCAGCACACATGTATAATGTTATGTCATTGTGCTTTACTGGGTTCATTCAATTTATCAATGCCAAGTTATTATATTTTGATTTAGGAGCTACATTTACAGTGGTGTTTGTGGATTGAGGGTGCTTGGCTTTCATGACATTCAAAGCCATGGGAATCAATGCAGGTTTTGAAAAGCTTGAGGGTGAAGTGTATAATTATGAAATCAGAGGGAAAATTGTTTGTGGATGTCTGGAAGCTGCTGGTTCTGCCTGACTGACTGGCTAGCACATGGCAGACTTGCTCACACACCACATCAGTGTTAGAGATCTGATCCCCAGCTCTGCTTTGCTCTGCTCTGCAAACAAGCCAATACACCCTCGGGGATATAGACTTGGTGCCAGGGAGGGAATGATAAAAGAGAAGGTGGGGGGGGGGGGGGTGGGGGTGAATCAGTGTGCATGCATGTAAAGGTGCATACCAATGTTGTGTATGTCCGCGTGTGTGCAAGGAGACAGATGGTGTGTGAGTAGAACCATCTCTAGCCACCTCGTTATGTCAGTGAGTGACATAACAAGATAAAAACTTTTGAAATGGCACGTTGTGTATTCTGCTATGCTATCTCTCAACGGTAAGTTTATTTTTATTAATGTTTTAGTGGGTGGCCAACTATCGCCACCGGGGCCCTAAGTGCAGTACGTAGTCTGGCTATAGGCAGAGGTGGCACTGTTTGTGTGTGTGTGTGTGTGTGTGTGTAAGAGAGAGGACATCATGCTATTTTCAAGGTTTGGCTACCTCTGGAATTCAGTTATAGGTCTAACCAATCTGTCCCTACATTGCGTGACAGTGTTCATGCAATTTTAGGAAAATGCAAACCATTACGTAACAAAAAACTAAGCTCTTTCCAGGCTTACTAACAATAGGTATTGTGAAAGATGGATATCTCAACTCACCGCGATTCAGAACAGCAGACAAAGTTAAACTCAGCGTCTCCCATTATCTTGCTGAATCAGCGGATATGCCCATAGAACTGCCAAAACGTTCATCGGTGCGAATGAGTTATGAATTGGACGAGATCCACAACACTCCACAACATCCGATGAGCAATAGAAGGAAAACGATTCGACAAGTCGGGCTGCGCTGCGCCTTAGCAATCCTTCCTATCGCTCCGGCCCACTGAGGAAGTTTGGTAGAAAAAAGCTTTTCATAGAGGTACGATTATCCGGGAATACTTTAACCTTCCTGGAAGCAGAGTTTTTGACATTTCCGGGGATAATTACTAAATTAAAGTATCCACGGAGAGAGCGGGCGCAATTCCGCTTGGTGAGGGAATGCGTGCGCGCCTCGGGTTGGAAACACCAGTGGGCGACTGGCAGGAAGGCAACTACGGAGGAATGCAGGTGGGTATTGCTTCACCGGATGTTTAAGTATCTCTGGCCAGTGGTTAAATATTATTTTATAAAGTCCACGCCAGCACCGGGCTCTGCTTGACCCGCCTACTCCGCAGCGCTGTCAGAGAAAGGGAGAGCCAAATTGCAATAGGTGAAACAGCAGACACGGTCTTTTTTAGCTCTCCTCTCTCCCTTTTACCCCCTTTCTCACCCAGTCACATGTTTAAAACACAAGTAACCCTCTGTAATAGCTACGAAAGGAGGATATACTTAAGACCGTCACCGTTGACGTGGCGCGAATGGTAACAAGCGCTTTGGAGACAGCGGCTCCCTTATCACAGTGAAATAGCCTACAGCTATGGATTCCTATATGTATTGTCTGAGGATATTTAAGTCTTTATTTTCTCATGACGTTTTAAATCTATTATTAATTTTACTGATGTGATCTCTTTCAGGAGGGGCAAATGAATAGGCGACATTTGAGGAATTAATCGAATGTATCTCACCAAAATAAATACCTGTAGGCTAAAGCACACTGTCTGTGAGCCAGCGGTTAGTTTAGTCTTCATACCTGTCTTACTGTCATACTTAGCTCTATCTGTCTGAGCAGGGTATGGGAACTGAGGATGGTTCAGTGACTGCTTCTCTTCTCCCTTGTCTTCAGCCCCCATATGTCTGTGCAAAAGCCATGCATCACAGCACTGCAAAGGCAACTAACAGCACCAACTGAGACTCCAGACAATGAATGAATGCTGGCATTTAACAGTGAATATGAAGGAATACATCAACACACATGCATCAGCATTTCAGTTAGAAGTGATCATATGCAACTGCATCCTCTCTAAATTAAGGTTCTAACCTAAGCTTAGAGACCTGAGTTTAAGAACCTAAACTCATCTGCATCCTATCCCTTGGTCCATATATATTATTTCCGTTGTTTGCAATAGTGTGCCAACCACAATCAACATGAACCTTGTTGGAATAATTAACATACCAACGCTCAGTTGGTAGAGCAAGGTGCTTGCACCGCCAGGGTTGTGGGTTCGATTCCCAGGGCCACTCAAATGTAATATGTATGCAAGCATGACTAAGTCGTTTTGGATAAAAGCGTCTGCTAAATGGCTTACATTATTATAGTAAGGTCTCCATCTCCACCCAATATGGTCAGCTTTGTGGTGTCTTCAATTGAAGACAGAAAGAAAGTGTGTTTGTAGTGTATTGGAACAAGTAGACCTTTCCTTAGTTATATGGTATGGGAGTTGTCCACGGTGCTGAACTGCCTCTAAATAATGAGTAACTCCAATGACTACAGTGACTTGGAGACTCCATCTTTGACTTCCATCAACCTCAATGAAAAACTCTTCAACTTGCCATAATTTCCATAAGGCTCTATTTGTGTTGTTTCCCAGTGTGTGAACTGTTCCTCAGGGCTATAACATGTGAGCTGTCCACGGTGAGGAAAAACATATTTAAAAACCTCAACGAATAACCGTTCAACTTTGGATCATTTCCATAGGGGTTTCAGTAGTAGACTTCATCAGGGGTATAGTTGCTTATCAAGAATACTCTGACATAAAGCACTCTTTACTCTGATTATTTGTTACGCGGAGTGGAACAGGGGAACCCAAGAGCAGACTCAGACGAGGGGACTGGGATGAAGTAACCAAGGTATTTATTGAAACACAGGGGGCAGATGGAGTGCAGGCCAGGGGAAGCTTGAGTGGGTTGCAGGAAACCATGTGAGGATGTGGAGGCTGGAGCGACAGGGGTTGGGACTGGGTAAGCAGGTCCGGAAAGGAATCCAAGTGAGTAGTAGAGTGGGGAATCGAGGACAGATAGGAGGATAACAGGATCTAATAGTAACAAACTGCTAGAAGCTTAGACTGACAGAGCAGAAATTACAATCTGGCAGTGTGGAAGTGGCAGGACTGAGTATTTGTAGAGGTCTTGATTATGGAACAAGTTGAAGTCGGTGGGGATCTGCTCTGACTCCCGGACACCTGTCTCTGCCCACACAATCACACACACAGACACACAATCACACACACACACACACACACACAGAGGGAGAGAGTACTGGGGGAGTGGCGGCAGGTCAAGGAGACACAGGATGAGCAGTAGAGGGCGTTGCAGGAGCAGATGTGACATAATTGGCACTCATCTGTTTGCTCCATTATCTGTTACTTTGGCAACAGCTTCTCTTTCTGGGGCCCCCAGAAAACACAATACAAATCAATGAAACACACATGCTGTAGGCATACACAGAAGTAACCCCAGATTATGATGATTGTAATGTTTACACTATTAATATGGTATACTATTGTAGTCGGGATATGATTTCCAGTGTTCTATTTGGGATACACACAAATAAGTGCACTCATTTGTTT
Organism: Oncorhynchus mykiss; assembly: GCF_057628025.1. NCBI lineage: Eukaryota > Metazoa > Chordata > Actinopteri > Salmoniformes > Salmonidae > Oncorhynchus > Oncorhynchus mykiss. The sequence goes on from NC_143025.1 coordinate 32,338,467, forward strand.
ACGGGTTGATGGTCACTAGACTTAATATTGAATGTTATGGACTGTTCTCATATCTGTTATAGTGACTGACTCCAGACTGGATTTTGATTTTATTAGGATGCCCAAGGACTGAGGACACTTTATGTTATTTTATTCTGTGACACTGTGTGATACTGTAGCAGATGATTTTGCGACATCATACGTGCCTCTCAGCTGGTGTTTACAGAATATAAGAGTCTGCTTAGAGAAGGCAAATTATACTTTTCTATGCTTCTATGCTGGAGGTTGTCTCCCTGTTGCAACTTGTAATTAAAAAACTAAATGATTTTGACTGATTTTATCAACCTGGAAATTAACTCATCAATCAGGACCGGCCCTAGCCAGAACCCCCTGTATAGAACCTCGTTATTGTTATTTTATTATACTTTATTATACTTTATATTTACTCTATATTCAAATTTTTGTAAATATTTTCTTAGCTCTATTTCTTAATTAAACTGCATTGTTGGTTAAGGCCTTGTGTTCGGGCCGCATGTGACAAATACATTTGATTTTCATTCCCACAATAATGGTCCACGCCTACACACCACTCAGAAAAATACCTTGGCCGCTGGGTGTTGTTTAGTTATTACATAGTTTGTATAGGGTTACTAAAAGGTCCGGCCCAGACCTTTCAAGGATGCAGCCCCCCATTCCCCAGCTTAAAAAATATATATACATATCTCCAAATTCATAACATATCAAATGCCTCTGTAGTGAAAATGTAACGTTCTGAGTGTAGTGGGTGAGAAGTCAGGCGCAGGAAGCAGAGAGTTCAGGGTAGTGATACTTTAATGCACAAAACGGCGAACATAAGCCAACCCCACAAAAACACAGGGCGTATAACAAAACAAACGCCCCAAACACGGGGACTTAAACTGTCCAGCAAAACCCACAAAATGGGAAAACACGTAACTCACAGACGTGCACACAAGTTACACAAAACAGAAGGTCACAATAATTAATCCCGCACAAAGAACCAGGCGGGCCGGCTGACTAATAAAGCCTCACTAATTATACCCAACTCAAAACAGGTGTACTCAATAAACACATAAGGAGGGGGAGGAAAGAATCAGTGGCAGCTAGTAGGCCGGCGACGACGACCGCCGAGCGCCACCCGAACGGGAAGGGGAGCCACCTTCGGTCGGAGTCGTGACAGAAAATGTTAAAATTTTTGAGCATAGGCCTATTTATTTCTGCAACAACACATTCATCACAAATTGTAAGCAAGCTATAGCTCTATTTAATCAGATACGCTTTAGCCGACCTCCGCATAGTGGTTGTTTTGACGGTGTCTGAGTTGGAACTGCATTAGAGCTCTCAAATCCCCAAATGGCTTCCAGCATTATATCTAAAGCGGAAATTGCCATTGGCTGCACAGAGTTGCATTAAAGTGAATTCCGCCACTTTTCAACTTCATATTCATCATATACAGCACCAGAACAGTGCCTACATATGTGAGAACAGCGCATTTCTATGATCTGTTTTTAAAAAGACAAGAAAGGTCCTAAAAAATGCTTCTCTGTGACATCACAGGGTAGGATTAAAAGTAAAAAGGGTGATTTTCAAAACCTGCCACGGTGTTCTAGCCAAGGGAGTGTATTTTCTTAGAAATGTGCCCTTTTCACATGTTGACACTGGTATTGAAAATGATGTTGAAAAGTGGTGGATTTGCCTTTTAACAGAAATCCCATGCAGCCTGTTTACAAGTTGAAACACTGGAATGTGAGATGTAATCTACACCTCCATTAGGATGATAGAAATCATCATTATTTCATTTAATGATTTTTCTATATAGCCTACACTGTCTTGTTCTGTACTTCTAAAGTGAGTGGGGCGGGTGTGGCTTCAAGACAATGATCGCAAGAGCAGCTGCTCACCGATTTGATTGCTCCAGCGCAGTTCCACCTCCGACACCTCCGAAACATCTGCTATGCCATCGCAGGTTGATCTGATTGAATCTAAGCCCTTATTACAGCGCCACTCAAAGACATGATTTACATCAGGAAAAGAGGGTGGGCTATCAGCTGATCTTTGAGTTAGATTGAGTTTTTTTCCCCCAATGATTGTGATTTATCTTCAATGCTCTTCAATTCTTAAATTATAACTTCATAATTTAATATTCATAATCTTCTAACTCATGATATATGACTAGCAGGCTAGTGGCTTGTGTGGATATTTTAGTATATGGTGGTTAGCTGGAGTCTAGACTCCCTGTGTTGCTGCTGCAGTGACACGCATGTGCAACTCCCGACTGAAGAAGGGATGGAGTTGAGTCGGAGGGTCATTGATGCAGCCACTCCTCTCTATGTCTTTCTGTCTCTCTTTGCTGTCTGTATCAGCCAACCAGACTGAATATTGATTATGTAAATCAAGTGTTTATCAAGTGTTTATCAAATGTTATGCTGCTGTAGCAGTACTGTTGATATTTGGTGTGTCTCCCAGGTGGCTTGTGGCAAACTTTAACCGACACTTTTTATGGATATCTTTAAGAAAAAGATTTCTTCTTGCCACTCTTCCATAAAGGCCAGATTTGTGCAATATACGACTGATTGTTGTCCTATGGACAGAGTCTCCCACCTCAGCTGTAGATCTCTGCAGTTCATCCAGAGTGATCATGGGCCTCTTGGCTGCATCTCTGATCAGTCTTCTCCTTGTATGAGCTGAAAGTTTAGAGGGACGGGATACCGGGGGTAACGTGAGCAATCTCCGTAGAAGGCAGACCAACAAGTGCAACCAACGGACGGGGTGGTGGTGGAGGGTGGTGAAATTGAAATCAAGATGACTTGCAGGCAGTGGGTTCAGTACAACAACGACAAAAACTCAACGACACTTGGTAAGTGGGAGGGCAAATGAGCTTGTGCTCAGCACAGGTAGACCCCTATCTGTGCATGTATCTAATGATAGAATAGCCAAGTGCAATGTTGTTGCAGACTGTATTACTTGCCAAATGCTAGATCTGGAGACAATATACTCCAATGTACTGGAGAGAAAACAAGTTCCCAGAATACATTAGAAGAAAACTGAAAAACTCTACCCTTGCACAGTGCTGTTACTGTAGAGATGAAAATCACATAATCATGCTTTTTCCTAGTAAAAATTACTTTGCACAATAACAAAAACATCAAGTGCTCTCTATTTTAAATGTGACACTCGTCCTCTCTCATCTCTGACCCACTAAATACTGTAATTCCATTAATTTCAGCTTCAAGCTGAAATGAGCGCCATTAGCATATTAATGAGTGGTGTTCCTGAAATGGATCTCCTCTGAGGGACCATGGTGGCGGTGGCAGAGGCAAGACAGCCCAGTGTGTTTCCTACTCTACAGTCTGGGTCTGCCACAGGCTGGGGGTGGGTGACTAATTCACACCTTAACCACAGTCTCAATCACAGAACAGAATAGTCGGGACAGAAGAGAGTCGGGAGAGAGTCATCTTAGCCAAGTGTCATGCAGCTGCAGGAACAGCTCTTCCTGTTCTGTCTTAATGTTTGTTGTAGAAAACTTTAAGGACTGGGAAAAAGATACAACATTGTTACATTTTGTCAATTTTTTAACTGCAGCCAACTATGATGTACCCTATGATTTTCAATCTTTTTTTCTCTCATTCTTCCCATTGCCTCAGCTGTCAGTCTCTTCAGCCTCTTTCTGAGTACTAAAGGCCCTGAAGATCATCTCTCCCAGAGTCTGGAAACTCTCAGAAGTCTAATGCCACCTGAATCCCCATGTAATTTGACCTCGGCCTCCTTCAATATCCTTCCACGAACAGTTGAGGACTGTTGATTCAGATAACTCCATTCCATGAGGCCCGGTGGAATATGAATCCAGGGGTGCTTCGACTAAGAGCTCCTTCTTTTGAGCTCCATTTCTCTGGTTATCACTTTGCAGAATACTATCAGTCCAGGGGTTATATCTGCTACATTTAAAACAGGCTATATGAGGAACACACCAAGCCTCATAGAGATTCATTCTATCGCCTACCATGTTGTTTTCTTTTCTATCTAGTAGTGGGGTATAGATACAGTGCCTTGCGAAAGTATTCAGCCCCCTTGAACTTTGCGACCTTTTGCCACATTTCAGGCTTCAAACATAAAGATATAAAACTGTATTTTTTTGTGAAGAATCAACAACAAGTGGGACACAATCATGAAGTGGAACGACATTTATTGGATATTTCAAACTTTTTTAACAAATCAAAAACTGAAAAATTGGGCGTGCAAAATTATTCAGCCCCTTTACTTTCAGTGCAGCAAACTCTCTCCAGAAGTTCTCTGAATGATCCAATATTGACCTAAATGACTAATGATGATAAATACAATCCACCTGTGTGTAATCAAGTCTCCGTATAAATGCACCTGCACTGTGATAGTCTCAGAGGTCCGTTAAAAGCGCAGAGAGCATCATGAAGAACAAGGAACACACCAGGCAGGTCCGAGATACTGTTGTGAAGAGGTTTAAAGACGGATTTGGATACAAAAAGATTTCCCAAGCTTTAAACATCCCAAGGAGCACTGTGCAAGCGATAATATTGAAATGGAAGGAGTATCAGACCACTGCAAATCTACCAAGACCTGGCCGTCCCTCTAAACTTTCAGCTCATACAAGGAAAAGACTGATCAGAGATGCAGCCAAGAGGCCCATGATCACTCTGGATGAACTGCAGAGATCTACAGCTGAGGTGGGAGACTCTGTCCATAGGACAACAATCAGTCGTATATTGCACAAATCTGGCCTTTTACGGAAGAGTGGCAAGAAGAAAGCCATTTCTTAAAGATATCCATAAAAAGTGTCGTTTAAAGTTTGCCACAAGCCACCTGGGAGACACACCAAACATGTGGAAGAAGGTGCTCTGGTCAGATGAAACCAAAATTGAACTTTTTGGCAACAATGCAAAACGTTATGTTTGGTGTAAAAGCAACACAGCTGAACACACCATCCCCACTGTCAAACATGGTGGTGGCAGCATCATGGTTTGGGCCTGCTTTTCTTCAGCAGGGACAGGGAAGATGGTTAAAATTGATGGGAAGATGGATGGAGCCAAATACAGGACCATTCTGGAAGAAAACCTGATGGAGTCTGCAAAAGACCTGAGACTGGGACGGAGATTTGTCTTCCAACAAGACAATGATCCAAAACATAAAGCAAAATCTACAATGGAATGGTTCAAAAATAAACATATCCAGGTGTTAGAATGGCCAAGTCAAAGTCCAGACCTGAATCCAATCGAGAATCTGTGGAAAGAACTGTTCACAAATGCTCTCCATCCAACCTCACTGAGCTCGAGCTGTTTTGCAAGGAGGAATGGGAAAACATTTCAGTCTCTCGATGTGCAAAACTGATAGAGACATACCCCAAGCGACTTACAGCTGTAATCGCAGCAAAAGGTGGCGCTACAAAGTATTAACTTAAGGGGGCTGAATAATTTTGCATGCCCAATTTTTCAGTTTTTGATTTGTTAAAAAAGTTTGAAATATCCAATAAATGTCGTTCCACTTCATGATTATGTCCCACTTGTTGTTGATTCTTCACAAAAAAATACAGTTTTATATCTTTATGTTTGAAGCCTGAAATGTGGCAAAAGGTCGCAAAGTTCAAGGGGGCCGAATACTTTCGCAAGGCACTGTAATGTATTCAAATGTAAGCAGTCACCTCCATTACCCCTTTTTCGATTATGGTGTGTACTTATCCATTGATTCACACCTTTGGGAAAAGGAAAAAGTTCTCAACTATTTTGAAAATGCACACCTCTTAACTATTGCAATACTGGGTTATGCATCTAACCTCTTTACATTTGTATTATGAATTCATCTGAACAGCAATGCTGTTTGTCATTGGGCACATTTTTGGGGTAGGAATACTGAAGGCTGTTTCTAACTTTCACTTGCGGATACTGAATGTGGCATTATTAAAGAGGTCGTGTTACATTACATCCCTCCTTTTCTTGTAGAAAATAAACATGCTTTTTTTCAAACATTCTCTATACAGTACATGTATTAATACACTTTCATTCCACAATGCTTAACATGTGTTACAGTATGTGTTTTCTTCTGTTACTTTAAACAAACATAAATATAATTTTATTTTTAAACCCTTATTCAAATAAAATGATATTTCTCAGCAGCTCAATTAATTGGTTTTTATTTTTAACATCAGCTATCAGCCTGTGAGGAGTTCTTCCATTTTGTCTTTGATGATATCTTCTTGCTGCTAGTGGGATGTCTTCAGGACGAGCAGGAGGTGGGTGATTAACTTGAGGGTCAATTTGAGATTCCTCCTCATCATCCTCTTAATCATCCTCTTCATCTGCAGGTGACTTCTGGGCAGTGTTTCAGAAACTTAAAGTGTGACTGGTTCCTTTTGACAATATGCCAGTGTCGCTGGACAGTGATCATTGTGCCTTTCACTGCTGTGACTTTGTATGGCTTGGGTTGAATGGAGTCACAAGTTTACCTGTCTTCTTTTTACGGATGAGGACGACATCCCCTACAGAGAGTTCTAACTGTGATGCGTTTATCCTTTGTCTTAGGTTTTCATCTTTTCCTTTTTGGAGCTGTCCGTGCGGAGGTGCTCAACATCATTTGAAGGTAACTCAAAGGTAGGTAGCTTGATCGACAGAAGTCGTCAATAGGGCAAGTCAGTTGAGGGCTGGTTTGTGGAGTGGTGAGGAGTATCTTTGTAGTTCCTTGGTACTTTGTGCAGCTCCTCCTTCCACAGCTTGCCTTTTAATGTCACAGTTGTAACAGCTTTTCTCACAATCCTCATGAACCTTTCAACTTCAGCGTTGGCTTGGGGCCAGTAAGGTGTGATTTTCCGATGGTGGAAACCTGTGAAGTCGGAGAACTCGACTTGAAACTTCCTTTGGTATTGCCACAGTAGAGAACACTTTGTCCATGATGGGGATAACTTTGCTTACAGAGGTTGACGTTATCTCCGCAAACGAGATTCTTTAGTATTCAGCCAGAATGACTATGAGATAGTTACCAGTATGGAAGGTCCGCAAAAGTCCAGAGACTTTCTGCCACGGGCCTTGTGATAGCTCAGACATCTGCAGTAGCTTATTGTCAGTTTGTCTTCTTGAGTGAGGTAAATTCCTCTCTGATATTGTAGAATGCTTTGAGCGCTGTTAGTCCCTCTTCAGGAACTGACTGTCAGGTTGTTCTCAGATGTGAAGTTCCCATAGATATTGTTCCAGTTGCCAGTGAATGATTGATCAGATGCTGCAGAAGCTGGTCATTCGTTACCTCGGTTTTCAGTTATCGAAGAGTTATGGCTTTAAATGAAATCTAAATGAAATCAAATTTATTTATATAGCCCTTCGTACATCAGCTGATATCTCAAAGTGCTGTACAGAAACCCAGCCTAAAACCCCAAACAGCAAGCAATGCAGGTGTAGAAGCACGGTGGCTAGGAAAAACTCCCTAGAAAGGCCAAAACCTAGGAAGAAACCTAGAGAGGAACCAGGCTATGTGGGGTAGCCAGTCCTCTTCTGGCTGCGCCGGGTGGAGATTATAACAGAACATGGCCAAGATGTTCAAATGTTCATAAATGACCAGCATGGTCAAATAATAATAAGGCAGAACAGTTGAAACTGGAGCAGCAGCACGGCCAGGTGGACAGCAAGGAGTCATCATGTCAGGTAGTCCCGAGGCATGGTCCTAGGGCTCAGGTCCTCCGAGAGAGAGAAAGAAAGAGAGAAAGAGAGAATTAGAGAGAGCACACTTAAATTCACACAGGACACCGAATAGGACAGGCGAAGTACTCCAGATATAACAAACTGACCCTAGCCTCCCGACACATAAACTACTGCAGCATAAATACTGGAGGCTGAGACAGGAGGGGTCAGGAGACACTTTAGGTACTGCATTCTTCGCGAAAAAGCACATATGCATTTCAGTGTCCACATCATTGTGATTGTCGATTAACAAAGACTTTGCGGATGTCAAGACATGTAGTCTGCTGGGGTGGACTTGCCTGACTTGTGAATCACCTCAATCTTGTAGGGTTGAAGCCTGAAAGCCTGTCTCTCAATCCTGACTGGTGGCTTCGACTTGGGGTTGTTAAAGATGAGTTCCAATGGCTTCTGATCTGTGATCATGTTGAACTAAGCACCACAGAGATACAGATACACATTTCACAGTGCCAGACTATTGTCAGTGCATCTTGTCCAGTCTGGGAGTATCTATTTGACTTGGATAGGTGCTCTGCTTGCATATGCAACAGTATGTGTCATGTTCGTCTTCTAATCTTCCTGTGCTTGGACTGCACCAATGACGTCTGTTTCTCTGTCTGGGTGGAAGTAACTCATGACTGGGTTGTTGAGAAGTTGTTCCTTGAACGTGTTAAGTGCTTCGTTGTGTGTTTGTTTCCTGGCCCACTCTGTTTCTTTCTTTGTGAGGTCATGCAGTGGTAGGGTGATTGGGGATATGTCCGGAATGAAGCTTGCACTGTAGTTCGCCATTCCCAGGAGTCTGAGGACTTCACTCAGGTTTTTAGGAAGTGACATGTTGCTTATCGCCTCAAGCTTCTTGGGATCTGCAGAAATGCCATCTTGAGATAAGTTTTAGCCATAGATCTCCAAAGATGTTTTTTGATACTCACTCTTGTCTTTGTCGATTGTCAGGTTGTTCTCATGAAGCCTTTGGAAGATGGCTTCCAGTGAACAGTTGTGAGCTTCGGCTGAGGTCCCAAAAACAAGAATGCCGCAATCACTGAAGTTTTTCACTAGTGGGATTCCATGGAGCACCTGCTGAATGATGTGTTGGAAAACTTCAGCAGATAATGAGATTCTGAAAATTAATGCTTGTACCCATGTATGCTTAATTAATGCTTAGTCCCATGTATGTTAAGAAAGTTGTGATATACCTCGACTCTGGAGCAAGTTCCAACTGGTGGTATCCAGTCCAGTCATATTCAAGGAACTATCTTTCTAGGGGTTCTGATGCTTTTAGATTTTATTTACATTTTGATAACATATCTACATTATTTCACTTTTTAATCCGTATAATATTGCTTACTAGTTGTTGTCCAATGAATTCTGTAACCACTCCCTCTTCAAACCAGGGTTGATTGGAAAAAGCTGTTTGAAAGAGGACATTGTATTATCATGTCTTTGTACTCCCTGACGAAGACCATGCAGCCGAAACACGTCAGAGTTTTTAATCTTTGTTTCCATTGAACATGTCATACAAATAAAGACCTTTTCATTAATTATATAAAGATATAAAAATATATTTTTGATGACCAATTTACCCCTTTTACCAAAGAGCACCTTCTGTCTACCAAAACCTACTATTGTGTACCTTAGCAGCATCTCCCTTCCTTCTTTTTTTCTACAAGTTAATCACAGAACTTCGGTAGTGCTTAGAGGAAGCAGCTCCACGGTAATTGTTTTGTGTTTTTGGGACATTTTAAACTCAAACCATGGATTTTACCAGAGAGGCAATAAGTTGTTCCTATTAACATGAAGAAGGTCAAAGGATTATTACCACTACCCCATTGCTAGATGAGATGACAGCCATAGAGAACACTGGAATGGACTTGAACAAGATATTCCAAAACCCATTTGAGAGTATCTTGTGTCCCCCCGCGACCGGTTTTGTAACATTGTTCCCTATGAAACACTGCCAGAAGTCGGAAGTTTACATACACCTTAGCCAAATACATTTGAACTCAGTTTTTCACAATTCCTACTTTGGAAGTGTGCTTGGGGTCATTGTCCATTTGGAAGACCCGTTTGCGACCAAGCTTTAACTTCCTGACTGATGTCTTGAGATGTTGCTTCAATATATCCTCATAATTCTCTTTCCTCATGATGCCACCTATTTTGTGAAGTGCACCAGTCCCTCCTGCAGTAATGCAGTCCAACAACATGATGCTGCAACCCCCGTGCTTCACGGTTGGGATGGTGTTCTTTGGCTTGCAAGCTTCCCCCTTTTTCCTCCAAACATAACGATGGTCATTATGGCCAAACAATTCTATTTTTCTTTCATCAGACCAGAGGACATTTCTCCAAAAAGTACGATCTTTGTCCCCATGTGCAGTTGCAAACCGTAGTCTGGCTTTTTTATGGTGGTTTTGAAGCAGTGGATTCTTCTTTGCTGAGCGGCCTTTCAAGTTATGTCAATATAGGACTCGTTTTACTGTGGATATAGATACTTTTGTACCTGTTTCCTTCAGCATCTTCACAAGTTCCTTTGTTGTTTTTCTGGGATTTTCGCACCAAAGTTTGTTCATCTCTAGGAGACAGAATGTGTCTCCTTCCTGAGTGGTATGACGGCTGCGTGGTCCCATGGTGTTTATACTTGCATACTATTGTTTTGTACAGATGAACGTGGTACCTTCTGGCATTTGGACATTTCTCCCTAGGATGAACCAACTTGTGGAGGTCTACAATTTTTTTCTGAGGTCTTTGCTGATTTATTTCAATTTTCCCATGATGTCAAGCAAAGAGGCACTGAGTTTGAAGGTAGGCCTTGAAATACATCCACAGGTACACCTCCAATTGACTCAAATGATGTCAATTAACCTATCAGAAGCTTCTAAAGCCATGACATAGTCTTCTGGAATTTTCCAAGCTGTTTAAAGGCACAGTCAACTGAGTGTATGTAAACTTCTGACCCACTGGATTTGTGATGCATTGATTTATAAGTGAAATAATCTGTCTGTAAACAATAGTTGGAAAAATTAATTGTGTCATGCACAAAGTAGATGTCCTAACCAACTTGCCAAAACGTATGTTTGTTAACAAGAAATTTGTGGAGTGGTTAAAAAAAGTGTATGTAAACTTCAGAATTCAATTGTAGATGCACTCTCGTAATAGATAGTGAGAAAGTTGTAAAAAAAACAACTAAAACAGCACCGAAGCAAACACGTCTCCAGTGACTTGATAAGCTGATTGTGGTCTTCCTGCTCAATGTGCCATCTAGCTACTACTTGCTAACTTCATTGACAAACAAAGAGTTGGAACTTAGCTAGCAATCAAGTGACTTTGGGCACTGATAAACCATGTGCATCTTGTGCTTTTTTAAAGATAGTTTGACAGCTTGCAGATGATTAAGTTGTAGACATGTTATTGTTCTCAGAAATCAGTCCTGAGTGCACAGCCAGACTTTCCCGACTTGATAGAAAGTCTGCAGTGCACGGATTAGGTCTTCATTCACATTGTTTTACTTGAGAAATACTGCACTAAACACCTTAGCTAGATGTAAAATTGTGCAACTAAAACGTCTGCAAAAACGTCTAAATTAATGACAGATTTCTTGATTTATCTTAGATCAATTCAGACTAGTCTAAGGAAGTGAATATTTTTAGGAAGTGGCTATGTTGTTGCTACGGTGACTCAGGAGGGACCAAGAACAGTACATGCCACACCCCCAAGACAATTCTCATTTGGCTTCAGTCATGGCCGCTAGCATTTCTTAATGAGCTATCTTCCAAACGAGGCCAAAATCAGGAAGTACCCTTTAATACCTTTAAGTACACGATTATGGATTTGATGTGTCATGGGATATTTTCATTAATTTAGAGGTGTTGCTATTCTTATATTTAATGTTAAAATACTTTTTAGCCTCAAATAAACAAAACCTTTCTTCAATTCTTCATCATGAAATTGCAGTTGTGTTCCCCAATGTCCCCATCAAAACTGTCATTACATTAACTATTAGACCATACACATCAAACTAGTTCCCAATTACGACATCTATCAAACCAGAACCACAACAGGGAAGAGAAATAGACTTTGTATCCAGAAACAGTTTCTCGCTGGCTTAATAACTGTCTGCTTGATTTGAAAAAACAATGGTGGTGAAAGTTTTTTTTTTTAATTATACATATTTTTATTTTATTTAACCTTTATTTAACTAGGCAAGTCAGTTAAGAACAACTTCTTATTTACAATAACGGTGATCAAGGTCTTTGCTTGAGGGAATCTTCATGGTAGAGGAGACTCAGTGCTTAGCAGTATGTCTGCTAATTCAGGGGGATTGTAGGATTGATAAGCCACTGCAGAGCGGATGAGAAAGGTAAGCTGCTTTGTCTACCCCTCAGTATGCACAGATCACATTCAGAATCTCACAGCGATAATGTTCTTTCCTTTTCATGGCATTGTCCTCCCTTTTCATTTAGCATTTTCATAAGCACATCTCTGTGAGGCTTATCAAAACTTGTTGAAGTTTTTGTGTGTTGAGAATTTACTTAATTTGAGAAACTCAAACAAATAAGAACAATTCAAAGTACTATGGTTATCTTTTCAGGTGCATTTGGAAGGTTTGACAGTATATTTGCGCTCTCATATATTCCTTGTTAATGTGTTTTGTGGAGAGGATTTGTGCCAAAAGCCTAGAAGATGAATGGATGTATCTTCTAGATATTATCAGGCTCTACCCTTCTGTCAACACTGTGGCACGCTGCTAAAGGACAGACCCAGGTGGGAATGGAACATTGTATGTTTTGTGCCATTTTCTTCTCGGGAGGTGGGCCATCATTGATACTAGCAGAGCAGATAGGCAGGAGATTTGTAAGCAGTGATGTAGTGCTGTGAGCGAGAGAGGCCCAGCTCCTCCATTACAAATCCATCATCAGTGATATACAGGAGATAAAGTAGAAGGCAGCAACAAGCTACTACAGCACTAGGAGGCTGAGGCTGACCGACCACACTGATGAAAGTGAAGACTGCCTACGGACCACTCACATAGTACAGTTAGAGCTTGTGTCTTGGCAGGGTTGCACATAAAATCCATTTTTGGAACTGTGGGTGTTTGCACAACCTAACAAACATATGTTGTTGTAGTCGATTCCAAAAAAGGCAGACTAATGTTATTGTGAAGTGCAACAAAGGAACACGCTTCACACTTCAATAAGCTAGTTTTGACATTCTTCAGGACGGTGATTGTATCTCAAGGATATGTTCCATACAAACAGAAAGCACTTGTGACTGATCAGGGTTAAATTTTGGGTTGTCTGCACACCTAAAGACTGTGTTAGCTCAAGGCTAGCTGGGTGGTAAAAGGTCAGCTGAGAGCTAATCTTCAGGTCTCAGCAAGGTTACATCACATGAGTATAGAGTGATTTCGGAAAGTATTCAGACCCCTTGACTTTTTCAAAATGTTGTTACGTTACAGCCTTAGTCTTAAAAAAAAAAGTTTTAATCCCACATCAATCTACACACAATACCCTATAATGACAAAGCAAAACGTTTTTCTTTTTTTTTTACAGACGTGATGCTTGGCATTCAGGCCAAAGAGTTCAATCTTGGTTTCATCAGACCAGAGAATCTTGTTTCTCATGGTCTGAGAGACTCCAAGTGGGCTGTCATGTGCCTTTTACTGAGGACTGGCTTCCGTCTGGCCACTCTACCATCAAGTGCTGATTGGTGAAGTGCTGCGGAGATGGTTGTCCTTTTGTAAGATTCTCCCATCTCCACAGAGGAACTCTAGAGCTCTATCAGAACAACCATCAGGTTCTTAGTCACCTCCCTGACCAATGCCCTTCTCCCCCGATTGCTCAGTTTGGCCTGGCGGCCAGCTCTAGGAAGAGTCTTGGTGGTTCCATTTATGAATGATATAGGCCACTGTGTTCTCAGGGATCTTCAAAGCTGCTTTTTTGGTACCCTTCCCCATATCTGTTTCTTGACACAATCCTATCTCAGAGTTCTACGGACAATCCCTTCGACCTCATGGCTTGGTTTTTGCTCTGACATGCATTGTCAACTGTGGAACCATATAGACAGGTGTGTTCCTTTCCAAATCATATCCAATCAATTGAATTTACCACAGGTGGACTCCAATCAAGTTGTAGAAACATTTCACGGATGATCAATGGAAACATGATGTACCTGAGGTCAATTTCGAGTCTCATAGCAAAGGGTCTGAATACTCATGTACATAAGATATTTCTGTTTTTATTTTCTGTAAATTTGCTACAATTTCTACAAACATGTTTTTGCTTGTCATTATGGGGTATTTTGTGTAGATTGATGAGGAAAAATAATAATGTAATCAATTTTAGAATAAGGCTGTAAGTTAACAACATGTGAAAAAGTCAATGGTCTGAATACTTTCTGAATGCACTGTATTACACCGATTCACCTTCCCTACACATTGGTTTCAAGAAGCAGACAAGAAGGGGACAAACGTTGAGTCATGCATGGACCATGTCTTAGACATATCATTCACCAACAAGCTCTGGTTTGAAGAAGTAAGAGAAGGGGACATGTGAAGGCATGTGAAGCGACCTGGCCCACGTTATCCCTGTCACTTTGTTTCTTTCACGGCCATACCTGTGACAGTTCCATGTGCCGCCAGCTGACAGGGATTATTCAGGCAGGCTAGAAAGAATGCTCTGTGACAGGGTTGGGAGGAGCATACTGGAGATAAAAGAGCATGACTCAGCAAAATATATTGCCCCCTTAAAATGTTATTTACAGCCAGTTTCAGACACATCTTTAGCTCGGTAATCTGTGACAGTAGGCTTCAGTGATTGGGCATGTAGAAGACATAACAAATGTACGTAGCTTCTTTGCACCGTCAATCCATTTATTAGACCTACCACTACTTAAACTTCTCAGCAATGGTGGATTTGGTGTTGGGTCTTCCACAGAATTATTTTCAAAGGACAAAGAAGTGAACTGGATAAAGAAGTGTAGGCTACGCTACAGTCTACCTTGCTTGACAAAGTGACTACAACCCTTCATTCAAAGAGTAGCTATCTTGGGGTGTTAACGTTCTCATTGAGAGCAATGCCTACATCTACCTGTCCTATCAACTATTGCAATGGAAAGTTGTAGTTTAAAGATTCGGCATTGAAATGGAAATAATTAAAAACAAGACGGTTCTTGATAACCCAGCCACATGCCTTTTAGCAGTTTATGTGAAAAGCTGGACCATTGAAGGCCTTAGTAGTTAGGCTGAAAAGGGAGAACAGAAATGGGTACCATTGTCCTATGCACTAATGTACACTTATGTCTGATTACTGGGCTTGTTTTTTCCCCTGTTCGCTACTGTGCTTTCAATCTGTGATAACAGACATGACCCATTCAGAGTTTTGATTAAAAAACGGTTATCTTAAGTGAATACAGTGTGAGTAGGACACAAATAATGAAACTCTAATTGCAATCACACTCCTTGGTATTTTCAACCTCTATTGTCTCTGGAGTTAAATCAACAACTTGCAATTTGGCTGGGAAAGCTTATTCAAAGGAAGGCATGTTTATTTTGTCAATGCTTATTTTGTGAATATGAAATAACTTGTATAACTGGTAGCCTGAAATGCTAATCTTTGAATAACATTCTGTCCACCTCTCCCAGTTTTATCAGCAAATCGTCAGAACTTGGAGCTTGTATGAGTTGGACACCTGTTTTCTTAAAGCTTTAGAGAGTAGGCGAAAGCACTGCACCAGAGGTACTCTCGAACCCCCGGCATTGTTGTTTTCTCCCTGGTAGAGGCTAGGAGACGTATTCAGGAGCCCTTTAGAATCTCTGATTAACAGCCATACTAAATTAGACAGAGGTTCCAGGATAGGCTGGTTCTCCTGAGGTTCCACAGGCTCTAATTCTTCCTGAATCCGACACGAGCGTTCCCATGTTCCTCAGCCCTGATTTAACAGTTCTAAAACACCCCCGTGAGCTCAGCATTGAATAAAACCCAAACGCTGCTAATGCCAAGTTAATTAACACAGACCCAGATGCTCAGCCCTCAGAAAGCCATGGAGCGCCAGAGAGGGAATATTTCCCTCTAGTTCTGTTTATTTTCATGCTAATGCCTTGATGTCAGTGGGACGGACATTTGCTAGGCCCTCTCAGCTCAGCTGCTTGGTTAATTTTGTTTACGCAGCCTTCTCTTTCCAAAAATGGTATGATAAATATGGGCATCATGGCTTTTGACACTGCCACCGTTTGCTGTTGGCTGTCTATGAAAGTCTGTGGCGGCTAGCAGGTGGGTGGTTTTCAGAAGCATTGTGAGCAAATAAGACTTTTGTCTGTCTGAATCTAATGAGCTAGCTTGAAGTATAAGAAAAGCTGTCATTTTGCTCATAAAATGTCCAACCAAATGTTGACCTAGTTACTTTATTTCATTTTTTTATGAGGGGTTCCTCCATTGTTGGTATGAAGAAAATCAAGTCATTTTCAAAACCTTTTGTGTGACATTGAATACGAGCTACATTTTACTTTGGAGACTCTCCAACTGATTGCTCCGAAAACATCAAATGTTATCCGTTCTTGAACAAAATTATTCATTGGACTGTGATACTTAAAGGCAAAAGGACTGCTATCATTAAAGTAACCTCAGGCTAGCACTTTCCTGGTATTACAAATTTCCTCCTTGAGTACTATTCTACCATCCATTCTACCCTTTCTTTCTCATCACATGGAAATGTACAGACTACAGAACCTCTGTGATATTCAGTCCCTGGTATAAAAAAATAGTAAAATAAACACAATAACAAATGGCAGGGTAATTATTTAATTCAGGAGGCATTAATCATCATCATCAGTTAGCATGATGAGAACCCGAATCATGCAATATGTGGATAATTGAAAGGAAAGATAGCAGCGTGTTAAATATTTTTTTGATCTCTGCAAGTTTTGAAGTAAAGATAATTAAAAGGTCAAATAAGTGACCAAGGTAGTTGGCCGGATGTGCATTTGCTGGCTGTCAGATTACCCACCCTGTCAACAAATCATTTAATTGACTTTGCTTTGCATGCCGTATCTCACCAATTACAGAGGAAAGAGAGATCTACTCAGGCAGGGACCAGGGTGTGCTGGCAAGGTCATCAATCATTCAATCAGACCTGTAAACACTAACAGTCTGCAAATGATTCAAACGATAGTGACAATCTTATAGCCAGCCATGGATAACAAATCTCCTTCAACCTCTATTAAAACAAATTGACATGCAGTGATCCCATATCTCTCAGATGGATTCTGTGTGGCAGACAATTTATACCACCTTTCCATAACTCTTCAATACTTTATATGCGTCCAAGTACTGTATTTTGAGTCCTTTGACTGATTGATTTGACTCTCTTGATCAGAAGAGGCATTTCAGTTTGAGAAGCATCACCCTGTATGGCTCGTTGGACGTCAGAGACTGTAGGTAGTTCACCTCCACAATACCAATGCCCCCGATCCATTATAATTTGCATACCACCCGAACAAATCCATGGACGACGCAATCGCCGTTGCACTGCCCTATCCCACCTGGACAAGAGGAACACACATGTGAGACTGCTGTTCATCGACTACAGCTTAGCTTTTAACACCATAGTGCCCTCCAAGCTCGTCACTAAGCTCAGTACCTTGGTTTGCTATATTATATGTGGAAGAAAAATACTTTAACCTGTCTAGGACTGGGCGGAACCCCTCACCAACAGCCAATGAAATTGCAGGGCGCCAAATACAAATCAACAGAAATCTCATAAATCCAATTCCTCAAACATACAAGTATTAGGCACCATTTTAAAGATAAAATTCTCATTAATCCAGCCTCCGTGTCTGATTTAAAAAATGCTTTACGGCGAAAGCTCCACAAACGATTATGTTAGGTCACCACCAACTTACAGAAAAACCCAGCCATTTTTCCAGCCAAAGAGAGGAGTCACAAAAAGCACAAATAGAGATAAAATGAATCACTAACCTTTGATGATCTTCATCAGATGACACTCATAGGAATTCATGTTACACAATACATGTATGTTTTGTTCGGGGAAAGTTCATATTTATATCCAAAATTCTTATTTTACATTGGCGTGTTATGTTCAGTAGTTCCAAAGCATGCAGTGATAGTGCAGAGAGCCACATGAATTCACAGAAATACTCATAATAAATGTTGATGAAAATTCAACTATTATAAATGGAACTTTAGATACACTTCTGTTGTGTCAGATTTCAAAAATACTTTATGGAAAAAGCATAATCTGAGAACGGCGCTCTGAGCCCAAACCAGCCAGAGAAACCTCAGATTTCCCACTTCCTGTTTGGATTTTTCTCAGGTTTTTGCCTGCCATATGAGTTCTGTCATCAAGGCAAAGTGTGGCTACTTCGAAGAATCTCAAATATATTTTGATTTGTTTTAACACTTTTTAGTGTTACTTTTTAGTGTATGTGTTATTTCATAGTTTTGATGTCTTCACTATTATTCTACAATGTAGAAAATAGTACAAATAAACAAAAACCTTTGAATGAGTAGGTATGTCCAAACTACTGTACCCCAGCTGTTTTCCCTGGACTAATTGTTTTAAATTCATCAATAAGTGCTGTTAATTTTACACTATTATTAGGAAAACAATTCTTAGAGTTAACTTCAGTTAGTGGAAATGGAGGAGACTGAAAAGAGAACATATGCTTAAAACCTGTTTGGGATAGGGGGCAGCATTTTCACTTTGGATGAATAACGTGCCCAGAGTGAACTGCCTCCTACTCTGTCCCAGATGCTAATATATGCATATCATTATTATTATTGGATAGAAAACACTCTGACGTTTCTAAAACTGTTTTAATGATGTCTGTGAGTATAACAGAACTCATATGACAGGCAAATACCTAAGAAAAATCCAACCAGGAAGTGGGACATTGAGGTTTGTAGTTTTTCAAAGCTTGGCCTACCGACTGCACATTGAGATATGGATGAGGTTGCACTTCCTAGGGCTTCCACTAGATGTAAACCGTATTTTGAAACTTGAATGAGGATTCTACTATAAAGGAGGGGCTCATGAGACCTGTTTGAGTCAGTGGTCTGGCAGAGAGCCTTGGTCTCATGACGCACGCTCCCGACAGTTACCTCTCGTTCCAGTGCTTTTTCTGAAGACAAAGGAATTCTCTGGTTGGAATATTATTGATTTTTTATGTTAAACACATCCTAACGATTGATTCCATACATCGTTTCACATGTTTCTAAAGGACTATAACGGAACTTTGAGTTTTTGTCTGGATGAAATGCTCGCGCCTCATGAAGATGGATTACTGGGCTGAACACGCTAACAACAAGTGGCTATTGATGGATCTTTATGGAACAAATCAGTCATTTATTGTCACTTACCCTCATCAAAGGTAAATGAATATTTATGGTGTTGTTTCTGACTTTGTTGAATCCAAAATGGCAGATTTTCCTCTGGCTGTTTTGGGTTCTGAGCGCCGTTCTCAGATTATGCTTTTTCCGTAAAGTTTTTTTGAAATCTGACCCAGCGGTTGCATAAAGGAGAAGTCCATCTTTAATTCTGTGAATAACATTAGTATCTTTATCAATATTTATTATTAGTATTTCTGCAAAATCACCGGATGTTTTGGAATCAAAACATTACTGCACGTAAGGCGCCAATGTAAACTGAGATATTTGGATATAAATACAGTGCCTTGCGAAAGTATTCGGCCCCCTTGAACTTTGCGACCTTTTGCCACATTTCAGGCTTCAAACATAAAGATATAAAACTGTATTTTTTTGTGAAGAATCAACAACAAGTGGGACACAATCATGAAGTGGAACGACATTTATTGGATATTTCAAACTTTTTTAACAAATCAAAAACTGAAAAATTGGGCGTGCAAAATTATTCAGCCCCCTTAAGTTAATACTTTGTAGCGCCACCTTTTGCTGCGATTACAGCTGTAAGTCGCTTGGGGTATGTCTCTATCAGTTTTGCACATCGAGAGACTGAAATGTTTTCCCATTCCTCCTTGCAAAACAGCTCGAGCTCAGTGAGGTTGGATGGAGAGCATTTGTGAACAGTTCTTTCCACAGATTCTCGATTGGATTCAGGTCTGGACTTTGACTTGGCCATTCTAACACCTGGATATGTTTATTTTTGAACCATTCCATTGTAGATTTTGCTTTATGTTTTGGATCATTGTCTTGTTGGAAGACAAATCTCCGTCCCAGTCTCAGGTCTTTTGCAGACTCCATCAGGTTTTCTTCCAGAATGGTCCTGTATTTGGCTCCATCCATCTTCCCATCAATTTTAACCATCTTACCTGTCCCTGCTGAAGAAAAGCAGGCCCAAACCATGATGCTGCCACCACCATGTTTGACAGTGGGGATGGTGTGTTCAGCTGTGTTGCTTTTACGCCAAACATAACGTTTTGCATTGTTGCCAAAAAGTTCAATTTTGGTTTCATCTGACCAGAGCACCTTCTTCCACATGTTTGGTGTGTCTCCCAGGTGGCTTGTGGCAAACTTTAAACGACACTTTTTATGGATATCTTTAAGAAATGGCTTTCTTCTTGCCACTCTTCCATAAAGGCCAGATTTGTGCAATTTACGACTGATTGTTGTCCTATGGACAGAGTCTCCCACCTCAGCTGTAGATCTCTGCAGTTCATCCAGAGTGATCATGGGCCTCTTGGCTGCATCTCTGATCAGTCTTCTCCTTGTATGAGCTGAAAGTTTAGAGGGACGGCCAGGTCTTGGTAGATTTGCAGTGGTCTGATACTCCTTCCATTTCAATATTATCGCTTGCACAGTGCTCCTTGGGATGTTTAAAGCTTGGGAAATCTTTTTGTATCCAAATCCGGCTTTAAACTTCTTCACAACAGTATCTCGGACCTGCCTGGTGTGTTCCTTGTTCTTCATGATGCTCTCTGCGCTTTTAACGGACCTCTGAGACTATCACAGTGCAGGTGCATTGATACGGAGACTTGATTACGCACAGGTGGATTGTATTTATCATCATTAGTCATTTAGGTCAACATTGGATCATTCAGAGATCCTCACTGAACTTCTGGAGAGAGTTTGCTGCACTGAAAGTAAAGGGGCTGAATAATTTTGCACGCCCAATTTTTTTGTTTTTGCGTTGTTAAAAAAGTTTGAAATATCCAATAAATGTCGTTCCACTTCATGATTGTGTCCCACTTGTTGTTGATTCTTCACAAAAAAATACAGTTTTATATCTTTATGTTTGAAGCCTGAAATGTGGCAAAAGGTCGCAAAGTTCAAGGGGGCCGAATACTTTCGCAAGGCACTGCATGCACATTATCGAACAAAACATACATGTATTGTGTAACATGATGTCCTATGAGTGTCATCTGATGAAGATCATCAAAGGTTAGTGATTAATTTGATCTATATTTCTGCTTTTTGTGACTCCTATCTTTGGCTGGAAAAATGGCTGTGTTTTTTCGACTTGAAGGTGATCTAACATAATCATATGTCGTGCTTTAGCTGTAAAGCATTTTTTTAAATCGGACACGGTGGGTAGATGAACAAGATTATTATCTTTCATTTGCTGTATTGGACTTGGGAGCGGAATGTTGTCTCTGCACTAGAAAGGTTAAGCAATGGCTTTTTTTCTGGCCACTCTTCCGTAAAGCCCAGCGCTGTGGGGTGTACAGCTTAAAGTGGTCCTATGGACAGATATTACCATCTTCACTGTGGAGCTTTGTAGCTCCTTATCTTTGGTCTCTTTGATGACTCTCTGTTTAATGGCCTCCTTGCCTGGTCCCTGAGTTTTGGTGGACGGCCCACTCTTGGCAGGTTTGTTGTGGTGCCATATTCTTTCCATTTTTTAATAATGGATTTAATGGTGCTCCGTGGGATGTTTAAAGTTTCGGATATTTTTTTAGAACCCAACCCTGATCTGTACTTCTCCACAACTTTGTCCCTGACCTGTTTGGAGAACTCCTTGGTCTTCATGGTGCGACTTGATTGGCAGTGCCCCTTGCTTAGTGGTGTTGCAGACTCTGGGATCTTTCAGAACAGGTGTATTTAAACTGAGATCATGTGACAGATCATGAGACACTTAAATAAAGTCCACCTGTGTGCAATCTAACTAATTATGTGACTTCTGAAGGTAATTGGTTGCACCAGATCTTATTTAGGGACTTCATAGCAAAGGGGGTGAATACATATGCACGCACCGCTTTTCCGTTTATTTATTTATTCATTATTTGAAACAAGTTATATTTTACATTTCACTTCACCAATTTTGACTATTTTGTGTAAGTCCATTACATGAAATCCAAATAAAAATATTTGTAAATTACAGTTTGTAATGGAACAAAATAGGAAGAAACGCCAAGGGGGATGAATACTTTTACAAGGTACTGTAAATTCCCCCGGTGTACATATGTATACATTGAATTTTGATACTGCTACAACGCTATTCGGGTTGCTAATTGGATTCCTCCCACCATTCTTGATTGCTTGTCTTTTGTTTTGTCTTTACATTTCAATTGCTTGACATTTGACTGCATTGTTAGGAGTTAAAAACATCAGCATTTCGCATGTACCACTATAACTACTAAACTGTGTATGTGACCAATAAACTTTGATTTGATTTGATTTATTGTCACTGAGATATGAAGCATTCTCCTCTCTGAGGTATGCATGCTATAGATTCCCCAGGGGCACTATCAATCCCTGTGATACTCTAGCATCACATAACTTATTGAGAGCCATCATTCAGCCAATGGGCAGTGGGATGAGAGGAGAAGAAGGGACAGAAATCTATGGTCTTTTTTCTCTCCCTTTCTATCTTTCATCTTCTCTCTTGTCCCCCCTACCCCAATTTAAATTAAATTCAAAATGTTTTATTGATATGACATATTTGTCTGTCCCTCTCTCTCTCTCTCTCTCTCTCTGTTTCATTCTCTCTGTTTCTCTCTCTCGGTTTCTCAATCTCTCCTCTACTCTCTCCAGTCTCCCGTAAGTGTGAGGTATGAGTCAGCAGGCAGCAGGCACATCCAGGCTGGCAGTGGTCTATAATGTTGTTAACCCCCTAGAGTCAATGTCCGCACCCCATGGAAATCTAATTAGCATAATAAAATCCCCCTTCTGTCTATTAAGATAAAGATATGAGTTTTTAATGAGCTGCGTCCCAACGTTGTTTAAAAAAATATATTTAAAAAATATATATTTATTGACTGACCATGACTTTACAAATCACCCAACACTGCTATTTGTAAGGTTCATTTTAAATTAATGTTGTGATTTTTTTAACCATTTCTGAACCTGTGACCAGAAACAAGCTACATAGGGGCAATACCAGAAAAAATTATCCAGTGATTTTGTCTCTTTGCAGCAACATCTACAGAGCTGAGATTGTTGTATTCCCCATATACTGTATATACCATTCTGTTTGTGTTAGGAATTTTGTATAATAATTTAAATAGAAAAACTCAGTGTTGAATCAAGTGTTGTTTTTTGTATCAGTTCATAAACCATGTGCCATGGAATCGGTACATTGAACATCTCTTCTAATTTATTTAGCAACCTTTATGATGTTTCCTATCAATACTTGTTTTCAAATGAAACTGGTATATTTTTCTATCTTTGCCAATTATTTTCATCCAATTTGTTACTTCAATATATGGCAGACAAACAACCCTACCTTTTCCCTCTTCCACTTGCCTCGTCCATTTTTGTGTTAATGCTGCAATCAGTTGGTTATAAATGTGGAATGAGCAGATATTCCCAAATATTTTCCATAGCTGCATATGTCATATAACTCCACTGTTTCTATTCATAGTGTCATTAATAAATATACAAGAAAAAGAAAAACATCCATAAATATATTTTTTATTATTAATCAATATATTTGAGTTTAACCATCATTTTTGTTGTAATATTTGTTCTATATTTCTGGAGGATAAAACTGTTATTGTAACCAGCTTTCTATGGCTTGTTTAAGAAAGGGTGATACTTTAAACAACATTTTATTTTCAATTGGTCGGAAATTTGAAGTTGTAATCTGTATGAAGGCAAAAAGGCCATTTCTGAACAAGGGATGAGCCTTTCTTAATAATCTACTTGAGAACCTTTTGGGGTTTAAGTATAACTTATGTATGAGTGAAGCTTTAAGTGAGAGGTTTAAGGTTTTCACATTTAATAATTGCAGCCTCCCAAACTCTATAAATTGTCACATTCAATTTTGTCTGCTTAGCATTCCAATAAAATGAAATATTCTTTGCTCATGTGATTTAAAAAACGAGTTGTCTGGAGTAGGCAGCGCCAGTAGTAAGTAAGTAAACTGTGATAGCACCAAAGAGTTAATCAGTGTGATTTTTCCATAAATATACAAGTATTTACCCCATGATTGCAGAATCGTATCTATTTTTACAAACTTTTGCAAGCGTTGTTTATTACTTTTTTCTAAAGCATCCGAACAACTTGGGCAATACACTAATCTGTTTTTCAATGTCTGAATATGTTATTCCATGTATTTCTTTGGGCTAATAGCAGTAAAGACAAATTCAATGTTTCATCAATAATTAAAATAATACCTAAAATTCTAAATAAAATAGCTAAATGATCCTTGGTATGACCATCTTAAAACAATTCCATATGTTAGCATAGTAGATGGTGAGAGGTTAGCATGTCTTTAGGTATGATATTTCTGTGTCTGTAACTTTCTCACTCATCATTATTCACGATTCATAATCATGGTAGCATCCACAGTAATGTAGCAGTGTTTAGAAACATATGACATTCTTATTTACAATAAAAATAACGCCAAAATTACACAATACATTATTTACTATTCATTTCTATTGGGCACAATAGTCACTTCACCCCTACCTCCATCTACAAATTACCTCGACTAACCTGTACCCTCGCACATTGACTTGGTAACGGTACCCACTGTATATAGCCTCGTTAATTTATTTTATGTAACCTTTTTTTGTGCTACCTTTTGCTATTTTTTACTTTAGTTTATTTGCTAAATATTTTCTTAACTCTTTCTTGAACTGCAATGTTGGTTATGGGCTTGTAAGTAAGCATTTCACGGTAAGGTCTGCACTTGTTGCATTTGGCGCATGTGATAAATAAAGTTTTATTTGATTTTACTTATCTAATTAAAATATATTAGTGTTTTTCAAATTTTCAGTTTGACAGAGTATTTTGCTTAGATCGTTGACCAAAAATGACAATTATATCCATTTTAATCCCACTTTGTAGCACAACAGAATGTGGAAAAAGTCAGGGTGTGAATGCTTTCTGAATGCACATCTCCTTTAAATGTTTATATATTTGGTTGCATGTCAACTAAACACAATTCAATATTACTTTTGTAATTCATTTACCTTTTAGGGATAGGGGGCAGCATTTTCACTTTGGATGAATTACGTGCCCATGGTAAACTGCCTCCTACTCTGTCCCAGATGCTAATATATGCATATTATTATTACTATTGGATAGAAAACAGTCTGAAGTTTCTAAAACTGTTTGAATTATGTCTGTGAGTATAACATAACTCATAGGGCAGGCAAACTTCCAAACAGGAAGTGGAAATTCTGGGGCTGGTTGATTTTCAACTCATCGCCTATTCACACTTCCTACGCCTTCCACTAGATGTCAACAGTCAGTAGAACGTGGAATGAAGCCTCTAGTGTGATGTGGGACCGGATGGCAGCTATTTCAGTCACTGGTCTGGCAGAATGCCAGTTCCTGGTTATGCGGAGTAGTCATTATATCGCCTTGCGTTCCATTACTCTGTAGACAAAACAAATGCTCCGGTTGGAACATTATTGGATAGATATGATAATAGCATCCTGAAGATTGATTCTCTACTTAGTTTGACCAGTTTATTCGACCTGGAATATAACTTTTTGAAGTTTTCGTCCGAGTTCGCCTGGACCAGTGCCAGCTTTTGGACATGTGAACTAAACGTGCTAGCAAAAGTAGCTAATTTGGACATGGACATTATGAAAGAAAACAATAATTTATTGCAGAACTAGGATTCCTTGCACTGCATTCTGATGAAAGATCATCAAAGGTAAGGGAATATTTACGATGTAATTTCGTATTTCTGTTGACTCCAACATGGCGGAGAAATATATTTTCTTCTGAGCGTCGTCTCAGATTATTGCATCGTATGCTTTTTTCGTAACGTTTTTTAAAAATCTGATACAGCGGTTGCATTAACAACCAGTGTATCTTTAATTATATGTAAAACATGTATCTTTCGTCAAAGTTTAGGATGAGTATTTATGTTATATGACGTGGCTCTCTGTAATTACTCCGGATATTTTGGAGGCATTTCTGAACATGGCGCCAATGTAAACCGAGATTTGTGGATATAAATATGCATATTATCGAACAAAACATGAATGTATTGTGTAACATGATGTCATATGAGTGTCATCTGATGAAGATTATTAAAGGCTAGTGTTTAATTTATCTCTAATTCTGCTTTTGTGACTCTATCTTTGGCTGGGAAAAATGGCTGTTTCTTTGGATTTGGTGGTGATCTAACATAAATATATGTTGTGTTTTCGCTGTAAAACAGTTAAAAAATCAGACACGATGGGTTGATTACCAAGATGTTTATCTTTCATTTGCTGTATTGGACTTGTTATTGTGTGAAAGTTAAATATTTCAAAAAATATATTTTAGAATTTCCCGCGCTGCCTTTTCAGCGGAATGTTGGGGGGGGTTCCGTTAGCGGAACCTGTGTCCTAGACAGGTTTTAAATAGCCTAAAGTTGAGGCTATCTTACAAACTAATGTAACGTTCAACCTTAAAATGAGTAACACATCGATGTCCACATTGAGGTTACTGTAACTATTGAGGTTACTGTAACTCATCGCCCACCCCTTTTAATGCGACTATCCCAGGTGCTTCTCCCTCTATTTCCCCTGCCCCGCTACAAAGTTTCTCCCTGCAGGCAGTCACTGAATCCGAAGTGCTAGAGGAGCTCCTGAAACTTGACCCCCAAAAATCATCTGGGTCAGATGACCCTTTCTTCCTTAAGGTTGCTGCCCCTATCATCGCCAAGCCTATCTCCGGCCTTTTTAACCGGTCTCTCCGTTCTTGGGAGGTTCCCATTGCTTGGAAGGCAGCAACGTTTCGTCCTTTACTTAAAGGGGGATATCAAGCTTATCCTACCTGTTATAGGCCTATTTCTATTCTGCCCTGTTTACCAAAAGTGTTGGAAAAACTTAGCAATAATCAACTGACTGGCTTTCTTGATGTCTGTAGTATTCTCTCTGGTATGCAATCTGGTTTCCACTCAGGTATGGATGTGTCACTGCAACCTTAAATGTCCTCAGTGATGTCACCATTTCCCTTGATTCTAAGCACTATTGTGCTGCTATTTTTATTGACTTGATACGGTAGACCATTCCATTCTTGTGGGCCGGCTAAGTAATATTGGTGTCTCTGAGGGGTCTTTGGCCTGGTTTCCTAACTACCTCTCTCAAAGAGTGCAGTGTATAAAGTCAGAAGATCTGCTGCCTCAACCACTGCCTGTCACATAGGGAGTACCCCAAGGCTGAATCCTAGTTCCCACGCTCTTCTCAATTTACATCAACAATATAGCTCAGGCAGTAGGAAGCTCTCTCATCCATTTATATGCAGATGATACAGTCTTAAACCCGTGTGTCCCTTCCCCAGATTGTGTGCTCTTCAACAAAGCTTTCTTAGTGGCCAACACGCTTTCTTTACCCTTCCCCTTGTTCTGAACACCTCTAAAACAAAGGCCATGTGGTTTGGTAAGAAGAATGCCCCTCTCCCCACAGGTGTGATTACTACCCCTGAGGGTTTAGAGCTTGAGGTAGTCATCTCATAAAAGTACTTGGGAGTATGGCTAAACAGTACACTGTCCTTCTCTCAGCACATATCAAAGCCGCAGGCTAAACTTAAATCTAGATTTGGTTTCCTCTGTCATAATCGCTCCTTTTTCACCCCAGCTGCCAAACGAACCCTGATTCAGATGACCATCCTACCCATGCTAGATTACGGAGACATAATTTATAGATCATTATGTAAAGGGTGCTCTCGAGCGGCTGTTCTTTACCATTCGGCCATCAGATTTGCCACCAATTCTCCGTATAGGACACATCACTGCACTCAATACTCCTCTGTAAACTGGTCATCTCTGTATACCCGCCGCAAGACCCACTGGTTGATGCTTATTTATAAAACTCTCTTAGGCCTCACTCCCCCCTATCTGAGATATCTACTGCAGCCCGCATCCTCCACATACAACACCTGTTCTGCCAGTCACATTCTGTTAAAGGTTCCCCAAAGCACACACATCCCTGGGTCACTCGTCTTTTCAGTTCATTGCAGCTAGGGACTGGAACGAGCTGCAACAAACACTCAAACTGGACAGTTTTATCTCAATCTCTTTATTCAAACACTCAATCATGGACACTCTTTCTGACAGTTGTGCCTGCTTTGTGTGATGTATTGTTGTTTCTACCGTCTTGCCCTTTGTGCTGTTGTCTGTGCCCAATAATGTTCATGCCATGTTTTGTGTTGTTAGCATATTGTGTTGCTACCATGTTGTTGTCATGTTGTGTTACTAACATGCTGTGTTGTCATGTGTTGCTGCCTTGCTATGTTGTTGTCTTAGGTCTCTCTTTCTGTAGTGTTGTCTCTTTTGTCGTGATGTTATTTAATTTTACATTTTTAATCCCAGGCCCTGTCCCCGCAGGAGGTCTTTTGCCTTTTGGTAGGCCCTTGTTGTAAATAAGAATTTGTTCTTAACTGACTTGAAAAAATAAAGTAGATGCTTATTCATGGTTTCCTCGCGCGTAAAGGTGGTCGAATTATGAAGGCGTTAAGTCAAAGTCCGAATATGGCATAATACATTTAT
This sequence comes from Oncorhynchus mykiss, assembly GCF_057628025.1. Lineage (NCBI taxonomy): Eukaryota > Metazoa > Chordata > Actinopteri > Salmoniformes > Salmonidae > Oncorhynchus > Oncorhynchus mykiss. The sequence continues at coordinate 32,367,011 of NC_143025.1, forward strand.
TTATTTGATCTCCACCACAAACAAATAGCGAATGAATATCATGCTATTCCCATGCTTAAATTCAAGGTCAGAATATGCATAGAGAGAAAAGGGCATAAAAAATGCTTAACTCAGGTCGGATTTCCCCCCTATATGATTACATAAGGATACATTTTTTTATTGTATTTATTTAACCTTTATTTAACCTCTAGTGACTCCCCATCCCGTGAACGGGACCGTTGTCATCATCTGACACTAATTAGCATAACGCAACGGACATAAATATTCCTAGAAAATATTCCTATTCATGAAAATCACAAATGAAATATATTGAAACACAGCTTAGCCTTTTGTTAATCACCCTGTCATCTTTTTCAAAATATGCTTTACAGCCAAAGCTAGACAAGCATTTGTGTAAGTTTATCAATAGCCTAGCATAGCATTTTGTCCAGCTAGCAGCAGGTAACTTGGTCACAGAAATCAGAAAAGCAATCAAATTAAATTGTTTACCTTTGATGAGCTTCGGATATTTTCACTCACGAGACTCCCAGTTAGATAGCAAATGTTCCTTTTTTCCAAAAATAGTATTTTTGTAGGCGAAATAGCTTAGTTTGTTCTTCACATTTGGCTGAGAAATCGCCCGGAAATTGCAGTCACGAAAACGGCAAAAAATATTCCAAATTAGCTCCATAATATCGACAGAAACATGGCAAACGTTGTTTATAATCAATCCTCAAGGTGTTTTTCAAATATCTATTCGGTAATATATCCATCGGGACAATTCGTTTTTCAGTAGGACCGATTGGAGTAATGGCTCCCTCTGTATTTTACGCAAGAATCTCTCTGGGAGCATCTGGTGACCACTTGCACAATGTAGCCGCCTACGGTATTCTTCAACATAAATGCGTAAAACTACGTCACAATGCTGTAGACACCTTCGGGAATATGGAGAAAGCGTAATCTGGTTGATAGCCCATTCACTGCTCAATAGGGACACATTGGAACGCAGCGCTTTCAAAACATGAGGCACTTCCGGATTGGATTTTTCTCAGGCTTTCGCCTGCAACATCAGTTCTGTTATACTCACAGACAATATTTTTAGATGTTTGGAAACTTTAGAGTGTTTTCTATCCTAAGCTGTCAATTATATGCATATTCTAGCATCTTGTCCTGACAAGATATCCCGTTTACTAAGGGAACGTTTTTTTTTTCCAAAAATGAAAAAGTCACAAAAGGTTTTAATAGGATGTCGGTGGGCAGAGCCGGGAGGGTCGTCAGCGAAATGGCACACACCTGGGCTAGGGTGTGTCCCAGGATAAATGCACCTCTTCTCCATTCATTGGGGGGACTCTCGCCATGCAGACACTGATAGATTTTGGTCGTGGCTGTTTGTTTTCATTGGCACCTTTCAACAACCCGCATTATCACATTTATGCATGCAACCAACCACTCACTTACAGTACTGACTACACACACCATTGTTAATTGTATTTTGTTTACTTTAGTTAATAAATCTATTTTGTTATTCCTTATCTCCATGTTGTCTCCCTTTTTGTTATGAACTTTGAGCCGGTTCGTGACTAGTGGGGGCTCATCCGGGATCTTGAAGGTACTGTGTTTGGGAGAAAATGTGGAGTTAATGTTAAACTCTGTAGGTGCTTTGTTTACATTTTTTGTTACATCTTGTTTGAGTTGTAATGTTTTGTGCCCAGTATTGGTTACCTTTGTTTGTTTGGTAAACTTGCCACTGCGGTGGATAGTTGGTTGTGTGCTGCGTTGGAGAGAGTACATTGGTTAGTTTCCAAGCCCTTGCCCAGGCTGGAGACTCTTGATTTACTCACTGTTGGGACATCGGTCCGAGGAGGTGAGTACAGTCGGCTGTGTACCTCAGTGGGAGATTTGGGGAAGGTAGTGACACTTACTACCTGGAGCTATAGCCTTTTACCAATGTTAGGCATTTTGGAATATGTTGGGCATGGCTACTTTGTTTGTTATTTTTGTGTGGTGTCTGGACTGAGCAGTTGTCTCAGGGGCACATCCGTGGCTTGGGGGAATCTGCCAGTGTGCTGGGTGGTTTATTTCCTTGCCAGCTGGCTACAGTGTGTAATTACCCACTGCAAATCTGCACAAAGACCAGAGTTGAGTTACTGTAGGTTTTGGGGAAGCTCCATATATCTCTTTTCTCTTCTGTGGTGCCCAGTTGATTGTCACTTCTCTTGTGGTCTGGTGTGTTCAGCAGAGGGGAAGAGCGAGATTTGTTGTAATTACTTCTGACTATGGTGTCTAATGTAGACAAGTTCATTTGCTTTCCATCAGAGGAACTGTTAGAATTATGTAATAAAGAACAGCTGTTGAATATTGCTGAACACTACAAGGTTGAAATTAGTGATGACCTAATTTCATTTTTTGATGTTCATTATTGAAGGCCAATCTGATGGAGTGGTATTCTTGAAGTTACCACTGTGGCAGCCTCTGCTGAGGACTCGCAGTCTCCCCTGTAACGTTACATTGGCCGCTCCATCTTAGTCCTAGTAGTCTTTTTCAACAGCAGAAAGAACTGCTTCTGTTACAGCTAGAGCATGATCGTGAGAAGCTAGAGCATGAATGTGTCAAATCTGAAAAATAATTGGCATTTAAACAGGATTTGGAGTGTGCTAAAATCAAGCTTAAACAAGAGCGGCTAGAGCTGGTTAGGGAAGGAAAGCTCTCAGGGGAGAGTTTGCTCTGGGAAGATGACCCAGATTTACCTAGGGGTCGTTCCTCTTTTGGTCATGTCCCAGACACATTTGATATTGTTGGGAACTTACGGTTCTTGCCTAAATTTAATTAGAAGGACCCTGAGACATTCTTTTTGTTGTTTGAGCGTGTTGCTGACGCTAGGAGTTGGCCTGATTCTGACTGCACTTTAATGTTGCAGTGTGTTGACAGGTAATGCGCATGAAGCATATTTAGCTCTTAGTGTAGCCAACATTGTTAGTTATGATAAGGTTAAAATGGCTGTTACAGATTTACGAATTGGTCCCTGAGGCTTACCGCCAATGATTTAGACCTTTAAACAGGGATAATAAACACTCATGTTGAGTTTGCATGCGAATTATCTTAGCAGTTTAATCGCTGGTGTTCCTCCTCTGCAGTTATGACTTTCCAAGGGCTGTGTGATCTGGTTATGCTAGAGCATTTCAAGGACACAATCCCTGATCATATAGCCAGGTACATTAACGAACGAAAACTAAAGACTGTCACTGAAACTGCTGTTTTGGCGGATGAGTATGTTTTGACTCACAAAAGTGTCTTTGCAGAGCCCGTATTCGGAGTGTGTGGGGGCTTTCGGTGAGATTTGGGCCTCGCTCACCAAGATACTTTGGTTCACGGGGAGAGTTTCATTCAACTAGGGTTGGAGCCTGACTCCCGTGGTAAAGCTGACTTTGGTCAAGACTTTCACTCCTGTCAAGGTTCGGGTCATTGGAAAAATGAATGTCCGGTTCTCAGGGATAGGGATAATTTCAGTACGTGCGCTTACGTTAGCTGTGCCTGTTCCACATCAGTTCAATGCCCAGGAGCATGTGAAAGTCCATACTGACTCAGACCATTTACCTTTCATTACGGAGGGTTTTGTGTCTATGTTACAAAGTAAGGACCTAGTGTCAGTGAAGATCCTGAGAGACACAGGTGCCTCTGAATTGTTTGTGTTGGAGTCTGTGTTACCCTTCTCTGCTGAGATTGATTCGGGGAATAGTGTTCTAATCAGGGTAATAGGTTTGAACACTGTCAGTTCCATTTCATAAACTGATGTTGGATTGTGGACTGGTGAAAGGTGAGGTTGTTCTGTGGGTGCGTCCTTCGTTGCCTATTGAGGGTGTCAATGTTATCCTTGGGAATAACTTGGCTGTTGAGCGTGTATAGCCTGTCGTGTTTTCATCTCCAGTAGTTTCTGCTAAACCGTAATTTGTAGGGATTCTTGATGAGTGCACAGAGTTTCCCAGAGGGGTTCTCTGCGTGTGCAGTGACTTGTTCTATGAGCTGTGGCGACCTGGTCACTGCACTGGCTAACAAGAATGCCACAAAGAAATCTGTCACTGTTATCCCGTTATCTGTACCCCACTCCGATTGAATCAAGGCGCAATGGGCTGACCCCACATTAGAGTTGCGTGACCAAATTGTGCCTTTGGAACATTTGGGAGATGTGGCTATTTTCTCCAAGAGGATGTCCTGATAAGAAAGTGGGTGTCTCATGGTAGTTGTTTTCCGGGGGAGGCGATTAGTCAGGTTGTTGTACCAGTTAAGCTTCGTGAGTTGGTGTTGACAACTTCCCACAACGAAGTTGCTGGACATATGGGTGTGATGAAAACCTACCATTGCATAATACGACATTTCTACTGGCCTAGGTTAATGGGGGATGTTTCTGAGTTCATCAACTTGTCACACCTGTCAACTAACTGGTAAACCTAATCAAGCTATTAAACCGGTACCACTGTTTCCTGTTCCTGTACCCAGCCAACCTTTTGAGTTTCTGATAATTGACTGCTGGTCCTCTGCCTCGTTCAAAAATGGTATTAGTTACCTGTTCACTGCGTCAGACCACTAGGTTTCCTGCTGCCTATCCTCTCCGGTCTATCACGACTAAGTCTGTGCTAAAAGCTTTGACTCAGTTTCTCTCACTGTTTGGAATCCCTAAAGTCATTCAGAATGATAAAGGATCTAATTTCACCTCTAATCTGTTTGGTCAGGTTCTCCAACAGCTCCATATTAAACACAATTTGTCTAGCGCCTATCCAGCGCCTAGTCAAGGGGCGCTGGAAATTTTCCATCAAACACGTAAGTCTTTGTTGAGCGCTTATAGTTTGGAGATGGCGGAGGGGTTTCCTTGGTTACTGTTAGTCACTAGGGAGGTTTCACAGGAGAGCACGGGTTTCAGTCCAAATTACCTTGTTTGGACATAGGGTGCGTGAACTTCTATCCCCCTCAGTCCCTGTTATCTTATGTGTGTGATTTCCGGCGACGCCTGTACGCCGCTGGTGAAATGGCAAAAGAAAAGCTGTCATCTTCACAGGAGAGGATGAAGGGCATATTTGATTGGCGAACTGAGCCTTGTCACTTTAGTCCAGGTGACCAGCTTCCTGCTCTGCTGCCAATTGTTGGTTCTCCTTTTCAAGCAAAGTTTCAAGGTCCATATACGGTTGTGAGCCAGTACACTGAGGAAAACTATCTCGTTGCCACTCCCGAATTTAGAAAGCACACCAACTGTGCCATGTACATTTGTTAAAACCCTATTAGGCACGTTCCTCTGAGGCTGAACAGTGGGAGCCTACAGAGGACGGTAAACCTGTTCTTTTGGCCGATACCATTAATTCGCTGTGTTCTTGTCATGCTAGGTCCGTGCATGAGGAGGAAGATGTTCCTGGTCCCGATGATTGCATACTGCAGGGAAGATTGAAAAATTCAGACACTGGATATTTTAGACAGCCTTCTCAGTCATCTACCTGTTGATGGGTGAAAAGAGATGGTTGGTATGATTCAGAGATTTACAGGTTTGTTTTCTGATACATTTACAAACCTTGTCAACAGGCGTTTGAAGATGCAAAGAGGTTGCTTGCCTCAACTCCAGTGCTGGCTGCTCCTTTTGTGGATTGTCATTCATCTTACAGGTGGCTGCGAGTCATGTGGGGGCAGGTGCAGTTTTACTGCAAGCAGATGTGTCTGGTGTTGAGAGGTCTGTTTCTTATCCAAAAAGTTTAACCATTATCAGTTGAACTACTCGGTCATTGAAAAAGGAGCGCTACAGCACTAATATGGGCGCTACAGCCAGCAGCATACCACCCTGCACACCACTGCTGGCTTGCTTTGAAGCTAAGCAGGGTTGGTCCTGGTCAGTTCCTGGATGGGAGACCAGATGCCGCTGGAAGTGGTGTTGGAGGGCCAGTAGGAGGCACTCTTTCCTCTGGTCTAAAAAAAAATATCCCAATCCCCCAGCGTTTGGGGACACTGCCCTGTGTAGGGTGCCATCTTTCGGATGGGACGTTAAACGAGAGTCCTGACTCTCTGAGGTCATTAAAGATCCCATTGCACTTATCGTAAGAGTAGGGGTGTTAACCCCGGTGTCCTGGCTAAATTCCCAATCTGGCCCTCAAACCATCACGGTCACCTAATAATCCCCAGTTAACAATTGGCTCATTCATCCCCCTCCTCTCCCCTGTAACTATTCCCCAGGTCATTGCAGCAAATGAGAACGTGTTCTCAGTCAACTTACCTGGTAAAATAACGGATAAATAAATAAATAAACAGCACTTTGAGGTGTATGTTGGGTCGGGAGTAGTACCTATTGTGGTCTACTGTACACTGACCTTAACCTCACCTTTTTGAGGTCCATGATGTGTCCTAATAAGAGTATAATGAGATGGTGTTTATTTTTTACAAGCATTCCATCTCGATGTGCGGCACATCCGGGGGACTGATAATGTTGTTGCTGACGCCCTCCCACTCTGTCTGCCGAATTCTATCTTTACTCTTGTTTTCCTGAGTAGGTTGTCGGTGGGCGGAGCTGGGAGGGTCATCAACGAAATGGGACACAGTACCGGTGTGGACCGAGTACCGTGTCCCAGGATAAAAGCATCTCGTCCACATTCATTGGGGATAATCTCTCCATGCAGACACTGATAGATTTTGGTTGTGGCTGTTTTTCTTTGTTAGCGTTAGCACCTTGCAACACCCCTCATTATCACATTTATGCATGCAACCACTCACTTACCATAGTGACTACACACACCATGGTTAATTGTGTTTAGTTTAGTTTATAAATATATTCTGTTATTCCTTAACTCCACGTTGTCTCCCTTTTTGTGACAAACTTTGTCACGAACCAGCTCAATCTCCATGCACTGTAATTAGTAATTACTATTGATAAGAGCTACAGTTGAAGTCAGAAGTTTACATACACTTAGGTTGGAGTCCTTAAAAATCTTTTTTCAACCAGTCCACAAATGTCTTGTTAACAAACTATAGTTTGGCAAGTCGGTTAGGACATCTACTTTGTTCATGACACAAGTAGTTTTTCCAACAATTGTTTAGACAGATCATTTCACTTACAATTCACTGTATCACAATTCCAGTGGGTCAGAAGTTTACATACACTAAGTGGACTGTGCCTTTAAACAGCTTGGAAAATTACAGAAAATGATGTCATGGCTGTAGAAACTTCTGATAGGCTAACTGACATCATTTGAGTCAATTGGAGGTGTACTTGTGGATGTATTTCAAGGCCTACCTTCAAACTCAGTGCGTCTGCTTGACATCATGGGAAAATCTAAATAAATCAGCCAAGACCACAGAAACAATAATGGACCACAAGTCTGGTTCATCCTTGGGAGCAATTTCCAAACGCCTGAAGGTACCACATTTGTCTGTACAAACAACAGTACACAAATATAAACACCATGGTACCACGCAGCCGTCATACTGCTCAGGAAGGAGACACGTTCTGTCTCCTAGAGATTAACGTACTTTGGTTCAAAATGAAAAAAATCTATCCCAGAACAACAGTAAAGGACATATTGAAGGTGCTGGAGGAAACATGTTCAAAAGTATCTATATCCACACTAAAATGAGTCCTACATTGACATAACCTGAAAGGCCGCTCAGCAAGGAAGAAGCCACTGCTCCAAAACCGCCTTAAAAAAAGCCAGAGTACGGTTTGCAACTCACATGGGGACAAAGATCGTACTTTTTAGAGAAATGTCCTCTGGTCTGATGCAACAAAAATAGGACTGTTTGGAGTGGGAGTGGCTTGCAAGCCGAATACACTGTCCCAACCGTGAAGCACGGGGGTGGCAGCATCATGTTGTGGGGGTGCTTTGCTGCGGGAGGGACTGGTGCACTTCACAAAATAGATGGCATGAGGCAGGAAAATTATGTGGATATATTGATGCAGCATCTCAAGACATCAGTCAGGAAGTTAAGGCTTGGTCGCAAATGGGTCCTCCAAATGGACAATGACCCCAAGCATACTTCCAAAGTTTTGGAGAAACGGCTTAAGGACAGCAAAGCCAAGGTATGGGAGTGGCCATCACAAAGCCCTGACCTCAGTCTCATAGAACATTTGTGGGCAGAACTGAAAAAGCGTGTGCGAGAAAGGAGGACTACAAACCTGACTCAGTTATGCCAGCTCTGTCAGGAGGAATGGGCCAAAATTCACCCAACTTATTGTGGGAAGCTTGTGGAAGCCTACCTGAAAAATTCGACCCAAGTTAAACAATTTAAAGGCAATGCTACCGAAAACGAATTAAATGCATGTAAACTTCTGACCCACTGGGAATGTGATGAAAGAAATAAAAGCTGAAATAAATAATTCTCTCTACTCTTATTCTGACATTTCACATTCTTAAATTAAAGTGGTTATCCTAACTGATCTAAGACAGGGAATTTTTACTTTGAATAAATGTCAGGATTTGTTAAAAACTGAGATAAATGCAGTTGGCTAAGGTGTATGTAAACTACCGAATTCAACTGTAGGTAAATTTGAAATTTGTTTGGAGAAGGGGATTTTTTTTAACCTTTATTTAACTAGGCAAGTCTTATTTTCAATGATGGCCTAGGAACAGTGGGTTAACGAAGGGCTATATAAATACATTTGATTTGATTTGATGTTGACCTTCATTAATAGCTGTGCCATTATTCAGAAATGTAATTGTATGCCCTTATAATTTGCAGGGATGAAATTTGGAGACAGGTTTTTCTCCATTTTATAGAAAAAAATGGTATCATGTTAAATAATAACCACCTTCAGTAATACCCACACACATATATAACTGCCACTTTAGTGTTAGTTTCCTTCAATTTGTAGCCTACGTTTTGCATAATTTCTCACTTTTAAAAACTTTTTTTCCTCTGACTCGTCCGTGTAGTTGTTTCTGAGGGTTGTTGTTAGTAATAGTGGATCATATTAGGCTAATGTTGTGCAATAATTTGGGACATGTAGCCTATTTGAAGTATTAGATCACACAAAGTGGTTCACGATGTCATACAGTTCCATGATTAGTGAGGATTAGGATATATTCATTGGGTTATTGTTCAAACCCTATTGTACACTTTTCACATTCCAATGTTTCATGCATAGAACTTTCAGGATGAATCAAACCACTATATTTTTGATTCATCAATATATTTCATAAGGCTTCCCAACCCTGTTTTTTAGGATTCATACATTCATTCATAACCCTAAAATGTGCCTAAATAATCTAGATGATCAGAGTATTTTTAAATCTACCAGTTGGTGATAAAACGGAGACGAATATGCATATATTTCAACGGCTTTCTTTCATTGATCCCTATATTTTTAACCTGTTCTCTGTATGTATTCTAGTGAGTCTGGCGCCAAAAATGTTATTAAAGGTACACCGTATTTAAAGGGATGGCTTAAGATGAATGTCCTGAAAATCCTATTGAATGCAAACTCCATGAGAAAATATTTTGGCCAGCAAGTGGGAGGGTATTCAGAGGTTGAATTAAAATGATTTAGCGTGCGCAAGGGAACCACACCTACAAAGCCTGTTACTAACCTGCATAAGGTAAGTCAATATCAACTACGGAGAAGTGTGTAGGAAAGGAATGCGTAGAAAGGCATACAGTCTGAATCGCGCCCGTAAAGCACGTATGTTCAAGATAACATGCATGTCTTCACAAGTCTGTGGAGATATTCACAGTTGCTGTAATAATCTTAATGTAATCTTAACTGAAATCTCAGTGATAAAGCATTAATCTGACATTGTATTGCCATTCTTTGCTGGGCTTTTAAATGGTTGAAATTGCAATAATACACATTTGGGTGACAACTAAACAACATCTGACCATGATTTTCCATTGGAATTTGGTGGTGCTTTTAGATAGTTGAAAGCATAGTGATAACTCATTAGAAATGTAACTAATTATTGGCTGTCATTTTGAGTGGTAGGTTGTAATCTCATTGATCAAAATCTCAACCAAATATTACACAATTATACACGTTGAAATGACATGGTATCTATCAAATGGGCACACCAAGACACACATCTAAAATATGTTTGATGGTAACCCAAAAAGGGCTGTGATTCTTATTCTTACAGACAGTCTTAAGTAAACAAGCGTCCAATATCTGAGAACCTCACTGCCTCTAATAATGTCAATGCTGCATCCCCCCTCAGGAGCTAGATTTGAAATATTCATAAGGGATGTTTTGAACTGCATCTGAAGTCAAATAATGGTAAGTGAGTCAGAGAGCAGAGGGGCTGTACAGTGTCAGTGTTTGCTGTGCCTCGTAATCAGGTTTAATAAATAATAACAACAGTAGGGTCCCGACCCCACTCTCGCCGTGCTCCAGTTGAAATGAAAGGGAAACATTTTGTATGTCGCCCATTAAACACAGGGCCATTGGCATCATCTACCCAGACACTACTCCGATTTAAATTGTTGCCCCATAGAGCCTTCGCAGGCTTTTAAAAAGTGAATTGTTTGGTCCCATCTCCCTGTGTCAGAAACAAGACGTAACCTTTCAGCACCAAGTGTGAATTATTAAATTGGTGACAGTTTTTTGGTCCAGTTGTTTCTCTAATGGGTGCCATTGCTTTGGTCTGTAACAGTGTTTAGCGACATATAAATGTATGTATGACTCAGTGGACATTTTATGTCATTTATGTCAATTCCTCGCAAGCTTGAGTTTTAACAGACCATGGAAATGGTCAATTATTGAAATGAATGGAATTGTTTGATTTGCTGATATTGTTGGTCTGGTTGGTTGATTAGCTTTTCAACTTTGCTATTTATATCTGTAGATTAACTTTTCAACTTTGTTATTTATATTTAGTAAGGCCTTTTGTTCAACCAAAACAGCATTTGTTATTCTTGATTAAAGAGCAACTGCCTTTAAAAAGCAACTAATCCCTTTGAAAATGTCCTGTGTGGCAGAAACAGTCAGAAACAGTTATTCTAGTGTCAAAATTGACTACAAAGTGTAAATAGGATAATTTTGGTCAAAAAGTCAGTCTTGTCTAAAAACAGATTTTGGATTATCCATAAATCACAACGGGTAAATAAAAATTGGGTTATGATTTGATGATGTCCATTTGCCCACTAACATGGGGTGAATAGCTGTGGTGATTGCTCTCTATCCAATAGCACTGACAGTGCGACAGACCTGTTCAGTAGCTCCGTTGTCCATTTTTTTACTTGAGAAATACTGCACCAAACACCTTAGTTAAATGTAAAATTGCACAGCTAAAACATCCTCTGCAAAAATGTCAAAATTAATGACAGATTAATTTAGTTATCTTAGATTAATTCTGGGGATTTTGAAGAAGTGAAATAGGCTTCCGCATCTTCAGTGTCTCATGGGGGACAAACATAATTAACCAAACAGGGAATCGGTCAGGAAACACAACTCCAAGACTGAAATCTCGTTTTTCTAATGTGCAATAGAAAAACAGCTGTGCCAATCGGTGTGTTCAGTGGCTCTTTAATGGTGTAACCAGACTTGACTTTTATAGGCCTACAAAAGCACATTTGCATAATTTAATTCAGGTCAAAAAAGTACTAGGTCAGATTTCCTGTTTTGGCTTATTTGTTGTATTTTATTTCCCATTGAAAGAAAGTGAAAATATTAAGAAAATATTTCACTCAAAAGGTATAGCATATTTTGTGCTCCCTCTAATGGCTCTCACTGGATGACCAGATAGAATTCTGTACTTATACAACATTGACAGGTGACAGGTGACTGTCTCAATCTGACCTCAAGTTCCTTTCTTCCTATTTTTCCATCTACAGGGGGAGACATCACTCCATCCAAGACTGCATCCAATCGTATGACAGCTGTCTTACAACAGCCTGGCAGGGGGTGGTGTGAAATCACAACCTGATGGAGTGCACCACAGAATCACAATCACTTCAGTAGTTCCTCAGTCAAAGCACCACAGATTTATGGGTGCAACGCCATATATGGTGGAACCAATGGAAATCACAATTTTTGATGTATAGAACACAGAAAAAGGCATTGTAGAACTCTAACTCTAGTTTAATAAGAGCCCATTAACAATGTTAAATGTTCCAAATGTGTCACGTTCTGACCTTAGTTCCTTTGTTTTGTCTTTTGTTTTATAACGGTCAGGGCGTGAGTTGGGTGGGTTGTCTATGTTAGTTTTTCTATGATTTTCTATTTCTGTGTTTGACCTGATATGGTTCTCAATCAGAGGCAGCTGTCAATCGTTGTCCCTGATTGAGAACCATATTTAGGTACCCTGTTTTCCTTAGTTTTTTGGTGGGTGTGTTTCCGTATGAGTATTTGGGCCACACGGTACTGTTTCGGTTTTCGTTTTGTTCACATTGTTTTGTATTTCAGTGTTCAGTTCGTTTTGAATAAATCATCATGAACACTTACCACGCTGCGCTTTGGTCCGATCCTTCTTTCACCTCTGAATGCCGTTACAGAACCACCCACCAAAAAAGGACTAAGCAGCGTGGTAACAGGGAGTAGCAGCAGGAGCAGCGATCACAGGACTCCTGGACATGGGAGCGAGATCTGGACTATGTCACAACCTGGGAGGAGATAGACAGGTGGTCGGCCGACCCAGGGAGAGTGCCGGAGCCCGACTGGGATTCTCTGGAGCAGTGTGAGGAGGGATACCGGCGAATGGAGTTGGCACGACGATCAAGGAAGCCGAGAGGCAGCCCCAAAAATGAATAGGGGTTGGCACACGGGGAGTGTGGAGGCAGGTAGGAGGCAGGTAGGAGACCTGCGGCAACTTCCCGTGCTTACCGGAGAGAGAGAGGGACCGGGCAGGCACCGTGTTATGCCGTGAGGCGCACGGTGTCCCCGGTGCGTGTGCATAGCCCGGTGCGGTACACCCCAGCTCCCGGCTAGAGTGGGCATCGAGCCAGGTGCCATGAAGCCGGCTCAGCGCATCTGGTCTCCAGTGCGTCTCCACGGGCCGGTGTACATGGCACCAGCCCTACGCATGGTGTCCCCGGTTCGCCAGCACAGCCCAGTGCGGGCTATTCCACCTCGCCGCACTGGCCTGGCTACAAGGAGCATTCAACCAGGTAGGGTTGGGCAGGCTCGGTGCTCGAGACCTTCTGTGCGCCTTCACGGTCCGGTCTATCCGGTGCCACCCCCCCCGCACCAGGCTGTCTCTCCGTATTCTGCCTACAGGTGCTCCCGCCTGTCTAGCGCTGCCAGAGCCTTCCTCCTCTCCAGCGCTGCCAGAGTCTCCCGTCTGTCCCGAGCTGCCGGAGTCTCCCGTCTGTCCCGAGCTGCCGGAGTCTCCCGTCTGTCCCGAGCTGCCGGAGTCTCTCGTCTGTCCCGAGCTGCCGGAGTCTCCAGTCTGTCCCGAGCTGCCGGAGCCGCCAGGAGCTGCCAGAGCCGCCTGTCACGCCGGCAATGCCGGAATCGCCCTTCTCTCCGGAGCTGCCGGAGTCTCCCGCCTGTACGGCGCTGCCGGAGTCTCCCGCCTGTGCGGCGCTGCCGGAATTTCCCGTCCATTCGGGACCCATGGCTAGAGGCGGAGGTCGGCGGCGTGGTCCGCCGCTCGTAAGAGGCCACGGGGGCGGTTGAGGAGGCGGACAAAAACTGTGGTGAAGTGGGGTCCATGTCCCGCGCCAGAGCCGCCACCGCGGACAGACACCCACCCAGACCCTCCCCTATAGGTTTAAGTTTTGCGGCCGGAGTCCGCACCTTTGGGGGGGGGGGGGGGGGGGGGGAACTGTCACATTCTGACCTTAGTTCCTTTGTTTTGTCTTTTGTTTTAGTATGGTAATGGCATGGGTTGGGTGGGTTGTCTATGTTATTTTTTCTATGATTTTCTATTTCTGTGTTTGGCCTGATATGGTTCTCAATCAGTGGCAGCTGTCAATCGTTGTCCCTGATTGAGAACCATATTTAGGTAGCCTGTTTTCCTTTGTGTTTTGTGGGTGGTTATTTTCAGTCTTTGTGTCTGCACCAGACAGAACTGTTCGGTTTTCACTTTGTTGTTTTGTAAATTGAAGTGTTCAGTTTGGATTATTATTAAATAAGATGAACACTAACCACGCTGCGCTTTGGTCCTCTCTTTCCCAAGACAGCCGTTCCAAAATGCTGCACCAAATATGGACGCCGGAAGCACCCACCACGGAATACTGCTTTAAAAAGGAATGTAATTGGAAGTTGTACTACTTATAGTTCTTAGTGGTAAAATACTTAGTGGTGTTGGATTTTTGGGGGTTTTTCTCAGAGTCCATGGGGAGTATCATAACCATCGTACACTGCACTGAGCCTACAGCCTTTCCTGTCCTCAACCTGACAATGAAGTCAGAGGAAATAAGCCAACGTCAATCAGTGTCTTCCATAGCTGACAACAGGAGGTAGAGTGGAGGGTTTTTTCCTCCTTCGATGTCAGAGTCTGAATTTAAATTTGTCCTTTCACTTTCATCCTCCGCAGAGGGTTGAATCGTCGCCCAGGGCACCTCTCCTCTCTCACCAGGAATCCTTCTCTCTCTCCCTGTCTCCCTCTCACCACTTCATTTCCCGAAAATAGGCAGTTATTGTAAATCATTGGGTTGTGTCAATTAGTTGGCAACATGGTATGACAATAATCAATCCACCCTTCAATCCCCTCTCGCACAAAATGTTAAAAGACAGCAAAGAGGACATATTAGTCTGAAAAACACCCTTGCAGTATGCTTGAGAATAATAATCAAGTTTAGGAGATGTTGCTAAAGGAATGGCCCCATTGAGAAACAATATATGTGACTCAAACCTGCTTATTTGGGAGAAATGCCTTCTAGAACATGTGAACTTTCATGTGCCTTAATTGCAAACGTGTATGCCATCTGTAAATATGAATACAATTGTTAAATTATGAGCCTAGTTGGTTTAGCCATGGAAAAAAACCGCATCCTGCCTGCTAGCCATGATTGGCTGAGATAAAGAGTGGGCTGGACATGCTGAGAGATGAGTTCGGATTGGTCTGCCATGTAGCATGCTTCTGTCAATAACATGAACTGGTTAGTATGTGTAGGTAGTAATTTCTAACACAGCTTCTTTTTTTAAGATATCACGTAGTAGAACTGCATAAGTGTTGTTCTCCACTTTCTGGAAGACCAAGTTTTGAAATCAATAGAATTAGTATGATAACTAAGGAGCTGGAGATAATTCTCACGTTTGATTGCAAATATGCAGAAGGAGTCGAAAAGAGAACACTGTTGTACAAAACACCTATCTCCGGATTACATCTTCAAACCAAGGGAAACCATGGCATCCGTGACAGAGAGGGTGAGGCATCCATCCATGTATATGCGTAAGATAGTCTAGCTAGCTACATTTTCAGATAGTACACGTTTCAAATTTTTCCAGAAATACATTTTTTATTTCAAGTTAAAGTGTACTGTTAGCTAGATAGCTAGCTAACATTAGCTGGCTGGCTCTCTAGCTATCGTTACATGTATGATCTGTGTAGTAATATTATTCGTATCTCAGAGCCATTTGCATTGCTAGTGATAGCCTAATTTTAGCAAGCTAACATTGAACCTGGTTGGTTACCTGCAGATTGGTTCATTGTTTAGATAGATAGCTAGCAAGCTCCGTGTCTAATCAAAAGACTCCACTATGCAAGTAAACATTTTAATAAATGTTCATGATGTCACTGCGACAACTGTCGATAAACGTAGCTGGTAAATTCGCTCTGGCTATCTACTCCGATTTCAGAGCATTCTCATCTGAGTGTGCCAGAGCGCAGAATAACTGACAAATTTATGAATGCTCAACACCCGTTAAAGATGGCCGGTGTTAGTAAACGTTGGCAAAAAATCTAATGAAATTGTTGCTAGCAGCACAGATGCAGTGACCAACGCTCTGGATAACATAAAAACATCCCAACCAGCTCTGCTAGGGTGAGTAAAATGGTCTGAGTGAGCCGTTCTCTCATTTGTGTCTCTATGTAGCTAACAAGCTAGCCAATGTTAGCCAGTTAGCTTGACTGCTGTTAAGTCATAAAGCTTGAATCAACCAAACACCTTGGCCAGAGTGTCTGAAATTACAAACGAACAATCTGATAACACTCTGAGTTTAGGAACGGCCAGAAAACACTCTGGCAATACAGATTTACGATCACACCCGTAGTATAAACCAGCCTTTAGTCCTGAAATCCTTGATTGTTTAGTACATGGCCTTACATCTGAATCCTTAAAGAGATGGGTGGGGTTAAAGCTTAAGAGGGTGTGCTTTTACAAGTTTATCAACTTTCAAAGCAAAATTACTTTCCCATTGTTCCTCAACTGTAATGTATGATATACCATTTTCTAGCTCTGAGTCTCTACTTTTATCCAAAATAAAAAAACACCATTTAAGATTTTACTACACAAGACCGAATCGAGCCGGTAGGTCACATATCAGAACCTGCTATTGTTTTAAAAAGGCCTCCAGCGAACCATTTGTTAGCTGAATACCAGCCAAAACAATTGGTGAGAGGAGGCTACGCAGTCTAATTGTTTAATCTTAAACAATGACAGTCAGAGTTTGATTAAGCTTCTGCCTATGAGGGCCTGTGATTTAATAGCACAAAATGGCAGGGATAATTTGCATTGATTATGTCACAGTCCTGTTACACAGACCAAATCCCAGGGAATTTACTTCAGTTCCAGAACCCTAATCTTTTTTAACCATCCTGCAGAAATGAAGGCGAGAGTGGTCGATATGCCGTCGACTTATTTTACGTGGGGGCCACTGCACTCCTTATCGCACTCCCCAAAGGCATTGACAGAGGAATTTATCTGCACAGCCACTATCTACCCAGACAAGAATAGGACCATTTGAGTTTCCCTTGCCTCACTTGGCTTTGGCAGTATTGATGAATTTATCATAATGTGTTCTGTCAAAAGAACCAATCACTCCTGCTTCACATCTTTTTAAACACAGATTGGATCATATATCGATCAAACGCCCTTTCTGCATATACACCCTTGATGGGTGAGTGAAGGAATGTCTATTCATAAGCAGATTTTTTTTGTTTCCCTTTAACTTAATTAATTAATGTATCCTCATTAACTTCTTGGTGATGGGGGCAGTATTTTCACGTCCGGATGAAATGCATACCAAAATTCAACTGCCTGCTACTCATCCCCAGAAGATAAGATGTGCATATTATTAGTAGATTTGGATAGAAAACACTCTGAAGTTTCTAAAACTGTTTGAATCGTGTCGGTGAGTAAAACATAACTTATTTAGCAGGCGAAACCCAGAGGACAAACCATTCAGATTTTCTTTTTGAGGTCACTCTCTTTTCAATAAGTTTTCATTGGGAATCCAGATTTGTAAGGGACCTTCTTGCAGTTCCGATCGATTCCACTGGATGTCAACAGTCGTTAGAAATTGGTTTATGTTTTTCCTGTGTAATGAAGAAGTATGGCCATCTTGAACAAGGGTCACTTGAAGTGTACTGTTAGATAGAGGCGCGTGACCAGAAAGCTAGCTACAGTTTGTTTTCCTCCTGTATTGAACACAGATCATCCCGTCTTCAATTTTATCGATTATTACAGTAAAAAAAATCCTAAAGTTGTATTACAAAAGTAGTTTGAAATGTTTGGCAAAGTTTACAGTTAACTTTTGAGATATTTTGTAGTTACGTTGCGCTAGATGGAACCGGTGTTTTACTGGATCAAACACGCCAAGCAAATGGACATTTTGGATATATATCAACAGAATTAATTGAACAAAAGGGCCAATTGTGATGTTTATGGGACATATTGGACTGCCAACAAAATAAGCTTGTCAAAGGTAAGGCATTAATTATATTTTTATTTCTGCGTTTTGTGTCTCGCCTGCAGGGTTGAAATATGCTTCTCTTTATTTGCTTACTATGGTACTATCCTCATATACTAACATCGTTTGCTTTCGCAGAAAAGCCTTTTTGAAATCTGACTTGTTGGCTGGATTCACAATAAGTGTAGCTTTAATTTGCTATCTTGCATGTGTGATTTCATGAAAGTTTGATTTTTATAGTAATTTACTTGAATTTGGCGCTCTGCATTTTCTCTTTCTTTTGGCCAGGTGGGACGCTACCGTCCCACATATCACAGAGAGGTTAAAAGTGAATAGTTACTTAGTTCCTGTCCGACCCAGTATGTGATCTGCAGCTTAAAGGGGTCGACACACTTTAAGGCAGTGGTCAAATGCGCCGAATACAACAGGGGTTGACCTTACAGTGAAATACTTACTTACAAGCCCCGAACCAACAATGCAGTTATGAATAAATACGAATAAGAAATAAAAGTAACAATTAGTCAAAGAGCAGCAGTAAAATAACAATAGCGAGATTATATACAGGGGGTACCGGTACAGAGTCAATGTGCAGGGGCACCGGTTAGTCGAGATAATTGAGGTGAAATGTACATGTAGGTAGGGTTATTAAAGTTACTATGCATAGATAATAACAGAGAGTAGCAGCAGCATAACGTGGGGGGGGGGGGGGGGGGGCTTGCCATGCGGTAGCAGAGAGAAAAGTCTATGACTAGGGTGGCTGGGGCCCTTGACAATTTTTAGGGACTTACTCTGACACTGCCTGGTATAGAGGTCCTGGATGGTAGGAAGCTTGGCCCCGGTGATGTACTGGGCCAAAAGCACTACCCATTGTAGAGCCTGGCGGTCGGAGGCCAAGCAGTTGCCAAACCAGGCAGGGATGCAACCAGCTGCTTTCGCAGCTGTAGAACCTTTTGAGGATCTGAGGACCCATGCCAAATATTTTCAGTCTCCTGAGGGGGAATAGGTTTTGTGGTTCCCTCTTCACGACTGCCTTGGACCATGTTAGTTTGTTGGTGATGTGGACACCAAGAAACTTGAAGCTCTCAACCTGCTCCACTGCAGCCCCGTCGATGAGAATGGGTTTGTGCTTGGTCCTCCTTTTCCTGTAGTCCACAATCATCTCCTTTGTCTTGATCACGTTGAGGGAGAGGTTGTTGTCCTGGCACCACACGGCCATGTTTCTGACCTCCTTCCTATATGTTGTCTCGTTGTTGTCGGTGATCAGGCCTACCACTATTGTGTAATCGGCACACTTAATGATGGTGTTGGAGTCGTGCCTGGCTGTGCAGTCAGGAGTGAACAGTGAGTACAGGAGGGGACTGAGGACGCACGCCTGAGGGGCCTCTTTGTTGAGGATCAGAGTGGCGGATGTGTTGTTTCCTATCCTTACCACCTGGGGGTGACCCGTCAGGAAGTCCAGGACCCAGTTGCAGAGGGAGGTGTTTAGTCCCAGGGTCCTTAGCTTATTGATGAGCTTTGAGGGCACTATGGTATTAAAGGCTTTTTTCTCTTCTTTTTTATTTATTTGATGCTTCTGAATCCTCTGCATCTGCCTATGACGCACGTCCACATCAGCGGTGAAAGGCAGTAGTGTAAAGTACTTAAGTACTGCTTAACCCTTGTGTAGTCTTAACATTCTGTGAACTCCCCTTGTCCTCATGGTCAAAAATTACCCGCCTTCACTAAACCCCTAAAATAAAGCAGCTTAATTGAATTTTAAACTTTTATTTTGCATGAAGAAAAAACCTGTCATTCATCACAAACTTTGTGAATATCTGGATTTTAACTCTTCACAATGCATAAAGACTACATTTAATCAGTGAATACCACTCGACTAACCGGTGCCCCTGCACATTGACTCTGTACCGGTACCCCCTGTATATTTTGCAGACTCCATCAGGTTTTCTTCCAGAATGGTCCTGTATTTGGCTCCATCCATCTTCCCTGTCCCTGCTGAAGAAAAGCAGGCCCAAACCATGATGCTGCCACCACCATGTTTGACAGTGGGGATGGTGTGTTCAGTGTGATGAGCTGTGTTGCTTTTACGCCAAACATAAAAAAAAATCAGTTTTTGATTTGTTAAAAAAGTTTGAAATATCAAATAAATGTCGTTCCACTTCATGATTGTGTCCCACTTGTTGTTGATTCTTCACAAAAAAAATACAGTTTTATATCTTTATGTTTGAAGCCTGACATGTGGCAAAAGGTCGCAAAGTTCAAGGGGGCCGAATACTTTCGCAAGGCACTGTAATTGTTTTCTTTACTAAAGTAGAGGTGTATTATTGTTATTATTGCTAAAGGTACTGCATAGGTGTAAACATTAAATATTTTGCACTTGTTTAGCCTAAGAAAGTAGCAGAAATGTGTAGAAAGTTGTTTTGAATGCATTTTATTGAAGGGAAACAATAACAGTCTTGAACGTTTTTGGCAACATAGTGCTATATGTAGTGCTATATGCTGTACAATGAGGAATTCAACTACAAAATACTGGTCTCCTCCCATTTTTTTAAACTATTGCCCCAACCCACAAGGTGTATAAACAACAACGAATAAGAATAAAATAGGATAATAGATACAAAATATGAAGAACACAAATCAATCAACTCTAATTAGTACATGTAGGACAGTATGCAAGTGTGTGTGAATGGACTTTGCAGATTTTGTATTTCTCACATGTGCAGCACATATTATTTGTTTTAAAGTATTTTGGGGGGCAGAATTAGCATCTTCTCCTCTTGCCTGCCCCAGCTGAAGCCTCAGGTGGATCAGGACAAGATTCAGCCCCCTGAACAGCTTTCGCAAGCCCTGCAGAGGCTGCTGTGTGTGTTTGTGATGATTTTTTTTTCGATGGCTGGTGTGATGAACCTGTAGAATGTTGAGGCGATGTCCTGGGCATGGGAGACTGCATGTATTGTGGGCCCTGGGGTCATCCTTATGACATTTTGCACTGCCATCCTGCCCTGGTTGTCATATGGTGACAAGGACCATGTTATTTTGCTGTTCTTTGACAAAAATGTCTCTCTTCAGCTTGGGGGATTTCTTCTTCATCTGAAGATGACACATCATGCTCTGGGTTGTATTCTTCCCCATCTTATTCTTCAGATACCTCCCTCTCTTCTAAATCATTGTTCTCTTGTTCTTCCTGGACATCTGAAAAAATCAGATCTACGACCTGTTGGGCACTAAAACTTGCACTCACGGCTTCAGCAAAGAGAGCACTGGGGGGACTGTCATCTGCAGCACCTTTATAGACTCTGACTGAATTCCCCATTTGTAAACAATGCTTTCAAGAAATTTGTATTTTGTCATGTGTGGGGTCATGGAGGGGAGATGCTGCACATGCACAATAACGTTTTAGTTTGTGTGTGTGTGTGTGTGTGTGTGTGTGTGTATTTGGTTTTGTGGTGTGTAAATTATTTTATAACTTCCAGGTAAAAAAAAATACCCTAAAACAATCTTTGTACCCTGGTGGTGTACAGCTTTCATGGAAATATGAACAAAGGCGATGTTTCACTTTTTCTTATGTTGTGGTCACTCTAGGAAAGTTGGAGTTTTCTCTGCTGTTAAACATAGTGGCGAGTCATTTTTTACCCTTAAGTCGTTTTTTGGGGTATCTGGACTTTACTTTGCTATTTATATTTTTGGGAACTTTTACTTTACTGCATTCCTAAAGATACTTACTTACTCCATACATTTTCTCTGACACCCAAATGTGCTCCTTACATTTTGAAATGAAAATGGTCCAATTCACACACTTATCAAGAGAACATTCCTGGTCATCCCTCATGCCTCTGATCTGGCGGACTCACTAAACACACATGCTTCGTTTGTAAATTGTCTCAGTATTGGAGTGTGCCCCTGGCTATCCATCAATAAAATAAAAAAATAATATATTGTGCCATCTGGTTTGCTTAATATAATGAAGTTGAAAAATGATTTATACTTTTACTTTTGATACTTAAGTACATTTTAGCAATTCCGTTTACTTTTGATACTTAAGTATATTTAAAACCAAATACTTTTAGACTTTTACTCAAGTAGTATTTTACTGGGTGACTCACTTTTACTTGAGTCATTTTCTATTAAGGTATCTTTACTTTTACTCAAGTATGAATATTTTGTACTTTTTCCACCACTGGTTTAAGGTGACAGAGCCAGTGCGGTGTGTGAAAAATTGGTCTTCTCACATAATCATTTGTAGCATCCAAATAGTTTGTCCAACTATTATGACCTTTCTATGGAAAGATGAGAATTTCTCGAACATGATGGTGTTGCTCTACGACCCCCACAAGCATCTTGGGACTCATCTGAAGTTGGTACAGTTGATCTGCCAACTTCTGTCTGTAGCGTTCGACCAGTTTAGGCTACACACTTATATGACACCCTCAGTAGGAAGGTGAGACTTTCACCTTTCCACAGAGGGGTCCACTGTATCCGCCTATGTAACACTTCCGCAACAGCAGTAGAAGGTGACAGACCTAGAGTTTGTCAGACCATGAGACATCCCGATAATTGGTCTTCTTACAAAATCGTCTGTAGTGTCTGAACGGTTTGGCCTACTAATATGACCCCTCTGTGTAAAGGTGAGACTCTCACGAACGTGTGTTGATTGAAGAGGATGATTGAATTTAGAACAATAGTGTAATGATTATTTTATTATGCAAGGCTGGAAATGGTATATAATTTCCCATCGGAGAGTCAAATCAGACACCGAGTACATCATACAAATTGTGTCGTTCACAATGGAAAGCCGAACCAAACAAATGGACAGGTTTGCAAATACTGCAGAATTTAGATGAGTTGGAGTCGGCTGGAGGATTGGATACTGAGCTTTAAATCGACTTGCTGAAAAGTATTTGTCTGATTCTCATGTTGACTTCGAACCTCCGCCAACCATGCCTGAGCCCCGCCCCCAGCAAAAACCAGAACAGAGTCAACTGAGACAGTAATCCCAACTGCCACAGTGAGACAGGAGTCTGGGAGGGATGGCAAGGTTTGGGTAGAAAAGAGTGACGAGTTTATTTGACATGAAGATGTTGCAGCACGTCAGAGATTGGACTGCTGCTCATGCGCACAGAAAAGGAAACAGTACAATAAACGCTTTGAGTTAATCCATAGACATGTCCCATGTACTAAGCGTTTATTGCACTCTTGTATGTCCACGTAGCATATGCCAGAAAGAGCATGGATGTGGAGTTATTTGGGCCTGGTATGTATGGTTTGATTTTTCTGAGAGACCACCTGTGGCAGGTGCACACGAAAGAAAGCCCATGAAAACTGTGTCCAGTGCAACTGATTTGTTTGTGGGGCATGCTCACAGAAAGTCCTGAAGCTGTGTGCTTACTGTGGACCCAAAACATTGAGAAGACAAGATTGATTCTTGTGTAATGGCAAGGGTATAAGGGCAAAATACAGTGTCTGATACAATCAACAAATGAGTGTTTTTATATCTTGTCTTGAAAATATTTCCACAAATATTTATTTATGCAATTCATCCTTTACAATTGTTCATGCACTGGTGCTTTTGTTTAGGAATGTGGTAAATAATTTTACCTGCGCACCTGGCTGGTTCTATTATTATTATTATTATTATTATATTTTTTGTTTCTACTTTGTCAAAATAAGCTGTAACTGGACTTTATTAATTACTATAACTATATTACAAACCAAATTTACAAATAACGTTGATCAAATGGATTACACTGTATTGTTTTTGTGTAAGGGAAATGAAAGCAGGCTATAAGCCTACGTTTTTTTCTAGGACTTGGTAGAATTAAACAAAACATATCCATGACTCTATGTAAACAAATAACTTTTATTGTTATTTTTTTTATTGATATGGCCACCAATATTTCTTCATTCAATAAATCCTGTACAATAGTTTATGCACTATGTATCAAGTGCTGGTGCTTATGTCTGTGCACCTTGAGGGTTGACATGCATCTGCCACAGTTCCTTGTCTGCTAACAATTCCTATTTTCTTATGGACAAACATTCTTCATCATTATACAGAGACAGGGTAAAATTCTGTTAGATATAGTCCCATCATTACTTTAAATATATACATCATTTAGTCATTATACATAAAATTCATAACAGTTCTCTAGCGGGTACTTATAGACTGAAAGACCAGGCAGTTCTACTGTTAACTAGCCTCTCAAAGCACTTCATTTCATGATGACAGAAGTGTGTGCCACGGGTCCATAGTCATTTACTTCAGTTACCTTCATTGTCTTGGGTATATGAACAATGGTGGACATCTTGAAACAAATGGGGACAACAGACTGGGATATGGAGAGATTGATATGTGAACCATTTCAGGTAAGAGAGCCATTTGAACATAATTTAAAAAAAATCAAAATATTTTTTTTGCATTAATGCCACAGAAAAAGAGCGCAACCTTCCCGCTAGCCATGATTGGCTGAAATAGTGAGTGTACTGGACATGCCGAGAGATTTCGAGTTGGTCTGCCATATAGCAAGCTTCTGTCTATTTGAGCTGGTTGGTACGCATAGGTAATCCTCTATAACGCAGCTTTAAAAATATATATATGTTGCTTAATAGAACTGCATAAGTGTTGCTCTCCACTTTTTGGAGGGCCGAGTTTTGAAATCAGTGGAATTAGAGTATGATAGCTAAGGAGATGGAGAAAACACCTGTCTCAGATTACATCTTGAAACTAAGGGCAACCACTGTATCCGTGACAGGGAGAAGCGTCCAACAATGATGTATAAGATAGTCTAGCTAGCTACATTTTCAGATATTATATGTTTCTATTTTTGACAAAGTTGTTTTTATTTCAAGTTAAAGAGCACTGTTAGATAGCTAACTAATGTTATCTGGCACAAAGCCTAATGTTAGCTAGCTGACAATGAACCTACCTGCAGATTCATTCAGGGTAGTAATGTAATGAGTTGTAATTCTGGTTCATTGTTTACCTAGCTAGGTAGCTACATGTCTTAATAAAAGACTCCACTATGGAAGTAACCTGTCACACCCTGACCATAGTTTGCTTTGTATGTTTCTATGTTTTGGTTGGTCAGGGTGTGAGCTGGGTGGGCATTCTATGTTACATGTCTAGTTTGTCTAGTTCTATGTTTGGCCTGATATGGTTCTCAATCAGAGGCAGGTGTTCGTCATTGTCTCTGATTGGGAACCATATTTAGGTAGCCTGTTTGATGTTGGGTTTTGTGGGTGATTGTCCTTAGTGTCTTGATGTCCTTGTTCTGTGTGTATGTGCACCAGTATTAGGCTGTTTCGGTTTTCGTTACGTTTATTGTTTTGTATTGTTTGTATTTAGATTCGTGTTGCTTCAGTTTAAATAAACATGGATCGCAATCTACACGCTGCATTTTGGTCCGACTCTCTTTCCCATACAGAAAACCATGACAGAATCACCCACCACAACAGGACCAAGCGGCGTGGTAACGGGCAACGGCAAGAGCAGCAGCAGGAGAAGCAACAGAGGCAGCAGCAACAGGAGCAGCAGCAGCAGCAGTGGGAGAGGCTGCACTACTTGGAAAAATGGACACGGGAGGACGAATTGGATGGTAAAGGACCCTGGGCTCAGCCAGGAGAATATCGCCGCCCCAAAGAAGAACTGGAGGCGGCGAAAGCGGAGAGGCGCTGGTATGAGGAGGCAGCGCGGCGTCGTGGATGGAAGCCTGAGTGTCAGCCCCAAAAATGTATTGGGGGGGGGCTCAGAGGGAGTATGGCTACGCCAGGTAGGAGACCTGAGCCAACTTCCTGTGGTTACCGGGGGGCGAGAGAGACCGGGCAGGCACCGTGTTATGCTGTGAAGCGCACGGTGTCCCCAGTGCGGGTGCATAGCCCGGTGCGGTACATTCCAGCTCCGCGTATCGGCCGGGCTAGAGTGGGCATCGAGCCAAGTGCCATGAAGCCGGCTCTACGCATCTGGTCTCCAGTGAGTCTCCTTGGGCCGGCTTACATGGCACCAACCTTGCGCACGGTGTCCCCGTTTCGCCTGCATAGCCCACTGCGGGCTATTCCACCTCGCCGCACTGGCAGGGCGACCGGGACCATTCAACCGGGTAAGGTTGGACAGGCTCGATGCTCAAGAGCTCCAGTGCGCCTGCACGGCCCGGTCTTTCCGTCACCACCTCCACGCACCAGCCCTCAGGTGGCAGCCTCCCGTACCAGGCTGTCTCTCCGGCCCATCCTTACAGGGGCTCCCTCCTCTCCAGCGCTGCCAGAGCCTTCCTCTCCAGCACCGTCTTGAGCCACCCGTCTGCCCAGCGCCGCCTGAGCCTCCCGTCTGCCCGGCGCCGCCTGAGCCGCCCGTCTGCCCGGCGCAGCCAGTGCCGCCCGTCTGCCCAGCGCCGCCAGTGCCGCCCGTCAGCCAGGGGCCGCCAGTGCCGCCAGTCAGCCAGGGGCCGCCAGTGCCGCCAGTCAGCCAGGGGCCGCCAGTGCCGCCAGTCAGCCAGGGGCCGCCAGTGCCGCCAGGGGCCGCCAGTCAGCCAGGGGCCGCCAGTGCTGCCAGTCAGCCAGGGGCCGCCAGTGCCGCCAGTCAGCCAGGTGCCGCCAGTGCCGCCAGTCAGCCAGGGGCCGCCAGTGCCGCCAGAAAGCCAGGGGCCGCCAGTGCCGCCAGTCAGCCAGGGGCCGCCAGTGCCGCCACTCAGCCCAGAGGCGCCAGAGCCCCTCAGCCCAGAGGCGCCAGAGCCCCTGCCCCTCTGCCCAGAGCCCCCGCCCCTCTGTCCCGAGCCGCCGCCCCTCTGTCCCGAGCCGCCGCCCCTCTGTCCCGAGCCGCCGCCCCTCTGTCCCGAGCCGCCGCCCCTCTGTCCCGAGCTGCCGCCCCTCTGTCCCGAGCTTCCGCCCCTCTGTCCCGAGCTTCCGCCCCTCTGTCCAGAGCTTCCGCCCCTCTGTCCAGAGCAGCCGCCCCTCTGTCCAAAGCAGCCGCCCCTCTGTCCAGAGCAGCCGCCCCTCTGTCCAGAGCAGCCGCCCCTCTGTCCAGAGCAGCCGCCCCTCTGTCCCGAGCAGCCGCCCCTCTGTCCCGAGCAGCCGCCCCTCTGTCCCGAGCTGCCCCTCTGTCCCGAGCTTCCGCCCCTCTGTCCATTGAGAAGAGTTGCCATGGTGAGGATGCCACGGAAGCGGACAAGGTGGGGGACTAAGACTACGGTGAAATGGGGGCCACGTCCAGCACCAGAGCCGCCACCGCGGACAGATGCCCACCCAGACCCTCCCCTATAGGTTCAGGTTTTGCGGCCGGAGTCCGCACCTTGGGGGGGGGGGGGGGGTTACTGTCACACCCTGACCATAGTTTGCTTTGTATGTTTCTATGTTTTGGTTGGTCAGGGTGTGAGCTGGGTGGGCATTCTATGTTACATGTCTAGTTCTATGTTTGGCCTGATATGGTTCTCAATCAGAGGCAGATGTTCGTCATTGTCTCTGATTGGGAACCATATTTAGGTAGCCTGTTTGATGTTGGGTTTTGTGGGTGATAGTCCTTAGTGTCTTGATGTCCTTGTTCTGTGTGTATGTGCACCAGTATTAGGCTGTTTCGGTTTTCGTTACGTTTATTGTTTTGTAGTGTTTGTATTTAGATTCGTGTTGCTTCAGTTTAAATAAACATGGACCGCAATCTACACGCCGCATTTTGGTCCGACTCTCTTTCCCATACAGAAAACCGTGACATAACCATCTTGGGTGCGTTCGTAAATTCAGTCTGGCCATCTACTCCGATTTCAGAGCACTCTCGTCTGAGTGTGCCAGAGCGCAGAATAATTAATGCATTTACAAATGCTCAACACCCGCTAAATATGGCCTGTGTCAGTGAAAGCGTAATTAAATTGTTGCCAGCAGCAAAGTTATAGTCACCAATGCTCTGGATAACATGAAAACAGCCTAACCAGCTCTGCTAGGGCAAGTAATGTTCACTGAGCTGTTCTCTCATTTGTGTCTCGAAATAGCTAGCAAGTTAGCCAGTTAGCTTAGGTGCTTGACTGCTGTTGTTAGTATAGAACGCTCGGATCAACCCTTAAAGAGATGGGTCGGGCTAAAGCTTAAGAGGGTGTGAACGATGCTGAATGGGTGAAAAGAAAGAGCTCTCCAGTTGGTACCAAAACATTTCAAAGTATAATAACTTTCCCATTGTTCCTGAAATGCACTGTATGACATAGCATGTTGTAGCTCTGTGTCTCTGTTTTTATCCAATGTAAAAAACACAATTCCAAATGTTGCTACATAAGACTGAATCAAGGAGGTCAGTCACAGATGTGCATAAACATTCAACCTTGCGAGGGCTAACACTCTTAAATGACTTACTCACGTCAATGGAAAATGAGAGCACACAGTCCTTCGTTAGCATCGGGTGCCTGCATCTGCGGCTTGATGTTTTCCTCGAAGCAGGTGAAGAAAATGTTTAGCTCATCCGAAAGAGAGGTTTCCGCGACGTGGCTGGCTTTCCCTTTATAATCCATGATTGTATGGCGTCCCTACCACATACATTATGTCTGAGCCGTTGAATTGCGATTCCACTTTTGTCCCTGTTGTCGTTTTGCCTCTTTGATTGCCTTACAGAGATCGTAACTGGTATCTTTGTAGACGTCCATGTTCCAAGTCACCTTGCCATGGTTAAATGCTTTGCGCTTTCAGTTTTACATGAACGCTGCCATCTATCCACTGCTTTTGGTTTGGATAAGTTCTAATCGTTACAATGGGAACAAAATCCTATATACCTTTCCTGATGAACCCAGTCACTGAGTCAGTGTATATCTCGTTACTATTCTCAGAGGCGACCAGGAACATTTTCCAGTCCGAGTGATCAAAATAATCTTGAAGC
The DNA here is from genome assembly GCF_057628025.1 of Oncorhynchus mykiss. Taxonomy (NCBI): domain Eukaryota; kingdom Metazoa; phylum Chordata; class Actinopteri; order Salmoniformes; family Salmonidae; genus Oncorhynchus; species Oncorhynchus mykiss. Next base: position 32,395,576 of record NC_143025.1, read on the forward strand.
ATTGATTCACATTGGTCAGACATACATTGAACAGTCCTTACCATGAAAGCTTCCTGGTATTTTCTACCTATAGGTGGGGAGGAGCAGAATGAAGGCGTGATCTGATTTGCCGAAGGGAGGATGCAGGAGGACCTTGTAGACATTCTGGAAGGGAGAATAGCAATGATCCAGGGTCTGTGTTGCGCATGTAGCACTGGATGTATTGGATGTATGCACTGGATGTATGTATTGATAGAATTTTGGTAGCCTATTCCTAAGATTTTCTTTATTACAGTTGCCAGCTACAATACATTTGTCCCCAGGATATGTGGTTTCCAGTTTGTACATAGTCCAATGTAGTTCCTTGAGCACTGTTACTGTGTCGGCTGGGTGGGAATATACAATGCAGTGATGATGACCGAAGAATATTTTCTTGGGAGGTAACGCGGTCAGCATTTGATGGAACGTATTCCAGAGGAGAAAAAAATGACTAGAGTTTCTGTACATTACCACAATGACACCATTAATTGTTAATCATGAAACAAACCTCACCACCTTTCTTTTTTCCAGAGTGTCATTTTTTCCTGTCCACACGATGGATGGAGAACCCCAATGGCTGAATGGACAGGGACAATATATTCAGAAAGCCATGATTATTTAACAACACTATCATCAAGGCAGGTCCTATATGAGCTAGTTTTGTCACATCTGGATTACTGTTCAGTCATGTGCTCAGGTGCCACAAAGAGGGACCTCGGAAAATTGCAAGTGGCTCAGAACAATGCAGCATGGCTTGCCCTTAAATGTACACGGAGAGCTAACATTAATAATATGCATGTACATCTCTCATGGTTCAAAGTGGAGGAGAGATTGACTTCATCACTACTTGTTTTTGTAAGAAGTGTTGACATGCTGAATGCACCGAGGTGTCTGTTTTAAACTACTAGCACACAGCTCGGACACCCTCGTATACCCCACAAGTCTCTTAACAATCTCCAAATCAAGAACAGACTATGGGAGGCACACAGTACTAAATAGAGCCATGGCTATATGAAACTCTATTCCACATTAGGTAACTGATGTGGCTCCAGAGTGGCACAGCGGTCTAAGGCACTGCATCTCAGTGCAAGAGGTGCCTCTACAGTCCCTGGTTCAAATCCATGCTGTTAAGAACAAATTCCTATTTACAATGAGTTATTTCAGGCTGTAGGTAATAATACAATAAATGTTCTGAGCAAATAATGTAAGAAATAACACAAAATAAGGAGCTAGAAATAGGGCGACCATGTCTGTTGGCGCCATTTTGTTCCAAGATAGCAATCTTAACAGTAGCACTAAAATAACTCTGTGATCAAGCTGCAGCTGTCTCGGGCCCTTTGTTGCTCACAAGTCTCCATCTACTGTATTGAATGTTCATTGTGTTCATACTGTATGTGCTGTGTCCCTCATAGAAGCTCATCTGTGTGTAGTAGGCATTTACCAACAATTAATATTTTAATGTTGAAATTAGCAATGTTATCATAGATAATATACTGAAAACCAAGTAGCAGCTGGCTTCAGATGGCAAATTACATACATTAGTAGCCCATAGAAAAATACAACCATAGAAATGAAGAGAAGAAATCGTAAAAGGCAAGAAACACTAAACACTCTCACACTAACAAAGGCTTCATGTGTGCTATTTCCCAGAGCGGATGTCACCTCACAGTGAAGAGTGAAAGTGACAGGGAAAAAAGTTAATTCAACAGAAATTGGCAAGGAGTGTGATTGATGGTTTAGCTTCTGTTTGCTCTTGATAGGAGGCGTACGTCCAAGTCAAAATAGATCTTGTTAGTAGGCCTAGCTACACAGGCCTGTCTCTGCTGCACAATTTATTCATGGATTTCATGACGATAAAAAGGGTTTCCTTTGAATTCATTACCCTAAAGCACATCTTCAAACAGCTGAGCCTAACACAGACTCCTTTTAAGGGAGCTGTTGGCGCTGTGTTGCTTTCTGATCTGGCCTTCAAATCAGTTGTAAGACTTTCCAAACTGGTTACTCTGTATTCATCTCATAGCCCCTACCTCCTCACGCTGTTTTCTGCATGTATGCTGATTGATTTTCTGCTTCGTGTGCATACATTTTTGCATCGGGACCTCTGTGATGGCGCTTACCGGGGTGGTGACACTTTTCTCCTGACAACATTTGTTTTGCTGTAGGATTGATTATGGGGGTGCTTGGGTTAACTAGATTCTGCTGAGGGAATAATGAAGGATGCATATTAATATCTCAGCATGTGTATGCCCAGGGAAGAAGGGTGCTCTTTGTTTTTCACAAGCGGGCTGCCATCCAGAGTCAGCTCAGAGAGGGGGGAGCAGAGCTTCCACTTTGAAGGTGCATTCACCATTTCTCCTCCCGCTGGCACGGCTGCATGGTGTTTCATTATTAATTTAAACCCCTTTCCCTCTGTCCCCAGAGCTCCAGAGCCAGTGATACGGCACTATTAGAGTAGCCAAGCCTCTTGAAAGGAAACACTGTGTTTGTGATTGGATCGTGTGGCTCAGAACAGAGGAGGTGACATTAACATAGTGAATGGTAGTGCAGCCTTGGCATTTATAATGGATTTTGGTCAGTATATTTGCTATTCCGCTGGTGTGTGGGTGGTGGTGGAGCTGTAGTGGTGTCAGCTGGATTCTAGTGAATAAAATCACTATTCTCTCTGATCTGAGAGATGACAGACAGGCTTGATTTATTTCAGGAAGTAAGGACCATCAATCCTAAATCGTCAATGGAAAACCAAATTCCTCCATTCTCAGAGTTCAGACCCAGGCCACTACTGTATGGGAAGTATGCAGCAGCCATATTCCATAACACCTCTGTGTTGGTTCAGCAATAGTAATAATTAGGCTATACGCTATTTCTAGTCTTTAGGCAGTGTCTCAATTTCCCTAAGACTACTTTCCCAGTGTTACCCACACTTCTAACAATGATTTGTTTTTGACAATTTAATTAGTGATGCTGTCATAGGTTTCTCCACTGTAGATCAGGTTGCAATTTTGTTAATTGGCCATCTAAATGACATTTTATATCCTGGGAGATGTAATTAAAAAAACGAGGAATGCGGCCAGTGGACAATAACAGACTGAAAAACCAAGCAGGAATGGAATACAATACAATACTCAGCTCTTGATATTGATGGCTGAATTATAAATCTTGAACTGGCAAGTGAGTAAGAGAATTAAGGAGCGAAAGAGAGAGAGAGAGGGGGAATTGAAAGCGAGAGAAAGAGAGAGGGAGAGAGGAAGTGAGAGAGAGAGAGGGGAAGGAGAAGTGAGTGAGAGAAATAATAATTTGGAGAGGAATGTGATAGTTATCCATGGGGGCTAGTGCTAATTGCCTTGCTTATGAGTTTGTGAGACGTCAGCCTGCTCCTGGATCTGTTTCCAGCTCTGCTGCCGCCTCCAGGGTGTTAGCTTGGCATCTCGGCTCAGTACATGACAACTAGCTCTGCCCCACCGACCGTTGTGGACATTTTTACTTTTCCCAGCCAGCCACTACAGCCCCAGCCTGTACCGTATGCCTCCCCAGAGGTTTCCCGCATAGCAAGTGGCCCGGTGGTGATGGATTGGTATCCTGTGTGTGTCAAACTGCTTTATGGCTCTTTAATGAGCAGCCCAAGCAGAGAGAGAAGGAGAAGAGAGAGAGAGAGATAAGAGAGGCAGAGTGAGAGCTTCTACCACCACAGCCGCCGCCACTCCCGTTGGTGTTTTAAACAGGAAATCAGATCAGTGAAGTTTTCATTACAGGGCAAGCTCACTAATGCTGTGATTGTCTTCACTTGCCACACGTCAGTGTAATGGCTTTGTAGTGTACTAGAGTATTCTGGAGACATCAGAGTGACATTAAGCGCATTGAGTCATGGTTACTGTAGCCTACACTACTGATTTGGGTAAATAATTCACAAAAACATGTAACATTTATTAACAAATAAATGTTCATTATAAATTGTAATTGATGTTGTATGACTTGAATAGAAGAACATACGACAAGTATGCAGCTGTAGTGTCAATCAATAGTACTTTTAAATCTCTCAGTGAACTCTTTAGCCAATGAATGTATTAACATTTCAAGGGACGAGTCTACTCAGCTTGCAGTATCTCCAGAAATAGTGACACAGTCACTGGATCCTCTGGGTCACTAACATGCTAGAGGAATATAGCAATACCTTGATGGTTTTCTCATTGGCTAATATAACTTAAATATAGCACAGTCTATATCTATACAGTAAAGATAATAGAAAACAACATTTCAATTATCCCAGGGTAACTTTTACACAAACTCAGACTGCGTGCTACATTTATGAAACGAATGAGATCAAAGACATCAACATTTTGCCACATAAGGTTTATCAGTCTAGCTCTCAGTGGAAATCCTAATTGGACTCAATGTATTTAAATAACATATCATGGAGTTTGGGGAAGATAATGGGAAAGCAGAAATTCTCAGAATGATTTCCAATTTAGCGCCATCATACTGTATTGTTAAAGTTATCTTGACTTAAATCACTGTTAACATATCACTCTCACACACAAACACACACAATAACCCACACGAGAGCAAAGTAAACCCTGTTATCAAATATATACCTATTAGCCATAGAAAGTAGCACGCAATTACTCCATCCCTTCCATCTGTCATATCAGTAATCAGCCTGTGCATACTGTATGTGCTGCTATTTAATAAGTCATGGAGGAAATGCCACACTGCTGAAAGGTACTCTGGTAGAGAGAGTGGTGAAAACTAGAGGTCGTCCGATTAATCGGAATGGGCGATTAATTAGGGCCCATTTCAAGTTTTCATAACAATCGGAAATCTGTATTGTTGGGTGCCGATTTGCCAATGTTTTGGGGTGTTTTTTTGTAATACCTTTATTTAACTAGGCAAGTCAGAACTGTTGAGGATATGGCTGACTTATGCCCCCTTTGGAGGAATTGGGTACCCCTAGTAAACTGATTTTTTTTTTTACAAAAATTGCTAATATATGCATATAATAATTATTATTGGATAGAAAACACTCCAAAGCTTCTAAAACCGTTGGAATTATGTCTGTAAGTATAGCAGAACTCACAGGGCAGGCATTCTTCCAAACTAGTTTTGTGGTCATGAAAGTTGGAGCAACTTTGACGTCATCGCCCCCACCCTTCCCAACCACTTATGGACCACTTATATACACTTTCTATGTCTTCCACTAGATGTCCTCATTCTGTAGAGCGTTTAATCGTTCAAATCCCGCGAGAATTGGCCCTATGGGAGTGATTTGAGTAAGTGCCGCGAGAAAAAACCTGTGCGTTAGGGCGCGAATTGGTCACAGCCATTCCTTTGTTCCAGTACTCAGAAGAAGGACAAGCAATGACCGGTTGAATTGAAAATTGTTTTGTATGTCTATAACATCCTAAAGCTTGGTTTTGTACTTAGTTTGACCTGTTTAGTCGACATATAATATGTAATTTTGAAGTTTTGATGCGCAACTTTTCCGGACCAGAGGACATTTTTGGGTGCATTTCAGCTGATGTTATTAGCAGTAGCTAATACAAAGACGCAAGACTTGAAACCAAACGATGTATTGGGTAAGTATGAACCTTTCCAGAACATTCTGAACGAAGACCATCGAAGGTAAGGGAATATTTATGCTGAAATCTGTGTTTCTGTTGACTCCAACATTACGGAGAAATGTAGCTTATATCTGAGCGCCGTCTCAGAATATTGAATAGTGTGCGATTTCTGTAACGTTAAAAATAAATGTAACAAAGCGATTGCATAAAGAAGCAGTGTATCTTTCTAACTATATGTAGAACATGTATATTTAGTCAAAGTTTATGATGTCTATTTTACGTTATCTTGCGGCTCTACCTTTTTTTCTGCTGACATTTTTGAGTATTTTCTGAACATGAATTCAATGTAAATGGACATTTATGGATATAAATGGCATATTATTGAAAAAAAAATAATGTACTGTGTAACATGTCCTATTACTGTCATCTGATGAAGATTTTCAAAAGGTTAGTGAATGATTTATTTTTTAATCCTGCTTTTATAATTTTATATTTTCTGGGACAAAATGGCTGCCTCTTGTCTTGGTTTCGGTGGTGGTCTAATATAAATATGTGGTGTGTTTTCGCCGTAAAACATTTAAAAAATCTGACATGCTGGGTAGATGAACAAGGTGTTTATCTTTCATTTGAGCTATTGGACTTGTTAATGTGTGGAGGTTAAATATTTCTAAGAATATTTTTGCGTTCCATGCGCCACGGTTTGAGCTGAACGGCGGGGGGGGGGGGGGGGGGGGGGTGGCGTTCCTCTAGGTGATCCCCTGGCATCAACTTAAGAACACATTCTTATTTTCATTGACGGCCTAGGAAAGGTGGGTTAACTCCCTCGTTCAGGGGCAGAATACTGATTTTCACCTTGTCAGCTCGGGGGATCCAATCTTGCAACCTTACAGTTAACTAGTACAACGCAATAACGACCTGCCTCTCGTTGCACTCCACAAGGAGACTGACTACCTGTTACGCAAATGCAGTTAGCCAAGGTAAGTTGCTAGCTAGCATTAAACTTATCTTATAAAAAACAATCAATCATAATCACTAGTTAACTACACATGGTTGATGATATTACTAGATATTATCTAGCGTGTCCTGCGTTGCATATAATCTGACTGAGCATACAAGCATACAAGTATCTAAGTATCTGACTGAGCGGTGATAGGCAGAAGCAGGCGCCTTAACATTCATTCAAACAGCACTTTCGTGCGTTTTGCCAGCAGCTCATCATTGTGCTTCAAGCATTGCGCTGTTTATGACTTCAAGCCTATCAACTCCCGAGATGAGGCTGGTGTAATCGAAGTGAAATAGCTAGCTAGTTAGCACGCGCTAATAGCGTTTCAAACGCACTCGCTCTGAGCCTTCTAGTAGTTGTTCCCCTTGTTCTGCATGGGTAACGCTGCTTCGGTGGTAGCTGTTGTCGTTGTGTTGCTGGTTCGAGCCCAGGGAGGAGCGAGGAGAGGAACGGAAGCTATACTGTTACACGAGCAATACTAAAGTGCCTATAAGAACATCCAATAGTCAAAGGTTAATAAAATACAAATGGTATAGAGGGAAATAGTCCTATAATTCCTATAATAACTACAACCTAAAACTTCTTACCTGGGAATATTGAAGACTCATGTTAAAAGGAACCACCAGCTTTCATATGTTCTCATGTTCTGAGCAACGAACTGAAACGTTAGCTTTCTTACATAGCACATATTGCACTTTTACTTTCTTCTCCAACACTTTGTTTTTGCATTATTTAAACCAAATTGAACATGTTTCATTATTTACTTGAGGCTAAATTGATTTTATTGATGTATTATATTAAGTTAAAATAAGTGTTCATTCAGTATTGTTGTAATTGTCATTATTACAAATACATTTTTTTTTAAATCGGCCGATTAATCGGTATCGGCTTTTTTGGTCTTCCAATAATTGGTATCGGCGTTGAAAAATCATAATCGGTCGACCTCTAGTGAAAACAAACACTAATCCGCTATATCCATCAAACTGTTGCTATAAGCAAACATTTATTTTGTATGAGTTCTTCCAACTAACATTTTTGCAGAAACTAGTTCTTATATCAGTGCTTTTGTTTAGAGAATACTTTTTATACATATAATGGAGATCCGTCATATACATTAACTATCTCTGTTTTTCTGCATTATAAACTCAGAAAAATAGAAACTGACATTTTCCAGGACCGTGTCTTTTAAAGATCATTCGTAAAAATCAAAATAACTTCACAGAACTTCATTGTAAAGGGTTTAAACACTGTTCCCATGCCTGTTCAATGAACCATAAACAATTAATGAACATGCATCTGTGGAATGGTCGTTAAGACACTAACAGCTTACAGACGGTAGGCAATTAAGGTCACAGTTATAAAAACCTAGGACACTAAAGAGGCCTTTCTACTGACTCTGGAAGAAAAAAAAGATGCCCAGGGTCCCTGCTCATCTGCGTGAACGTGTCTTAGGCATGCTGCAAGGAGGCATGAGGACTGCAGATGTGGCCAGGGCAATAAATGGCAATGTCCATACTGTGAGATGCCTAAGACAGCGCTACAGGGAGACAGGACGGACAGCTGGTCGTCCTCACAGTGGCAGACCACGTGTAACAACACTTGCACAGGATCGGTACATCCGAACATCACACCTGCGAGACAGGTACAGGATGGCAACAACAACTGCCCGAGTTACACCAGGAACGCACAATCCCTCCAACAGTGCTCAGACTGTCCGCAATAGGCTGAGAGAGGCTAGACCGAGTAGGCCTGTTGTAAGGCAGGTCCTCACCAGACAACACCGGCAACAATGTCGCCTATGGCCACAAACCCACCATCGCTGGACTAGACAGGACTGACAAAAAGTGCTCTTCACTGACGAGTCACAGTTTTGTCTCACCAGGAGTGATGGTCGGATTTGCGTTCATTGTCGAAGGAATGAGTGTTACACCGAGGCCTGTACTCTGGAGCGGGATCGATTTGGAGGTGGAGGGTCCATTATGGTCTGGGGCGGTGTGTCACAGCATCATCGGACTGAGCTTGTTGTCATTGCAGGCAATCTCAACGCTGTGCGTTACATGGAAGACATCTTCCTCCCTCATGTGGTACCCTTTCTGCAGGCTCATCCTGACATGACCCTCCAGCATGACAATGCCACCAGCCATACTGCTCGTTCTGTGCGTGATTTCCTGCAAGACAGGAATGTCAGCGTTCTGCCATGGCCAGTTTAGAGCCCGGATCTCAATCCCATTGAGCACGTCTGGGACCTGTTGGATTGGAGGGTGAGGGCTAGGGACATTCCCCCCAGAAATGTCTGGGAACTTGCAGGTGCCTCGGTGAAAGAGTGGGGTAACATCTCACAGCAAGAACTGGCAAATCTGGTGCAGTCCATGAGAAGGAGATGCACTGCAATACTTAATGCAACTGGTGGCCACACCAGATACTGACTGTTACTTTTGATTTTGAATCCCCCTTTTGTTCAGGGACACATTATTCCATTTCTGTAGTCACGTCTGTGGAACTTGTTCCGTTTATGTCTCAGCTGTTGAATCTTATGTTCATACAAATATTTACACGTGAAGTTTTCTGAAAATTAACACAGTTAACAGTGAGAGGACATTTCTGTTTTATAACAAAGGCTCCCTCTTTACATTATCTTACTTCTAAAGAAGCTGTTGGTAAGAGGTGTTTTCTCGTTGTCACGGTGGTAGATGTGAAGTGAACTCCAACCCACTCCCCATGTTATACTGACATGCGTCTCCATAACCTTCTGGATTATCTAATTGAAAAGACTCCATGCTCTCCCATTCTGTGGAATCATTTAGGCAATGACATGGGAATTGACTGGAGAAATGTGTTTCCCTGGAATCGTTCCCAAACAGATGCAATTTCATGCTGCTTTAACACTGAAGAAATCATTTTAATTCAAGAGCACAAAGCCGCTCGCGCTCAGACTGCCTCTCTTTCAGCTGAACAACGCCATTACAACACAAATTACATCTCAAATGATAGAAAATATTAACATGAAATGGGACTTGATTCATTGAGCTAAACATGGTTGCAATGTAATGCTCAGATGCAGGAACATCCTCTTTACTGAGATAGTTGATCACATGGTGTTGTTTATTAAGTGTGCCTCGGCAGAATAGCTTTTATGCTTTCCCTGGTACGATTTTTTTCTTTCAATTCTCAGTCTTAATCTTCTACAAAAAGCTGTTTCCTGTCCATTTCAGTGGGGGGCAACAGGTTTGGGGTCTTTTCCATTTCAATTTAGTAAATTCAGGAAGTGACTTTTCTTTTCAAAACCACTGTCAGAATATGAAAGAAAGCCCAAGAAGTTTGTGCAGATGTTATAGCCAATTCTGAGCAAGAACCGTGTATTATGAAAACAACGTGTAACAATTTGTATTAAGGTCCCTTAATGAACCATTTATAAAATAGTTTGTCAAGAGTTTAACATTTATTAATCATTATTCCTACATGTGTAAATTTCAATAAGCAATCTAAATAGTAATTTATGCATTTAAAGATACTATTTTAAATGTAACTAAAATATAGACGCCGTTTCATGAGCTGACATAAAATTATAAAGAATTCACAGAAATGTTCCATACGCACAAACAGCTTATTTCTCTCAAATGTAGTGCACAAATTTGTTTACATCCCTGTTAGTGATCATTTTTCCTATGCCAATATAATCCATCCACCTGACAAGTGTAGCATATACAGATGCTAATTAAACATCCTGAATGGCTTGCTCTTCATAAGTCTAGCAACCTTTCCAGAAGGCATGCCAGTAATAATAGCTATTCTAAATTCGGTAGTTAAGTTCCCAACCTCATAACTATCTTGCTGGCTAGCTAAAGCCAACTTCATAAAATTGCAAGGTGGCTAGTTTTACAGAGGAACAAAACATTTGTTTTATTCATCAAGATGAAACCAATAAGCTACATAGCTTGATCAAATTAACTCACAAACATACTGTACCTCCGAGTCCTCCCCATCACCAGCAGCTAAAATAAAAAAAATGTTGTGTCCTCCTTCACTGACAGTACTGTCTGCACACACTAGAGTATCTAACGTCCTGCCTAGCATATCTTTGTTCAGTAGAGCACCTTGGAAGGAACCACTTACTAGCGCAAGTTCAATTTGTCAAATGCACAAGTACAGTGAAATTCTTAACTTGCAAGCCTTACCCAACAGTGCAGTACTCAATATCAAAACTGTTTAACTAAGAAAAAAAACAAGAAGAAGCAATATACACATGGTCATTGCCATTACCAAATTTGCAATGTGCAGGGTACACTGGAGTATTGAGGTAGATACAGTATGTGAATGTAGGCAAGGAGAAAGTGACTGGTAGCAGGATAAATAATGAGTGAGTAGGGGGATTATTGAAGAGGTAAGGTTTTAGGTGCTTTCAGAATATGGGCAACGGCTCTGCTGTCCTAGCTTCAGGGGTAAACTGGTTCCACCATTGGGGTGCCAGGACAGAGAAGAGATTGGGTTGAGCGCATGCTGCCATCCCACAGGGGTGGAAGGGCCAAGAGACCAGAGGTGGCAGAACTGAATGCTATGGTTTGAGAATAGCCTGAAGGTAGGGAGGGGCTGTTTCTCTTTCTTCTCCATATGCATGCACCATGGCCTTGTAGTGGATGCAAGCTTCGACTGGAAGCCAGTGGTGTGTGGAGAGGACCGGAGTGAAATGAGAGAACTTGGAAATGTTGAAAACCAGGTGGACTGCAGCATTCTGGATAAGTTGCAAGGGTTTGATGGCACAAGCGGGGAGCCCAGCCAATAGAGAGTCGCAGGAGTAGAGATGGGAGATGACAAATACCTGGATTAGCACATCTCTCCACTGGGATTCTCTGCCTCTAACGCTATTACAGGGGCTGAGTCACTGGCTTACCAGTGCTCTTCCATGCCGTCCCTAGGAAGGGTTCGTCCCTTGAGTGGGTTGAGTCACTGATGTGATATTCCTGTCTGCTTTGGCGCCCCCCCCCCTTGGGTTGTGCCGTGACAGAGATCTTTGTGGGCTATACTCGGCCTTGTCTCAGGATGGTAAGTTGGTGGTTGAAGATATCCCTCTAGTGGTGTGGGGGCTGCGATTTGGCAAAGTGGGTGGGGTTATTTCTGGCCTGTTTGGACCTGTCCGGGGGTATCATTGGATGGGGCCACAGTGTCTCCTGACACCTCCTGTCTCAGCCTCCAGTATTTATGCTGCAGTAGTTTGTGTCGGGGGGCTGGGGTCAGTCTGTTATAGCTGGAGTAATTATCCTGTCTTATCCGGTGTCCTGTGTGAATTTAAGTATGCTCTCTCTAATTCTCTCTTTCTCGGAGGACCTGAGCCCTAGGACCATGCCTCAGGACTACCTGGCATGATGACTCCTTGCTGTCCCCAGTCCACCTGGCCATGCTGCTGCTCCAGTTTCAACTGTTCTGCCTGCGGCTATGGAACCCTGACCTGTTCACCGGACGTGCTACCTGTCCTAGACCTGCTGTTTTCAACTCTCTAGAGACAGCAGAAGCGGTAGAGATACTCTTAATGATCGGCTATGAAAAGCCAACTGACATTTACTCCTGAGGTGCTGACTTGCTGCACCCTCGACAACTTCTGTGATTATTATTATTTGACCATGCTGGTCATTTATGAACATTTGAACATCTTGGCCATGTTCTGTTATAATCTCCAGCCAGCACAGTCAGAAGAGTGCTGGCCAACCCTCATAGCCTGGTTCCTCTCTAGGTTTCTTCCTAGGTTTTGGCCTTTCTAGGGAGTTTTTCCTAGCCACCGTGCTTCTACACCTGCATTGCTTGCTGTTTGGGGTTTTAGGCTGGGTTTCTGTACAGCACTTTTAGATATCAGCTGATGTATGAAGGGCTTTATAAATACATTTGATTTGATTTGACATGTAACGCTTCCTGAGTGGTGTAGGGTTGTAGTCGATGGATGTTGTAGAGCATGAACCTACAGGAGCGAGTCACTGCTTTGCTGTTTTCAGAGAAGGACAGGGTGTTGTCCAGGATGACGCTCAAGATTATTTGAAATTCGGTAAGGTAACACTGGACTTGTCAACTGTGATGGAGTTGTCAACTGTGATGGAGAAGTCTGAGAGGGAAGGCCTTCCCTGGGAGGAAGATCAGTTCCGTCTTGTTGAGCTGAGATATCTGCCAGGCACGCAGAGATGCATGTCGCCACCTGGGTGTCAGAAAGGGGGAAGGAGAAAAGTTGTTGAATGTCATCCGAATAGCAATGATAGGACAGACCATGTGAGGATATAATGGAGATGAGTGACTTAGTGTATAGAGAGAAAGATAGAGAGAAAGAGAAAGAGAGAGACCTCAAGTGTTTTGGAAAGAAAAGAACGGATATAGGTCTAAAGTTGTCTGCAGATTGGGAGGAGGATTAAGGCGGGAAGTGGAGATGGAAAAGATTTTCCTAAGATCTGAGGCAGAAGCTTGAATTTTAGAGTGATAGAAAGTGGCTTTAGCAGTGAATATTAGGGGAAACGAATGGAGGGGGAATGAAAGTATGATAGGTCCTCCAGATGTTCAGTTTCTCAGCTGCCTGCAGCCCTGTTCTGAAAGCTCTCCATTAGGTCATGGAGCAGGAGGGGAGGGCCGAGCCGGCAAGGAGAAAGGGGGACAGTTCGAGTCATAGGTTAGGAAAGAGATGGGAGTAGAGTCGAAGAGGCAGATTCAGGAGACGGGAGGGAGAAAGACTTAGCCGGAGAGCGCAAGATTGCAAATGTGCATGGCCACCTGGTAGGGGCAGAGTGGTAGTGATCAGAGACCTGGAGGGGAGTTTCAGTGAGATTAGTAGGTGATTAGCCTCTAGTAAAGATGAGGTCAAGCATATTGGCTGCGTTGTAAGGGATTGCGAAAGGGTGAGGTCAAAAGATGCAAGGATGAGAAGGAGTTGAACAGCAATTAATAGAAGGCAGATGTCAGGAGGTTGAAGTAGCCAAGCACAAAGCCATTGTCAGGAAATTAGCTTATCAAGGTGTCAAGCTCATTGAGGAACTCTCCAAAGGCACCTGGTGTGCGATAGATGACAATGTTAAGCATGATTGGACAAGTGACAAAAACATTATGGAATTCAAATGAGATGAACAGGTGAGGGGGGGGGGGGGGTGGAGAAAGTCTCCAGTTAGGAGCCCTGTGCCACCTCCGCGACAACCAGATGCTCTTGAACTATGAAAGAAAACGTAGTCAGATGGAGAGCAGCAGTGTTCTCTGGGGTGACCCATGTCTGTCAGGGCCAAATAGTCAAGGAACTGAAGGGCAGCATAGGCTGAGATGAACTCTGCATTGCTGACCGCAGATCGGAAGTTCCAAACACTGCCAGAGACCGAGAATTCCACATGGGTTGTGCACGGTATATTAAAATAGAAGTGTTGCAGCCAAGGGGTGAGGAGCGTTTATAAAGCCTACAGGGATAGGAGCGATCAGGTATAGAAAACGCACACATAGTTGCCAATGCCACAAAAGAGCAAATTAGCTCATCAGAAAGGAACTAGGTAAGATACTCAAGCGAGAGAGTGGTGTGGAGCCTTCAGGTCTTTCCTTTCTCAAAGAACTCAGCAGAACGATCTTTGTTTTGGCGACGAGACCGCCACTGACAAGACCTCGTTTTACACGGCTGCCACTGAGAAACTAGGGGAGGCTGAAGTACCAACACTAATTGCTAATTGCCTAGCAGAGGTGAAGAGCACACCTCCCTGTACTAATTGTCAATTGACTAGGAGAGGAAAAACCACTCTCCCTACAATACAGCCACTGATTACCGAGTCACAAATTGCCCTTCCCCTTAATCTTGGTTGATGTGTCAACAGTCATCTGCAAGTTATAAGCAGTCAGCAGTTCACACACCAAGTAGGCTACGGGGAAGACAGGCAGCACTTAAAGTAGATGGCCCTAGCTATCATTAGACAGTATTATGCAACAGATAAAGACGAAATGTATACTTAACACTGCTGGAGATATCGGGAGTCCTGGAACCATAGAATTAAGCACACTGAGATGGTGCATGAGAAGTTGGTTTCTATTTGTCACATGCGCGGAATACAACAGGTGTTGACCTTACAGTGAAATGCTTACTTTCAAGCCCTTAGCCAACAATGCAGTTTGAAGAAAAGTGTCAAGAAAGTGTTTACTAAAATAAACTGAAGTAAAAAAATATATAGAATAATTAGGGAGCAATAATAAAATTACAGTAGCGAGACTAACGGTACAGAGTCAATGTGCAGGGGCACAGGTTTAAGCAAGGTAAATGAGGTAATATATACACTACTGTTCAATAGTTTGGGGTCACTTAGAAATGTCCTTGTTTTTGAAAGCAAAGCTCATTTTTTGTCCATTAAAATACAATAAAATTGATCAGAAATACAGTGTAGCTTCATTAAATAGTACCCATCAAAACACCAGTCTCAACGTCAACAGTGAAGTTGAGACTCTGGGATGCTGGCCTTCTAGGCAAATCTCCTCTGGCCAGTGTCTGTGTTCTTTTACCCATCTTAATATTTTATTTTTATTGTCCAGTCTGAGATATGGCTTTTTTTTTGCAACTCTGCCTAGAAGGGCCAGCGTCCCGGAGTCGCCTCTTCACTGTTGAGACTGGTGTTTTGCGCGTACTATTTAATAAAGCTGACTGTTGAGGACTTGTGAAGCGTCTGTTTCCCAAACTAGACACTAATGTACTTGTCCTCTTGCTCAGTTGTGCACTGGGGCCTCCCACTCATCTTTCTATTCCGTTTAGAGCCAGTTTGTTCTGTTCTGTAAAGGGAGTAGTACACAGCGTTGTACGAGATCTTCAGTTTCTTGGCAATTTCTCGCATGGAATAGCTTTCATTTCTCAGAACAAGAATAGACTGATGAGTTTCAGAAAAAAGTTATTTGTTTCTGTTCATTTTGAGTCTGTAATCTAACCCACAAATGCTGATGCTCCATATACTCAACTAGTCTAAAGGATGCCATTTTTATTGCTTCTTCAATGAGGACAACAGTTTTCAGCTGTGCTAACATAATTGCAAAAGGGTTTTCTAATGATCAATTAGCATTTTAAAATGATGAACTTGGATTAGCTAACCCAACGTGCCATTGGAACACAGGAGTGAAGGTTGCTGATAATTGGCCTCTGTAGACATTACATAAAAAATCTGCCGTTTCCAGCTGCAGTAGCCATTTCCAACATTAACAGTGTCTACACTGTATTTCTGATCAATTTGATGTTATTTTATTTGACACTTTATTATTTTCTTATGAAAACATGGACTTTGGTAAATGACCCAAACTTTTGAATGGTATTGTACATGTAGGTAGAGGTAAAGTGATGGAAAATAAACAGAGAGCAGCAGCAGCGTAAAAATGGGGGTGAGGGGGACAAAGCAAACAGTCCGGGTAGCCATTTGATTAGCCGTTCAGGAGTCTTATGGCTTGGAGGTAGAAAATGTTAAGAAGCCTTTTGGACCTGGACTTGGCGCTCCGGTACTGCTTGCAATGCGATAGCAGAGAGAATAGTCTATGACTAGGATGGCTAGAGTCTTTGGCAATTTTTAGGGCCTTCATCTGACACTGCCTGGTATAGAGGTCCTGGATGGCAGGATGCTTGGCCTCAATGATGTACTGGGCCGCACTACCCTCTGAGGCTGAGCAGTTGCCATACCAGTCGGTGATGCAACCAGCCAGGATACTCTAGATGGTGCAGCTGTATAACTTTTTGAGTGTCCGAGGACCCATCCCAAATTATTTCAGTCTCTTTAGGGGGAATAGGCGTTGTCGTACCCTCTTCACGACTGTGCTTTAAGTTCCTTGGTGTCCACATCACCAACAAACTATCATGGTTCAAACACACCAAGGAACTTAAAGCTCTCAACCTGCTCCACTTCAGCCCCGTCAATGAAAATGGGGTCGTGCTCATCCTCCTTTTCCTGTAGTCCACGATCATCTCCTTTGTCTTGATCACATTGAGGGAGAGGTTGTTGTCCTGGCACCGCACTTCCAGGTCTCTGACCTCCTCCCTATAGGCTATCTCACCGTTGACACTGTTGTGTTGTCAGCAAACTTAATGATGGTGTTGGAGTCGTGCTTGGTCATGCAATCGTGGATGAACAGGAAGTACAGGAGGTGTGTGAGCACGCACCACTGAGGGGCCCCCGTGTTGAGGATCAGCGTGCTAGATGTGTTGGTACCTACCCTTACCACCTGGGGGCGGTCCGTCAGGAAATCCAGGATCCAGTTGCAGAGGGAGGTGTTTAGTCCCAGGGTCTTTAGCTTAGTGATGAGCTTTGAGCGCACTATGGTGTTAAACGCTGAGTTATAGCCAATGAATAGTATTCTCAGGTAGGTGTTCATTTTGTCAAGGTGGAAAAGGGCAGTGTGAAGTACAATAGAGATTGCATCATCCTTGGATCTGTTGGTGCGGTATGCAAATTGTAGTGGGTCTAGTGCTTCTGGGATAATGGGGTTGATGTGAGCCATGACTAGCCTTTCAAAGCACTTCATGGCTAGGAACATGAGTGCTATGGGTCGGAGGTCATTTAGGCAAGTTACCTTGGTGTTCTTGGGACAGATTGAAAATGTCAATGAAGACGTTTGCCAATTGGTCAGCGAGTGTTCGGAGTACACATCCTGGTAATTTGTCTGGCACTACGGCCTTGTGAATGTTGACCTGTTTAAAAGTCTTACTCATATTGGCTACGGAGAGCGTGATCACAGTCGTCCGGAACAGCTGATGCTATCATGCATGCTTTAGTGTTGCTTGCCTCGAAGTGAGCATAGAAGTTACTTAGCTCATCTGGTAGGCTTGTGTCACTGGGCAGCTGATGGCTGTGCTTTCTTTTGTAGTACGTAATAGTTTGCACATCTGACGAGCTTCGGAGCCGGTGTAGTACGATTCAATCTTATTTCTGTATTGACGCTTTGCTTGTTTGATGGTTCATCGGAGGGCATAGCAGCATTTCTTATAAGCGCACGGGTTAGAGTCACGCTCCTTGAAAGCGTCTGTTCTACCATTTAGCTCAGTACAGATGTTGCCTGTAATCCATGGCTTCTGGTTGGGGTATATACGTATGGTCACTGTGGGAACGACGTCATCGATGCACTTAATGATGACGATAGTGACTGATGTGGTGTACTTCTCAATGCTATCGGAAGAATCCCGGAACATATTCCAGTCTGTACTAGCAAAAAAGTCCTGTAGCTTAGCATCTGCGTCATCTGACCACTTCCTTATTGAGTGAGTCACGGGTACTTCCTGATTCAGTTTTTGCTTGTGTATATGAATCACGAGCATAGAGTTATGGTCAGATTTGCCAAATGTAGGGTGAGCGAGAGCTTTGTATGCGTCTCTGTGTGTGGAATAAAGGTGGTCTAGTTTTTTTTCCTCCATCTGGTTGCACATGTAACATGCTGGTAGAAATGAGGTAAAACAGATTTAAGTGTCCCTCTTTTAAAGTCCCTGGCCACGAGGAACGCCATCTCTGGATGAACAGGTTGTTTAGTCTTAGTGCCAGCATCGGTTTGTGGTGGAAAATGGACAGCTACAAAAAATATAGATGAAAACTCTCTTGGTAATTAGTGTCAGCTAATTACAGCTTATCATGAGATTCGGTAGAGACTACCTTAGGTAGAGACTTGCTTAATATTCGATTTCCTTAATATTAGATTTTGTGCACCAGCTGTTATTTACAAATAGACACAGACTGCCACCCCTTATCTTACCGGAGGCAGCTGTTCAATCTTGCCGATGGACCGAAAACCAAGTCATCGTTCATCCACGATTCGGTGAAACATAAGATATTACAGTTTTAAAATGTCCCATTGGTAGGATAGTCTTGATCGGAGTTCATCCAATTTTTTATCCAATGATTGCACGTTGGCTAATAGGACTGATGGTAAAAGCGGATTACTCACTGCCGTCAGATCCTTACAAGGCACCCCGACATCTCCGTCCCTTCTTCATGCGAATGTTGGGGATTTGGGCCTTATCGGGTGTCTGAAGTAAATTCTTTGCGAAAAAATCTTTGTCCTGATATCTAGAAGCTCTTTTCGGTCATAAGAGACGGTGGCAGAAATATTATGTGCAATATAAGTATATATAACACAAGAAAAAACACAATATAGCACAATTGGTTTGGAGCCCGTAAAACGGCAGCCATCTCCTCTGGATGGAGGAGTAATAATGATCAGTAGCAGGATAAATAGATAGATACTACTGGTAATTGCAATAAATAACCCATGAACAGCAGCGTAATGGTAGAAATATATCTCATAAATGATATTTTAGCACCAGCATAGGTGTTAGAGGGAGCAGTAATTGTTAGCCAGGGGGTAGAAACTGTTTAGGAGTCTGGTCTAAGCCTTCATGCACTAGTACCACCTGCCAGACAGGAGCATGGAAAACAGTCCCATGTCACGGGTGGCTGGAGTCTTTGGCAATTTGTCAGACCTCCCATGTACATCCTGGTGGCTGGGAGATCACCCCCAGATGTGCTGGGACGTCTGCATCAACCTCTGTAGGGCCTTCTGGTCGAGGGCAGTGCAGTTGCCATACCAGACGGTAATACAACCAGGATGCTGTTGATGGTGCAGCTGTAAAAGTTCCTAAGGGGCATTTCCAAGTCGTTTCAGCCTCCTAAGGGAGATGAGGCACTGCCGAGCCTTCTACCCGACTGTGCTGGTGTGAGAGGACAATGTTAAGTCCTCAGTGATGTGGACACAGAGGAATTTGATGCCTTGACCCTCTCCACTATGGCCCTGTCGATGTGGATTGGGCTGTGTTACCCAACCCCTGTTTCCTTTAGTACACAATTAGCTCCTTGATCTTGCTGACCTTGAGGGAGAGGTTGTTGTCCTGGCACCACACTGCCAGGTGTCTGACCTCCTCCCTGTCTCATCGCTGTTGGTTATCAGGCCTACCACCATCGTGTTGTCAGCAAACTTAAGGATGTAGTTGAGAGAATATGGGGAGTGGTACTTTTTGTCTAGTTCAGTCAGTGTGCACCCTCCAAAATACAGCTGAGAGATCTTTTTATAAATAATGATAAAACGTGGGCTTAAAAATTAAGGTTGGTAATTAATTTAACATCTGAAAAGCAGGACAAATCGTAGAGGGCACGTGCCCTTTTTCTCTGTATTGGCTTGAAGCCTCTGAGTGTGGAAGAGGAAGGCAATGTTGTGTGGGTATGAGGAGCAAACTCATGTTAATTTAAAAAAATCATCGATGGAAAACTGTAAACACTTTTGGGGTGTATGTAGGGAGAATTTCCTTAATGTCCAACGTTAAGTGAAAGGTTGTCTAACTTACTGTAAAACAGTTTGGATTGTACCTACTGAATGTGGAATTCTGTGTTGTTGTTTTTTGAAGGAAAGAGGGAGGAGATTTAGGCCTGGGGTAGAGGTTTCCTACGCAAATATGACTTGGAATTGGACAATCTCTTCTATAATATAATTATGTACCCAAAACAGACTAAAGTGGCTCCTTTGATGGTACTTTGTGCGTGTTGAACGCAAGTGTTTGACATGGGTTTATAGAGCACTCTAATTACCATGATGAGCTCTCCTCACTCTCACTCTGTCCTAACATCAGCCATGATTAATCACCTCATCCAGGCAGCTTCCACCATCCCAGTTTTCAGCCAATACACAAACACATTTTTCCTGATATGATCTTGAAGTCTAAATGAAATTAACGAAAGTCATGATACCTTTCAGCATAATTGGCATTTCAGTCATTTGAGTGAAAGTAGTTGCATGTCCCAATAAATGTTTATTGTTTCTTAATAAAATACAAATTGAATATCAAACGTTATCTCTGAGCAGTTTATGACTGCTTTGATAATATTAAGTTGATTGATGATGTCTTGACATTTTAGATGCTTAATCCATTGAAATCAAGTCAACATATTTTACAGATGTTATCCAATATTTAAAAAAGTTACATACATCTTTATGCAATATCCCATTGACTGTAATATGTAATATTCCTACAGAGATAAACAACATAACTGAATTAAACTTTTTAGGGTGAAAGTTTAATCCACTTTATTACAGATTTTCTTTCCTTAATGAGTTTGATGCGTTTAATTTTTTTTTGTTTTTTGTTTATTTAACCTTTATTTAACTAGGCAAGTCAGTTAAGAACAAATTCTCATTTACAATGATGGCCTACCAAAAGGCAAAAGGCCTCCCGCGGGGACCAGGGCCTGGGATAAAAAATGTAAAAAATAAATAAAAAGAGCAAGATGGCGGTCAGTGCAGAAAATTTGTTTTGGTAGATGAAGGACCATTGTGTCATCTCTACAGCCATAAAACCCCGTATGAATATGGTTTAGTTTGTTTACCAAAGTAATTAATTACTTTCTGCAAGTTATTCACCTCTAAAACTAAGATTG
The DNA here is from genome assembly GCF_057628025.1 of Oncorhynchus mykiss. Taxonomy (NCBI): domain Eukaryota; kingdom Metazoa; phylum Chordata; class Actinopteri; order Salmoniformes; family Salmonidae; genus Oncorhynchus; species Oncorhynchus mykiss. The sequence continues at coordinate 32,416,524 of NC_143025.1, forward strand.
CGACAACACTAGATAGCCAGATAAGCTAGATAGCTCAAAAACTAGCTTGTCGAACGTACATGGAAACTTCCACGACCAGAACCAAAAGGAAAGAAATGGAGAGAACGTCAGATAGACAATTAACCACAAAAGATGATATGATTTCGGTACTCCTCTTCAGAATGTAACTGTGGGGGGAAATACTGCTGGTGAGCACGGACAACAATGCTCACAACTTGCGCCCCTCCAGTCCCCAGCTCGGGCCGTTACCTTATGACTCCGGTACTCCAGTCAACCCCCAGGGGGAAAAGATGAGAGGCCAAGAGGGTATGTCACTTCTTGAGATGCAAAACAATATTGTAATGCTTTTGACAGCAAAGATAGATGAAAGGGCAAATGGCTTGGAGGACATGGTTAGGGAGAATACAATGAAAATTGAGGCCATGAAATAATCTGTTTTATCTTACTTTATATTTGGAGAAGTGAAAACCCTCAAAAGTGACATGAAGAAAGTGGAAGTTATCTGCCAGGAAAATTAAAAGAAGGTGGCTGCACTTGAGTAAAAGGTGAATGAGGCGGAGAGACACCAGCGCAGGTGGAACCTGAGGCTCCATGGAATTCCAGAGGACATCAAATGCAGAGTTGTTGACATCTGTGGAGCTGTCATTCCCGAATCAGAAGCCAAACTTCAGCAAAGTGTAGACATCGTTCATCGTTTGGGGAGACTCAAGGATCAAGACAAGAGACCGAGGACAACCATCATCCGGTTCACCAACAGATCTATAAGGGATCTTCCCTGGAGGCGAGCAAAGAATTGTGAATTCCTCTTCAAGCAAAAATTGAGGTTCACGGAGGATCTGACCTCTCTTTGTTCAATTAACGTCAGGTGTATTCGTAATTTACTCAAACGTAAGTCTATTTTCCTGTATTGCAAACGGTTTAATGCAGACTTACTTTCTACTAGAGACTCATGCTTGTTCTTCTGATCGATCTTTTTGGAAAAATCAATGGGGTAACGATATCTGGTTATCATATGGCAACAACCACTCTGCAGGTGTAGCAGTTTTAAGAGGTGCATTTACTGTAAGACTCACCACTCTGGACATTGGTTAATTTTAACAGTGAATTTCAACAGTGAAATGTTTTTATTAGGGGATATTTATGCATCCACCAACAACCAAAACAGGATATTATTTCAAGAATTTGAGGAAGAGATTAATAGAATTATAGGTGTATTTCAGGATATCAAAATTATCTTAGGTGGAGATTTTAATTCTGTATCTAATGTGATGATGGACAGATATTCCCCTCCTAACAGATCCAGCATTGTTAACCCTGCATTTAATAACCTATGTCTTGGTCTTAGATTAGTCGATATTTGGAGATCTAAATATCCTGATAAAAAGGATATATAGACAGTCAAGAATTGACTTCTGGTTCATTTCTAATTCATTAGATAATTCTGTAGTCAAGGTAACAATTGAACCATCAATTCTTACTGATCATAAAGTTATATTAAGTTATATATCTTTAGATATGAATGGATCTGAAGCTAAACCGAATCTGAGTTATTGGAAACTCAATAGTAGACTGTTGGAAGATGATCATTTCAAGATGGATGCCAAAGATATTATACAAGATAATTGGAGGAAAGCCCCATATAACTATTTAAGTCTTATGGGAAATATTGGGAATCAATGAAGTAGGAAATAAGACAAACAGCCATGAAGAGAGGTAAAGAAATTGCTGAACTTAAAAGATTGAGGGAAGATAAACTTGTTGAGGAAATACTTTTTCTAATCTCTATGGAGGACATTGATGAAGAAGGAAAGGGTCAGTTATTCTCTTTACAACTAGAAATGGACTGAATGTATGAAGAGAGAGCAAAAGGGGCATTTGTAAGATCAAGAAGGAAGCTGAAAAAATACAAAATACTTTACAATTTAGAAAGAAAAAATTCTGAATTTACATATATTCATAAGCCTAAAAAAACTCTTATGGATAGGGGAGACGCTAGCGTCTCAACTGGCCAATTACCAGGGGAAATGCAGAGCGCGAGATTCAAAGAAAATGCTATAAAATTCAAACTTTCATTAAATCACACATGTAAGATACTCAATTAAAGCTACACTCGTTGTGAATACAGCCAACATGTCAGATTTTAAAAATGCTTTTCGGCGAAAGCATAAGAAGCTATTATCTGATAGCCTGCACCCATCTGCACCAGCAGTGAACAAAGGAGCAAGCATAGCAGGCGCTACACAAAACGCTGAAATAAAATATGCATTACCTTTGACGAGCTTCTTTTGTTGGCACTCCAATATGTCCCATGCTATTTATCCAAAAGTGAAAATTCTGCCCCCTAGCTTTAAGAGGTTAAAACCTGTTATGGCAAGTAGTTCCCCTCAGGGAACTCCACCCCCCCATTCAGCTGAAAAGGTGGCGCAGGGAATTCAAAAATATTCTTTAGAAATATTTACCTTTCACACATTAACAAGTCCAATACCTCAAATGAAAGATAAACATATTGTTTATCTACCGATCATGTCCGATTTTTAAAATGTTTTACAGCGAAAACACAACATATATTTATGTTAGACCACCACCAAATCAAAGGGAAAACGCAGCCATTTTTCCAGCCAAAGATAGTCACAAAAGCAGGATTAGAGATAAAATGAATCACTAACCTTTTGAAAATCTTCATCAGATGACACTCATATAACATGTTACACAATATATTTATGTTTTGTTCGATAATATGCATATTTATATCCACAAATCTCGGTTTACATTGACGCCATGTTCAGAACTGCCTCCAAAATATCCGGAGGAATTATAAAAAGCTACGCCAGATAACAGAAATACTCATCATAAACTTTGACTAAAGATACATGTTCTACTTATAATTAAAGATACACTGGTTCTTAATGCAACTGCTGTGTCAGATTTTTTTTAAACGTTACGGAAAAAGCCTAACATTGCAATAATCTGAGACGGCGCTCAGACGTAAAAGTATTTCTCCGCCATGTTGGAGTCAACAGAAATACAAAATTACAACATAAATATTCCCTTACCTTTGATGATCTTTCATCAGAATGTAGTGCAAGGAGTCCTAGTTCCACAATAAATCGATGTTTCGTTCCATAATGTCCAATACTAGTGTCCAGGTAGCTGCATTTGCTATCACATTCAGCTCACGTGCCCAAAAACTGACTGCTGGTCCAGGAAAACTCGCACGAAAACTTCCAAAAAACTTCCAAAAGATGTATTCCAGGTAAAAGTGGTCAAACTAAGTAGAGAATCAATCTTCAGGATGTTATTATCATATATATCCAATAACGTTCCAACCGGATCATACGTTTTCAGCTGTAGCCAAATGGAACGGCGGTAGCACCCACAGAGAAATGCGCCACAGGAAAATGCCATTCTGTCGGGACACTGACTATTTCCCCTCCCATTCGGTCAAAGTTCACAGCAAATGCTCAATTCCACGTTCTACTGAATGAGGACATTGAGTGGAAGGTGTAGGAAGTGCTACCAGATCCATATCTTGTTGGGAAAGGAGGGGGCGATGACGTCAAAGTTGCCCCACATTAAGAATTTAACTTCTGGTTTGGAAGATTGCCTGCCCTATGAGTTATGTTATACTCACAGACATAATTCAAACAGTTTTAGAAACTTCAGAGTGTTTTCTATCCAATAGTAATAATAATATGCATATATTAGCAATCTAGGACAGAGTAGGATGCAGTTCACTATGGGCACGCAATTCATCCAAAGTGAAAATACTGCCCCCTATCCTCAACAACTTTTAACTCCAAACAATTGAATGAGAAATGGAGGACAAGATTAGAATAATAATGGACTTGAATTCGAAAAAATGCCAAAGTCTGATTTTGGAGTAGGGTTTTCGACAATGTGAACCACCAAACTGTATCTACTAGACTACCAACTTCTTCAGGAGCTGTAAAGTAAAAGTATCACCATGTCAACCCTAATCTGTGTTTTGGGAGCCCCAAAATAGCTGCTTCTGTTGACCCACTGACACAATGCTCACTGGCACAGCAAATCACTTCATCAATGTAGAGTAACTTCATTTCCACAGTGAGTGCAAGTTGAAACTTTGTCATTTAAAACTCCTTCGGACTATTCAGGTGGCTAGAACAATCAGTAAGATTGCTCCACACTAGTACATACATTGCTTACTTACAGGAGTATAATTTACTCTGGTGGTAATATGCATTAAATGGAAAATATTAAATAGTTCTTCATGTGAAAAACGCTTTCAATCATCATTAAGTCTTGTGTCTGCTTTTATGTTGGATGGCAGAACGCCTGGGGAAATAATCTACCTCTGTGTTTAAATGTAGTAGTGTCTCTGGTCTAATCTAAACGTTAGATGATCCAAATCAGAACACTTCTCTAAATACTTTTTTATTTAATTGCAGTTACATTGGGTCTTCAGGTTACCGTGCAATGACAGAAGCAGATCTATTGGACAATGACTTCATTCATTGAAAATAGGGTTTAGCTGAAGACATAGAGAATAACATAGATATCTTTCTTCTTTTAAGGTGCATTGTATTATTTTACAGTGCACCTGAATTATCCTATGACCCACCAAAACCAAGTTAGTTAGCCACAGCAGAGACTTCAGCTACAGGAAATAGCCAACCTAACATTGGAGAAACATGGCCTTCACAGTATCCAGTTATTGTCCATAGATGTAATATGCATGAACATCAAGACATGTATCTTACATTTCCTTCGGAAAGTATTTAGACCCCCTTGCCTTTCACACATTTTCTTATGTTACAGCCTTATTCTAAAATGGATAAAAATACAAATACATCCTCAGCAATCTACACACATTACCCCATAATGACAAAGCGAAACCAGGCTTTTAGAAATGTTTGCAAATTTATTACAAATAAAAAAACATACCTACTTTATTTACATAAGTATTCAGACCCTTTGCTATGAGACTTGACATTGAGCTCAGATATGCATCCTGTTTCCGATGATCATCCTTGAGATGTTTCTTAAACTTGATCAGAGTCCATCTGTGGTAAATTCAATTGATCGGACATGATTTGGAAAGGCACACACCCTCTATATAAGGTCCTACAGTTGACAGTGCATGTCAGAGCAAAAACTATGCCACGAGGTCAAAGAAATTGTCCACAGAGCTCCAAGACAGGATTGTGTTGAGGCACAGATCTGGGGAAGTGTGCCAAAAATGTTCTGCAGCATTGAAGATCCCCAAGAACAGATTGGCCTCCATCATTCTTAATTGAAAGAAGTTTGGAAGCACCAAGATTCTTCCTAGAGCTGGCCCCGGGCCAAACTCGGCAAACGGGGGAAAAGGACCTTGGTGAGGGAGGTAAACAAGAACCCAATGGTCACACTGACAGAGCTCGAGAGTTCTTCTGTGGAGATGGGAGAATCTTCCAGAAGAACAACCAGCTCTGCAGCACTCCACCAACCAGGGCCTTTATGGTTTAGTGGCCAGATGGAAGCCAGTCCTCAGTAAAAGCCACATGACAGCCCACTTGGAGTTTGCCAAAAGGTACCTAAAGACTCTCAGACCATGAGAAACAAGATTATCTGGTCTGATGAAATCAAGATTGAACTCTTTGACCTGAATGCCAAGCGTCACATCTGGAGGAAACCTGCCACCATCCCTACGGTCAAGCATGGTGCTGTGGGGATGTTTTTTCAGCGGCAGAGACTGGGAGACTAGTCAGGATTGAGGCAAAGATGAACGGAGCAAAATACAGAGAGATCCTTGTATGTAATCTGTCTGTAATCGCTGCCAAATGTGCTTCAACAAAGTACTGAGTAAAGGGTCTGAATACTTATTTAAATATGATATTAAATCGTTTTTTTTATATACACTTGTAAACAATTCTAAAAACAGTTTTTGCTTTGTCATTATGGGGTATTGTGTGTAGATTGACGAGGGGAAAAAATGATTTAATCAATTTTACAATACAGCTGTAACTTAACAAAATGTGGAAAAAGTCAAGGGGTCTGAATACTTTCCAAATACACTGTAACTGATACAATTGAACTGAACATGAACCTACTGAAATAATGAAACCAAAGGCAATGTGTTAATTGTGACTAATAAAGCAAGTTCAAGACCCAAAGAGATCCTGCTCCAATCCTCAAACAGTTCCCACCAAGACTCTCATAGGAAAATACTTCATTTAAAGGAGTAGTTTTAACTCCCTAGAGTTGAAATTCAAAGTAACATAATAAAAAATCAGTTTAAGCGATATCTTTTTTTTTATTGGATGGGTCTCAATCCACTGCATCCACCAATGTTTTACTTCCGCATCTGCAGTGAAAGGTGGCAGAGCTAGAGTGGTGTTTGTCAGACCATGAGACATACCGAAAATCGCTCTATTCAAAAAACGTCTGTACCGTCCGAACGGTTCCACCTCACTTCAAACTAAGTATTCCAGGACACTACATGAAGTGTCAATAAATAGGTTATTAACGATCTGTTGATTTATGAAGGTTCTCTCATGATCCACGGGTTATTGCAGGGTGTGAGAGGCATGGGCAACGCTTCCCATTTACTCAAAAGCTAGCCCCCAGCCCATAGAGAGAGCATTATATTGTGGATTTTGTAGTTGACTTGAGCGGCAACAGATTTCCACAACAATTTTCCATGTTGCTACCAACCTTATTATAACACCAAAATTAAACATTTGTTCACAAAAAATATTTGTTCCCACGTACAGTATTAGTGTTATTTAACACTGTATATTAAAGGAATGAGAAGTTTTGGGTGGATTTTTCCTTTAAGTACAGCATCATGTCATATGGAGTCTTTATGTATGCAGGTGCCTCACTTCAAACTAAGTATTCCAGGACACTACATGAAGTATCAATAAATAGGTTAATAACGATCTGTTGATTTTATGAAGGTTCTCTCATGATCCACAGGTTACTGCAGGGTGTGAGGCATTTTAAAGGGTTGATGGACCTGCAAAGCTTGTGTGTCTGTCAGAGCCAACATGATTTGGAGTATACCAACCTGAGACCACTACACCAGGTTTTCCTCTTCTGTTCCCATGCTGGAGACCAGGGCTTGATTACAACCTGTTACAATGGTGCCAATATTTTGTGTCCGATCTTTCAGTGGAGTGGGAGAGTTGTCAAAAACCCGATGGGCCCAACACTGTATGGCTCCCTTCCGCACCTAGGTGCGATACCATGTGACCTCACATACCTAGAAAAACACTGTTCCCCAATCTATTTCGCTCTGCTCTTAGCCTCTCTTAGATGAAGAAGATGGCGCCGACAGGGGGCTGCCACGCTTCTAGTCCTTAGGAAACTTAAGTATTATTACATACTTCCAGGAAGAACTATTGGATATCAGAGCGAGGTTAATTTAGCAGCACTACGACCAGGAATACGACTTTGTCCAAACCACCCAGGGCATTTGAACTTTCTCCAGAGGCTGATCCAAAACAACGCCACTGGAGAAGAGGTAGACGGAGCAGTCTTCTGGCCAGATTTCGGAGGCGCGCACACCATCCACCGCTTCCGAGTATATTACTGTTTAATGTCCAGTCTCTAGATAACAAGGTAGACGAAATTAGGGCAAGGGTTGCTTTCCAGAGAGACATCAGGGATTGTAACATACTCTGTTTCACGGAAACATGGCTGCCTCGGGATATGCTGTCAGAGTTGGTACAGCCACCTGGATTCTTTGTGTCTTGCTGACAGGAATACGCATCTCTCCAGGAAGAGAGCTGGGGTGTATGTTTCATGATTAACGACTCATGGTGTAATTGTAACAGGGACTCAAGTCCTTTTGTTCACCTGGCCTAGAATTCCTCACAATCAAATCTTGACCATATTATCTCCCTCAAGCCGATACCACGATGGCCCTCAAGGAACTTCAATGGACTTTGTGCAAACTGGAAACCATATATCCTGAGGCTGCATTTCTTGTAGCTGGGGATTTTAACAAAGCAAATTTGAGAACAAGGCTACCTAAATTCTATCAGCATATTGACCGTAGCACTTGCGCTGGAAAAACACTGGATCACTACTACTCTAACTTCCGCAATGCATACATGGCCCTCCCCTGCCCTCATTTTGGCAAATCTGACCACGACTCCATTTTTCTCCTCCCTTCCTAAAGGCAGAAAATCAAACAGGATGTACTCGTGCTAAGGACTACTTCAATGCTGGTCTGACCAATCGGAATCCACCCTTCAAGATTGTTTTGATCACACAAACTGGGGCATGTTCCGAGTAGCCTCAGAGAATAATATCGACGTATACGCTGATTCGGTGAGTGAGTTTATAAGGAAGTGTATTGGAGATATTTTACCTACTGTACCTACTGTGACTATTAAACCCTACCCTAACCAGAAACCGTGGATAGAAAGCACAAATCACTGCATTTAACCATGGAAAGGTGATTGGGAAAATGGACGAACACAAACAGTGTAGTTTTTCAAATCAAAGATTATTTGTCACGTGCAAAAAAGGTGTTAGGTGAACAATAGGTAAGTAAAAAAATTAAGTAAAAAGACAGGCTACATACAGGCTATAAAAAAAGGGAAGCTACATACACTGGTTAGTCAGGCTGATTGAGGTAGTATGTACACGTAGATATGGTTAAAGTGACTATCATATATGATGAACAGAGTAGCAATAGCATAAAAGAGGGGTTGACGGGTGGCAGGGCACAATGCAGATAGCCCGGTTAGCAAATGTGCGGGAGCACTGGTTGGTTGGCCCAATTGAGGTAGTATGTACAGTGTACATGAATGTATAGTTAAAGTGACAATGCATATATGATAAACAGAGAGTAGCAACAGCGTAAAAAGAGGGGTTGGGAGGGGCACACCATGCAAATAGGTTGGGTAGCCATTTCAGGGGTCTTATGGCTTGGGGGTATAAACTGTTGAGAAGCCTTTTTGTCCTGCTTTGTGTCTTCCGGCACAGCCAGAAGAGGACTGGCCACCCCACATATGCTCTCTCTAATTCTCTCTTTCTTTCTCACTCTCGGAGGACCTGAGCCCTAGGACCATGCCCCAGGACTACCTGACATGATGACTCCTTGCTGTCCCCAGTCCACATGACCGTGCTGCTGCTCCAGTTTCAACTGTTCTGCCTTATTATTATTCGACCATGCTGGTCATTTGTGAACATTTGAACATCTTGGCCATGTTCTGTTATAATCTCCACCCGGCACAGCCAGAAGAGGACTGGCCACCCCACATAGCCTGGTTCCTCTCTAGGTTTCTTCCTAGGTTTTGGCCTTTCTAGGGAGTTTTTGCTAGCCACCGTGCTTCTACACCTGCATTGCTTGCTGTTTGGGGTTTTAGGCTGGGTTTCTGTACAGCACTTTGAGATATCAGCTGATGTACGAAGGGCTATATAAATCAATTTGATTTGATTTGATATTTCATGTTTCATCTCTATTGCCATTGTCCTGGCTGGAAAACGGTTCAGTCAATGGGTAAGTCCATAGGAAGTCAATCGGGCTAACTGGCTAGCTAGCTAGCCATGAAAAATTGGTAGCTTCCCATTAAAAATGTACATCTACCTTGCATAACATAGACTGTAAGTAATTTTTTGTGTGTTTAACTAACTAGCTGGCTGGCTAGATTATTATGATTCACATATGTAGCTGATAATTATCAAGCAAAATATTTGCTTTGTGTATATCCGTCTATTGTTTTATTTGGCACCCCAACTTTTCTGAGCAAAAAAATAAATAATACATAAAAATCTATATATTTTCATTGTTGGACATAATAGACTGTAAAAACACCAGGAAATCAGCTCCAAGTTATTTTAATGTAAGAATTCTGTTCCCAAGTATTCCTACGCACAATAGAGCGATTGTATACAAATGTATTCAAGTTTTAAAATTATTATGTTCTAGTCATACATTATAACTCTTTGGAATTATTGAGGTCAATTTGCCGTCTACAAATGATTCTCTAAAATGTATTTGTTGAATGTTCGTGCCCAAAAGCACATCTGAGATTTGACACAGCATCTGATAATGACGCATCATCCAGTCTCATATTCTAACTTCTAGGACGTTATTTAGATTTCCAGGCATCTGCCAAATCCTGTAGGTAAGCTGATCAATTCAGGATTTACATGTACTGTCAGTCAATTCATGACCCTCCTTGTGAGGTGGGTACCATAATATTTCTTAATATTACTTTCCCACATTAATGTTGCTGATCAGGCATGCATGTCATGTGTTTGTTTCAGTCCAGCAGGGATTCCAAAACATTTTCTATTTAGCTGTAGGTTGCATCAGTGTCAGTGTTGTGTTTTGAGATAGTGTTGGCCCAAAGTAGAGCCCGTGTGGTCCCCTCCCATGTGATCCCCTCCCACCTCCTCTTTGATCCCTCTAACACAGGGTCTAACTAATTAAATTCTGGTTGGAGCGAGGTTATCTCAAAGTCTGTGACACCAGCAAAGCAAACAATGTCCCACTGTGGAGCTACGTAAACACAAGCTGCGGTGGGGCTCTGTTTGCAGAGCGTTGGGCTACCCTCTGCCTCCCCTAATACCCATACCCCCCGCTTCTCACTGACAACAAATAACACAGATTAACCTCTGCAATGCTCAGTCCTGATTGGGTGTTCCATAATGCATTCCATTCAATTAGAAGTATCTGTTTAGTAGATGTGGAGCTGTACGACAGCAGCGTTTAACCCCCTAGAGTTGATTGATGCAAAGTGGCGTCTGCGGTGAAAGGTGGCAGAGCTAGAGCGGTGTTTGTCAGACCATGAGACATTCCAAAAATCAGTCTTCTCACTTAAACACCTGTAGCGTCTGAACGGTTTGCCCTACAAACTATTCACTGATGGAAAGGGGAGACTCTTACGAACACGATGGTGCTCTCCAATTTGCTCTACAATCCCTACAAGTATCAGGAGACTCATCTGGAGTCTGTACTGTACTGTAGATGTGCCAACTTCTGTTCAGTAGGGTCCGAAAAACCATTTGGGCTACAAACTCCCCACTGTGGAAAGGGGAGATACCGGTTTAAAAAAACAAATTGGAAGTGCCAAAAATGGGGTTAAATATGTGGGGGGGATTTATTTGGACAGACACTTCAAAACCTTGTTTCTTCTGACTTATTTTTTGACTGTCATGTTTCCCATGTATTTATTTGACCTTTATTTAACTAGGCAAGTCAGTTAAGAACAAATTCTTATTTTCAATGATGGCCTAGGAACAGTGGGTTAACTGTCTTGTTCATGGGCAGATACCTAAAGAAGTTCTAAAATTCACAATCAAATAGCTAAATGATCCGTAGTATGACTATCTTAAAGCAATTCAAATCAATATGTCAGTTTAGGCCCCCCCCCCCTCCCTCAACGTCTTAGACTCTAAAGAATTATAAGACTAAACTATGAACACGGGATCTCATAGCCCTCTCATTACTGGCAGCGTGATTTTGTTAGAGCACCTTCGGCATGCAGCGTGACGGTGGGGGTGTACTCTTTGTTCTCTCTGCTATCTGACTCTGACATTAGAGCAATTCAGATCCAATCTCCTTCTCAGTGTTCTGACCTGGTCTTGCCCAGCGAAACTTGCAGCTCCCAGTCCATTTCAGCTCACATTAAAAATTATATGTGGCTGAGAAACAGGGAAACATTATTTAATCCATGTCTCAAAAGTTATTGTTTACATGTACATACCCACTGGGCACACATTGGTTGAATCAATGTTGCTTCCATGTCATTTCAATGTGAAATTGCATTGAACCAATGTGGAATAGACATTGAATTGACATTTGTGCCCAGTGGGTAATATGCAATCTTCTTGAACTATAGTGTAATTTAAAGATATTCATGCAGTTTTATCTGAATATACACCACAGGTCTATTACATGTTGGCTGGGGAGGCAGGTGCAAACGCCCATTATCTCAGTCTGCAGTTACAGTATTCCAAGCAGTTGGAGTCACAGCATGCATTTGTGAAGTCTAAAAACAAGTCACCACCCTGTTGCCATTTCACTTCACCAGCTGACCCTAGCACACCATCAGACAGCTATTTGCGGCAATGCATGGTAGCTTTTGATGTGCTTGTTTGAAGCGACAGACCACCTCGTTAAACCCAGGTCTCCCCGATAACAGGTCCAGGCTGTCAGGTGTGCTCCCTCTCCGGGCTCTAGGTCACCAGACTGCTCGTTATGGTGCACCCCTGTCACCATCGTTACGCGCACCTGTGTGTCAGACTCACCTGGACTCTTCCCCAGGCGTTATTGTTTCTGTTCCTGTGTCATTTCTGTGTGTTGTTCGTGTTTCTTATTTTGTATTATGTTGTGTTTATTTATTAACCTGTTGAGTCTATGGGGGCACTATTTCATTATTGGATAAAAAAACATGCCCGTTTTAAGCGCAATATTTTGTCACGAAAAGATGCTCGACTATGCATATAATTGGAAAGAAAACAGTCTGACGTTTCCAAAACTGCAAAGAAATTATCTGTGAAACCAAGATGAAACTTCAAACAGGAAATGAGCAGAATTTCTGAAGCTCTGTTTTCCATTGTCTCCTTATATGGCTGTGAATGGACCACGAACGAGCCTGCCCTTTCTGTCGTTTCTTCAAGATGTCTGCAGCATTGTGACGTATTTGTAGGCATATCATTGGAAGATTGGCCATAAGAGACTACATTTTCCAGGGGTCCGCCCGGTGTCCTTTGTCTAAATTGGTGCGTAATCTTCAGGTGCGGGCATTTTCTCCTGGGATTCAGGAGAGAAAGCACACTTCCACGAACGATATATCATCGAAGAGATACCTGAAAAACACCTTGAGGATTGGTTCTAAACAACGTTTGCCATGTTTCAGTCGATATTATGGAGTTAATTTGGAAAAAAGTTCGGCGTTTTGATGACTGGATTTTCGTTTTTTTTTGGTAGCCAAACGTGACGCACCAAACGGAGCGATTTCTCCTAAACAAATTATCTTTCAGAAAAACTGAACATTTGCTATCTAACAGAGTCTCCTCATTGAAAACATCTGAAGTTCTTCAAAGGTAAATTATTTTATTTGAATGCTTTTCTGTTTTTTGTGAAAATGTTGCCTGCTGAATGCTAACGCTAACGCTAATGCTAAATGCTACGCTAGCTAGCTACTGGTACACAAATGATTGTTTTCCTATGGTTGAGAAGCATATTTTGAAAATCTGAGATGACAGTGTTGTTAACAAAAGGCTAAGCTTGAGAGCTAGCATATTTATTTCATTTCATTTGCGATTTTCATGAATAGTTAACGTTGCGTTATGGTAATGAGCTTGAGGCTGTATTCACGATCCCGGATCCGGGATGGCTAGTCGCAAGATTAAAACACTCACTCCCTGAACTTGCTTCACGACACTCAGTGCACCTGGTTACAGAATAATGCCTCACCAAAGGGAAGATTCAGGGATTTTTTATTTTTTATTTTTCTGGGGGAATGACGTCCGGTCCGGGAACCGCTACGGGCTCTCATGCCTCAGACAGATCGCCAGGCTCCCCTGCCTCCTCAGTCTCATCAGGCTACCCTGCCTCAGCCGGTCTGTCAGGTTTCCACACTCTAGCCGCATCAGCAGGGGTGACCGGTCCGCTCCTGATCCCTGGTATCGTCCCTTTGGTTGGCATCATGTGGCTCGAGCCGGTGTTCTAGGTCGCCATGCTCCCTCAATAGTGGTGACCGGTCTGCTCCTGCTCCCCGGGATAATTTTGGTCAGCGTGCTTGCGCATCATGGAGGGGGTACTGTAACTTGTGCTCCCTCTCTGGCCTCTAGGTCACCAGGCTGCTCGTTATGGTGCACCCCTGTCCCCATCGTTATGCGCACCTGCACTTCATCAGACTCACCTGGACTCTATCACTTACCTGATTACCTTCCATATACATGTCACTCCCTTTGGTTCCTTCCACAGGCGTTATTGTTTCTGTTCCTATGTCATGTCTGTGTGTTGTTCGTGTTTCTTATTTTGTATTATGTTGTGTTTATTTATTAAAAACACTCACTCCCTGAACTTGCTTTCCGACTCTCAGCGCACATCATTACACAGGCTTTTTGGTACAGTGGCAGCAAAATTGTTTTTAGGTTCCTGGTCAAAGCCTTGCTCACGAGTATGCCAACAAATGTAATACACTACCATTCCCCCCACTGTTCCATCTCTGGTCTCCACCACCTCCCCGCCTCCTACTGTCTGAATGCACTTAATTTTAGCCATTGCACACTGCTATGGCCAGCGCCTGTAGGGGACTGAGCTCTGTAGCTTTCCATCCCCCCTCTGGAGATGTAAGTGGAAGGTAAAGCACCCCCTGGCGAGAACGGCTAGATGCATTCTCTCTTTCCCAGTCAGGATAATTCATCTAGTTCAGAGGGTTTAACCAGGGGTATTTTTCTCTTTCTCCCTGCACCTTAACATAAATAAATGTCCTAGGGGGAAGAGGCGTTGTCATGCTCTTATCACGACTGTGTTGTGTTTGGACCATAATAGATCCTTAGTGATGAAGACACCTAGGAACTTGAAGCTCTCGACCAGCTCCGCTATAGCCCCGTCGATGTGAATGGGGGCATGCTCAGCCCTCCCTTTCCTGTAGTCCACTATCAGCTTCTTTGTCTTACTGACATTGAGGGAGAGGTTGTTGTCCTGGCACCACACTGCCAGGTCTCTGACCTCTCCCTATAGGCTGTCTCATAGTTGTCGGCAAACTTAATGATGGTGTTGTAGGTGAATAGGGAGTACAGGAGGGGACTAAGCACGCACCCCTGAGAAGCCCCCGTGTAGAGGGTCAATGTGGCGGATTTGTTGCTCCCTATCCTCACCACCACCCATCAGGAAGTCCAGGATCCAGTTGCAAAGAATGGTGTCCCAGGGACCTTAAATTAGTGATGAGCTTCAAGGGCAGTATGGTGTTGAACGCTGAGCTTAGTCAATGAACAGCATTCTCACATAGGTGTTCCCTTTGTCCAAGTGGAAAGGAAAGTGTGGAGTACGAAATATATTGTGTCACCTGTGGATCTGTTGGGGCGGTATGCGATTGTAGTGGGTCCAGGGTGTCTGGGATGACTCCGACGAGCATCACAGCTGGTGTAGTAGGATTCCTTCTTAGTCTTCTTCCCCCTCGGGAGGCTGAAAAGATTTGGCATGGGCCCTCAGACCATCAAAAAGTTATACAGCTGCAACATTGAGAGCATCTTGACTGGCTGCATCACCGCTTGGTAAGGCAACTGCATGGCATCCATCCACAAGCTCCTACAGAGGGTAGTGCGTATGGCCCAGTACACTACTGGGCCATACCTCTGTACTAATCAGTATCAGAGGTATGCCCAAAAAATTGTCAAAGACTCCAGCCACACAAGCTACAGACTGTTCTTGCTGCTCCAGCATGGTAAGCGATACCACTGCACCAAGTCAGGAACGAACAGGACATTGAACATCTTCTATCCCAAAGCCATATGACTTATAAACAAGACTGCTAAGTAGCTAATCAAATGTCTACCCGGACTACCTGCATTGACCCTTTGTTGAACTAACTCTCTTTGACTGACTCTATGAACACACACTGGACTCTACCCACACACTCACACAGACTTCCCAACACACACATACACACACTACATATGCACACACATGCACACTGATGCCACACACACACACTTTCACACTCACCACATACGCTGCTGCTAGTCACTTTACCCCTACCTATATGTACATCGACTCGGTACTGGGTCTCCCTCTATATAGCCATGTTATTTTCTACTCCTTATATATAGCCATGTTATTTTACTCTTTATTTTTATTTGTAATTCACTGTGGCACTATTTAACTCTGCGTTGTTGGAAAAGGACCCGTAATTAAACATTTCACTGTTAGTCTACAATTGTTAAAATAACATTTGATTTGATTTCAATGCAATAAAGCATTTCACTGTGAAATATTTATAAACCATTTACCGTTTTTTTTATCATAGCATTTTGGATGAGAAGCTTAGCATGTTTACAAATGCCATTTCCTGATGAAACCCTATATAGTTTAACCTTGACCTACACACCTATATGTGTTTTAATCACAGGAGGTTGGTGGCACCTTAATTGGGGTGGAGGGTTCGTGGGAATGGCTGGAACAGAATCAGTGGAATGGTGTCCAATACATCAAACACATGGTTTCCATGTGCAGCCACCACTGGTTTTAATCTAGATTAATCAAACATAAGAGACCATCTTCCATCCTCATCCTGTGTGAAAGAAGTCTACAGTTGCTAGTAATATTTGTGATTTTACAATACATATAGTGGGAATTGCTAATGCACAATTCCATTTATATTATCAATATCAGCTGAAGGGTATTTCCGTTTTAATTTGCCAGTGTTCAATGTATACTAACAGAGAGTTTATTTTGTGTTATGGTTGCTTTGCTTTATCTTGGCCAGTGGCAGTTGTAAATGAGAACTTGTTCTCAACTGGCCTACCTGGTTAAATAAAGGTGAAATAAAAAAATAAAAAATTAAATAATACATTTGGCAGAATGAAAAACAGGATACACTACTGACTTCAACTTGTGTTCCTTCCCGTCTTAGAATATTTATTCAGTGATGGGCACAGGATGTGTGTGTTTGTGTTTGTGTGTGTCTGTGTTTGTGTCGCCCACTGACAAACAGACTCTGGCTCCATGGGGAATGATTTATGAGGGTCAGAACTAGAGGTCGACCGATTAATCGGAATGGCCGATTAATTAGGGGGCCGATTTCAATTTTTCATAACAATCAGAAATCGGTATTTTTGGGCGCCGATTTGCCAATTTTTATTTATTTATTATTATTTTTTATACCTTTATTTAACTAGGCAAGTCAGTTAAGAACACATTCTTATTTCCAATGACGGCCTAGGAACGGTGGGTTAACTCCCTCGTTCAGAGGCAGAACGATAGATTTTCACCTTGTCAGCTCGGGGGATCAAATCTTGCAACCTTACAGTTAACTAGTTCAACGCAATAACGACCTGCTTCTCGTTGTCTACACAAGGAGACTAACTGCCTGTTATGCGAATGCAGTTAGCCAAGGTAAGTTGCTAGCTAGCATTAAACTTATCTTATAAAAAACAATCAATCATAAATCACTAGTTAACTACACATGGTTGATGATATTACTAGATATTATCTAGCGTGTCCTGCGTTGCGTATAATCTAACTGAGCATACAAGCATACAAGTATACAAGTGTCGAAGTATCTGACTGAGCGGTGGTAGGCAGAAGCAGGCGCGTAAACATTCATTCAAACAGCACTTTCGTGGTTTTGCCAGCAGCTCTTCGTTGTGCGTCAAGCATTGCTCTGTTTATGACTTCAAGCCTTCCAACTCCAGGCTGGTGTAACTGAAGTGAAATGGCTAGCTAGTTAGCATGCGCTAATAACGTTTCAAACGTCACTCGCTCTGAGCCTTCTAGTAGTTGTTCCCCTTGCTCTGCATGGGTAACGCTGCTTCAATGGTGGCTGTTGTCGTTGTGTTGCTGGTTCGAGCCCAGGGAGGAGCGAAGGGAGGGACGGAAGCTATACTGTTACACTAGCAATACTAAAGTGCCTATAAGAACATCCAATAGTCAAATGTTAATGAAATACAAATGGTATAAAGGGAAATAGTCCTATAATTCCTATACTAACTACAACCTAAAACTTCATACCTGGGAAAGACTAATGTTAAAAGGAACCACCAGCTTTCATATGTTCTCATGTTCTGAGCAACGAACTGAAACGTTAGCTTTCTTACATAGCACATATTGCACTTTTACTTTCTTCTCCAACACTTTGTTTTTGCATTATTTAAACCAAATTGAACATGTTTCATTATTTACTTGAGGCTAAATTGATTTTATTGATGTATTATATTAAGTTAAAATAAGTGTTCATTCAGTATTGTTGTAATTGTCATTATTACAAATACATGTTTTTTAAATCGGCCGATTACTCGGTATCGGCTTTTTTGGTCCTCCAATAAATTGGTATCGGTATTGAAAAATCATAATCAGTCGACCTCTAGTCAGAATATATACATTCTACCAAGAGAGAAAGGAGACCGGTGCCTGGCCAGTGGCTCTAATATATCTTTCTATAAAATCTTGACATTTCACTTAAAAGGTTACCTCAGGATTTTAGCAATAATGTCCTTTATCTGCTTCCCCAGAGTCACATGAACTTGTGGATACCATTTTATGTATCTGTGTCAAGTATGAAGGAAGTTAGAGGTAGTTATGCGAGCCAATGCTAACTACTGTTAACTAGCACAATGACTGGAAGTCTATGGTTATCTGCTAGCATGTAAAATAACTGGAGGTCTATGGCTATTTGCTATTATGCTAGCAGATACCATAGACTTCCAGTCATCGTTAGACACGCTAGATAACAACTTCCTTCAAACTGAGCGCAGAGACATAAAAATGGTATCCAAAATTCTGAAGTATGCCTTTTAAGACACTGTTATCCCAGGCTGTACATATTGGTGTCAAAACCCAGTTAAGATGTTTACTCTGTCAGCCAGTACGATATGCTCAGTTGGCAATATTACCCAGGTATCAGGGCAGCACGTTCACTATACTGCTCCCTCTGTGCTTGACCACACAGAATGAAGAGGGTACACTATATTGTTCTCAGACTACCTTTAATGTGACAATACTTTGATCCGAGGCCCATCTTCACTCACTTTGTCAGAGAAGGTCACAAAGCCTGAGTACAAACTTACAGTGAATGTTGAATACATAATGTATGGTGTTGCATAACTCATAACCTCTTCAGAGGTGACTTAGTGCCTAATTGAAAAGTTTAGCGACAAGCCCAGCTCATAAAGCAAAGAGTGCCACACATATTTAGGATGGAGATGCTTAAAACATTAACTTGCTCCAAGACTGGAACTGAGGAGCAAGCTCTATGGAGAGTGATGTATCAATCATTTAGGTACAGTGTTTCTGAGCCCCTTGATTCATGTGGGCTTCTAAAATGTTCCAGGGATATTTTGAGATTGTCAGTGGACAGTAGACTGTCAGGTTTAGGCTCTGCTACTGCATGGAGATAGCATACTGCATGTGCTGATTTGTTTGGAGTCCTTGGTGTGACTAGTTAATAAAAATCTGCATCAACGAATCTACTAGGTTACGGAGCATTTCTTGAGGTGTTTAGAACTCATCAAGAGGGTCCAAGAGCAGGTTGAACAGGATACGCCTCTGCAGGCCAGAAGTGCATATTGTGACACACAGTAGACACCAGACTCACATAAACACGTTTTGCGTGGTGAACATGACCATTTACCCATCTTCTGTTAAGTATTTATTTGTTCAAGAGCAGAGAGGACGAATAAACAGACAAAAAAGATACACAGATCAAGCATTTTTCCATTTTTATTTTTCAATTTGTGTCCTTGGCATACCCTTTTGACAAGTGAGGTATCAGTACAGGGTGCCACAAACTTTTCTATTAGCAACAGACATTATTTTGAAAGCTCTTTACCATCCCATTCCATTAACTCCTAACCTTGTTTTTCAGATCAGTGGAAAGGCTGAGAGGGGAAAGGAAATATCAGTGGTAATACTCTCCACACTGGATACAGGGGGGTGAAAGGTAGAGAGGGAGAGGGGGGTGAGTTCTCTCTCAATTTGGCAATAAATATAAAACGAAATGCATTACTGTACTCTATATGAATACTGATCTACTACTATACAGTACATAAAGCTCTGAATATCAAAACCATATCAACTGAACAAGATATTGAGTAGTTTCATAGAAATGGTGGTGTGCAAGAAGAGTATAAAAAGAAAATTCAAGTATATTTATTGCACACACCAGGCAGAAGTATAGTCAGAGGCTGGCACAGGATAGCATTGAATCAGCTGTATTCCGCCATAAGCAAACAAGAAAACGCTCACCCAGAGGCGGCGCTCCTAGTAGCGGGGGACTTTAATGCAGAGAAACTTAAATCAGTTTTACCTAAGTTCTATCAACATGTTATATGTGCAACCAGAGGGAAAAGAACTCTGGACCATCTATACTCCACACACATAGATGCAAACAAAGCTCTCCCTTGCCCTCCATTTGACAAATCTGACCATAATTATATCCTCCTAATTCCTGTTTACAATAAAATATTAAAGCAGGAAGCACCAGTGACTAGATAAATGAAAAAGTGGTCAGATGAAGCAGATGCTAAGCTACAGGACTGTTTTGCAATCACAGACTGGAATATGTTCCGGGATTCCTCCAATGGCATTGAGGAGTACACCACATCTGTCATTGGCTTCATCAATAATGATGACATCGTCCCCACAGTGACCATACGTACATACCCCAACCAGAAACCATGGATTACAGGCAACATTCGCACTAAACTAAAGGGTAGATCTGCCGCTTTCAAGGTGCGGGAGTCTAACCCGGAACCTTACAAGAAATCCTGCTATGCCCTGCGACGTACCATCAAACAGGCAAAGCGTCAATACAGGGCTAAGATTGAATCATACTACTCCGGCTCCTACGCTCGTCTTATGTGGCAGGGCTTGCAAACTATTACAGACTACAAAGGGAAGCAAAGCTGCGAGCTGCCCAGTGACACGAGCCTACCAGACGAGCTAAATCACTTCTATGCTCGCTTTGAGGCAAGAACACATGAGAGCATCAGCTGTTCCGGACAACTGTGTGATCACGATCTCCGTAGCTGACGTGAGTAAGACCTTTAAACAGGTCAACATACACAAGGCTGTGGGGCCAGACGGATTACCAGGACGTGTGCTCCGGGCATGTGCTGACCAACTGGCAGGTGTCTTTACTGACATTTTCAACATGTCCCTGATTGAGTCTGTAATACCAACAATCAAGCAGACCACCATAGTCCCTGTGCCCAAAAACACAAAGGCAACCTGCCTAAATGACTACAGACCGGTAGCACTCACGTCAGTAGCCATGAAGTGCTTTGAAAGGTTGGTAATGGCTCACATCAACACCATTATCCCATAAACCCTAGACCCACTCCAATTTGCATGCCACCCAAACAGATCCACAGATGATGCAATCTCTATTGCGATCCACACTGCCCTTTCCCACCTGGACAAAAGGAACACTTATGTGAGAATGCTTTTCATTGACTACAGCTCAGTGTTCAACACCATGGTACCCTCAAAGCTCATCACTAAGCTAAGGATCCTGGGACTAAACACCTCCCTCTGCAACTGGATCTTGGACTTCCTGACAGGCCGCCCCCAGGTGGTGAGGGTAGGTAGCAACTCATCTGCCACACTGATCCTCCACACAGATCCTCCGGACAGATGCAGAGCCTCAGTCTGATGCCATTAAAAGGTAATTTACCACCTTCACAAGTGCAGTCTCAGTGCTATGATGTGGTCTAAAACCAGACTGAAGCGTTTCGTATACATTGTTTGTCTTCAGGAAGGCAGTGAGTTACTGCGCAACATATTTTTCTAAAATATTTGAGAGGAATGGGAGATACGATATCGGCCAATCGTTTTTTATATTTTCTGGGTCAAGGTTTGGTTTATTCAAGAGAGGCTTTATTACTGCCACTTTTGGTGAGTTTGGTACACATCCGGTGGATAGAGAGTTGTTTATTATGTTCAACATAGGGGGGCCAAGCACAGGAAGCTGCTCTTTCAGTAGTTTAGTTGGAATAGGGTCCAGCAAGCAGCTTGAAGGTTTAGAGGCCATGATTATTTTCATCATTGTGTTAAGAGATATAGTACTAAAACACTTGAGTGTCTCCCTTGATCCTAGGCCCTGGCAGAGTTGTGCAGACTCAGGACAACTCAACTATCATCTTTTCCTCAAAGAAGTTCATGAATTTGTCACTGCTAAATTGAAAGCCATCCTCTCTTGGGGAATGCTGCTTTTACATTTTGGATTGTTCATATTTTCCTCAATTAAGTTGGAAAAATAGGATGATCGAGCAGCAGTGAGGGATCTTCAATACTGCAAGGTACTGTCTTTCCAAGCTAGTCGGAAGACTTCCAGTTTGGTGTGGTGCCATTTCTGTTCCAATTTTCAGGAATTTTGCTTCAGAGCTCGGTTATTTTCTGTATACCAGGGAGCTGGTTTCTTATGCGCAAGGTTGAATTGAGTTCCTCAGTTAGGTGCTTAACTGATTTTTGTACTCTGACAAGGGCATCTAGGAATCTTTGGGTTGTCCGAGAATTTATAGCACGACTTTTGATGATCCTTGGTTGGCGTCCGATAGTCCAGGATTATGAGGAAAAACATTTAGATCCACAACATTTAATCCACGGGACAAAATTAGGTCCAGAGTATGTGTGTGGCAGTGAGTAGGTCCGGAGACATGGACAAAACCCACTGAGTCGATGATGGCTCCGAAAGCCTTTTGCAGTGGGTCTGTGGACTTTTCCATGTGAATATTGAAGTCACCAAAAAGTAGAATATTATCTGCCATGACTACAAGGTCCGATAGGAATTCAGGGAACAGTGAGGAATGCTGTATATGGCCCAAGAGGCCTATAAACAGTAGCTATATTACGTGATTGAGTTGGCTGCAAACATTTCATGAATAGCTCAAAAGACGCAAATGTTGGGGGGGTTTGTAAATTGAAATTTGCTATCATAAACGTTAGCAACACCTCCACCTTTGCGGGATGCGCAGGGGATATGGTCACTAGTGTAACCAGGAGGTGAGGCCTCATTTAACGCATTCAATTCATCAGGCTTAAGCCATGTTTCAGTCAGGCCAATCACATCAAGATTATGATCAGTGATTAGTTCATTGACTTTAACTGCCTTGGAAGTGAGGGATCTAACATTAAGTAGCCCTATTTTGAGATGTGAGGTATCATAATCTCTTTCAATAATGTCAGGAATGGAGGAGGTCTTTATTCCAGTGAGATTGCTAAGGCGAACACCACCATGTTTAGTTTTGCCCAACCTAGGTCAAGGCACAGACACAGTCTCAATGGGGATAGCTGAGCTGACTACACTGACTGTGCTAGTGGCAGACTCCACTAAGCTGGCAGGCTGGCTAACAGCCTGCTGCCTGGCCTGCACCCTATCTCATTGTGGAGCTAGGGGAATTAGAGCCCTGTCTATGTTCTTAGATAAGATGAGAAGCACCCCTCCAGCTAAGATGGAGTCCGTCACTCCACAACAGGCCAGGCTTGGTCCTGTTTGTAGGTGAGTCCCAGAAAGAGGGCCAATTATCTACAAATTCTTTCTTTTGGGAGGAGCAGAAAACAGTTTTCAACCAGCGACTGAGTTGTGAGACTCTGCTGTAGAGCTCATCACTCCCCCTAACTGGGAGGGGGCCAGAGACAATTACTCGATGCCGACACATCTTTCTAGCTGATTTACACGCTGAAGCTACGTTGCACTTGGTGACCTCTGACTGTTTCATCCTAACATCATTGGTGCCGACGTGGATAACAATATCCCTATAATCTCTACACTCACCAGTTTTAGCTTTAGCCAGCACCATCTTCAGATTAGCCTTAACGTCAGTAGCCCTGTCCCCTGGTAAACAGTGATGATTCGTTTTAAGTCTAATACTACGGGTAATGGAGTCGCCAATAACTAGGGTTTTGAATTTGTCAGAACTAATGGAGGGAGGTTTCGGCGTCTCAGACCCTGTAACGGGAGGAGTATAGACCAGAGAAGGCTCGGCCTCTGACTCCAACTCGCTGCTTTATGGGGAGAACCAGTTGAACGTTTCTGTCGGCTGAATGAGCAACAGCGGTTGAGCATTCCTACAGCATTTCCCTCCAGAAGCCATTAGAAAGTTGTCCGGCTGTGGGGACTATGCGAGGGGATTTATACTAATATCTGTACTTACTGGTGGTACAGACGCTGTTTCATCCTTTCCTACACTGAAATTACCCTTGCCTAACGATTGTGTGTGAAGCTGGGCTTCCAGCACAGCTATCATCACCGTAAGTCAATAGTTCTCCTGTATACTATGAATACAGCGACTGCAATTAGAAGGCATCATGTTCCTGTTACTTCTCAGCTTTGGCTGTTGGAGGTCCTGACGAACCATGTCCAGATAAAGCGTCCGGAGTGAAAAAAGTTGAATGAAAAAAAGTTGAGCGAGGGAAAAACTAAAAATATAAACTGTAAGTTAAAACCTTAAAGTTGTCAGGTACAAAGTAAGGTTAGCAACAAAGCGCACAGCAGCACGTAAACAAGTTTGCAAATTGTGACCGGAAATTATGCTGATGTCTTTCTTTACATCATAAGACTCCTGAACAGGTAATCAAATGGCTACCCATACTATTTGCATTTTGTGCCCCTCAACCCCTCTTTTACGCTGCTGCTACTCTCTGTTTATCATATGTGCATAGTCACTTTAACTATACATTCATGTACATCCTACCTCAATTGGGGCCGACCAACCAGTGCTCCCGCACATTGGCTAACCGGGCTATCAGCATTGTGTCCCACCACCTGCCAAGCCCTCTTTTACGCTACTGCTAGTCTCTGTTCATCATAAATGCATAGTCACTTTAAGCATATCTACATGTACATACTACCTCAATCAGCCTGACTAACCGGTGTCTGTATGTAGCCTCTCTACTTTTATAGCCTCGTTACTGTATATAGCCTGTTTTTTTACTTAATTTTTTTGCTTACCTATTGTTCACCTAATACCTTTTTTGCACAATTGGTTAGAGCCTGTAAGTAAGCATTTCACTGTACGTTCTACACCGGTTGTATTCGGCGCACTTGACAAAACTTTGACTTGAACATCTCAGGGTCCTACTCATAAAATTTTGGCAACAGCTGTAAGTTTCCCACAATGTCACATGTGTCCGGGGCACGACCGAAGGAGGAGCAACCAGTAGGTAAATCTGTCTCACCTTCCCAGAACAAACTCACCCTAGAGCTTTCCTTCCCTAACCAACTGTAGTCACTCTTGTTGCAGCTTGATTTTAGCACGCTCCAAATCCTGTTTAAATTCCAATTCCTTTTCATATTTTACATGATCATGCTCTAGCTTAACACAATCATTCTCCAGTTGTAATAAAAGCAGTTATTTCTGTTTTTTTAAAGACAGACTTCTAGGACTAACAGACTGAGTAGCCATTGTAACAAAACAGGGACATGGCTGGGGAGGTGGCGAGTCCTCGGTAATGCCTGCCCCAGTGGTAACTTCTAGTATACCATTCTCCATCAGATTGGCCCTCAATATCAACCTAACAGAATTTAAGACTTTTACCACTAATTTCAACCTGGTAGTGATCAGCGATCTTCAACAGCTGTTCTTTAGTACATAATTCTAATAGTTCCTCTGATGGAATTAACTGGTCTACATTAGACGCCATAGTCACAAGTAACTACTAAAAATAATCTCGCTCTTCCCCTCTGCTGAGCACACCAAATCGGACCACAACAAGAGAAGCTCCAATCACACTGGGCACCACAGGAGAGAGATGAGATATATAAGGAGCTTGCCCAAATCCTACCATAACTCAACCCTAGTCTTCGTGTGGGTTTGCAGTGGGAAATTACACACTGTAACCCGCTGGCATGGGAATAAAACAGCACGCTGGCGGATTCCCCCAAAGTCACAGATGTGCCGAGACAACTGCTCAGTCCACAGACACCACACATAAACAACAAACAAAATAACCATGCCCAATGTATTCCAAAGTGAAACATGTCACTAAGACTGACAGGGGAAAATAAAGTCTATAACACAAGGTAGCAAATAGCACTACCCTACCCCAAATCTCCCACTGAGGTGCACAACTGACTGTACTAACCTCATCGGACCGATGTCCCAACAGCAAGTAGAGCAAGAGTTTCCAGCCTGGGCAGGGACCTGGAAACTAACCTATGTTACTCTCTAACACAGCACACAACCAACTATCCACCGCAGTGGCAAGTCTACCAAAGGCAACCAACACTGGGCCTACCAAACATCGCAACTAAAAAAAAATGTCACAAAATATGCAAACAAAGCACCTACTGTACAGAGTTTTAAAACACTAAATCCACATTTTTTCCCAAACAAATTACTCATACCAGTTAGCACAACACTAGAATTGGGCCTACTGGCATACTTATCCATGCAACACACCTATTTGATGACATCCCTAGACAACCAAAAACACTGATATGTCTCTAAGGCACTTAATAGACTATGCAGTGCATAGCAACCAATGCGCATCCAAAATAGCATTAACACATAATAATACTATACGCCAAAATGTCTAGGAACCAACTTTATAATCCCGGACAAGCCCCCACTGGTCACGAACCGGCTCGTAACGAAAATGGAGACAACATGGAGATTAACGAATAACAAATGTATTAACTAAAGTAAACTATAAACAAGTAGCAATAGTGTATGTAATCAGTAGTCCGTAGTCTAAGTGATAGATGTGATAATGAGGGGTGTTGAGAGCCACAACACCAGCCACAAAACCAGCCTCAACTAAAATCGTAACTTGAGATAAACAATCAAATCTTTGCATACATTATCTGTTGATGCCAACAGGAGATTTACACAAGAAAACTGAGTTCCAGAAGTTAGTATTCAGCCGTTGCTCTATCTCCACAGCCTGAAACATGCTCTACTACTCCTGAGAGAAAGAGTGAAGCAGAAACATTAACAGAAGGTGAGCTGTTTACTGTTAATTAGAAAGGGGAATGATCTGAATGCTTAGCCTGGGGATTTCTGGAAGCAAACAATTTCCACTCAATGTCACCACCTGAGTGCCATGGACCTACCCAACACAACCACAACAAATCCCACACACAATCTGTATGGGTGTCACTCATCCCATCACCTTCAAGCAAGCCATCGGAATCCAAATGAAATTGTTTTTAATTAGACTACCCTCTTTAGAGCAAATTAATACTCACTTCAACAGCAAGCAGCCTAGTGGAAGACAAATGGGAAACCTGTACTGTGAAAAAGTATGCCAAACTGAGAAGAAAGCAGGTTTATAAAATGGACAGTCACATATTCAATGTTCTTGAATGACATTTTGCAGGTCCATATTGTTTTAATCCAGGCAAATACCTGGTGTAAATGTCAACGTTTTCCAGAGCATTCATATTTGCAACTGTCAGTCGCCATTATGTGGTTCTGAATAACCCTCTAGTTCCAAAGAGGAAGTCAGGTTTCTGTATCACCTTAAGTAATGTGATCTAAACTTCGCACATATAAATGGCCCTAAATGTATTTATAAAGCTATAGCTTAACAAATAAATCATATAACAACTCAAATTTGAGGGTAAATGCCCCCATCAGAGAGAGACACAGCGGCAGGTGAGCTCTCACATTTTACAACATGTTAATAACAAATGGATAGATTTGGAGTTAGATAAACTTGGGGTTTTCGGCAGGTACATATGCAGGATGCTGCCCTCCACAGCAAAACTGTTAATTAAAAACTCCAAACCAACAACCTACTTTTGACCAAAAGTAACCGGAGAGATTACTGCTTCCAAGGTTTCCTTTTTCCAAGCTATACAGAGGGGGCTCTAGCAAACAAACAGCAGAGACCTGAGGACACCATCCATCCATGGAACTGAGTGAGTAGTGTTTGGTCTGATGCTATTTTGAAAGTGAAAGTTTTTTAGAATAAGGTACATTACAACAATATATTTTACTTTATGGGGACTGAATGGTGAGTTAAAGCTTGCAAGGATAGACCAGATATAAATTAAATTAGCACTAAGGTGTGAAGTAAAAGGTATCAAGGCCTTTGGGCCTAACAAGTGGCAGGAGTCTTTGAAGTGTCCTCTGAAGCCCCCTCCTACTTTTCAAAGACCATTCACTGGCATTTTCTACAATAAATCTTCATCCAGAAATAAAAGCTTCTCCCAAGTTGGTGTGACACTTACTCCCGTTGCCTGCTCCAACCTGGATTCCACCTGGCGATCTGTTCACCATCTGCCCTGGCTTGTCTCCCCATGTCTGGCACAGGTACCCCCACCACACTCACCCCTCTCCCCCGAGCTTTCGTTCGCCTCCAGCACACACGCACTGTGGCGAGTGACTCGGAACTTACAATGTCTAGCCCCAAGTCGTTAGATATATTTTTTTTAATGATTGTGCATTTTGCTATTTTGCTGTTTGCCTCATGTCTCCTGCATACTTTGTTGACTTCAAACTGTCTTTACCCAACCGTGTTTGTTCCCACACTTGGGACTCTGACTCTCTATTGGTTACACTGACTTTTGGCCTCCCATCCTATTCTAACCACCTCTCGCTGGCTTTGTATTCATGTTACCTGATGAAATTGCTGCACAATATGATTACTCCACCTCAAAAATTGCATTTGGCAAAAGGATTGAAACACGCATACTCATGCTGACTAGCTCTCTTTCAGGCAAATGAGAAATACGTGCACTTTGGCTATCCAGAAGTCCAAAGTTAGTTACTTTAACTTGTTATGGTTGCATCCTTTGTTCTCAATTTCCGCCTGAAGACATACCCTAATCTAACTGCTTGTAGTTCAGCCCCAGAAACAAGGATATGCATATTCTTAGTATCATTTGAATGGAAACATTCTGAAGTTTGTGGAAATGTTAATTGAATGTAGGAGATGTAGGAAGAAAAGAGAAAGAAAGAGCATACCTTTTCTGTTTTTTATTGTTGTAGCATCATCTTTCACGTGTACTAGAATATCCACACAGTGTAATAATCTGGTGCAAATCTGTATACTTACACTTGGACTTCGCTTTTCCTGATTTATTCACCATGATGTCTTCAATGAAATCGTTGAAAAAACACTTTCGTGACTGCAACTACTCTGATGGTCAAGGCGAGAATGAAGTTCATTATGCGTGCGTTTACAAACAAGGGATGGTGGTCCAACCCATAACTATCACATACTGGCGTTTCCCTCAGCTCATTGGCTATCTACCCAGCTAGATTTCAAGAAGATCAGTGGTCATTGGGCAGAAATACAGTCAATCAACAAAGTTTTGCTGGTTTTCTACATACCTCACTCAAAGAGTGAATTGTATAAAGTCAGATAATCTTCTGCCTCAGCCACTGCTTGTCAACAAGGGAGTACCTCAAGGCTTGTTCCTAGGACCCACGCTTTTCTCAATTTACATCAACAACATAGCTAAGGCAGTAGGAAGTGCTCTCATCCATTTATATGCAGATGATACAGTTTTATACTCAGCTGGTCCCTCCTTGGATTTTGTGTTAAATGCTCTACAACAAAGCTTTCTTTGTGTCCAACAAGCGTTTTCTACCCTTCTACCCTTAAAACAAAGATCATGTCGTTTGGTAAGAAGAATGCCTCTCTTCCCACAGGTGTTATTACTACCTCTGAGGGTTTATAGCTTGAGGTAGTCATCCCATACAAGTACTTGGGAGTATGGCTAGACGGTGCACTGTCCTTGCCTCAGCACATATTAAAGCTGCAGGCTAAAGTTACATCTAGACTTGGTTTCCTCTATCATAATCGCTCCTCTTTCACCCCAGCTGGCAAATTAACCCTGATTCAAATGACCATCCTAACCATGCTAGATTACGGATACGTAATTTATAGATTGGCAGGTAAGGGTGCTCTTGAGCGGCTAGATGTTCTTTACCATTCGACCATCAGATATGCCACCAATAATCCTTATCCTCTCTGTGATAGGGGGCAGTATTTTCACGTCCGGATGAAAAGCGTGCCCAAAGTAACCTGCCTGCTACTCATGCCAAGAAGCTAGGATATGCATATTATTAATAGATTTGGATAGAAAACACTGTAGTTTCTAAGACTGTTTGAATAATGTCTGTGAATATAACAGGACTGATTTGGCAGGCGAAACCCTGAGCACAATCCATCCAGGGAGATATTTTTTTGAGGTCAATCTGTTTTCCATTAGATTTCTATGGCAAGCCAGTTTTAATAGAAATATGCTTGCAGTTCCTATGGCATCCACTAGATGTCAGCAGTCTTTAGAAATTGGTTGATGTAGCCTTTCTGGGAGAATAGCCAAGTGGACTCTTCGGTTTGGGGCGCGTGACCTTGCGCTCGCTCCACTTTCATTTTATCCGCTATTGAGCACAATTTATCCTCTCTTAAATGTTATCGCTTATTTACATTTTAAAATACCTAAAGTTGGATTAGGAAAGTTGTTTGAAATGTTTGGACCAAGATTACAGGTAATTTATTAGATCATTTGTAGTCATGATGGGCTATTTGGAACCGGTGTTTTTCTGAATTAAACGCGCCAAATAAATGTACATTTTGGGGATATAACGACGGAATTATTTGAACAAAAGGACCATTTATGATGTTTATGGGACATATTGGAGTGCCAACAGAAGAAGATCTTCAAAGATAAAGCATGAATTATATCGTTATTTCTGAGTTTTGTGTCGCGCCTGGCGGGTTGAAATATGATTGTCATGTATTTGTTTGATGGGGTGCTGTCGTCAGATAATAGCATGGTTTGATTTTGTCGTAAAGACTTTTTTAAATCTGACACGGTGACTGGATTAACAATAAGTTAAGCTATATGTTTGTGCATTGCACTTGTGATTGTATGAAAGTTAAATATTTATAATAATTTAATTTGAATTTGGCGCTCTGCCATTTCACCGGATGTTGTCAAATCAATCCCGTTAACTGGATTTGATCCATAAGAAGTTATAGGACACATCACTGCACTGCTCTGTAAACTGGTCATCTCTGTATACCCATTGAAAACCCACTGGTTGATGCTTATTTATAAAACCCTCTCTGTTAAAGGATCCCCTAAGCACACACATCCCTGGGTCGCTCCTCTTTTCAGTTCACTGCAGCTAGCGACTAGAACGAGCTGCAACAAACACTCAAACTGGAAATGTTTATCTCAATCTTTTCATTCAAAGACTCAATCATGGACACTCTTACTGACAGTTGTGGCTGCTTTGTATGATGTATTGTTGTCTCTACCTTCTTGCCCTTTTTGCTGTAGTCTGTGCCCAATAATGTTTGCACCATGTTTTGTGCCGCTACCATGTTCTGTTGCTAGCATGCTGTGTTGACATGTGCTGCTTCCTTGCTATGTTGTTGTCTTAGGTCTCTCTTTTTATTTATTTATTTATTTCACCTTTATTTAACCAGGTAGGCAAGTTGAGAACAAGTTCTCATTTACAATTGCGACCTGGCCAAAATAAAGCAAAGCAGTTGGACACATACAACGACACAGAGTTACACATGGAGTAAAACAAACATACAGTCAATAATACAGTATAAACAAGTCTATATACAATGTGAGCAAATGAGGTGAGAAGGGAGGTAAAGGCAAAAGGCCATGGTGGCAAAGTAAATACAATATAGCAAGTAAAACACTGGAATGGTAGATTTGCATTGGAAGAATGAGCAAAGTAGAAATAAAAATAATGGGGTGCAAAGGAGCAAAATAAATAAGTAAAATAAATACAGTAGGGAAAGAGGTAGTTGTTTGGGCTAAATTATAGGTGGGCTATTTACAGGTGCAGTAATCTGTGAGCTGCTCTGACAGTTGGTGCTTAAAGCTAGTGAGGGAGATAAGTGTTTCCAGTTTCAGAGATTTTTGTAGTTCGTTCCAGTCATTGGCAGCCGAGAACTGGAAGGAGAGGCGGCCAAAGAAAGAATTGGTTTTGGGGGTGACCAGAGAGAAATACTTGCTGGAGTGTGTGCTACAGGTGGGTGATGCTATGGGTGATGCTATGGTGACCAGCGAGCTGAGATAAGGGGGGACTTTACCTAGCAGGGTCTTGTAGATGACATGGAGCCAGTGGGTTTGGCGATGAGTATGAAGCGAGAGCCAGCCAACGAGAGCGTACAGGTCGCAATGGTGGGTAGTATATGGGGCTTTGGATTGCACTGTGATAGACTGCATCCAATTTTTTGAGTAGGGTATTGGAGGCTATTTTGTAAATGACATCGCCAAAGTCGAGGATTGGTAGGATGGTCAGTTTTACAAGGGTATGTTTGGCAGCATGAGTGAAGGATGCTTTGTTTGCGAAATAGGAAGCCAATTCTAGATTTAACTGTGGATTGGAGATGTTTGATGTGTGTCTGGAAGGAGAGTTTACAGTCTAACCAGACACCTAGGTATTTGTAGTTGTCCACCTTATTCTAAGTCATAGCCGTCCAGAGTAGTGATGTTGGACAGGCGTGCAGGTGCAGGCAGCATTCGGTTGAAGAGCATGCATTTAGTTTTACTTGTATTTAAGAGCAATTGGAGGCCACGGAAGGAGAGTTGTATGGCATTGACGCTTGCCTGGAGGGTTGTTAACACAGTGTCCAAAGAAGGGACAGAAGTATACAGAATGGTGTCGTCTGCGTAGAGGTGGATCAGAGACTCACCAGCAGCAAGAACGACATCATTGATGTATACAGAGAAGAGAGTCGGTCCAAGAATTGAACCCTGTGGCACCCCCATAGAGACTGCCAGAGGTCCAGACAGCAGACCCTCCGATTTGACACACTGAACTCTATCAGAGAAGTAGTTGGTGAACCAGGCGAGGTAATCATTTGAGAAACCAAGGCTGTTGAGTCTGCCGATGAGGATGTGGTGATTGACAGTGTCGTAAGCCTTGGCCAGATCAATGAATACGGCTGCACAGTAATGTTTCTTATCGATGGCGGTAAAGATATTATTTAGGACCTTGAGTGTGGCTGAGGTGCACCCATGACCAGCTCTGAAACCAGATTGCATAGCAGAGAAGGTATGGTGAGATTCGAAATGGTCGGTAATCTGTTTGTTGATTTGGCTTTCGACGACCTTAGAACGGCAGGGTAGGATAGATATAGGTCTGTAGCAGTTTGGGTCAAGAGTGTCCCCCCCTTTGAAGAGGGGGATGACCGCAGCTGCTTTCCAATCTTTAGGAATCTCAGACGACACGAAAGAGAGGTTGAACAGGTTAGTAATAGGGGTGGCAACAATTTCGGCAGATAATTTTAGAAAGAAAGGGTCCAGATTGTCTAGCCCGGCTGATTTGTAGGGGTCCAGATTTTGCAGCTCTTTCAGAACATCAGCTGACTGGATTTGGGAGAAGGAGAAATGGGGAAGGCTTGGGCGAGTTGCTGTGGGGGGTGCAGTGCTGTTCACCGGGGTAGGAGTAGCCAGGTGGAAAGCATGGCCAGCCGTAAAAAAATGCTTATTGAAATTCTCAATTATAGTGGTTTCCTATCTTCAGTGCAGTGGGCAGCTGGGAGGAGGTGTTCTTATTCTCCATGGATTTTACAGTGTCCCAAAACTTTTTTGAGTTAGTGTTGCAGGAAGCAAATTTCTGCTTGAAAAAGCTAGCCTTGGCTTTTCTAACTGCCTGTGTATAATGGTTTCTAGCTTCCCTGAACAGCTGCATATCTACATTTCTTGAATGGGGCATGCTTATTTAAGATGGTTAGCAAGGCATTTAAAAAAAAAAATATATATATATATATATATAAATATATATATATTTTTTTAAATAAAAATAACCAGGCATCCTCTACTGACGGGATGAGATCAATATCCTTCCAGGATACTCCGGCCAGGTCGGTTAGAAAGGCCTGCTCGCTGAAGTGTTTCAGGGAGCGTTTGACAGTGATGAGTGGAGGTCGTTTGACCGCTGACCCATTATGAATGCAGGCAATGAGGCAGTGATCGCTGAGATCTTGATTGCAGACAGCAGAGGTGTATTTAGAGGGCAAGTTGGTTAGAATGATATCTATGAGGGTGCCCATGTTTAAGGCTTTGGGGAGGTACCTGGTAGATTCATTGATCATTTGTGTGAGATTGAGGGCATCAAGCTTAGATTGTAGGATGGCTGGGGTGTTCCAGTTTAGGTCGCCTAGCAGCACGAGCTCTGAAGATAGATGGGGGGCAATCAGTTCGCATATGGTATCCAGAGCACAGCTGGGGGCAGAGGGTGGTCTATAGTAGGCGGCAACGGTGAGAGACTTGTTTTTAGAGAAGTGGATTTTTAAAAGTAGTAGTTCAAATTGTTTGGGTACAGACCTGGATAGTAGGACAGAACTCTGCAGGCTATATTTGCAGTAGATTGCAACACCGCCCCCTTTGGCAGTTCTATCTTGTCTGAAAATGTTGTAGTTTGGGATGAAAATTTCAGAATTTTTGGTGGTCTTCCTAAACCAGGATTCAGACACAGCTAGAACATCCGGGTTGGCAGAGTGTGCTAAAGCAGTGAATTAAACAAACTTAGGGAGGAGGCTTCTAATGTTAACATGCATGAAACCAAGGCTATTACGGTTACAGAAGTCATCAAAAGAGAGCACCTGGGGAATAGGAGTGGAGCTAGGCACTACAGGGCCTGTATTCACCTCTACATCGCCAGAGGAACAGAGAAGGAGTAGGATAAGGGTACGGCTAAAAGCAATAAGAATTGGTCGTCTAGAACGTCTGGAACAGAGAGTAAAAGGAGGTTTCTGGGGGCGATAAAATAGCTTCAAGGTATAATGTACAGACAAAGGTATGGTAGGATGTGAATAGGGTGGAGGTGAACCTAGGTATTGAGTGATGAAGAGAGAGATATTGTCTCTAGAAACATAATTGAAACAAGGAGATATCATCGCATGTGTAGGTGGTGGAACTAATAGGTTGGATAAGGTATAGTGAGCAGGACTAGAGGCTCTACAGTGAAATAAGCCAATAAACACAAACCAGAACAGCAATGGACAAGGCATATTGACATTAAGGAGAGGCATGCTTAGTCGAGTGATTAAAAGGGTCCAGCGAGTAGTGAGGTTGGTTGGGGTCACGGCGATTTAGACAGCTAGTTGGGCCATCGGTAGCAAGCTAGCATAGGATGAAGGTCTGTTATTAGCCACCTCGTGCGTTTCCGTCGGTAGGATTAGTGGGGTTCCGTGTGGTAGAGGGGATGAATCCAATTCACAAAAACAGTAGATATAGTTATAGAGGCCCAAGAAAAAAAAAAGATTTTTTTTTTTCGATAGGTCTATTCAGATAGCAGCCAATAAGACAGCTAACGATTAGCGGACTGTAGATGGGCGTTCAGGTAACGTCGCGACGGAGGAGCCAGCCGGATAACTCCCTCGGATAGATAATGTTGGTAGTCCAGTTGTGAAGGCCCGGTGGGGCTCCGCGTTGGCAGTAAAACGGTTTCGGATAGGTGATTGTAGCCCAGGAGTGACTGATGGAACTCTTCAGCTGGCTATCTCCGAAATAATTGATGTTTTCTCCGGAATTTACGAAAACCGATAGTCACACGGATAGCAGCTAGCTAGCTGCGAGATCCAGGAATAAATGTCCAGAGTTAGCGGTTGAAATCCGGGGACATGGAGAGAAAAATAGGTTCGGTATGTTCCGGTCCAAGCCGCGCCTTACAAAACTGGCGATAGATTTTCGAGCTAAAGGATAGCTGATGACCACAAACCATGGTAATTTCAGTGTAGGAAAGGATGAAACAGCGTCTGTGCCAGCAGTAAGTACAGATAGTAGTATAAATGCCCTGGCACAGTCCCCGCAGCCGGACAACTTTCTCACGGTTTCTGGAAGGAAATGCAGTAGGAACGCTCAACCGGTGTCGTCATTCAGCTGACAGAAACTTTCAACCGGTTTTCCCCATTAAGCAGCGGGTCGGAGTCAGAGGCCGAGTCTTCTCTGGTCTCTACTCCTCCCGTTACGGGGCCTGAGACGCCGAAGCTTCCCACCATTAGCTCTGACAAATTGAAAACTCTAGTCATTGGCGACTCCATTACCCGCAGTATTAGACTTAAAACGAATCATCCAGCGATCATACACTGTTTACCGGGGGACAGGGCTACCGACGTTAAGGCTAATCTGAAGATGGTGCTGGCTAAAGCTAAAACTGGTGAGTGTAGAGAGTATAGAGATATTGTTATCCACGTCGGCACCAACGATGTTAGGACGAAACAGTCAGAGATCACCAAGCGCAACATAGCTTCTGCGTGTAAATCAGCTAGAAAGATGTGTAGGCATCGAGTAATTGTCTCTGGCCCCCTCCCAGTTAGGGGGAATGATGAGCTCTACAGCAGAGTCTCACAACTCAATCGCTGGTTGAAAACTGTTTTCTGCCCCTCCCAAAAGATAGAATTTTCAGATAATTGGCCCTCTTTCTGGGACTCACTCACAAACAGGACCAAGCCTGACCTGCTGAGGAGTGACGGACTCCATCCTAGCTGGAGGGGTGCTCTCATTTTAACTACCAACATAGACAGGGCTCTAACTCCTCTAGCTCCACAATGAAATAGGGTGCAGGCCAGGCAGCAGGCTGTTACCCAGCCTGCCAGCATAGTGGAGTCTGCCACTAGCACAGTCAGTGTAGTCAGCCCAGCTATCCCCATTGAGACCGTGTCTGTGCCTCGACCTTGGTTGGGCAAAACTAAACATGGCGGTGTTCGCCTTAGCAATCTCACTAGGATAAAGACCACCTCCATTCCTGTCATTATTGAAAGAGATCATGATACCTCACATCTCAAAATAGGGCTACTTAATGTTAGATCCCTTACTTCAAAGGCAATTATAGTCAATGAACTAATCACTGATCATAATCTTGATGTGATTGGCCTGACTGAAACATGGCTTAAGCCTGATGAATTTACTGTTTTAAATGAGGCCTCACCTCCTGGCTACACTAGTGACCATATCCCCCGTGCATCCCGCAAAGGCGGAGGTGTTGCTAACATTTACGATAGCAAATTTCAATTTACAAAAAAAAAAAAGACGTTTTCGTCTTTTGAGCTTCTAGTCATGAAATCTATGCTGCCTACTCAATCACTTTTTATAGCTACTGTTATAAATAATATTCAAATGGAAAAGTCCACAGACCCACTCCAAAAGGCTTTCGGAGCCATCATCGACTCAGTGGGTTTTGTCCAACATGTCTCTGGACCCACTCACTGTCACAGTCATACGCTGGACCTAGTTTTGTCCCATGGAATAAATGTTGTGGATCTTAATGTTTTTACTCATAATCCTGGACTATCGAACCACCATTTTATTACGTTTGCAATTGCAACAAATAATCTGCTCAGACCCCAACCAAGGAACATCAAAAGTTGTGCTATAAATTCACAGACAACACAAAGATTCCTTGATGTCCTTCCAGATTCCCTCTGTCTACCCAAGGACGCCAGAGGACAAAAATCAGTTAACCACCTAACTGAGGAACTCAATTTAACCTTGCGCAATACCCTAGATGCAGTTGCACCCCTAAAAATTAAAAACATTTCTCATAAGAAACTAGCTCCCTGGTACACAGAAAATACCCGAGCTCTGAAGCAAGCTTCCAGAAAATTGGAACGGAAATGGAGCCACACCAAACTGGAAGTCTTCCGACTAGCTTGGAAAGACAGTACTGTGCAGTACCGAAGAGCCCTTACTGCTGCTCGATCATCCTATTTTTCTAACTTAATTGAGGAAAATAAAAACAATCCGAAATTCCTTTTTGATACTGTCGCAAAGCTAACTAAAAAGCAGCATTCCCCAAGAGAGGATGACTTTCACTTTAGCAGTGATAAATTCATGAACTTCTTTGAGGAAAAGATTATGATTATTAGAAAACAAATTACGGACTCCTCTTTAAATCTGCGTATTCCTTCAAAGCTCAGTTGTCCAGAGTCTGCACAACTCTGCCAGGACCTAGGATCAAGAGAGACGCTCAAGTGTTTACGTACTATATCTCTTGACACAATGATGAAAATAATCATGGCCTCTAAACCTTCGCTGCATACTGGACCCTATTCCAAATAAACTACTGAAAGAGCTGCTTCCTGTGCTTGGCCCTCCTATGTTGAACATAATAAACGGCTCTCTATCCACCGGATGTGTACCAAACTCACTAAAAGTGGCAGTAATAAAACCTCTCTTGAAAAAGCCAAACCTTGACCCAGAAAATATAAAAAACTATCGGCCTATATCGAATCTTCCATTCCTCTCAAAAATTTTAGAAAAGGCTGTTGTGCAGCAACTCACTGCCTTCCTGAAGACAAACAATGTATACGAAATGCTTCAGTCTGGTTTTAGACCCCATCATGGCACTGAGACGGCACTTGTGAAGGTGGTAAATGACATTTTAATGGCATCGGACCGAGGCTCTGCATCTGTCCTCGTGCTCCTAGACCTTAGTGCTGCTTTTGATACCATCGATCACCACATTCTTTTGGAGAGATTGGAAACCCAAATTGGTCTACACGGACAAGTTCTGGCCTGGTTTAGATCTTATCTGTCGGAAAGATATCAGTTTGTCTCTGTGAATGGTTTGTCCTCTGACAGATCAACTGTACATTTCGGTGTTCCTCAAGGTTCCGTTTTAGGACCACTATTGTTTTCACTAAATATTTTACCTCTTGGGGATGTTATTCGAAAAAATAATGTTCACTTTCACTGCTATGCGGATGACACACAGCTGTACATTTCAATGAAACATGGTGAAGCCCCAAAATTGCCCTTGCTAGAAGCATGTGTTTCAGACATAAGGAAGTGGATGGCTGCAAACGTTCTACTTTTAAACTCAGACAAAACAGAGATGCTTGTTCTAGGTCCCAAGAAACAAAGAGATCTTCTGTTGAATCTGACAATTAATCTTAATGGTTGTACAGTCGTCTCAAATAAAACTGTGAAGGACCTCGGCGTTACTCTGGACCCTGATCTCTCTTTTGAAGAACATATGAAGACCATTTCAAGGACAGCTTTCTCTACGTAACATTGCAAAAATCAGAAACTTTCTGTCCAAAAATGATGCAGAAAAATGTATCCATGCTTTTGTCACTTCTAGGTTAGACTACTGCAATGCTCTACTTTCCGGCTACACGGATAAAGCACTAAATAAACTTTAGAAGCAAAAAAATGGATCATATTACTCCAGTGCTAGCCTCTCTACACTGGCTTCCTGTCAAAGCAAGGGCTGATTTCAAGGTTTTACTGCTAACCTACAAAGCATTACATGGGCTTGCTCCTACCTATCTCTCTGATTTGGTCCTGCCGTATATACCTACACGTACGCTACGGTCACAAGACGCAGGCCTCCTAATTGTCCCTAGAATTTCTAAGCAAACAGCTGGAGGCAGGGCTTTCTCCTATAGAGCTCCATTTTTATGGAACGGTCTGCCTACCCATGTCAGAGACGCAAACTCGGTCTCAACCTTTAAGTCTTTACTGAAGACTCATCACTTCACTGGGTCATATGATTGAGTGTAGTCTGGCCCAGGAGTGGGAAGGTGAACGGAAAGGCTCTGGAGCAACGAACCGCCCTTGCTGTCTCTGCCTGGCCGGTTCCCCTCTTTCCACTGGGATTCTCTGCCTCTAACCCTATTACAGGGGCTGAGTCACTGGCTTACTGGGGCTCTCTCATGCCGTCCCTGGAGGGGGTGCGTCACCTGAGTGGGTTGATTCACTGACGTGGTCATTCTGTCTGGGTCTCTCTCTCGGAGGACCTGAGCCCTAGGACCATGCCCCAGGACTACCTGACATGATGACTCCTTGCTGTCCCCAGTCCACCTGGCCGTGCTGCTGCTCCAGTTTCAACTGACCTGAGCCCTAGGACCATGCCCCAGGACTACCTGACATGATGACTCCTTGCTGTCCCCAGTCCACCTGACCGTGCTGCTGCTCCAGTTTCAACTGTTCTGCCTTATTATTATTCGACCATGCTGGTCATTTGTGAACATTTGAACATCTTGGCCATGTTCTGTTATAATCTCCACCCGGCACAGCCAGAAGAGGACTGGCCACCCCACATAGCCTGGTTCCTCTCTAGGTTTCTTCCTAGATTTTGGCCTTTCTAGGGAGTTTTTCCTAGCCACCGTGCTTCTACACCTGCATTGCTTGCTGTTTGGGGTTTTAGGCTGGGTTTCTGTACAGCACTTTGAGATATCAGCTGATGTACGAAGGGCTATATAAATAAATTTGATTTGATTTGATTTGTTAGCTGAATACTAACGATTAGCCAGTAAAGAAGCTAACTAGCTTCTGATTAGCTTCTGGTTAGCTTCAGGCTAGCTTCTGGCTATCTTCTGGATTAGCTCCTGGCTAGCTTCTGGTTAGCTTCTATGGAGAATTACAGATTTGAGGTAAATAATACTTTTTATATTATATATATATATATATATATATATATATATATATATATATAAATTGGTGAGGCGGGTTGCAGGAGAGTGTTTTGAAGATGAGTTCATGGAAAATAAAAAATATATATAAAAAGGTATGCGAAGAAAATTGTATATAAAAAAAAATTGTATATATAGGACACGACAAGACGAGGTTTGAACTGCTATGCTATTCTTCTTTACGTAGTGTTGTGTTGTCTCTCTTGTTGTGATGTCTGGTTTGTCCTACATTGATATTGTATTTTTTTTATAATAAAAAAATATATATATTATGAAGACAACAAATACAAAAAAACTGAAATATACAAACAAGAGTACATAAACCTAACAGGGGTATTACATATCAAGATTCATTTTCAATTTGTAAAATAGTTTTATGGTGCGTATTGCTTCTTTGTTTTTACATTTACTGATCATTTCAAAATAATATTTAAATTCTATCTTAAATAATGTGAAAAGGGCTTTGTTCTCTGCCCACTTCATTTAATGATAAATTATCTCTGAAAGATAAACAAATTAACAATGAAAGTTAAGTCAGTAATTTGGATCAATATAAAATAATATCAGAGTTTCTCAGATTAACATTAATAGTTGTTTATTTTAAAATAAAATATTCTAACTCACTCCAAAATCTTCTTACATAACAGTCCCAAAATAAATGGTCAAGAGTTTCTGGATCACAACCACAAAATACACATTTGTTATCAATAGCTATTTTAAATCTGTGTATAATAAAGGTCTTTACAGGGTAGATTCTATGAAAGAGTTTGAATGATACTTCTTTCACCTTATTAGATATACAATATTTACCAGACAACAACAAAACTTTGTTCAAGTTCACTTGTCCAAGGGCTGCATTCCAGTACATTTTAACATATTGACATAGTTTCCTTATATACATGTTATTACATTTATAGTTTAAAAAGTAAATTCCTTCTAATTCTACTGAGGCTACAAAATCCTCAACAGTTGCACTTGGAGTATTGTTATATTCTCCTAAAAGAAGAATAGCAAGTTTAGGGACCGCTCTAACAACAATTTGATACTCCTCAGGAGTAACATTGTGTGTTCTCATAAATTCTGGATAATCATATAGTTGTCCATCATTATGCAATACTTGTTTAACCCAAATAACGATGCTGTCAAACCAGTTCTGGAAAAATAAAGACTTGTTTTTGTATTTTATGTCTTTATTATTCCAGATTGTATACCTATGTGGGGAAAAATTGTGTTCGTACATGAGGTTCCAAGTTAGAAGTACCTGTTTATGAAAGTTTGCAAGCTTAATAGGGATTTTTCCCATATCAAAGTTGCATTTGAGTAAGAATTCTAGACCACCAATCTGTTGGAATATTAAATTGGGATGATATTCCAAATGCAATCCTTATTTCTTAAATAGCTTTGTATCCATTTCATCTGAAATATTATTTTAGAGGTTTTAAAATCCAGAGCATTCAACCCTCCCTCACTTTTGGTCGTACATATTCCCGCTTTTCTTAAATAATGAGGTTTATACCTCCATATGAAGTTAAATAATTTAATATCAATTTTAGTTACTAACAGACCTTCAGATTTTGATAAAAGTGCACGTCCAGATGAAAAAATATATTTTAGTAACCAGGAGTTAAAACTCTTTCCAAATAAATTGGCCCTTTCTTTCCGATCTTTGCTAACTTTAATACCAAGATATGGGATCATATCTTTTACAGGGATATTACATACTGAGTTGAAGTCACATCTTTTCAATGCAAATAATTCACATTTCCTAATATTCAGAGATAAACCTGATACATATGAGAAGGCATTATTACACTCAATAGCTTTCCTGACTTCATTATGATCTTTCAAAAAAATTATGGTGTCGTCAGTCAATTATGAACATTTTATATCTTTGTCTACCTCTAAAACGATCCTTATTCATACGAAGTGCCATAACTTGTGTGACCAATAAAAATAAGAAAGGAGAAATTGGGCATCCTTGTTTAATTCCACGTTTAATGTAGAATCTCCGTAAAGTTCCATGGGATAATTTAACAGAGCTGTTACTATTATTGTAAAGTGTTTTAATTACAATTTGAAAATATTGACCAAAACCAAAAAAATTGAAGAGTCTCAAAAAGCTATCTTGCATAATGTGCTCATTGTAGTCTATAA
Organism: Oncorhynchus mykiss; assembly: GCF_057628025.1. Classification (NCBI taxonomy): domain Eukaryota; kingdom Metazoa; phylum Chordata; class Actinopteri; order Salmoniformes; family Salmonidae; genus Oncorhynchus; species Oncorhynchus mykiss. Next base: position 32,458,675 of record NC_143025.1, read on the forward strand.
AGTCCAATATTAGTTGAATATTATTACATATATGTCTGCCCTTCATAAAACCAGACTGGATATCATCAATGATTTGGTCAAGACCTTTTGTAAGTCTTTATGCAAAGATGGATGCAAGTAGCTTTCCATCATTGTTCATTGTTTTTTTTGATAGCTTACATACTAAAATTAAAAGTAGTACACTATTATCAAAACCTTACACTCAAGAATCAAAACATCAGCCCATATTTGCACAACTATAAGCACATTGTCAACCTCACACTTGTTGCAAAACTATACACACAGTGATGTGCAAAACACTAACACACTTAACATAAATTACACACAAAAATCTATCATGAAGTCACGTCCTTGCAATACCAAAGCACTGACTGTCAAATTACCACATCGTCCAACCAATTGGTTCAACACAGTCATCAGGTGTGCAAACACTTGTTTGCTTAATTGTAGACACACCAATGAGGTGTATACACTAGCACTATAAAAAGCAGCAGGTGAGTTCATCGGTCTTCAAGCACAATGGAAAGAGTCAGAGAAAGAGTAAGACGAGGAGGAGGAGGACGACGACGACGAGGAGGAGGAGAACGAGGAGGACGAGGAGGACGAGGAGGAGAACGAGGAGGAAGAGACAGACAAGAAGGTGCTCATAGAGGACCGAATCTGACAAATGAGATCCGCGCAACACTGGTTGACCACGTTTTCAACCACGGCCTGACGCTGAGGGAGCCAAATCTAAGCCGATATACAGTGGCAAGTGTGATGAGAACATTTCGACTGGAAAATAGGTATTGTAAAAATATCATCATATCAAAAACATCTGCACGGTTTCAGTAACTGCTTACAGTACTGTATTCTATGCACTATCAGCACTTCTGTTACATTTTCCTGTGAAATTACTGTACTATTGTATACAGTTTTTTTCTACATAGGATTGAGGGTCAGGGACGACAAGGGGGAAGGCCTCCTATGTTCACAGAACAGCAAGAGAGGGAGATAGTAAACATGGTTTTGTCCAACAATGCTATAACACTCAAGCAGCTCCAAGCTAACATTGTCAATAACCACGCCATTTTCCATGATATCCATCAGGTCTCAACATCAACACTGGCACGCATCCTAAAAAAAAACATATTCAAATGAAGCAAATTTATCGAGTGCCTTTCGAGCGCAATTCCGAAAGGGTGAAACGACTGCGGCATGATTATGCAGTGGTTTGTATTCACTTTAGCAGTGTGATCTTGCATACTGTCTCACAATATTTTACTGTACTGTAATATGTATGTACTAGATCTACACTGAACTACACAATTTTGCCTGACACTGTTTTTCAGAGAGTTTTACGAATGGATGGAGAGGAGATCCAGCATGAGTTAATTTACGTAGATGAGGCTGGGTTCAACCTGACGAGTACACGAATGAGGGGAAGAAACATCATTAGCCACAGGGCTGTAGTCAATGTCCCAGGGCAACGTGCAGCCATTACACAGAATGGGGTCCTCCACCGCCATGCCCATATGGGCCCTTACAACACAGCACTCATGCTTACATACTTGGACCAATTGCACAACATAACAGCAGCAAATCAAATCGATCATATGCAATACATTGTTATCTGGGACAATGTGTCTTTCCACCGCTCTGCTCTGGTTCAGAACTGGTTTCAGCAACATCCACATTTCACAGTCCTATATCTTCCACCATACTCTACATTCCTCAACCCTATAGAATATTTTTTTCTCGGCATGGCGGTGGAAGGTATATGATCTCCGTTCCAGGCTAAGGTACCCCTCATCCAAGCCATGGAGGAGGGCTGTGACCATATGGAGGTAGCAGCAATGCAAGGATGGATTCGTCATTCAAGACGTTTCTTTCCAAGGTGTCTTGCTAATGACAACATTGCCTGCGATGTTGATGAAATTCTCTGGCCAGATCCAGCTAGGCGAAGAGACAATGTCTAGTTATTTTTGTATTTATTTTTTTGAACTTACAATATGTAAAGTGACGTTTGGTTACAGTATTATGAATCTCCATGTCAACATTTTGGGCGTGTTGAGAAATAAATGAGTTTCTTCAGTATACAACATTGGTCTTGTGTAGTGTTTGGTGAATTGACATTATATTTGTACTTTGTTGATAGTAGCCTACTCTAATCATAGGGAAGTAGAAGTGCTAAAAGTGTTTCAGGTTTATCACAGCAGAGTGTAACTCGTGTAAACAGAGTATAGTAATGTGAAACGTGTGTGTTTCATATGGTAACAAAGTGTTATTTTTAAAAAGAAGTGTGTAGTTTTTACAAGAGTATTTAATTTTGCAAAGGATCTGTAGTGTTTTGCTACTTGGGTGTGTGGTTGTGCTAATTGTGTGTAGTGTTTTGGAAACACGGGCCCTGTTTTGAAAATCGTGCTTAAGCAATCAAAAAAAACTGTAATGTGATTGGTCTCCAATTTTCTAACATCATAGAATCTTTGTTTTGTTTGGGTGTTACAGAAATGAGGCCTTGTGTCATAGAAACAGGCAAACCCCTAAATCAATTGCCTCCTTAAAAACATTAAATATACATTCAATAATATCCTCCTGAAAATATTTATAGAATTCACAAATAATGCCATCATTCCCTGGAGATTAGTTCTCTTTTAACTTGCTGACATATTTTTTTATTTCATTGACAGGAATAATTTCATCACAAGACTTTTGGAAGCCTTCATCTATGAATTTTGCATAGTCTTTGACAGAGTCTAGAAAGGCAGATATGTCACTAGTAGGACAGGCATTACTGGTATAAAGTTTACCATAGAATTCTGTAACATATTTTGAAATATCTTTGTGGTTTTCATTTTCTTTGCCATCTATTTTAAATTGAAACCACTGTTTGCAATCACATCGCTTGATCAACTCCAATCAAGAGGAGCTTTTATCTCAAACAGGATTTAGATCTCGTTTCAGGGCCAACACAATGTTCCAGGGCTAAGACAACCCTTAGAAGAAAGTTTTTTTTAAATATTCTGTCTTAGCCCTGGAACATTGTGAAACGAGATCTAAATCCTGTTTGAGATAAAAGCTCCTCTTGATTGATTATTTTACCTTTATTGATGTGCAAAATTTGTATTTACTTTTTCCCCCCCTTGAGGTAATCTATTTTAGAGGTAAAGGTAAAAGTGTGTCGTTCTGCCCCTGAACAAGGCAGTTAACCCACTGAACCTAGGCTGTCAATGAAAATAAGAATTTGTTCTTAACTGACTTGCCTAGTTAAATAAAAGGTTAAAATGCATCCCACACGCGTCCCACATGGCCAATAGCCAGGGAAAATGCAGAGAGCCAAATTCAAATACATTTCTATAAATTACACATTACACATTCAAGATAGCAAATTAAAGCTACACTCCTTGTGAATCCAGCCAGATTTCAAAAAGGCTTTTCGACGAAAGCATAAGTTGCTATTATCTGATGATAGCACAACAGTAAACAATGAAAGAGTAGCATATTTCAACTCTGCAGGCGCGACACAAAACGCAGAAATGAAATATAAATCATGCCTTACCTTTGACGAGCTTCTTTTGTTGGCACTCCTATATGTTCTGTAAACATCACAAATGGTCCTTTTGTTCGATTAATTCCGTCGATATATATCCAAAATGTCCATTTATTTGGCGCGTTGGATCCCGAAAAACACCACTTCCCACTTACGCAACATCGCTACAAAATATCTCAAAAGTTACCTGTAAACTTTGCCAAAACTAACTACTTTTGTAATAAAATTGTAGGTATTTCTAAACGTATATAATCGATCAAATTGAAGTTCAATACAGGAGCAAAACAAACTGACGCTACTTTTCTGGTTATGCTCTATCAAAAGGTACACATGAAGTGACTCTCGTTCTGAGCTATGGTACTTCTTCATTACACAAAGGAAAAACCTCAACCAATTTCTACAAAGTGGTGACATGCAGTTCAAGCGGTAGGAACTGCAGGAAAGTCGATTAGAATTCTGGATTCCCCATGAAAACGTATTGAAAAGACAGTGTTATGTTATACTCACAGACATGATTCAAACAGTTTTAGAAACTTCAGAGTGTTTTCTATCCAATAAGAATAATACTATGCATATATTAGGATCTGGGACAGAGTAGGAGGCAGTTCAGTTTGGGCACGCTATTTATCCAAAAGTGAAAATGCTAACCCCTACCCCAAACAGGTTAAGAGAGGTGTGTTTTCTACTTCCCTTTGTTAGTTCTTGAATTCGGTTTCCTGTATGTTTCCCCCGTGTGAGTTTTGAGTGCTAGTGTTCGTTGTTTTTGGTTTTAAGTTTTCTGTATCATTACCTTCTCTATTATTCAAGTAAAGTATTTACGTTTTTCCCAAGTCGCTAATTCTTGGTATGATTCATTCTCTGCTCATGGGTTCAACTCTACCACGTCCGATTATTATTTTAAAAATTCTTCAAGCTCTGTCAATTTGGTTGTGGATCATTGTTGATCATTGCCAGACAACTGTTTTAGGGTCTTGACATAGATGTTCAAGTAGATTTAAGTTAAACTAACTCGGCCACTCCGGAATTCTTGGTAAGCAACTCAAATGTAGATTTGGCTTTGTGTCCTGCTGAAAGGTGAATTGATCTCCCAGGCTCTGGTGGAAAGCATACTGCACCACGTATTCTTTGCCTGTGCTTAGCGCCATTCTGTTTCTTTTTTTAGCACCTTTTATCTCCCGTATTTTGTGATATCCAATTGCAATCTTGTCTCATCGCTGCAATTCCCCAACGGGCTTGGGAGAGGCGAAGGTCGAGTCATGCGTCCTCTGAAACATGCCTCGCCACGGCTTTATTTTTGGCTGTGTCGAGCGTGTGTTTGCAATCTCGTCATGTAAAACTGTCACACTTACATTTTCCTTGTCTTATATCAGCTTGCTTGCTCTCAGATGGGCGGGGTGCAAATATTTGAGGTGTGTCCTTAAGATGATTCAAAGTGATAATTTCAGGCAGTGCTAATAGCTATATTTAAGACCAACATAAAACTGTTTTTTTGCAGTAATGCAGTTGGTTATAGCGTGCTGAATTTTGACAGCGGAAACGCAGCCTATCCAGCCGTGATGCACACTGCCCATATCCGCATGGAACAAGAGAAGCATGATTTGCTATTGGTGACTGTAAACTTCATATTTAAAAAGTTTTATTTGATTAAAAACTAAGTATAGCCTCCCCTCTGAAGTTTCTTTTTTTTTGTCTGTCTAATGCCATCGCAAAGTAGTCAAGACTGTCTATATGGTTTGGCTCCTGAGACCGCTTGGAAATAAATCTTAATTCTTAAAAGTCTAAGCTGTTGGGTGGGGGGCCCTTTATGTATAAAAATGATTTAATAAAATGTTGAATTTGGCCTTTACTAGTATAGCCCAGAGAAACGCATTGAATAACACATTCATAAACGGCAAACAATCACAAGAAACAAGGTTTGAAGTGTTTGTCCTATATCTTGGGATATAAGAAAGCTCAGGAAATATATATTTTTATACACATTTAACTTGTGGTGTAAAAATACTTTAAAGTTCTACTTAAGTCAAAAAAAAAAAACATCTGTACTTTATTTACTATTTATATTTCAAATTAGCCCAAACGGTTTGGGCACTACAAACAGAAGTTGGCACAATGACGGTAGTGACTTCAGATGAGTCCCCTGACACTTGTGGGGGTCACAAAGCAAAACGGAGACCAGCATCATGTTCGTGAGAGTCTCCCCCTTTCCATTTGGAAGTTGTAGAAATTGCTTGTTTTCGTTTCATATGTTCAAAACCCAGGCCCTATCTTAGGCCTACTATAATGAAGGCTGGTTCAACAGCAATGCATGTATTTGTAATAAAAGTTGTTTTGGTTTAATTTTATTACAACTTAACGTACTAGAATGATTCACCTTCCTGGTTTTATGGTGACAACGTCCGTGGCGTGCTTGCAATGCAACTTCTTGAGATGTGTGATTGCAATCGGATCCGTAAGATAGTTCCGATTCTGTTCATAAAAAAGGTCTATTTTGGAGCAGTATAACGGTGAGCGGACATTCTCCATTTCTATTTATATTGGATCTTTGTCCAGCTACTGTGAAAAGTTTGGATGTGCGTGAAACCCTCCATAGTCTGCGTTGTTTTAATATTAGATGCCCATGGGGAGAAATGATGGTGCCTATAAGTGTGACATAGCCAATTTTAAACAAGTTGTTGCATTGTGATTAGAATTATTCATTCTCTTTTTAGGACTTAATCAATAATTTATATAATCTTGCTTATTGAGCATGTCTGCCAGACCACTCACTCAGAGCCCTTATGAGCCCCTCCTTTAGTGTAGAATCCTCAAAACAGGTTCTAAATACTGTTGACATCTAGTGGAAGCTTTGGGAAGTGAAACATAACTAATATCACCCTGTATCGGCAATGGGGGCTGAGGTGAAAAACTACACACTTCAGATTTCCCACTTCCTGGTTGGATTCTTCTCAGATTTTCAACTGCCATATGAGTTATGTTATACTCACAGACATCATTCAAACAGTTTTATAAACTTCAGCGTGTTTTCTATCCAATACTATTAATAATATGCATATATTAGCATTTGAGACAGAGTAGGAGGCAGTTCACTCTGGGCAAGCTATTCATCCAAAAGTGAAAATGCTTCCCCCTATCCCAAAAAGGTTAACATGCTAATACGCTCCTTAGGGCAAATGTCGTGCATCTTCCACCAACTCCACAACTCTCTCCGTTCTTTCTCCACCAATATCTCCATCCACTCACTAACTCTCTCCGTTCACTCTCCTCCAGTTTCTCCCTCTTCTCCCAGGCTCTGGTTCACTCCTCGGCTCCGCCAACCACCCCTTGTGCCCCCCCCATTTTTTGTGTGTTTTGGGCCGGTTTCTGGGGCTTTCCAAGCCCCAATATCAGTGTGAATGCCATTGAAGCCATGTAGTTACTGAGAACAATGTTGACTGCAAATCGGTTCAAGTTAATGTATTTAGCAAAGATCAGTGTACATTTTTTATTTTGTTTCTGTTAGCCATTTAGCTTCTTGACGCTACCCAGCCGGATAATTGTCATCAGCAACCACTGAATAGCATAGCGCCACAGTCAAATAATATTACAAAAAAAATTCATATTCATGAAATCACAAGTGCAATATTGCAAAACACAGTTTAGCGTTTTGTTAATCCACCTGTCGTCTCAGATTTTGAAATTATGCTTTACAGCGAAAGCAATCCAAGCGTTTGTGTAAGTTTATCGATTGCATGACAAAACATTAAGTACACTTAGCATCAGGTAGCTTGGTCACGAAAATCAGAAAAGCAATCCAATTAATCGTTTACCTTTGATGATCTTCGGATGTTTTCACTCATGAGACTCCCAGTTACACAACAAATGTTCCTTTTGTTCCATGAAGATTATTTTTATATCCAAAATACCTCCGTTTGTTTGGCGCGTTATGTTTAGAAATCCACAGGAAAGAGCGGTCACGATAACGCAGACGAAAATTCCAAATAACATCCGTAATGTCCACAGAAACTTGTCAAACGTTTTTTATAATCAATCCTCAGGTTGTTTTTAAAATATAGAATCAATAATATATCAACCGCAACGGTCTTGTTCAGTAGGAGAGGGAAAGGAAATGGCTGTCCTAACTCTGTTGCGCGAGCAAAACTCATGTGACCACCTGATGCGATGTTATCTTTCTGGCTCATTTTTCAAAATAAAAGCCTAAAACTATGTCTGAAGACTGTTGACACCTTGAGGAAGCGATAGGAAAAGGAATCTGGTTGATATCCTTTTAAATTGAGCAATGGGAGGCTATGGAACATGGAGTTTTCAAAATAGAAGCCACTTCCTGGTTTGATTTTTCTCAGGGTTTTGATGATATATTCACACACAATATATTGACAGTTATGGAAACTAGCTTTAACAAACTATAATGGACTAACATTGGAATTGGAGTTGATTCCAAGGAAATTCTAAGGAAATACATAAGACTGTAAATACACATCTTGAAGCACCCACATATTTCGCCAAGGAGCACGTTCTGATTGGACAGTGAGGGGCAAAGCCTCGACACACCCACAACTTGTTTATTCATCAAAACCCAGCCCTTTTACCCCCAACGCCAGCAAGTGCGCCGATAATTGTGATAGTGAAAATAGCTAAAATATTTTGGACACACCCCTGCGCTTAGATTTAGTATTGCGTTAGGTTTGTTAAAATAGAGCCCTTAGTCTACACCTGTTGTTTACGATACATGTGATTTTATATTTAATTTGACTCGTTCTCCTTACCTCCCCTGTATATCAAAGTGCTCATGTTATTTCTGTTTGAGTTAGCCGACTCATCCTTAAGGATGTAGCGCATCGATCTGTTGTCTGATCTTTCATGGAGTGCACTCAATTCCAGACTGATGAACTCCACTTGTATTCTCAGGCAGCGTAGAGAGACAAGCATACCCACAGAATGTGAGATGTGGGGGTTACCTTAGAAAAATGACTGGGGCTATAAGGATCAGATTTACCCCCTCCCTTCTTGACATTCATTATTGACCAGACTGTAGCAGACCTTCTAGCAGACTGCACATGTTTATGAAGTAATACGATAACAAATCTCAAAACTTTCCAGGCTATTTTAATTGAAGTTGCCCTGGCAAATTGCATTAATACAGTTGATAGAGTGGGGGAGTCTGTAGGCAGTCCGTGTAGGCCACAACACTCTAATGAGAAACACATTCAAATTGAATGGGCTGCTTCTGGGGTCATTTCATTACAGAGCTAAGAATATTTCACCAGTCTATAGAGTGAGGAGCATCACGTGGACCTCTATTTGCATCTGCACTAGTAATGCTACAATTTGCAGCAGTTCAGGAGTTGTTGCTATTCTTATTAATGCTGTACTGCTCTCTCTTCAGTGTTTAAAGCATTTTCCACTATACCTAAAATGGAAAGGTATGTGCTTTACCTACTTTATTATTGATTAGGATTATGTTGAATAGGGAACAGCATCTTTACTGTGATTCTGTGTGACAGCTTTTTGAAAGTGTTCTAATTACAATGCTTGTGCAATGGAAACTGATAATATTATGAATGTTTTATTTTGTCCTCTGATTTTATTTAAGTTTTTGTCTGCTATCTGATGAGTTGGAGCTGGTTTCCACAGAATCACACACTTGTTAAATGACTAGCAACGTTCAGATGAATCTCCAACAGCAACAGCTAATATGCATAATTAGCTTGTAACTCATTAAGTTTTTTTTTCTGTGCATTATATGGAGGGACAGACGGTATATCAGCACTTAAAATTGCAGCGTCTACAATCAAGGTCAGTTTAGAAATTAGTTTAATCTGTTACTGTCTGCGACATGACAGATACAGCGACATCAGGTAATTGCTTCTTTAGAGAAAGGAGAGGCAATGAAATTAATCACTCGCAAGAATGGTTGTTATAAATTAATCGAAGGGACAAATTAAATGGGTTGATCTATCATTTTTGAGGATGTGAGAGTTGCCATCTTTCTGCGCGCTGCAGGAGTAACTATTTTACATTAGGTCGAATACTAACGGGTACACGATTATACAGAAGTACACTAACTGCTGCGTAAAAATCTTCAAACATGTAATGATTAAAATGTGTCTTTCATGCGCTGTTCTGATGTGAAGAGTACAATGTACCGTATCTGTTGTATTTTGTGCATAAGGCATTTCTGCTATAGCAAGCCAAGCTGAGCCCAGAGGTGACACAGAGAGGAGAGCAATGTGTGTGAGACAAGGTCAGGGGAGAGGAGGAGGATTTCAGAATACCAATCCTCTCTGAAGTTTCACTTTGCATGTCATTTCCAGTGTTTCATTTATTTACAGGCTTACAAAACACCACACAGGGGTGTTTTGTAAAAAAAAAAACATGTATTATTTTCCAGGCTTTCTTTCAGTCTGTGAAAAGAGAGTGTATAGAGATTTAAAGGGTAATGACACAGCCATCGGCTGTGACAACTGTTTATACCAACGCAAAATATTGAGCTGATGCAATATACTGATATCAGTTTTAGTGGCAAAGAAAAACAAGGATGCAATGGAATGAAATGTTTCATGTGGGATGGAAAAAATAGTTGCATCCAAACGCTTTCAACTGACACAGAGAGAAATAAAGACATTTGGATCCTGCTGTTCATTACATTTTAACTGTCAAATGCATAGACCGTTGAGTGTGATGGTATTCATTCAAAATGATATTAGCACAGTATACCATTTTTGTAGGAAGTTTCTCTCAGGAAAGATATTTTGGCTGAAGGAAACAACATAGTAGCTCCCGATTGATGGTTGACCTGAGAGGCAATAGTGAGACTAACCTCAGTGGCTGTGGTGTGACGAACACATAGCATTTGGAGAGCAGAACATTTCATTAAAAGTAAACAAGGATGTCACCGCTGTCTCACCTGTCGTGCCACCTTTTTTCCCTTTCTTTCAAACGTGGCAAATTGCTTTGCCACGGCAATACATTTCTATCACATAGCGACTGAACCAAGGCGTCTTAAGTTTCTTAAAGTTTTCTTCAGACCAATGCCATTATGTCTCTCTAGCAAATCTTTGTGAAATTCATCCCTCCCTTCGTGATATGAATGATTTTGCTCATTTTCTGAATTGCTCATTTTCTCTACTTTTAATAAATGGTGATATATAGTGAACATCTATTTTACCACTTGCCCGTAAAGTCATTATAAAAGACTTACAACATAACTCCGCAATATATTGGGGTCTTGTAAGCTTGGGCCAGATCGATAGAGGGGGTAAATTCATGTCACTGTCTCCATTAGCCTAGGGGTAAATGTAATGCATCCTGTTAAACTGTGTGTATAAAAGCCCTGTATGAAGGTAAGAGTTGTTGAGCCTCAACGCTCTCCAAAAGCCTTAGTTTGCATAGAGGTGAAAGGGCACATTCTCACACTCTGAGTCTGTCGTACCTGCCAGATACAGGAAAGGAGGTGAGGATAGAGGGTTCAACTCAAATCAAATTGTATTTGTCACAAGCGCCGAATACAAAAGGTGTAGACTTGACTGTGAAATGCTTATTTATTAGCCCTTTCCCAACAATGCAAAGTAAGAAAAATTTTCAAATGAAAATAGAAAACAGTAACACAAATAAGAACGAGGCTATATACAAGAAGTACTGGGTCATGTGCAGGGGTACAATGTAGTTGAGGTAATATGTACATGTTGGTAGGGGTAAAAGGTACTATCTTAGGCCATCCTGGGCATCAGACTGTATGTGGGTTAAGAGAAGCTTGGGTAAAGGTGTGTCTGTAATCAATAGAGTAGAATTTGAGAATACAACCAAATCCAAATACGAAAAACTAAAACTAAAAACTGTAAACAAATAATTAATTTCAAAATTAGGTTAAGGGTTAAGGGTCAAATGACCTAGTGGCCTCATGGATTGAATATGTTTTCATTATTTAATAATTAATCAAATAAAATAAAAAAGTGGTGTTTCTATGTCAAACGGTTTTGTTATATTTCAGTCTTGTGATGTATATAAAGTGTAATAATGTATTAAATTGAGTTTGCATACCATGTGAACTCTATCTGACATGGTACAGGTGTCTTCTTTTTTAAGCCCATGTATACAGTTGTTTCAAAGTAGATTTGTTTAAGACTACCAAGAAACACTCTGTGACCCTGATTTAGCCCACTGCTAAGGTTAGGTTAAAGTCAGCAATCTCCTTATAGTTTCTTCCAATCCTTCTACTGCGTTCAAAAACAAATTCCTGAGATTATTGTCAGTGGCTCAAATGATAAGGCAACATTGCGTTTTGTTAGTCACGTGTGTGAATGTCATTTTATGTGAGCTGTTTACACTGAAGTTTAAGTCAGGTAGCTGGATGGTGGTTTTTGCTTCACAGTTGGCTGCTAGTATGCTGACCGGGGTGAAACTACAGAGACTAGCTTGGAGATGAAACAAAAAGAAGTTGGAAAGTCACTTCCATGGGCATCAGGTGAAAAATGATCATGTAACAGGAGCAGTAGGTTAGAGCGTTGGGCCAGGAACTGAAAGGTTGCTGGATCGAATCTCCGAGCTGACAAGGTAAAAATCTATCATTCTGCCCCTGAGCAAGGCCCACTGTTCCCCGGTAGGCTGTCATTGTAAATAAGAATTTGTTCTTAACTGCCTTGCCTAGTTAAATAAAGGTTAAATTGAACTGCTAATGACTGTTTATCTGTGGAACAAGCACACCTTCATTTCTCAGAATTAGACAGATTAAAAGAATGCTTTGATTAATTGGTCTCTAACACTAGTTTTAATGAACAGCTAGGTCGGACCAAATTAATTTGATCCTCTATTTACGGAGCAGAGTTAATGAAACCCCAGCAGATTAGCTGAAGTGTGCCGCATGTTCAAACCCATGTGTGGGGAGCAGAAGGCCCTGGTACCAACTAGCTCAATATTTGTCTTTTGCTGCAGAGGTAAAGCTTCAGTGAACTTGTTACGCAGTTAGCGTGTCAGCTGTTTTTTTCCCCCTGAATCTAAAATAGGGTACAGTATAGTTGCTCTATTCACATAAAACGTCAATATATGTGTGGATCACAAAAAAATAAAAAACATTTTAATCCTCCTGTTGTTTTCCCGGTCAAATTGGACCGATTTACAAGTTCACTCTGAAAAATGTTGTTCACTTGATCAGATTGTTATATGGTTATATGGCTTTGTCCACACAGGGCATCTGAACACATAAAATACATTTTCATGATTTTCATTACAATTTGGGTGCTTTATTTAACTTTTGTACACCTGTGTTGTTTCTGGTCAAAAATGACTGGTCATCAGAAACTAAATCGGTGAGACTACAATTGGTGTATAAAATTGAGTTCAGGCACATGCCTATAAGGGCACAGGGCGAGACCCAGATGAGGACACGGGAGGCAGATGGTTTGAGTCTGATATTTATTATAATCCAAAGGGGCAGGCAAGAGAATGGTCGTGGACAGGCAAAAGTTCATAAACAAGGTCAGAGTCCATGAGGTAGAGAGTGGCAGGCACGCTCGAGGTCAGGGCAGGCAGTATGGTCAGGAAGGTGGGTTCAGAGTCAAGGCAGGCAAGGGTCAAAACCGGGAGGACTAGCAAAAGAGAGATAAGCAAAAGCAGGAGCACGGAAAAACACGCTGGTTGACTTGACAAGACGAACTGGCAACAGACAGACAGGGAACACCGGAATAATAACCCAGGGACTAATGGGGAAAATGGGTGACACCTGGAGGCGGGTGGAGACAATCACAAAGACAGGTGAAACAGATCAGGGCATGACACATGCCCATTCATCAGATGGACACACTACCTCTCCCAGACCCCCACATGCAAGTGTGTTTGAGCACACACACACACACTTCACTCCTCTTCTTGGCTTCCATGGCAACCCACACGGGAACCTTTCCCCAACAGAATCTTCCCCTATGAGAACCACACCTGTTGGTATTCTCACAAACAGTTGCAACATTGTTTCAATAATTATTAGAACTTTATCACAGCTCTGGTATATAAAGCTTTTTTGAGGCCTTGCTCACAATTCATTCTGTGGTAGCACACACTGACCAAATTATATAGTGTATGTGAGGTTCTTGATCATATCTTTGATCATGACACTGGTGAGGAGGTGAGAGGCCAGGAAACTGACTTTGAAGATGCGTTAGAGGAGGAAGTGTCAGAAGTTGAAGACAACACAGAATATGATCCAGACCAAGAGACAACCGATGTGGAACGATCCAGTGATGAGGAAGAGGGTGTTGTTACATTCCAGTCAAAGAACAGATGTTATTTTGTGCTACTATTTAAAAATGTGAAATGGTTTCAAAACAAATGTCATTGTTAAACTTAAAAAGCACAATATGTTTCATCTGAGTATTTGTTATAGTCAAAATAATCCATACATTATGCTTTTTTGTTTACAAAAAAAAAAAAAGTTATATGAGCTCTGGTCAGTGAGGACTACAGGCCATAAATAGAAGTTCAAAACTTGTAATGTTCACAATAACTTAAGTGTATAAAAATATCTAACACAACATTAGGTGATAATATATGTATTATTACGGATTTATAAATCAGCTTTAATGGGGCGGTAATTTTGGACCGGGAACACAGAATTAATTAAAATGTAACAAACACAGCAGGAGGGTTAAAGAGCATTTATTTGACAATAATAAGTTAATGTGGTTCTACCTCCCCATTTCCCATGTTTCGTGTCTACTAAACATGACCCTGGTATGACCTCCAAGACTGTTTTTCGAGACAATTTTCACCTCCACAGAGAAGGAACATATTGTTATCACACCAGCAAGCATCCAAAAACACGGACTGCAGCCAGCCACTGCCCACGCTCCAGAGGGGGAAACATTTTGTCTCCTGAAGAGTTAGTTGTTCCCAGACCTACTCTGGTTCCTTGTCAACCCCATACACATCCAAAGGAGGCCAGAAACTACTGGAACCACTAATGTTTGCTAGAGAGAATGAAAGAGCATACCAACAAGCAAAGTCCAGTTGTTGTGACATGAGCGCAGGGTTTGATTTTACTAAAGGGAAAGTACTGAGAGACTGTCATATGGCCCATGAATCGCTGTCCATAAACCTGCAGGGTGAACACATAAAGCCCTGTTTTGTTTTAGTGTTGAGAGACCTCCTATTAACTTCCATTTGATTACGCATCAACACAGACAGGCAAGCAGGCAGGCAGGCAGGCTGTGGAGAGCTGCCACACACATGCACTCACACAGGCACACAAGGCTTTCCAAAACTCCCCGGCTGAGAGCTGCCATACCTGTTGCCAAGTGTGGTTTGTTACATTACCCCTAGCAATGCAGCCGCAGCTCTGGATGGCAGGCTGTGAGGGCCACACTAAGGTAGTTTGCCAGACTGGCAGAATTTGCGGGGATGTAAAGGGAGGCAAATTGTGCCCATTACCCTTGCCCACTGCTCTTGGTCTCACCCTCTCTATCACACACACACACACACACACACACACACACACACACACACACACACATCCATCCCACGCAGTTCAGACAGATCACCGGTGGAAGCCAGGGGCTGGGTGCCCATCTGGCCAGTTCAATTTGGGCCCCAGCTCACATCAACACGGCACACATCAACACCATCATGCCAGAAACCCTAGACCCACTCAAATTTGCATACCGCCCCAACAGATCCACATATGACGCAATCTCAATCGCACTCCACACTACCCTTTCCCACCTGGACAAAAGGAACACCTATGTGAGAATGCTGTTCATTGACTATAGCTCAGTGTTCATCACCATAGTACCCACACTAAGCTAAGGACCCTGGGACTAAACACCTCCCTCTTCAACTGTATCCTGAACTTCCTTACGGGCCGCAACTGCTCAGCATCTGACCGCAATGTGCTACAGAGGGTAGTGTGTATGGACCAGAATCACTGGGGCCAAGCTTCCTGCCATCCAAGACACATATACTAGGCGTGTCAGAGGAAGGAACAACAAATTGTCAAAGACTCCAGTCACCCAAGTCATATACTGATCTCTCTGCTACCGCACGGCAAGCGATACCAGAGCGACCAAGTCTAGGACCAAAAGGCTCCTTAACAGCTTCTACCCCCAAGCCATAAGACTGCTGAACAACTAATCAAATGGCCACCCAGACTATTTATATTGACCCCCACCCCTCCCCCTCTTTACAATTAAAAACTCCTGCTACTCGCTGTTTATTATCTATGCATAATCACTTCACAAATTACCTTGACTAAACTGCACCCACGCACAACATTGACTCAGTACCGGTACCGGCTGTATATAGCATCGTTATTGTTATGTCATTTTCTTGTGTTACTTTTAGAATAAAAATTATTATTCACTATAGTTTATTTAGTTAATATTTTCTGAACTATATTTGTGAACTGCATGTTGGTTAAAGGCTTGTAAATAAGCATTTCACGGTAAGGTCTAAACCTGTTGTATTTGGCGCATGTGACAAACAACATTTGATTTGAGCATGGAGGGCATACGCTCCAGCCTCCCACAGTACAGAAGGGCCCTCACAGCCCTCCAGTCAAACTCAAGGACGTTGGCTAAACCTACACTGTGCCGCCACCATGCCGACATCAGGCTCAGCCCTCTCCCATTACAGCCACAGAGGACTTACCCCATGGAGGCCTGATTAGGAAAAGCTCCAGAGGGAAATGCCCACAGTTTGCAGACACAGCAGATAATGTACTCCACTGTGATTAGTCAGCAGCTACTGTAGCATCCAGAGAACTGAGAAGGATACATCATACAATGGCTATTGTACAAGTGGATTACAGTAAAATGGTGATTACAAAAGTGGTTTGTGATAAAATTGTAATTGTACACTTAAGAATATAGGTTCAAGTTGGAACCAAATAAGGTTCTTCAGAGTGATGCCATAGGGGATCCATTGTAGGTTCCCTGATAACCAGAAGAACTGTACAGAAATTCTAAACCAGAAATATTTAGACCCTCCAAGACCGGAAATTGAATAGCCCTGTTATAGGGTGTTGAGCCTTATATTTGCATATTACCAAGGGTGAATTTTAGAGTTACTAGAACCACCCATGACTGTGTTTGCTAGTGACATAGTTGTTGCATTCGTTCATTGTCTGTCATGTGGAGTTCACCAAGTAAGATGCTGAGTGGTTATGTCATCCTTATAATTAAATTATTTAATACAATACATTATACATTTCACAAGGCTTTATTTGTATGGCCTACTTTTACCCTAATACAGTGGCCTTGTCACGAATCCCGTTTCCTGAGTCTGTTTTTTTGCCTATGTTCTGTCCTGGAGAGTTTTTTCCGGCGTCCTGGAACGCACCCTGTCTGGTTGCCGGGCAATGTAGCCAGTTGGGGTTTCTGATTACCCGCACCTGTATCCCATCAGCTATCTGCACACCTGGTCCTGATCATCATCTCTCCTCTTCATAATCCCGGACCTGACATCCATTCCCTGCCGGATCGTTAGCCATGAACAGTATGTTGTGCCAGAGTATCAGCCTCAAGTTGGATAGAATTTGTTTTGTTGTTTGTTACGTATTGCTTGCCTTGAACTTACCTCCGTTTGTTCTGTCTTCAGTTACTCACCCGGATCATTTACCCCATTCCCGCCTGGTCGTCGGAGGATTCCGCTTCCCCATTGGATCCACCTATTTACTCCCATCATTTACTCCCTCTCACCACCGCTACCCGCTACGCCACCTGGATATATCTACCCATTCACATTCACTTGTAAATAAATACTCACCTTCTTCCTACTCTCCTTGTCCTGGTCTGCTTCTGGGTTCAATTTTGAAGAAACGTGACAGAACGATCCGGCCAAGAATGAACCCAGCGGACCTGGATTCCGTTTGCCATGCCATTACCCAGCAGGGGAAGACATTGGGACAACACAAGACGGCGCTACAGGAGATAGCGGTTGCAATCCAGAACTTATCTGCTAGCTTGACACAATTCCAGGATCAGCTCAGTTTGCTGGCGATTCATTCACCACCTGTTTCACCCATCTCACCTGCCGTTCCTGATGCGGTTTCCTTCCGTGAACCCAAGGTACCGACGCCTGATAAATATGAAGGGGATTTGGGAAGATGCCGTGACGATGCCAGTGTGGGTTAGTGTTTGATCTGCAGCCCCATTCTTACGCCACTGACAAGGCTAGGATAGCCTTTGTTATTGAACTGCTGCGTGGAAGAGCTCTGGAATGGGCTTCAGCCGTTTGGGAACGACAGGGGACCTGCATGGCTTCATACCAGGAATTCACGGGAGAGATGAGAAGGCTTTTTGACCATCCAGTCCGAGGTAAGGACGCAGCTAAACGTTTGTTCACTCTTCGCCAAGGAGCTCGCAGTGTGGCAGACTTTATGATCGAGTTCAGGACATTGTCTGTGGAGAGTGGTTGGAATGAGGAGTCACTACAAGCGGCTTTTTACCAGGGGTTGTCGGAGCAACTCAAGGACGAGCTGATATCCTATCCAGAGCCTAGTGAACTAGACAGCTTGGTCACTTTATCTATTTGGGTAGATAATAGAGTCCGAGAGAGAAGGAGGGAGAAGCAGTGGGGCCCATCCAATCAATCAGCAACTCGGTTACCATTCGGTTCAGGAAGTGAACCAGAACATATTGATCGTTATTCCCCACACGGGATTAGTGGAGGGGTCTTGCCACCAGATCCTGAACCAATGCAAGTGGGGCGACACGGGCTAACTAAGGAGGAGCGCCAACGTAGACGTGAGACCAACAGCTGTCTCTACCGTGGTAGCTCAGGACCTAACATCTCCGCTTGTCCACAGCGCTCGTTAAACTGCCCGGCTCGCTAGTTTTGGGAGGAATTTTAGCGTGGCCAGATTCAACCTCTCAAGAATCCTGTCAGACCCCGTTTTCCTGCGACCCTTATGAATAAGGATCAGAGCTTAGAGATGAACGCTTTTATCGATTCAGGTGCCGATGGCAGCTTTATTGATGCCGACTTGGTGGAACAACTGGGGCTTTCCAAGGAGCAATTTTCGGAAGCCATTGAAGCAACCCCTCTGAATGGCAGTAGTCTGGCACGGATCACTATGAGGACTGAACCGGTTAAGATGTTGTTGTCGGGGAATCATTCAGAGTTTATCCCCTTCTTCATTCTGTCCTCGCCCCATGTTCCTCTGGTTCTTGGTTACCCCTGGCTGAAGGAACACAATCCCTCGTTTGATTGGGTGACGGGTAAGGTAACTAGTTGGAGCATTGATTGTCATGCTAACTGATTTAGGACTGCCTATTCTTCTGCCATTTCCAGTCAGGTCAGTGACTCTGCTCCTCCTGATTTGTCCCTGGTTCCAGAAACATATCACGAGTTGGGTGAAGTATTCAGTAAACAGAAGGCTCAGTCCCTTCCTCCCCACCGACCTTATGACTGTGCGATTAATCTGTTTCCTGGAGCCGCCTTTCCCAAGGGACGGTTATACAGTATCTCTCGACCTGAACGTGAGGCCTTGGAGATCTACATCAAGGAGTCTCTAGCTGCAAGTCTCATTCGGCCCTCGTCATCACCTCTGGGAGCAGGATTTTTTTTTTGTGAGCAAGAAGGATGGCTCTCTTCGACCGTGTATTGATTGGGGTTTGAATGATATTACGGTCAAGAACAAGTATCCCCTGCCCTTGATGAGCTCGGCTTTCGATTCTTTACAGGGTGCTACGGTTTTTACGAAGCTTGATTTACGTAATGCTTATCATTTGGTTCGGATCAAAGAGGGGGACGAGTGGTTGACTGGGTTCAATACTCCGATGGGACATTTCGAGTACCAGGTGATGCCGTTTGGACTGACCAACGCTCCTGCTGTGTTCCAAAGTAAGGTGAATGACGTTCTGAGAGATATGATTGGTATTTTTGTGTTCGTTTACCTGGATGATATCCTCATCTTCTCGAAGGAGCTTTCTAGCCACGTTCAGCATGTCAAGCAGGTCCTGCAGCGGTTATTGGAGAACCGTCTGTTCGTGAAGGCTGAGAAGTGCGATTTCCACGCCCACACGACGTCCTTCCTCGGGTACATCATCTCCAGGGGAGAGATCAAGATGGACCAAGAGAAGGTTCGGGCGGTTCGGGATTGGGTCCAGCCCGGTACGAGATTGCAGCTCCAGAGATTCCCGGGTGGCCGCCCCTTTAACTGTACTGACGTCTTGCACCAGAAAGTTCTGTTGGTCTCCTGAGGCAGACCGAGCATTTCTAGATTTGAAGAGCCGATTCACCAACGGCCCGATTCTCAACCTGACACTTCCCGTCAGTTCGTTGTGGAGGTGGATGCGTCTGATGTGGGGGTGGGCGCCATCCTGTCCCAGCGTAGCTCCACTGACGGTAAACTCCATCCCTGCGCCTTCTACACTTGTCGTCTTTCTCCAGCTGAAAGAAACTACGATGTGGGTAACCGGGAGCTTCTCGCTGTGAAGCTTGCCTTGGAGGAGTGGCGTCACTGGTTGGAGGGAGCGGGCGGAGCAACCGTTTGTGGTCTGGACTGACCACAAGAATCTGGCTTACGTGCAATCGGCTAAACGTCTCAACTCCCGTCAGGCCCGGTGGGCTTTGTTTTTTGGACGCTTCAATTTTTCCCTGACGTTCCGACCTGGGTCGAAGAACGGGAAGGCGGACGCCCTGTCCCGGATGTTCTCCAAGACGGAGGAGAGTGGGGCCAAGACTGAGACGATTCTTCCCCAGAACGTTGTCGTGGGAGCCGTTACATGGAGGATTGAGGAGGAGGTGATGGCGGCTCTTCGGACACAGCCCGGGCCCAATAACGGTCCACCCGGTCGGTTGTTCGTGCCTGAGTCGGTTCGTTCTGCTGTCCTTCAGTGGTCCCACGCCAGCAAGATAGCTTGTCACCCTGGTGTTGCTCGGACTATGGCGTTACTGCGCAGACCATTTTGGTGGCCTGCCATGGGAGAAGATACCCGGAGGTTTGTTGCCGCTTGTCCTGTTTGTGCGCAGAATAAGAGTACCAATCGGGCCAGCTCTGGGCTTCTTCACCCCCTACCTATTCCCCGGAGACCTTGGTCGCATCTGGCCCTGGATTTTGTCACGGGGTTGCCCTCTTCTGTTGGTAACACGGTTATTCTGACCATTGTGGATAGATTCAGCAAGTTTGCCCACTTTGTTCCCCTCTTCAAGCTGCCTTCTGCCACTGAGACGTCCGAAATCCTGGTTAGGGAGGTGTTCAGGGTCCACGGGTTGCCCTGTGACATTGTTTCTGACCGTGGTCCTCAGTTTACCTCTGCTGTCTGGAAATCCTTCTGTTTGGCCATTGGAGCTACAGTCAGTCTCACATCTGGATTTCACCCCCAATCTAATGGTCAGACGGAGAGAGCCAACCAGAAGATGGAGTCCACGCTGCGTTGTCTTGTCTCCTCTGATCCCACCTCTTGGTCATCTCAATTACCCTGGGTCGAGTATGCCCATAATACCCTTCCTTCATCTGCCACTGGGATGTCGCCCTTCCAATGCCTGTACGGATACCAACCTCCCTTGTGTCCTTCTCAGGAGAGGGATCTTTCGGTCCCTTCTGTCCAGGCCCACATTCGTCGTTGCCACCGGACCTGGCATCGGGCCAGGAAGGTCCTCCTTAGAGTTTCTGACCGGTATCAGATCCAGGCGAATCGTCGCCGTATTCCTGCTCCCGCTTATACCGTTGGAGATAGGGTTTGGTTGGCTACACGGGATCTTCCTCTACGAACTGAGTCGAGGAAACTGTCACCAAAGTTCATTGGTCCGTTCGTGGTGGAGAGAATCATTAACCCTGCTGTGGTCCGACTCAAATTGCCGGCAACGCTTCGAGTACACCCCACCTTTCATGTCTCCTGCCTCAAGCCGGTTCACCTCAGTCCTCTGTTACCCCCTCCTCCTCGTCGTCCTCCTCCTCGGATGATCGGAGGTGGTCCTGTCTACACTGTGTGCCGCATCATGGACTCCAGACGGCGGGGCCGAGGGTTCCAGTATTTAGTGGATTGGGAAGGATATGGTCCTGAGGAGAGGAGTTGGATTCCTCGGCGTCAGATCCTTGACGATGACCTGCTTCGTGACTTTTACCGCCTCCACCCTGGCGCTCCGGGTAGTCCGCCCGGTGGCGTTCGTCGGAGGGGGGGTACTGTCACGAATCCCGTTTCCTGAGTCAGGCAAAAAACAATGTTCTGTCCTGGAGAGTTTTTTCCGGCGTCCTGGAACGCACCCTGTCTGGTTGCCGGGCAATGTAGCCAGTTGGGGTTTCTGATTACCCGCACCTGTATCCCATCAGCTATCTGCACACCTGAAACTCATGGTTTTACAGGCCACATCAGGCGTGCAAATCACATTATGCTGGCTTGCAAAATGATGTGTAATTCCTATTGGAATTCAGATAGAGTGGGGATATCCAACATTTGCACCTGCAATCTGCATTCCTCAGGGAAAAACCACATGAATTTCACGTGATCACATGTGAATTGTTCTAAAAACAAATTTTCATGTGATCTTTTGTGAAGTTAGTGATAACATGAAACTGCACGTGTGAAAACATGTGATCACATGCTTGATTTACCTGTAAAGATCAGTATGGCTGCCAGAGTTGGGAAGACTCATATTATGAGAATATTTAAAGCATCTAAACTGATGCTTTTGGTAACCATTTTGGTAACAAGTGCAATAAAAATCCATGTTACAGATTGGAATAGTTTGACAAAATGTATATTATTTATATTTAAATACCATAAGATTGATTAATCAATGCAAAAACATAGATATTGAAACAAACCATTTCAAAAAATGTACCTGCAACAGAGCATGCTGGGAAAAATGATAATGATGGATGTGGTTTTGGTTAGAAAAGTGGGAAGGCGGCATTTACCACATACGACTGGAGAACATCCACTTGAATGCCCCTCCAACTGGTGGGAACCTCGTCTATCATCCCTGAGCTCCGACTTCTCCCAAATGCTGACCTCTGACATCACCTACTACGGAATGACCTGGATAAAAGCAGTGTTTATGAAAAGCTATCTATTAAAATTATTTTTCAACACTTTTTGTTTATGATTGACTTTTTGTTTATGATTGACACAGCTTGTTTCCAATTAGACAATCTGCATTTCTCAATGAGTACAAAGCACATGAATGCACTACACTCATATTTACTACTTCACAACTGGAAATGACCACCTTCCCGCTTGGTTATGAACATAGCATAAAGCCAACACAAGGGTTATTTTACACCCCTGAGTCTTAATTTTACACGTTACAGTGTTAATTTCTCCTGGTTCAACACTCGAAATGCTACACTGAAAAATCCACACTAGGTAATAATGGACAATTTGCAGTGTGCTATGAAAGGGACACATCTGCAGGCTTCCATACATTTCTAGAACTTTCTAAAATTCTGAAGAACCATATATGCCATTTAAAGAACTCACTACTTAATTCAAAGATTATTTAATCAGGCAAGAGTTCTCCAAGGAACCTTAAGACCTGATGAATAAAGATTTAAATATCTATTATGTCATCAGACCTTGAAAGAAGACTATTTGACTGATTCGGGGAGGCATAGTCCAGTTAGGGGAAATAACCAGGAAATGATTTCTGGACAAAAAACTCTGTAAGAAAGCTACAGAGAGAAACTACATTTCAAACATGTGGCTGCCTGTTAAACACAGTTTGGGTCTGATGACCAAACAAGCTTGGCATTGTGACTGAATATAATCCATACCCTTATGTGAGAGGGAATAAAACTTCACTGTTGGAATAGGTCTTATAGGAGTGGGCTGTTGTTCAATGACTTAGACCTGCTGTACATGGTGGACTTAACTCAGTTAACTCTAGTGTGAAATTACATAGGCAACTGAAATTATTCCCACAATAACAGATGGTCCTAACACTGTAGAAAAATGGGATTTCCTCCTTGAAGGAGTAATAAGTTGGCAAAAATGAAAATCTGACAAACCATTCAGATTTTTTTTTTTTAGGTCACTCTCTTTTCAATAAGTTTTCATTGGGAATCAAGATTTCTAAGGGACCTTCTTGCAGTTCCTACCGCTTCCACTGGATGTCACCAGTCTTTATAAATTGGTTGAGGTTTTTCCTTTGTGTAATGAAGAAGTAGCCCTGTTCAGAACGAGGGTCACTTGTTAGATAGAGGCGCGTGACCAGAAAGCTAGCTACAGTTTGTTTTCCTCTTTTATTGAACACAGATCATCCCGCCTTCAATTCTATCGATTATTTCCGTTAAAAAATACCTAAAGTTGTATTAAAACCTCTTATGGCTGTGATCCCTGTACAGGGATCAACATCAGGGGAAATTTCAGAGTGACAACTAAAAATACAACGTCGTAACATTAAACATTCTTGAAAATGCAAGTGTCTTACATCCTTCAAAAGATTAGAATATTGGTAATCAAACTACGTTTTACAATTTAAAATAGCTATTACAGAGAACAAATACCATGCTTTTGTTTGAGAAGAGCAATCAACAACAGAAACATTTTCCGCCATGACAGTTTTTACACATTCACATCTGAAGGTACAATTATTAAAATTATTAAAACATTCTCATATCTTGCTCTTATTTCTCTTCCTGAGGGTCCCAGTGATCAAATGAAGTGCCGCTTTCTTTGATAAAATCCATTTTTATAGCCTAAATCTAAACATTTTGTAAACAGTTTGTGCCGTGAATTTCATCTCTATCAATTTTTTACGGAGCATTCGACGTAATTACACACCGTAAACAATCGTTTATCTAGTCATAGTTGGTTTCAGTGCATTCCTCTGGATGTTTGCAACACAGCCAAACGTGCGGGGAGTATTGACCGAAGTGAACTGATTTGAAGACAACGAGCAATTACTTCCTTGCGCACCAATAATTTTAGCGAAGCTTCATTGATTGAATGTGCCCAATGACCACTGATCTTCTTGAAATCTAGCTGGGTAGATAGCCAATGAGCTGAGGTAAACGCCGGTATGTAATGGTTTTGGGTTGGACCACCATTCCTTGTTTGTAAATTCACGCGTAAGGAACTCCATTCTCGCCTTGACTATCAGAGGAGTTCCTGTGAGGCTTGTTACGCGCAGCAGTATTTCAGAAAGTTGTATTGTCAACGATTTCATTGAAGATATCATGGCGAATAAATCAGGAAAAGCGTAGTCAAAGTCTAAAGTGAAAGTGAAAAAGTGAAAGTGAGACAGATTTTTTGTTTGAGGAATCTTTGAGTGTTATGATTCAAACAGGAACCGAGGAGATGTTTCTGCAAGGACAGGACGTACTTCTGGACGGGTAAGTGCTAATGCAGTTTTATGAAATATAAATATATATTTTTGCAAAAAAAAAATATATATATATACTGTATATATATTTTGCCATTTGCAATGAAATGTGTGGTTTGTTTGTTTGTGTGTGTGTGTGTGTGTTGGTTTGTTTGGGTGTGTGTGAGTGTGTATATATGTATGTGTGTGTGTATATATTTATATATATATATACATATATATATATATTCCATGTCAGATATATATATTTTCCACGTCAGATTATATTTTCCATTTTTGTATTCAAATGGAATGGAGTAGAACAGCAAACACACACATGGCCACTGCGCCTGCTACTCCTCTCCATTTCCATATGAAATAGCCATTGGGTGCTGTTCAGGAGAGGGCAGGTCCACAACAATGGCCGGAGTTGAATGGAACAGCACTTCACCTTAGTGACTGTTCCCTCTGCTCTATACAATACATATGTTTATTTTATGTGATGATAAAAGGCTCATACAATACAAATATTTTTTATGTTTTCTTTCACAGTGATAGCGACTCCGACTGGGAGCCCCCAGTGCCAAGCTGCCCGCTCTACCTCTGCCCCCAGTGGTGTTCATATGCCACAGTTCATTACTGCAGGCATGACTGTGCCTCAGGGCCAAAAGGGCACAGCATGGAGGCGTCGTTGTGTTCTGTGTCACATGACACAGCACTTGTTCAGTTTGCCTCTGCTTTACATCAGAAAGAGACTGCTATGGGACATGGCACAGGCAGCAACATATTGTGTAGAGGACTTCCAAAGGGTGTACTGTTTTTTTTACATTTATTTTCTAATATTGTTTTGTATGTGTGTGTTAGAATTGCTTTTTGATATGTTGTATATCGTTATTTTCACTGTTGTATTTAGTTATAGGTCATTTCACCAATTCGGCCACTTGCGTACATTTGGGAAACTTGTGTGGGGCACCTGGGTGACTTCATGCTAAATATCATGTAGCTCACCCATTCCTGAAGTTATCAGTCTGAAAATGTGCACACCTACAGGTGCCCTCTTGTGTTATCCATCAAAATTATCTCCAGCATCCTATCTGACTGTGTGCCTATTCTAGTACATGTGAAAGATGATGCTACAACAATAAGAAAGAGAAAACATATGCTCTTTCTTTCTCTTTTCTTCCACCATATCTACTGTGTTATATTCTCCTACATTCAATTAACATTTCCACAAACTTCAGAATGTTTCCATTCAAATGATACCAAGAATATGCATATCCTTGCCTCTGGGGCTGAGCTACAGGCAGTTAGATTAGGGTATGTCTTCGGGCGGAAATTGAGAACAAGGGATGCAGCCATATGAGGTTTTTAAGACACTCCTCTTTCTATACAATCCCTACATGTTATGGCTCTCTACAGGAAAGAAGGTAACCAGATACCAACCCTGATTACTCCCTTAAGGGGAACTGAACTCACCCCTCACCTCCTGACCTCAAACCCTCTTTCACCTACTCCACAGATATTCATCTGTCTTCCCTATATCAACACATCGCTCTCCTCTCCTCCATCAAACACATTCCAAAGCCTTCTGGCTTTTTACAAGCTCTTTCTATGCAAGGCTTTGTCTCTATAATTTATGTAGTATCTCAATGTTCAAAGTTTATCCGATTCCAACAGTCATAATACATATCGGAGCTCAACAATCTGCCTCTTGTGTCTACATTTGGGACTCGCCTTGTGCCCTTATAATGAATGCACTTACTGCAAGTCGCTCTGGTTAAGGGCATTTGCCAAATGACAAAAAAGTTATATGTAAATGTTTTACATACAGATGTCATATTACTGTATTGATTTGTTTAATATATTCATTAAAAAATGTATCATTTGAATAGTTCTTTTTAAAAAATGTAGTTATTTGTTACATTTAACTGTGTAAAACCTAGCAGCATTGCTTATTTCTCAGAGTGAGGTGGATATATAGCATTTTGCAAAAAAACATAATTGTTTGTCTCTTTGAAGTGAAACGATCAGGTGATTAGATAAAAAATATATACACTGCTCAAAAAAATAAAGGGAACACTTAAACAACACAATGTAACTCCAAGTCAATCACACTTCTGTGAAATCAAACTGTCCACTTAGGAAGCAACACTGATTGGCAATACATTTCACATGCTGTTGTGCAAATGCAATAGACAACAGGTGGAAATTATAGGCAATTAGCAAGACACCCCCAATAAAGGAGAGGTTCTGCAGGTGGTGACCACAGACCACTTCTCAGTTCCTATGCTTCCTGACTGATGTTTTGGTCACTTTTGAATGCTGGCGGTGCTTTCACTCTAGTGGTATTATGAGACGGAGTCTACAACCCACACAAGTGGCTCAGGTAGTGCAGCTCATCCAGGATGGGACATCAATGCGAGCTGTGACAAGAAGGTTTGCTGTGTCTGTCAGCGTAGTGTCCAGAGCATGGAGGCGCTACCAGGAGACAGGCCAGTACATCAGGAGACGTGGAGGAGGCCGTAGGAGGGCAACAACCCAGCAGCAGGACCGCTACCTCTGCCTTTGTGCAAGGAGGAGCAAGAGGAGCACTGCCAGAGCAACATCCTCCAGCATGACCGGTTTGGCAGTTGGTCAGTCATGGTGTGGGGTGGCATTTCTTTGGGGGGCCGCCCTCCATGTGATCTCCAGAGGTAGCCTGACTGCCATTGGGTACCTAGATGAGATCCTCAGACCCCTTGTGAGACCATATGCTGGTGCGGTTGGCCCTGGGTTCCTCCTAATGAAAGACAATGCTATACCTCATGTGGCTGGAGTGTGTCAGCAGTTCCTGCAAGTGGAAGGCATTGATGCTATGGACTGGCCCGCCCATTCCCCAGACCTGAATCCAATTGAGCACATCTGGGACATCATGTCTCGCTCCATCCACCAACGCCACGTTGCACCACAGACTGTCCAGGAGTTGGCGGATGCTTTAGTCCAGGTCTGGGAGGAGATCCCTCAGGAGACCATCCGCCACCTCATCAGGAGGATGCCCAGGCGTTGTAGGGAGGTCATACAGGCACGTGGAGGCCACACACACTACTGAGCCTCATTTTGACTTGTTTTAAGGACATTACATCAAAGTTGGATCAGACTGTAGTGTGGTTTTCCACTTTAATTTTGAGTGTGACTCCAAATCCAGACCTCCATGGGTTGATAAATTTGATTTACATTGATAATTTTTGTGATTTTGTTGTCAGCACATTCAACTATGTAAAGAAAAAAGTATTTAATACGAATATTTTATTCATTCAGATCTAGGATGTGTTTTTTTAGTGTTGCCTTTATTTTTTTGAGCAGTGTATATTTATGTAATAAAAGCTAATTTACCAACATTTCTGAAATTGAATATATAGCATTTTGGATTGAAACTTTTCAATTATGACAGTTATGTATGGAAAAGATAATTTAACCTTTGTTTTCCCTGAAATTATCACTTTATTATTTTAGTGCAACTGTTTTTTTCCATTAATATTACAATTTTTTTCCCTTATTGTGACTTTGTATTTATCATCACAGGGAACCCATCTGGCAATCCCTGAAAAGCTCTAGTACAAAGAGGCCCTTTATTTCTCTATGCTGTGCACTTGAAGAATTCCAGGCCAGTGTCAATGTAAAATTCAAAGTGGCACTGAGTGTGAGTGGGAGCAGGCGGACAAACACAGCAGCTGTAAAAGTAATACAGTAGTCTCAGTTTGCGGCCGATGTGATATGTCAGGTGACCCTCAGGCCAGTTGATACAGAGACAGGCAGAGCCATTATTCAAGGCTGACTGGGAGCTCCTTGGTGGCCGTCTCAGTGCTCAGTGCAGGGGTCGACAGGTGAAGTCATTACAGACACTTGAGATACAGTGTTAGTATGGTGATGTGTGTGTGTGTGTGGGGGGGGGGGGGGGGGGGGGCTCCGTGCATGCCTGCGTGCATGCCTGCATGTGTGAGTCACAAATGCTTTGAGGTTATACGATCATGCTTGCATGAAATCTGAGGCAGTTTTTGGCATGGTCTTTATACTCTAATTCTTACATTTCTGTGATTGCTAACTCGGAAATGTCTGGGACTATAAACCATGTCCGTTGTTCAAAACTGTGAGAAGTGGAATATATCAAAACCAACCTCTCAAGTCTATGTGATGTGAATCCTCCCTACACACGTACCTGCCTTTTTATCCTAGATAATGACCCACTAATAACTTGGGTTCCTGGGATAATCACTGTGGAAGACAACATCTTAAAAGCTATTAAAATGTCAAGACGCATTCTGTAGATCTCATTGGGATTTGTCTAATTAAGCTGTTGGAGGTTTCATGATGCACTGTCCGATCTGACAGACTGTCCTGACCTGGATGGGGCTGGGGCAGTCTGTCCGTCAGAGAGAAGAGACCATTCCACCTGGAAGAGAACAGTCTGACTGGAAGCACTACTTACACCTTACTGCTCTTAAAAATACAGTACGTTGGCAGCCACGGAAACACCAGTCTGAAATAGTCTTGGCAAGTTATTTTGTGTTATTTGTATTTATTGTGTTACTTTATTTTCCTTTAAAAATGTTGCAGCAGGCCAAGTTGACAATGCTTCCCAGCTTTCAACAGGAGCAGAGGGTGTCTTTATTCTGCTGGTGGGCTGATTCATACAAAGCTGTGGATGGGATAATTCACAGGAAGATTCTCAGTTGGGAAAAAGTCTGTCCTCTCCTGCGTCCTCCTCCGTGAACCGGAAACTGATGTGGTCGCCAAATGTAGGAGTGTCACTTCGTTAAAAGAAAATTGGAGGAGTTTGTTCCTCTCCTCGATAGCCCACTCTGGTGGATGGATGCCCAAGTGTACCCTACCAGCGGCTATCACGGAAGAGTTTTGATACCAGTCATAACCCCTTTGAAACAGCTATTGTTTTCTCAGATGAGAAAAGCATGAACATATTAAAAATATATAATTGTATCTATAAAATCTCTAGCTCAACTAGCTACATTTATTTGTACTACTTTAGACAGTTATTTGGGGATTTCACCCCTTTAAATGTAATTTGCATAATGATGTGCTTGTGGCAGTGGTGCAGCGCAGTTTCGTAAGGCCCCCTTTCAGGGTCAGAGCAAGAATTTATCTGCAGGCCTACAAAAAGGGGGTCAGTTGCCCATCCATGGTCTAGAGTGAGAAGATTTGGCTACTTTGACACACGTCAAACCCTTTCCCACCCCGTTGGGAATCACTGGCACTTTAGGTCTGTGACGTTGTCTTAGTTATCTATTTGTCCCCATTTATATTATTCTTAAAGATAAAAATGCTTTCCACAGCTCACAAGTTACATACACCAAAGTCATGTCAGTTTTGAAACTAGGCTAGAACCAGCCCTGGGACACTATACATCTAAGGGGCGTGGGTGAGTGTTCTAGTCCAATCCAGCTACAGCAGCTAAGGAATGACGCTTTGACATGTTGATGGCACAACACAAATTCTTCTAACAATATTTATGGTCTATAAAACATATATGACCGAACAATGGTTGTGTAATGACCCTTTCAAGCCTTGAGATGGGAGAAAGAGGCCCTGGGTGGTGATATTTGAGGACTATAATCCCTAATATTACAGTTGGTTATACAGCGAAGGCCACCATGCTCCGGTAATGACACCCTGGGTACAATTCTATGACAGCAATCAATACTCACAATGTTTCAGCCACCTAATTCCGAATGAAAATGGAAGTACCTCAAGGAATAGTGATTTACTGAACAGTTATGGCATTTATACTTGAGTCTAGACATTTGATGAGAGAATTGACTGGCATTTCCCTTGTGTGTAAACCACATCCTCAACTCAATGATCGATTTGTCCTCCAAAATTACATCTGCAGCGGTGACGCTGTGAAACACTCACCTGGTGGGTAGCACTAACCTTACAATTGCACAGTGTACAGCTGTGAGCATTGGACAGCGACAGAGCAAAAAGGGAATTTGTTTTGCCTTACTATTATCTCTTAAATACCAAATCCTGATTGCACCCCACTGCTTTGGCATTCAATATAGCTGTGTTCAACCCTGCTAACCTTCAGTGAGTAATCTGTCCTGGAACCAGTAGATAATCGTTTACAAATAATCTGGATCTCTGCAACAGAACAGAAACCTCTAACGATATAAATGCTCTGTATTGTATCCAACTTCTTTTAATGAGCCAGGGATTTGCATTACCCAGCCGATATGATTCACCAGTGCTTGATTCCTGCTCTAGACCAGCTACCTATGTGATTTCAATGCTTCCTGGACAAAACAATGCTTCCTTCCCCAAACAAGAATTCACACTCAGTGAAATTGTCAGTGGTTTAATAATAATGGATTGGATTTATAGCCCTTTCTGAGTTGTATAGGGGGTGAACACCCAACTTGAGTTCTAAATAGTAGGCGTTTTTGGTATGCAAAAATAGAAAGAACATTTCCAAAAATGTAGTGTACTTTAAATACCAGGATGTCATACTCATTTTGTCTTTTCATCTAGTAGAATTCGCTGCACACTATTGAGGAAGAGAATCGTCTTTCGAGACCTATGTATGTTTGACAGCAGCTGATAATCAGAAAAGGATGCATTGTACAGTAGTTTTAGTAAGTAGTAGGCAAGACAGATTTCAGACATGGCCCTTGTGTAGATGCCACCTGGGTGGCACAGCAGATTATTTAATCTCAAAATATAGTGAGGGAAAAAAGCATTTGATCCCCTGCTGATTTTGTACCTTGTACCACTGACAAAGAAATGATCAGTCTGTAATTTGAATGGTAGGTTTATTTGAACAGTGAGAGACAGAATAACAACAAAAAAATCCAGGAAAAACACATGTCAAAAATGTTATAAATTG
This sequence comes from Oncorhynchus mykiss, assembly GCF_057628025.1. Lineage (NCBI taxonomy): Eukaryota > Metazoa > Chordata > Actinopteri > Salmoniformes > Salmonidae > Oncorhynchus > Oncorhynchus mykiss. The sequence goes on from NC_143025.1 coordinate 32,490,309, forward strand.
ATTTTTGTATTTTAATGAGGGAAATATGTCTTTGACCCCTCTGCAAAACATGACTTAGTACTTGGTGGCAAAACCCTTGTTGGCAATCACAGAGTTCAGACGTTTCTTGTAGTTGTCCACCAGGTTTGAACACATCTCAGGAGGGATTTTGTCCCACTCCTCTTTGCAGATCTTCTCTAACTCATTACGGTTTCGAGGCGGACGTCGAGGCTGACGTTTGGCAACTTGAACCTTCAGCTCCCTCCACAGATTTAATATGGGATTAAGGTCTGGAGATTGGCTATGCCACTCCAGGACCTTAATGTGCTTCTTCTTGAGCCACTCCTTTGTTGCCTTGGCCGTGTCATTGTCATGCTGGAATACCCACCCACGACCCATTGTCAATGCCCTGGCTGAGGGAAGGAGGTTCTCACCCAAGATTTGACTGTACATGGCCCCGTCCATCGTCCCTTTGATGCGGTGAAGTTGTCCTGTCCCCTTAGCAGAAAAACACCCCCAAAGCATAACGTTTCCACCTCCATGTTTGACGGTGGGGATGGTGTTCTTGAGGTCATAGGCAGCATTCCTCCTCCTCCAAACACGGCGAGTTTAGTTGATGCCAAAGAGCTCCATTTTCATCTCATCTGACCACAACACTTTCACCCAGTTGTCCTCTGAATCATTCAGATGTTCATTGGCAAACTTCGGACGGGCATGTACAGTATATGTGCTTTCTTGAGCAGGGGGACCTTGCGGGCGCTGCAGGATTTCAGTCCTTCACGGCGTAGTGTGTTACCAATTGTTTTCTTGGTGACTATGGTCCCAGCTGCCTGGGAGAGTTTGGAATCTGATTGATTGATTGCTTCTGTGGACAGGTGTCTTTTATACAGGTAACAAACTGAGATTAGGAGCACTCCCTTTAATTAAGAGTGTGCTCCTAATCTCAGCTAGTTACCTGTATAAAAGACACCTGGGAGCCAGAAATCTTTCTGATTGAGAGGGGGTCAAATACTTATTTCCTTCATTAAAATGAAAATCAATTTATAACATTTTTGACATGCGTTTTTCCTGATTTTTTTGTTGTTATTCTGTCTCTCACTGTTCAAATAAACGTACCATTAAAATTATAGACTGATCATTGCTTTGTCAGTGGGAAAACGTACAAAATCAGCAGGGGATCAAATACTTTTTTCCCTCACTGTAATGAGAACAAGCGTGAGGTCTGTCCGTGGAAAGATTCCTCAGCACTGACCTGAAAAACATAAGTGCATTTCATTCATTCAACACAATGCATAAACACATAAACATGCTGTTACAACACGCAGTATGTGCCACAGCTGAAGTGTCATTGGGTGTTACATAGAGGGACCCATTGAACATCATCCCGTAGAGACCCAAACCTGTCTGACAACATTTTATTTTCATCTCACCTCAAGCTTGATAATTAAATAGTAGTATGACATATGAACCCAGAGACAACCAGTACAGCAAAATGAATACACTGATGACATAAGGTGTGCTGATAACTCATAACCATTTAATATGATTGTATACATGAAAAGGATTAAATATCCCCTCTTTTAATTCAACAATTTCACACTAAATACAAGAGCATTGCCATAGCCTGTGCAAAATGAGTAAACACTGCTCATCTTCACCTCGCCTTATGCAATAAAGGAGAAACACAGTTCTCAGGTATCATTTAAATATCATCAATAACAACTAGTAGCGGAACAAGGCACAGTGGCACAATGCCTAAAAGCCAATAGGTGGGTTGGGTTGTGGCTCTCTGGCTCTCTCCTCTCTGCCTGGCCAGGTTTCTACAGTAGGTTAGGTTCTCTGACTCAGAGCAATGTGGTGCTGGGTCCAGGAGTAATGGATAAACTCTTCAGACCATAGTGCAGATCGAAAACCTTAAGGTGTCTAATGTTATTGGAATGCCTATTAAGGAGAATAAAGCTATTGAAATGGGAAGTTGTTGACATGAATATGAAGAAAAATCGAAAGTGTCGCAGAGTTACAGTAATTTTAAAGATAGTGGACTGACGGAGGAGGGAATCGGTAGGTTAGCCATTCAACCGAGGTGCAGGAGCCAAAATATGAAATATTAAATAAAGTCTCGCCTCATCTCATTCATGTTTTACTTCAGTCACTGGCTTGGAACATTTAATATTTTTGAGGCTTTTGTATTTTGTTAAACAACAATAAGTTCATACAACGAGACCCAATCCAAATCCTTGAAGTGAAAAAACTGGAAGGACTTTGTTGTGTTTCAAAAAGTAGCATTAATGTTGCTAATTCAGATAATGTGTCTTTAGTGGAATTAATACAGCGAAGTTAACCCTAACTGAAGTAGAAGTAGGCCTGCCAGTTTAGTTATTCACAAACATTCCATATATATTCAGTCAAATGGAGTCAAATTGAGTTTCTGTATCCCAGCAATGTATTTAATAAATTAGCACTAGATTTTAGGTCAATCAAGTCTCTTGCCACTCCGAGATTGACAAGATTCATCACGCTTGACAGGGCCTCCGGATTAAACAGGAAGGAAGTAAGCTCTCCCAATACCTGGCAGGAGCTAACTTCAGCAGTTATGGAAATGAGATAGCCGACTCCCTGTGCACTGAATGCTTATGCACTGTAACATAACATCCCATACAGTATTCCTCAAATCTCTCAGTGTGTGTGTGTGTGTGTGTGTGTGTGTGTGTGTGTGTGTGTGTGTGTGTGTGTGTGTGTGTGTGTGTGTGTGTGCCATGCTTATGTGCTGCAACATCCTACAGACACATATCTGAAATGATTTAATGGAACACTCCATTACTAGAAGACACACTCATCTATTTAAAAATTCTGGGTAAAAATTAAGTACCTCACTGTGATTGTTTTGAATTAAAAAGTCAAAAAGAAACAAAAATTACCTTCTTAGCTAAAAGCAATTTCTCAACCAATAATTTATCTAAGATTGTCTGGGAGTGGTCTGAGTAGGGAGGGGAAAACTGAAAACTAGGTGTTATTGGCAGAGAGGTTTAAATTCTCTTTCTTATTGGTCTGTTAACTCATTTCCCACTGGTGACGTCATCAGGTAGGCCAAAACTCTATCCCACCAAAACAGGCTGAAATTTCAGATGTTTTTTTTCCAAGCAGCTCTTACGCTAAAATGGCATTGTCATAATTATCACAATTTCACAGTATTATTCCAACCTCATAGTGTGGAAATATATAAAAATACAGGAAAGTCACATTTTTGTCTACACTGGAGCTTGACACTGTTTTTCCACTCTGCCGGTTTGATTTGTTGCTCTCTATCTAGATTGGATCTCAGTGTTTTGATCATCTCTATCGCTTAGTATGTGTGTGTTTGCGTGGCTTTGTGTATGTGCGCTTGCATGCATGTGTGAGTACCTGTGCATCAGAGGTTCCCATCAGTGTGGAGCAGCTGTGTGTTTGGAGTTGAGGTCCAGTGGTGGAATGTTCTGTCGAGAGCTGACGGGTGCAAAACAATTTCTGCGACACCCTGAGTGATGTGCCTTTAAAAAGGCCCAGACAGCCCGCTTATAATGCCTCCATAAAGCTACCTCACTTTCTCGGGTCATCAACACAAAATGCCAATAGTGATGGATTCCCCTTTTCTTGGTATTAGATATAGTATACAATTCTGGATTTTCATGGCCACCTCTTTAATCAATAGATACTTTCTTCATATCTTTCAGTGTTTCTCCTTTAGAACAAACCTGTGTCCTTAACTGATCTTCTCAGCAAGCTGCTCACCTATCGGCTAAATGGAATTAGCGATGTGTTTCAAACCAATGAGCTGGGACAAGTAATATGCAACATCTCTGTATACAATTAAATAGCAGGTATTTGCTCTGGGTATTTTCAGGCTATGTGTTAATTGAATTTTACACCAATTTTGCAAGCTTCCCCTGCAGGACCAGTAAACATGTCTGGGATGAATAAAGGTTTTCTAGCTAATTCCACTCCATACTCAGCAGCTGAGACTGCTTATCTAGCCTGAGCGGTTCATAATAGCCAGCCCTTTTTTTTATATCTTTTGGGTGAATGTGAAGATGCAATTGCCTACTTCAAATTGCATTTATGTAGCAAAGCTGTTAGTTTCGTCCACTGAATGCCGGCTTTTGGGTTAGGAATGGCCTGAAGCTACGGCAGCTAGAACGGTGGCTTCCCAACAGAAGCCGAATAATAATTATATAGCTCTGGTTCTATTACCTGCGTTTGAATTTCATGGTCTTTTATGGGCGAGAGCTGCTTTGAGTGTTGTTGCAAGCCATTCATCACTTCAGCGATAGATATTGCCACCACTGCTACTAGTTAAAATGTTATGCTGAGTTTACAAATTGTGTGTAGTGCCTTGTAACTCACGGCCATATCAACCTGGGGTTGTGAGTTGTACATTTGCAACATAATCAATCACCTAGTTGCATACTTAGTTTAGCTAGCTCGCTAACTGAACCCATTTCAGACATAAATCTTTCCAACCAGAGATCTTTCTTCCACCAATGCATATTGCATACTGACTGTCGAATGAGCTAAAGCAATTCTATAGGATTACTGTTCTCTCCTCCGGCTGAAATGTTCCAATCATATCTGCTGTTAGGATATGACACATAAATATTCTGTACATCAGCGAAGATAAACGTTCAAAGAAGACAGTAGCCCAGGATTTAAACGGCAATGTCCTTGAAAGACAATGGGGAGGTGAATATAGAATTTGGCCCCATTACAAATTCTACCTTTTTACTGCTGTAGGTAATACTCATTGATCTATGAAATTATGAGCTACCATTAAAAAGGGCTACTTATCACATGCCTCAAACTGTCTGAACTCTCACTCGTTCAGCCGAAAAACTTAAATCCTATAGAGTAATTTATGTCTGAATGAGCGGTATTGATTGGGAGAGAGGTGTGCGTAAGTGGTTCTGAATGCTTCAGGATGCCTCTTTGCCTTTGCAAAGAGAGTAGAGTGGTAGGCATGCTTTTACATAGTCATACAATTCCACCCTCGGATGCTTTCTAATTTCACCATTCACATGCGTCAACCCCTTTTAACCTGTCTTGGGATTCCATCAGAAAGCTAAATTGATTACTAATACAACAGGTTAGACCAAGTGCTGGAACTTTATTTATTCAATTCTAATGTTATTAATGATATAATACACCAAGTGCCAGGAGAAACCAAAGGGAGGTATTTATTGTAGGTTGAATGCATAAATAGCAAGAGGTAGCTTACTATCTAGATTAGATGCTCGGTAAGGTATTGAATCAAACCTCTGTCATCTTAAGGACAACAACAACAACTCTGCTATACAGAGACAAACAGCAACAAACACAGACAGACACCTTATGCACATGCTTACACAAACACACACACACACTACACATCCATTCATATTTATAGACCTGCGCCACTATAATCTACATAGGTTCCCCCCATATCCACATCCCCTTGTACAGTCACAGCTGGTGATCACATTATTGGCAAAAGTGACCAATATTACACATCACACTGTGTCAGGACTAATAATGGGTCTCGTGACAGGGTGTCAGGTCTCACCTATCAGGTATTCTCTTGGCTGGAACACTGGCCACATGATCACAATGATATTATGCCAGTTAGTTCATAAAGTGCAAACTCCCAAAAGTGCAAACTCCAAGCTAAATCAAGCATACCCCAAATAGGAAAGCAGTTCAATAGTTCTATAGGAAATCAGTTCAATACTTCTATAGGAAAGCAGTTCAATACTTCTATAGGAAATCAGTTCAATACTTCTATAGGAAATCAGTTCAATACTTCTATAGGAAAGCAGTTCAATAGTTCTATAGGAAAGCAGTTCAATAGTTCCGGACATCGAGGAGGCATTCTCCTATTTTCCTTCCATGTTTTCTACTATCTGTGAGAAACACCACCCTCTCAAAAAGTACCAGGTAAGAGGTAGAGACAATCCCTGGTTTACCGGTTAATTACTGATTTGATCCGTAAACGAAATTCACAATGGGCCAAAGCCAGAAAGGGTAATTCCCAGGCGGATTTGTAGTTATTCAGGGCACTGAGAAACAAGTGCACCTTGTTAATAAAGAACTGCAAATCTAGCTTAATTTACAAATCAACCAAGGCAAACCTCAAGAACCGACGAAATGATGGAAAACCATTAAATCCATGAATGCTAACATGAAATCTACTGGTCTTCCGCTGACTTTGACTTCAAATTTAATGGATGTGACTGACAAGAATAAACTGCTTGACATGTTTAATGAGCATTTTGCTAAGGCTGGGCATTTATTTGATAATGAACTTTATCCTAACATCTCGAATGAGCCTGTGAGTGAAACTGACGCATCTATTTCATTTTACCAATGAAATAGATGGGGTGAAGATCCGTCCCAGTTGGATAATTATCATCCCATTTCTAAACTGTCTGCACTGGCAAAAGTTTTGGAAAACCTGGTGAACTCACAGTTGGAATAATTTCTTTATAATAACTCAGTTTTATCTCAATTTCATTTGGGTTTAAGAGCCAAGCATAGTACAATTACTGCAGTAACTAAGTTTGTAGGTGATATTCTAGACCCTCAGGACAAGGTTAATGTTTCACTTTTTATTGACTTATTGAAGACCCCGTTGACGCTGTTGACAATACCGTGCTGTTGTATAGACTAAAAAAGGTTGGTTTGTTGGTTTGTACTGTACATTATACAATGCAGTTAGATTAGCAGGACTGCCCATATCAGATATGTCTATGTCCTGGGAAATGTTCTTGCTACTTACAACTTCATGCTAATCACATTAGCTTATGTTAGCTCAACCATCCCGTGGGGGACACACCGATGCTGTAGAGGTTTTAAGTGTTGATGCATTGGATTGGTTCCAAAACTATAGGTCTGTTCTTTTTTACACGGTATATAAATGACATAGGGAAGACTGTTGACTCTTCAAATCTCCATCTGTATGCTGATGACACAGTTATTTATTCTAGTATTGTAATATTCTCATCTAATATTGAGAAGGCTTTTTAGACCTTACAGTTGGCTATTGATGCGATTCAAGGGAAACATTTCAAATCTAAACTTGTGCTTAATGCAAAATGTATGGTTTTCTCTTCTCTGAATGAAGACCGATGGAGTCACTTGGAGATTTTAACTCTAAAAGGCCAGCAAATTGATAGGGTCACTTCCTATAAGTATCTTGGCATTTGGTTAGATGAAATTCTTAATTTTAAACAGTACATCAATAACTTGACCAAGAAGCTGAAGTTGAAATTGGGTTTCTATTTTAGGAACAAATTTAGCTTTTCAATGTCAGTTAGAAAGGATATTTTTCAAAGCACTTTTTAATCAGTGCATGATTATGGTGATATTGTCTATATGCAGGCCTCAGCAAGTACCTTAAAAACTCTGGACACAGTGTATCATTGTGCTTGGAGATTTTTTGCAAACGCAAGATCACTCACCCACCACTGTGCTTTGTATGCCATGGTGCAATGGACCTCTCTTTCCACCAGGAGGCTAAAGCACTGGTAAACTTTGGAGTCCAAAGCATTAATAGGGCGACTCCCTTTGTATCTCTGTTCCTTACTGATCAGATCACTCACTCAATACAGTCGTCGTTTACAGTCGCTGCTGTCATTGTCTGTTCCTAAGGCTAGAACTGAGAAGGGGGAAAAATATTTTTCCCATAATGCCCCTTCATCTTGCTAATCTAACTTCAAAAGATCTTAAAGTTAGGGCAGTTAGTGTCCTTGCATGTTTTTCAGACTCTGATCAACAACACTGTTTGTGATAGCTACAGTTGTTTCTAATATTCAAATGTATCTGTAACTTATGACACTTTGTATTTTGTGTGTATGTTGTATTTTTTAACTTCTTATGGAGGTGGTCCCTGCACAGGGATAGCTCAGCGGAAATTTCAGAGCGCCACCTATAGTACTTGAGTATAGTACTCGATAAATCTCAAACTTTCATAAAAATACACATGCAAGGTACTGAATTAAAGCTACACTCGTTGTGAATCTAGCCACCAAGTCAGATTTGTAAAATGCTTTTCGGCGAAAGTATGAGAAGCTATTATCTGATAGCATGCACCCCCCAAAATACCAGCACGACACGTAAACAACAGATTTTGCGGTAGCCGGCGCTACCCAAAACGCAGAAATAAAATATAAAACATTCATTACCTTGGACGAGCTTCTTTGTTGGCACTCCTATATGTCCCGTAAACATCACAATTGGGTATTTTTCCCGATTAAATCCGTCATTGTATACCCAAAATGTAATTTGCTGAAGGCCAGTCTGATGCTGCAAAAAGTCAATTTACAAGACGCAACGTCACTTTTTAAAATTACAAAAGTCACCTATAAACTTTTACAAATCACTTCAAACGACTTTTCTAAACCAACTTTAGGTATTAATAAACGTTAATGATGTATCAAATTGATCACGGGGCGATCTGTATTCGATAGCAGCAAGTCTGGAAATCATCGTCCATTTTTTCAGTTTCACAACATACTGTGGTGCGCCTCAAGAAAGGAGGGGCTTATTTGTGTTGTAACCAAGGATAAATTAATCTGAAAATGACAGCAATGGCGACATCGTGTGGAAGCTGTAGTCATTTATTTTAGTTCGCCTTTAACAATACATTGAATGGCGGACGAATATTTTTTTTTTTTTTTTGTTTTTGGTAAACAGTTTTACCAGGGATTTTTACTCCTAAACACGTTCTGTTATAGCCACAGACCCGATTTAACCAGTTTTAGAAACTTCAGAGTGTTTTCTATCCACACATACTTATCATATGCATATACTATATTCCTGGCATGAGTGTCATGTCTTGTCATGTTATGTCTTGTTCCTGTTCTTTCTCTTCACTCTGTCTCCCTCTGCTGGTCGTATTAGGTTACCTTCTCTTTCTCTCCTCCTCCAGCTGTTCCTCATCTCCTCTAACTACCTCGTTCACCCTCTTCCCACCTGTTCCCTTTTTCCCTCTGATTAGGTCTCTATTTCTCCCTCTGTTACTGCTTCTTTCTTTGTCAGATTCTCGTTTGAGTTTCTCATGCCAGAAACAAACTATCGTCTCGTTTGCTTCACCCTCGTCCTGTCCCGTCCTGTCGGAATCCGACTGGAAAGTGCATCCTGTACTCAGCTAACTGTCTTGTCGTTTGTACTGTGTCCAGTTCATCTGATGCTACGTGAGATCAGGTACCACTGTTCCTCTACGACCCGCGCCTACCCAGAGAGACCTGCAGCCTGTCGCCGCTAACCCAGCTATTCTCCTCTGCTGCTAAGAAGGGGGCTCTTTTGTAATTATCAGAAGGACTTTTTGTTTAATTTGTCGCCCTCTCTGCGGGTTGTCTATTTTTCCATTATCTACATCTGAAGAGGATCTATGTCTTCCCTGTGTTTACATTAAAAGACTCTGTTTTTGTTAAACCGCTTTTGGGTCCTCACTCACCTGCACAACAATGAGTAGCAGGACTTTGAAATGTTGCGCGATTTTTAACAAAAAGCTGCGAAAATTCGATTCATCCATAACAGGTTTTTATGTCCATGCTGCTATTTCCCTGTTTTGCCTTCTTGCCAGGTCACCCTCGCAAAATAGGTTTGTAACCACAATGGGTCTTACCTGGTTAAATAAAGGTTAGATAAAAACATCCATGCATCTGTATTTGACCCAGGTCTGTTTGGTACCTTTAAGCTACATCATTCTACAGTAGGGGAGAGTAAGGTAAGTCATGCGAAACGGTTAGTTAAACGGACAATTCACCACAACATACCAGAGAGTTTCCTGATTAGCAAGGGGTCGTCTGTGTTTAATTCAATTGTGTATTAAAAGCACAGTTTGAAATCATTGTGAAGGGATTTTGCCAAGGGTTTGTATGGGGAAATGGGCTTCCTGTGAAAATGTTGTCTGAGGTTGCAACGGTAACCAAAGGGGGTGAGGCTTAGCAAAGGGTCAATTTAAGTGTTTTCTTCCCAGCTGAAATGCAAGGTATTATCACCGGGATATGAGGTGTCATAGCAGAATCAGAATGAGTTAGATAACATTGATAAATAAGATGTTTTATCAATTTTCATAAATATGCTTATGTGGAAAGTCACATGGGCCCCAGAGAGGGGAGAGGTCAGGATTGTCTTCATATGTGAGGTGTCATGAAGTTGGCCTGGGGATAGGTTTATGACAGTCATAAATACCTCTTCCCCCCTTTTTCCTCTCACTACCCTACTGATGTTACATTTGCAAAACCCTTGGTTAACATAGAGATTCTGGGAACAACAAAAGGTGGAGGGAAATGAACTATATTATGGTAATCCGACCAACTGTAATATTGACTGTATGTTTTGTTTATTCCATTTGTAACTCTGTGTTGTTGTATGTGTCGAATTGCAATGCTTTATCTTGGCCAGGTCGCAGTTGCAAATGAGAACTTGTTCTCAACTAGCCTACGTGGTTAAATAAAGGTGAACAAAAATAAATAACTGAACATAGAGTGGGGAGAACAAGTATTTGACACACTGCCGATTTTGCAGGTTTTCCTACTTACAAAGCATGTAGAGGTCTGTCATTTTTATCATAGGTACACTTCAACTGTGAGAGACGGAATCTAAAACAAAAATCACAGAAAATCACATTGTATAATTTTTAAGTAATTAATTTGCATTTTATTGCATGACATAAGTATTTGATACATCAGAAAAACAGAACTTAATATTTGGTACAGAAACCTTTGTTTGCAATTACAGAGATCATACGTTTCCTGTAGTTCTTGACCTGGTTTGCACACGCTGCAGCAGGGATTTTGGCCCACTCCTCCATACAGACCTTCTCCAGATCCTTCAGGTTTCGGGGCTGTCGCTGGGCAATACGGAATTTCAGCTCCCTCCAAAATGTTCTATTGGGTTCAGGTCTGGAGACTGGCTAGGCCACTCCAGGACCTTGAGATGCTTCTTACGCAGCCACTCCTTAGTTTCCCTGGCTGTGTGTTTCGGGTCGTTGTCATGCTGGAAGACCCAGCCATGACCCATCTTCAATGCTCTTACTGAGGGAAGGAGGTTGTTGGCCAAGATCTCGATACATGGCCCCATCCATCCTCCCCTCAATACGGTGCAGTTGTCCTGTCCCCTTTGCAGAAAAGCATCCCCAAAGAATGATGTTTCCACCTCCATGCTTCACGGTTAGGATTGTGTTCTTGGGGTTGTACTCATCCTTCTTCTTCCTCCAAACACGGCGAGTGGAGTTTAGACCAAAAAGCTCTATTTTTGTCTCATCAGACCACATGACCTTCTCCCATTCCTCCTCTGGATCATCCAGATGCTCATTGGCAAACTTCAGACGGGCCTGGAGATGCGCTGGCTTGAGCAGGGGGACCTTACGTGCTCTGCAGGATTTTAATCCATAACGGCGTAGTGTGTTACTAATGTTTTTTTTTTGAGACTGTGGTCCCAGCTCTCTTCAGGTCATTGACCAGGTCCTGCCGTGTAGTTCTGGGCTGATCCCTCACCTTCCTCATGATCATTGATGCCTCACGAGGTGAGATCTTGCATGGAGCCCCAGACCAAGGGTGATTGACCGTCATCTTGAACTTCTTCCATTTTCTAATAATTGCGCCAACAGTTGTTGCCTTCTCACCAAGCTGCTTGCCTAATGTCCTGTAGCCCATCCCAGCCTTGTGCAGGGTTTACAATTTTATCCCTGATGTCCTTACACCCTCTCTGGTCTTGGCCATTGTGGAGTGGTTGGAGTCTGTTTGATTGCGTGTGTGGACAGGTGTCTTTTATACAGGTATCGAGTTCAAACAGGTGCAGTTAATACAGGTAATAAGTGGAGAACAGGGAGGCTTCTTAAAGAAAAACGAAAAGGTCTGTGAGAGCTGGAATTCTTACTGGTGGTAGGTGATCAAAAACTTATGTCATGCAATAAAATGCAAATGAATTACTTAAAAATCATAGAATGTGATTTTCTGGATTTCTCACAGTTGAAGTGTGCCTATGATAAAAAATTACAGACCTCTACGTGCTTTGTAAGTACATGGAATTGTTGTTCAATTTAAATGTTTGAATATGAAATTATTCACGATGGGATGAAATGTGATTTTAGCTTCTAAAATGTGAGATTTGGGTTTTCATAAGATAGGGCTCTGCTCAATCAGCGGCCCGCACCTGTGAATGGACATTGGCTAAAAAACAGGAACAGACAGAGTATCCCGGCTACCACACAATGACGTTACTACAACGTATTCAATTTACCAGCAGAGACATTCTTCAAAGGACGAAGGACTCGGTTGGGCAACATGGCCTTCCATCTACCGTGCTACCGAAGCACAGCTCAGAGTAAATATTTATTGCATTTTCCTTTTCCAAATGGGCGGTAATTTAGAATGCATAAGATACTGTATTTACGATAGCACAGCTTCGCCCTTTGTTCCTCAGTCTTCCCGCTCTTTCACTCAAACCCAGCCCCTTTTCTTTTGTGTAACAAGCTGTCATTTCTGTTCCGCCCGCTAGGGATGTTTTCCTTTATGACGTAATTTGTAATCAAGTTATGATTTAATTATGTGTATGTGTAATTCTGTGTGATTAGTTAGGTATTTAGTAAATAAATAATTAAACCCAATTTTGTATTGCTGGTTCAACTTGTTAGCCAGGGCTCGTGCAGATAACCAAGAATTTACAACTTTCAGATGAGACTGAATTAAGATGACGATTAATATTGACTGCTATTGATGTAAAATATTACTAGGTCTTTAAGAGTTTATTCGGAAGATAAAAGCTCTATAAATATTATTTTGTGGTACCCGACTCTCTAGTTAATTACATTTACTTGATTAGCTCAATCAGGTAATATTAATTACGGAGAAATGATTTTATAGAATAGCATGTCATATCACTTAATCCGGCATAGCCAAAGACACGACAGAGGGTATCTGTTAAACCATGTGAAGGGCTCCACAATGTCTGTACACCAGTCACTCCCTACTTTTCCCATTGGGGGGAAGAGTATGGCAGTGTCTGGAACCATTGTATATCCCCTCTGATGTCGAAACTTATCTTGATTTAGTATATGACCTAGAGGCTCACTACTCTCCTTGTCCAGGAGGGATTGTATTTGAGATGGGAGTATCTAGAATTGACAATTGATATATGCCATTGGATGAGGTAATGGTTTGGTATTATGAAGTACCAAGAACGAGAAGTAGAACCTCGTCTAAGAGAGCAAACTGAACAATAATTTATAGCTAATGCTGTCTGGCTATGGGATACTCCTCTCTCAAGTAAAAGCCTTCCTTTGTGCTGTTTTCCAAAGACCTGTGGTTCGTCATTGTAAGTTGAGAGGGGTGGATGAAGATCTCAAGATCTCAGTTACCATTATGTTGACACTCTCAGAGAATTCATTTATAGACACTGAATTGATCTGAGAGATACAGGGCTATGGTGAAGCTCATTTAATTAAAATATGAAGTTTATGTATAACTCTGACTGGTGTGTGGTTTGTAACTCTCCTTATTTAGTAATACAGGACATTTCCACAACAGAGGTTACACCAGGTCAGATCATATATTAAAAGTGTTTAAAAAAGTGTTATCCAGTCCCTATGTCCAATTTACCCCATACTTGGGGTAAGATGTGCCAAGAGACAACGTTTGGACAAGCTATGTTTTCAAAACTGTTATGTTTAAATTAAATTAAATTATTTCCAGGGATACACAACATCCTGCAACACATATGTAGATATATTTGTTAGAAGGAATACTACATTTCCCTTGACATAGTGATGCTGAATGTAAAAACAAATGTCTCAACATACCCGACTCTCCCCTACCACATTCCGGTCAGTACAAACAGTGCAAACTCCAAGCTAAATCAAACACATTCCCAAAACATCCATGTATCTGTAAGAAACTATTTGACAGTTGTATTTGAACCAGGTTTTAATTGTACCTTTTAATTACATAAAATTCAATAGACTTGACATGGCAAGTGAAATCAATCATTCCACAGTACCTAACTCCATCTTCATCCCCAGCTCTGCACTGCATCAGGTAAAGTGTTGGAAAACAGTTATCTGGGTTGGTTTTCTACAGTCTCTCCTTGCAGCTGGGCTGTGCCAAAACATTATCCTACATCCTGTTAAGTGGCAAGAGTTCATTTACAAGCTGTCTGTACCCTAGCAACGATCCCTGTAATTGCTGCAGGGGTACAATATTACGATATTTGGAAAACATCCAGTCAGGGAACTTAAGGTGTCTGCCATGTCTTGCATTCCTAATGTGACCCCATTGGGTAGAAGTAGCATCATCATATTAAGCCTGGTCACATCTATAAATACTCATATTGAAAACATTGATCAGGGGGTTGAGGTCACAGGGGATGGCAAATTGCTATCCCCTTAAAATCCTAATCTATAGTTCAGCTTCCTCCGAGGTCTACTAATGGTGCATTCACCCTGATGCACTACCAGCCAAGGGGGCTGACACCCTGAACTGTGGACAGAAGAATGCTTCATTATCATACCAGAATCTCAGCAATAGCCGACGCATATTTTTTGCATTGTTGGCCTGTTCCAATGTAATAAGCTGTTGGAAAGGCACAATAAGGACTGATTGCTCGGTTAGTGCAGTCTGTGCAGAGAGCCCTTTGATAAATGAAAAGCAACTGAATTGTGGCAGACCGCCAGAATGAATAGGAGTGCAAATGCCATTAGATTTAGTAGAAGTGCAGCGTGCTGCCACCAATAAATAAACATAGGGAGGCAATCCAATGGGTAGTCTTTACTCAAAGATTTTAATGAAAGAAAGAATGAAAGAAAGAGAAAGAAATAATAGATTAACGTAGCAGGGAACAAAAGGAACAACCAAATATCCACATCTGCCGAAACTTGAGAAATTTGAACTATCAAGATTTTACTACTCAGTACTAAAATCTCTCAAGTAATACCTGAAACCTTTCCAAATGTTAACTTTGCATCCATTGGGCACTGTTAGATAGAAAGAGTTTGAGAGAGAGAGAGGGGGAGAGCGGGAGAGATAAAGAGAAACAGAGAGAGGGAGAGGGAGAAAGATATATTAGAACCGAGTGAAGAGAGAGAGAGTTCATAACTTCCATCCCTAACTCAGGTCAATAATTAAAGGAGATAATCTAGCTGATATTGAGTGTGACAGTAGGAATCCTCTCACCTGAGGTTTGGCTCAACAGCCATGGAGAGTCACATCATCTCCTTTATTACACATTACAGAAACACACAGCTTAGAAACACTATTCTATCTGCCGTTTAAGACTGCTCGGAAAATGGAGGTACTTGGCACAATATATCTAGATACATCTGCTGTTTTTTGTGTGTATATAGATGAGGGCTGTCAAATGTGTAAAATAAGGAATTATGATTAATCGCATGATTTTCTGTAGTTAATCGTGATTAATCACAATTTTTGAATTTGCTCAAATTTGGCCCTAAAGAAATATTTTTCATTTAAAAAGCAGTGCATTGAGTTACACGAATACTGTGACTGTAAGGGATGGAAACACAAAATAATCTATGTCAGAAACAAAATTTGCCCAATGTTTAAGTAGGCCTACTCCCTCTTGTCAATGTCTTTGAAGTGTAAAACTTGAACACACACACACACACACATAACACATAACACATAACAACAGGCAGCTATGACTGAGTTCATGTAGGCTAATACAGATATTAGATCTAGCCAAGGCTACTTCAACATGAACTAGAATTGGCATCATTTGCTTATATCTTTTAACCCGAGAACTACAACAAAAACAGTAGCTAAATGGAATGGATGTCCTGTTCTGATTAAAATAATTGTGGAAAGTTAGAGTTATATCATTAGGAATTCAGCCATTGCATTGTAAACATTTGTTTGGTTAGCTAGCTAACGTTAGCATAACTAGCTAGCTACATCTGTACAAATTATATTTTTGCTGTTATCTAAAAAACATCTGAGAATGTGTTGATGGTTGAACTTTCTGTACATTTTCCTTCAAAATAGTTGCTCAAAGCTGTATGCATAGCTGATTTTGAGACAGACAGTGCTACATAACAGCAGCTTCCACTGTGTGTCTATGCGGAATAGGTTCCATTAACGCGTTATTGACAGCTCTAATATTGATTTTTTTTTTTGTCTATTTACTGCACAAGGACATTTCTCATTAGAGCTTACAGTTTTCTAATGACCTGGTTCTGGGTCTGCTTTGTCCTTATCAATACAAGCACAAAGAGCTGTGATCCTAGTTTTTCACCAGGCCATTATTCTCTCACCAAGGCTGCATCTACAGTACATGGTTGTTTGTTGATTGTTGGATTACATTTTTGTTTTATACTTTGGTGTCTGCATATTAGAATAGTCTCTCTCTCCTTATGCATAAAACCAACATCTGTCACAAACAGATTTACTCTATCGGTATGCACATACAGTGCCTATAGAAAGTCAACACCCCCTTGGATTTCTTCAAATTGTATTGTGTTACAAAGTGGGGTTAAAATGGATTTCATTGTCATTTTTTTAACGATCTAAACAAAATACTCTCATGTCAAAGTGGAGGAAAAATTCTAACATTTTTTAAAGATGAATGAAAAATAAAACACTAATATACTCTGATTAGATAAGTATTAACCCCCCTGAGTCAATACATGTTAGAAACGCCATTGGCAGTGATTACAGCTGTGAGTCTTCTTGGATGAATCTCATAAGAGCTTGGCACACCTGTATTGTGCAATATTTGTCCCTTCTTTTCCTATCTGCCTATTCTTTTCTAAATTATTTTTACCATAGATTTTCAAGCAGATTTAAGTATTTAACTTGACCACTCAGGAACATTCACTTCTTGGTAAGCAACTCCAGTGTAGATTTGGCTTTGTGTTGTAGGTGAAGTTCCTGCTGAAAGTAGCAATGCAGACTGAGGCAGGCTTTCCTCTAGGATTTTGCCTATGGTTAGTTCCATTCAGTTTCTTTTCATCATGAAAAAATCCCCAGTCTTTGCCAATGTCAAGCATACCCATACCATGGTTCAGCCACCACCATGATTGAAAATAAGGAGGCAGTTACTTGTATTGGATTTGCCCCAAACATAAGACTTAGCATTTAGGCCAAAAATAGTATTTGTTTGCTGTGTATTACTTCAGTGCCTTGTTGCATACATGTGCATGTATTGGAATCTGTGCTTGACATTCAATACTTGACCAAGTGACCTTACAGATGTTGTATGTATGGGGCACAGAGGAAGGGGTAGTCATTCAAAAATCATGTCAACCCCTATTACTTCACACAGAGTGAGTCCATATAACTTATTATGTGATTTGTTAAGCCAAATGTAATTCTGAACTGATTTAGGCTTGATTAAGCAAAGGGGGTGAATACTTGTGAAACAACTATATTTTTGTAGATGTTTTATTCATTTGTAATAATGTGTAAAACATTATTTTCACTTAGACATTATTGAGTATTTTGTGTAGGTCAATGAAAAAAAAGAATACAATTGAATCCATTTCAATCCCACTTTGTAATGCAACAAAATGTGAAAAAAGTTCAAGTGGGTGTAAACTTTTTATAGGCACGGTACCTAATTCTAGAGATCAGGCTGCACACACACACACACACACACACACACACACACACACACACACACACAAAATAATAAACACATTATAAAATGAAGTGCATTTTCATGATTTAATTGGCTTTTTTATTTGTTTACAAGTCAACACGAAAATTCCATAATTAAGCAAATGAAACAACGTGAGACACACTAAAAAGTGAATTGGATTTGTCTCCCCAGATCTAATGTGAATTTATATATTATCTCGATATTCCAGCATAAGGTAGGTTCTCCTCCATACTTTTAGATAAACTGATAATTCAATTTGAAAAGCCGAACCGAAAATATACCTTTATGTAATTGTGTATGTGTGTGTACTTTGTAATTAAATTAGTCAACAACAGGAGATGCCTTTAGTCAACTTTTATCTTCAGATTCATAACGCAAGGGCATGTCCACTGGCAAAGTACAGTCAACCGTGGTAAAGAAACCCATTCCTCATTCAACTCTTCGTAAATGATAGTAGTTTTAATCAGTGACAGGGGGGAGGAACACAGTGGGCACAGCAAGAAAGATGAAGACAGTGATTACTGGGCAACAAAAATAGTGTAGCATTCACAACTGTAAATTGTCTTCATCAGGCTTCCCTGAGGTGAGAACATTGTGTAAAGATTGTTTTGGAGTCTGTGGGAGGTGATATGGTATACCTACAGCCTAGTCTGAGTACCCAGATTGTGTAAAATGTATGTTTTAAGACAAATAATACAATTCACAGAAATAGTCTAGCAATCAGGCTGTAAATCAGACTTTGCTAAGCTAAGAACATTGAGTAGAATGAGTTGTGGAGTCTGTGAAAGCTCATATGGTATATCGACAGCCTAGCCCGAGTACAACGATTTAGGAAAAAGCATGTTTTTAGACAAATAATCCATTTGAACAACAATCTAACTGCATTTACAAATGTAAATTGTCTTCACCAGGCTTCCCTGGTATGGTATATATACAGCCTAGCCTGAGTACCCAGATCAAGGAACATTTTTGTTTTCAGAAAATGCATGTTTCTATTTTCACAAAAATAATGTAGCATTCATCTGGTCAGGTCGTTCCGAGGGGAGTCGGAATGTCTGGGATGTGTGTCTCAATAGATCACATTAAGAGCATCAGGGTTGCAGACATCCTTCATGTCTTTACATGAGTCAGTGTTTCCCTCTAATGTGTACTTCACTCAATCTCCCTCACCTACTGTACATCATCATTAATAATATGCCAGCTGGAAATATCTTCAATTATTCCTTTGTGAATATTTTAAACAGTCTTTTTAGCAGCAGTGATCTTCCCATAACCTCTCCCTTTTGCAAGGTGAGGGTTTCAATTACTACAGATGGTTGGAATGGGAGTGGATGTTTCATTAACTGCACTGACTGTCTAACTACTGCTGGGACTTTGGAGAGGACTTTGGTTTTCCCCTGTGTAATTCAATGATCTACCTGTTCGCTGATACAGAGCGCAATGCAGATACACTTAGAAAAAAAGGTCCTATCTAGAACCTAAAAGGGTTATTTGGCTGTCCTCACAGAAGAACTCTTTGAAGAACCATTTTGATTCCAGGTAGAACCCGTTTGGTTCCAGGTAGAAGTCTTTTGAGTTCAAAGTAGAACCCTTTCCACAGAGGGTTCTACTTGGAACCCAAACGAGTTCTACCTGGAACCAAAAAGGGTTCTCCTATTCGGACAGCCGAAGAAACCCCTTTAGAACCCCTTTTTTCTAAGAGTGTACATATACAGTATATTTATAAGAAGATATATGTAATCAATTAACACTTTAAGACATACAGCCATGCTTTACTGGTAAAGATAAGTATTTGTTAGATCCTTGAATACTTAAAATCACAGGTATGAAAAAAAAAAATTGTTAACACTACTAGGTGTCCTTGGCAAGATTTGGCACTCTAATCAAAGTATTCCTCACCAAACTGCAAGTGAGTTGTGCTTATTGTGTATTCAGAGACATGACTACTGCTTTCATTCTAATCACCCTGGGCTCAATCCCCTAGCATCGTAACCCCTACCGCGACAGGGAATTCAAACTAAAGCTATGAGACCAGAATGTGTTTCTGACACCTTGTCTTGCACAGCCGAAAATAATAAAACAATTGATAAGGTCATTTGGGAGTGTTTAGTCACTGTTGAGCACCTTCTGGAGGCAGAGAGGGGAGGCAGGGGGAAAATAGAACTGTCTGTTGGAGGCGTGACAGGGTGGCGGGGTGCACCAGGCAGTCATGGGGAACTCAGCTGAGACCAGCTGTAAGTGGATCCTCCACCTGATGTCCGCATCAGTTACATCTGACTGAGTTCTGTCTCCAACGGTCTCACCCCAGAGGCTGGAGGGGTGGAGAGGCTACATAGGGGGATAGGGGTGGAGAGGGAATAGGGGTGGAGAGGCTAGATAAGGGGGTAGGAGTGGAGAGAGGGGATAGGGGTGGAGAGGAGGAAAGGCCATTTGTTCCTTCATTGCATTTTCACTGGGCTATCCAGCAAACTATGGAAGCATCCACACTGATTTTTCATTCTACTTTTGTTTTTCCCTCTCAGGGGTTAATTGATTATGCATGTTTTTATGTCAGAGGTATGATATGGTGTTGTTATACAGAGTTTGGAAAGTCCATCTGAAAGTTAACGTTGACAAAGCAGTGCTCCCATCATGACTCTGATATCAGCTAAGATGCAATGTATACAGAGGTATGTTTGAGCTTTTGTATGTGTAGACACACACTGTTGTTCACAGATAACAATGGGTGAGTAGATACAGTATTTTGCTATCCCTGAATGAGAATGGACCTCCTCAAGCACTGCCTTAACTGAACCCAACACCACTCTGATGTCATTCAATTCCTGCAAGACCGATAAAAAAAAAGCATATGCAAAAGAACAAAATTGTAACTTTTTTTTATTCAGTTCAGGAGATCCGGCCTGTGTTTGCACTGGTGCAACTTCAGATGGTCATTGTGTTAATATATGTTCCTATTCAATCATAAACACTTCACCATACAAGGCTTGGTGCTATTTTACAAACTCTCAGGAAGCAAGAGCTCTTAATACATTTGAAACAGGGTAGAGTCATAACCTTGTCTCTGCAGGGTCTACTGATGGTTGCTCAGGGAGCGCTCTCACCTGACATTCCATCTCCTCTCTCCTGTCTGCTTTCTGTGACAAGTTAGTATTGATACATTTTACATGGTATGTCAGATAGGAAGGAAATAGGAGGACAGGATTGTGCTTCAGGTTTCCTTCCAGGGGAGATTGAATATAACATTCTTAAATTGCCTTGTATGCTTTTCAACCCTACACTGTCAGTCAGTTCTCTTCTCTTGTTTAGCCCTGCACTCCAACTCTCCCTGTCCTTCCTGAGCAATGGATACTTGCATTTGTCCAATTTAACTTTGTTGTTCTTGGATTTCAAAGAGACATTGGAGTCTTGAGTGTTCCAAATGAGTGAGCAGGGCGGTTTCACAGCACAGAGCAGCTCTGAGGAGCTGCCGTAGCTGTCACAGGGTATGAGAGATAATTTGCCAAGGTAAGGCAAATCTCCCCTCATTCCCCTCAATTCCCCCTTAATAGGACTGTCAGAGCTAGCCTCCAACCGCCTTGTGTGCACTGCTGCTGAGGCTGAAGACGGCCTGCTTATTGCATGATAAATACTACCAATGCTACTAAGTGCACAGGGCTCATTAAAATGTAAATATTGGATTGGGCCTCACATCATGTATTTCTTAAAACATATAGGGACATAAGATATCAAAGGACCATGTCCTAATAGTTTCAAATATTGCTGGTGTAGAATAATAATGTCACAGAAGCACCATGTGCTGTTTGGGCCCAGTGTGAAGGTAGACATGGCACAGTGTTGGATGCCATCGATAGAAAGTGAATGCTTCCCTCAGGTTGTTCTGTTATTTAATCAATCTCAAGGCCTGCCATCATGCATACATATACTTGGATTATCTGGCCATACAGTGACAGGAGAGCTTTGTTCAAATTCACTTTCTAGCTGTCCTCTCCTTCTTTTCTCAGGCATACTTTCAATTTGGGGTCTGCATTTGTGATCCACAGTGAATACGGACTGCTTCCCTAAAGCCACACTTCCCCAATTATCTCACTTATCCAACTCTTTTATCTTTCAATTGAAAGTTAATGTTGTGAGTTTGTGAACTATTTTTAGGGAATATCACAGATAATGTGACAGCTTCCAAAAATAGTGTAATGTAGCTTTTGTATAAAACATGAACACCAACAACGAACTAGGTAGAGGATACATGGGAATATTGTACTAGCCTGGTTTCAGTGTGCATTTGCTTGGTATGTTCAGATAGGATTATGCATTTTTAAGTAGCCATGGTTGTCTGTCATATTTGAATAGGATGTCATGTTAGAACAGGGGGACTATACATTATATTTGTTTCTACAAAATTGAGAGTGTTGTAGCTATTGAATAAGGCGAGAGTGGAGCTGTCCATTCAGCACCACCAGAAGAGAAGCACCAATAGGGCCAGTTTCAACACCTTGGCCTGTGCTAACCCAGGCTAGTTCTGCATCTCAACCTACTCTACATACACCCACCAACTGTACATTTACAGTGCTTAGCTTTACAGTATTAGCCTGTGTACCTATTTACTGCATTCTAGATACATTAACGGTTTCAAGGTTAGTCTGGCAATGAAAAAAAATAAATTTCCTCTGTATGTCCTAGCACCTTTCAATACTAAATGAATCTGAAAGTGCTTTGCATCATGAGATGAAAGACATTGTTATGTTCAAAGAGAGCTGGCACACGTTGACCTTTCATAACTACAAGGCCAGGATGGTAATTGTTGTGAGTCTATTTCAAGTTGCAACACCATATCTTTGACTGCCTTAAAACCATTTCCCTCTTTTCATCTTCGGTTAAATGATGTGCCTCAACATCCAACATTTTGAACAACGATTACATAGTGAATGTGGCAATACTTTCCACCATTTGACCCTGACTTCTCATTGCTTGATGCATCTTTTGTTTACGTGACTTGTTGGCCGTGTATCATTGTGTGTCCCGTAGATCTGTAAGTGTGATATACAATCTTTGATGTAATGTATAACAGTTTTGTTATTATAATTGTTAAATACTGGCTTCCAGACGAAGTTTGCATCATCTTCAAGACCTTGGTGCTGGCCTAAAGAGCAGCAAGGGGGAACTGTCCTATATCTTAATACCTTCAGGCAATGCTTAAACCCCATACCCCAACCCGAGTACTCTGTTCTGCCATCTCTGATCTCTTGGCCTACTTGCTACAACTGTGAAATGTTGTTGTTTCACCTGACTTAAGATGAATGCACTTATTGTAAGTTGCTCTGGATGAGAGCATCTGCAAAATGACTAAAATGGAAATGGAAATATACATGGTACACATATGGTACATACACACATTTTTAGCTGTACCAGTGTGGCAGAGCAGGAAGATACAGTACACATTGTCTCCCTTCATCCCATTATACTTACAAACATTCTGCCTGCTGTTTCACTTGAATCAGGTCTGGACCCAGACCAACTCCATGATATTTTAATCCAAATGTGTTGGTTAATCACTGTTTTTGGCTGGATTATTCCATTTAATGAACTGTTTGAATGGGTGAGCGTTGTGTTTACAATGGGGAGGGAGAAGGAGGGTATATGTGAGTGGATGCGTACATGTGTGTACGTGCATGCGTGTTTGCAGATGTGTGTACGTGTGTGTATGTATATGTGTGTGTGTGTGTATGTGTGTGTGCCTGCGTGGGTGTGTCTGTGTGTGATTACAGAGCATTGCACATTGGTGTGTGATGAAAAGAGGGAGATGAAAAATGGCAATACTCAAAGGGAAATTCTCTTTTAAGGAGTCTGCCAAAGATTTTGCACCTGATTCAGCAAACTGAGACTTGGTTTTAACGGGTAATCAATCACAGACTAATGCTACAGAATGTCTTCCTTGTGTTTGCTTGTGCTTGATGCGGAAAAGGCTAACAGGATTCTGACATATCTAAATACAGATAGATCCAAGACAAATGTTGACAGAATCCTGCATGGGTTGGTTCAGCTTTAAAGCTTGAATACTATTTGTGAAGACACTCAAATATGAACCTGTAGGTAGCAGACTATTTTTGGAGCTATCCAAAACACATTCTTAGGGAAAGCTTGGAAGTACAAGGTCAGCCATAGTGCATTTCCTGCAGTCTTCAAGGGAACAACGGCAGGAGATGGCATCTAGGATACTTGTGAGAATTTGTAGGCAAGTGAGTCACTACCAACTGTTCTATTGGCCAAAGTGCAATCACTGGGAAACAAACTGGATGATCTACGGTGGAGACTATCCTACCAACAGGACATTAAAAACTGTAATTTCTTATGTTTCAAGAGTTGTGGCTGAATGACGACATGGAAAATATAGAGCTGGCTGGGTTTTCAGTGCATCGGCAAGACAGAGCAGCTACGTCTGGTAAGACGAGGCGCTGGGATGTGTGTCTATTTGTCAATAACATCTAGTGCTAATGTCTAATATTAAAGAAGTCTCAAGGTATTGCTCGCCTGAGGTAGAGTACCTCATCATAAACTGTAGACCACACTATCTACCAAGAGATTTCTCATCTATATTGTTCGTAGCTGTCTTTTTACTACCACAACGCAATGCTGGCACTAAGACAGCAATCAACAAGCTGTATAAGGCCATTAACAAACAAGAAAATGCTCATCCAGAAGTAACGCTCCTAGTGGTGGGGGTTAATGCAGGCAAACTTAAATCCGTTTTATTTCTATGTGCAACCAGAGAAAAAAAACTCTAGACCACCTTTACTCCACACACAGAGACACATACAAAGCTCTCCCTTGCCCTCAATTTGGCAAATCTGACCATAATTCTATCCTCCTGATTCCTGCTTAGAAGCTAAATCTAAAGCAGGAAGTACCGGTGACTCGCTCAATACGGAAGTGGTCAGATGACGTGGATGCTACACTACAGGACAGATTTGCTAGCAAAGACTGGAATATGTTCCGGGATTCATCCAATGGCATTGATGAGTATACCACCTCAGTCAATTTCTTCATCAATAAGTGCCTCGACAACGTCGTCCCACAGTGACCGTACGTACAAATCCCAACCAGAAGCCATGGATTACAGGTTACATCCGGACCGAGCTAAAGGCTAGAGCTGCCACTTTCAAGGAGCGGGACACTAATCCGCTCTCTAATAAGATATCCTGCTATGCCCTCAGACGAACCATCAAACAGGCAAAGCGTTAATACAGGACTAAGATTGAATCCTACTACACCGGCTCTGACACTCGTCGGATGTGGCAGGGCTTGCAAACTATTACGGACTACAAAGGGAAACCCAGCTGCGAACTGCCCAGTGACGTGAGCCTACCAGACGAGCTAAATGGCTTTTATGCTTGCTTCGAGGCAAGCAACACTACAGCATGCATAAGAACACCAGCTGTTAAGGATGACTTTGTGATCACGCTTTCCATAGCCGATGTGAGCAGGGCAGGCAAAGGGTCAGAAGCGGGAGGACTAGAAAAACAGAGACTAGGAAAAACTTGAGCACGGAAAAACACGCTGGTTGACTTGACAAGACAAGACAAGACAAACTGGCAATAGACAGACAGAAGACACCGGCATAAATACGCAGGGAATAACGTGAAGAAATGGGAGACACCTGGTCGGGGGTGGAGACAAGCACAAGACAGGTGAAACAGGTCAGGGTGTGACAGTGAAAGCAGTTTATAAATGTACCAATGTTAAGTGTCTCTGTCCCTCTCTTTCTCCCTCTCCATCTCATCCAGTCAATAAAAAATGCAAAGCGTATATGTTTAGTCTGTGATCCCATTTAAATAGCCAGTAAATAAATAATTAAACCAATTTGTGTAGTACTGAATCATAAATAAGGCTCTGGTTTTTGCAGATGCAAGTAGGTTATGACTGTTCAGAATGATGATATGATACGAGGTTATGATTAATAAATTGACTGTTTATGGGTGCGATAGGTAAAGACATTTTAGAGTTTAATTTGGGAGATGGTAACTATTTAAAGAACCGCGCTTGTGGTACCCAATATCCTAATGAGTTAATTGTCACATTATTAATTTAATCGGGTAACAATTGAACAGAGTTAGGTAATAAGATGAATGTTAAAGTCAAGTCACGACAGCCTATAGGGAGGAGGTCAGAGACCTGGCAGTGTGGTGCCAGGACAACAACCCCTCCCTCAATGTGAGCAAGTCAAAGGAGCTGATTGTGGACAACAGATAAAGGAGTGCTGTACCGGCCCCCAATAACATTGATGGGGCTGTAGTGGAGCGGGTCGTGAGTTTCAAGTTCCTTGGTGCTCACATCACTAACAAACTATCATGGTCCAAACACACAAAGACAGTCGTGAAGAGGAAACGACAACACCTTTGCCCCTCAGGGGACTGAAAAGATTTGGCATGGGTCCCCAGATCCTGAAAAAGTTCTACAGCTGCACCATCGAGAGTATCCTGACCGGTTGCATCACCATCTGGTATAGCAACTGCTTGACATCTGACCGTAAGGTGCTACAGAGGGTAGTGCATACAGACCAGTACATCACTGGGGCCAAGCGTCCGGCCACTCAGGACCTATATACTAGGCAGTGTCAGAGGAAGTTCCAAAAAATGATCACAGACTCCAGTCACCCAAGTCATAGACTGTTTCTCTCTGCTACCGCACAACTTTTATTTTATTTAGCAAATATTTTCTTAACTCTATTTCTTGAACTGGATTGTTGGTTAAGGGCTTGTAAGTAAGCATTACACTGTAATATCTACACTTGTTTTATTCGGCGCATGTGACAAATACAATTTTATTTTTATTTGATTTGATTACCAGATTTTTCCCAGCAGACCTGGCATTCGTTCACGCAACCCTCCAGTGCTGGCTCAACTCTCTGACCTCAAGAATACCTGCTGCCCCAAATCTTTGTTGTCAATCAACAAGTTCAAAATGTTAGTGAGTTGTCACCTTGCCATTGTATTGGTTAAAAACCCTCATATTGTATGTGAGTTGTCGCCCTGCCATGTGTATGGATTTAAAAGTATTATGCTTTGCAGCTATCTCATTTGCATGTGGCACACTACACTGTATACGGCAGAGACAACTTACCCCGAGTGCAACCAGCTGTACCAGGCATATGGTTGCTTTCTCCTCCACAACATGCATTTGAATAACGGCATCATCTTCTGCTACATAAACTCATATCTGAATGATGTATATCCCCCGACGTGTAAATCACTTAAATCTCTCAGGAGATTTGTCAACATTACATTTACATTTTATGCATTTAGCATAACATAAACTTGGAGCTTGGAGAATCTTGGAGCTGCATGTAGCAAAGGCTTGTTCAGGAGATTTTGTTTTAAAATAGTTTTGTATCCTTGGTTTCAACTGAGTATGACACAGAACAATTGGAGCTGCTGAAACATCTAGTGATAGTCCCAAGACTCCAAATAGGATATGCATGTACTGTAAATAAAAATGATCAAAATAAATCATAGGTTTTTAACTGAAACCCACAACTCAATTACATTATTGTTACACTTGCTCCATTGACCACAGACATAACCATCAGGTTAACATGTTCTAAACCATCATATAGATACAATTAATTTAAAGTAGTAGGTGTGATAGGTAGAATTATTGTAAGACGGAATAAATCACTCTTTCAGATTGCAGTTGGGGTTGGTACATACAGTCATTAGTTAGATAATTGTTGTTTTTGTTGTGTTAAACAACATCCTTCAGACTGTCTCCGGACAATTTGCACAGTCAGATTGCTTTTTCATTAGGCACTGTTGATTTTCTCTCCAGAAAATAACAATGTGAGCAACACATCTCCATTGGATCTGAGTGAATTCAACAGCATCTGGGAGTGTTCAACAGGCCTGGCTGGTGGTCTTGAGGAACATGGTTGCATCATTAGGCTGAAGTGGTTTGGAATCACACTGTTAAAAAAACCTGATCTGAGATGTCTGGGTATAAAACTAATGAGGCCGTTAGGGCGAGGGCCCTGGAACGATCCTCTCACACCAGCTGGAGGATACAATTAATATGTAAAGAAACCTGTTCATGGCACAACATGATCTGCAGTCTGTCTGAGAAGCATAAACATGGGCCAACTCTAAGCTGCCAGCGCTGTCTCCCGAGTCACAGGATTGAATTGGGAATCAGATCAGGAGCCTAAAACTTTGTGAGAAGTGTTGTTTTTACTGCTTTGAGAGGTCAGCAAAATAGTTTTGTGTATGTATTTACATTTTTTGCATGTTTTATGGATTTGTTTATGCGTATGCTTCTCAACAACAGGAATGGAAGATTCATCTTTTCCTTCCCTCAGCAAATGTTTATATACTGTAGCTGTTTCTGTTTCCAACAGAATGAATGGGTTTAGAATTAGTCGATAGCATTAAAATCCCCACCAAATAATAATGATAATACATTTAGATACATTCAACGACTGCCTGAAAGGAAATATTAACGATTGGCATCACATTTATTTTCATGCTAGACTAGCAACACATTTGTTTAGTTTGCTGGAGAATGCTTGGGCCAGTCGATGAGAAACTAAACTTGGCAATGGTCATAGTAGAAACCTCAGCCTGTATACGAACTGGAACTGATGAAATCTAAACTCTCGCAGCAAGGGATGCCATTGATTAGAAAGAAGATACTGGCAAGATAAGTGAAATCAACCTCTAATTCAAAAGTTGCTTTCCCTTGATCGGTTTGTGCTCCTGTTACTATGCTGCATTTTGTGTGATGGTCATTTGGTCATGTATGCCTGTAATATAATTTCTAATAATCACAAAGACATATTTTGATCACCTAGAGAGCAAATGGAAAACATTTAATTTGTTCAGTTGTACTGTATGAGTATCATACCAATTAATGTTTTCCTTTTTGGCTCCAAAACATAGCAAGTTCGTGACAACATTGCCACTTTGAAATCAACATTAATGAAGGGGGAATCATAATTATCATAACAATTGACCTGAAGCATCAGGATTACTTAAAATACAGCACAAAAGTCAACTCATAAACACAATCCATCCCAAACTCTAATTAAATTACCAAGAAAAGAGTCTTGCTCAGTTTACACCAGTTATCTGTCTTTGTGTGAGGGATGCCAGATAGCTATTATGTACGTAATTATCACTGCACCTGCTTTCTTACGTTCAGACAGGGTCTGAAATATCGATTAATCATTGCCAGAACCCAAACCTGATGAGAACATCAATACATTTGCTGGGATTTTGAACATAAATCCTAGAGAGCGTTGCCTGATCCATAAAGTATGGCAAGGGGGAACAGCTTTACAAGCATTTACATAGAGACAACATATTGATTACAGGGCTGTGGGGCTACAGAGGGCCCTGATAGGGCAGTGTTGGGAGGGAAAAAGTACTAAAAAGCCCACATCACCAAACCCACTAGCCTATAAATCTGCTTCATCTGAATTGGAGCCTGGTAAAAATAATTGTACAAACGGCTGTGCTGATCTTTTTTTCTTTCTCTTGATTGCCCATGTTCTCTCTCTCTCTCTCTCTGTTTTTTTCCATAATGGGCATGGAGACAATAAAAGTTTCATCAGACTCGGTCATGGTAAATTCAATTTCTGTTATGATGCTATTAAGTTTGAAAGAGTAGAAAATAGAGTTTAGGCCAGACGAGCCGGGTAGAATTCTGAGAGACTTGGCAATGTTGGGTCCCCCTGACTCATTGTAAACCTCTCTGTTGTCAGTGCAATGATTCCAAAATCTGACACAGTGTGAAAAGTAATATGAATAATATCCACCAAAAACATTGGACTCGGTCCAAAGCCTATTGTATTTATCCAAAATGAAAGGCCACTTATTTGGTGACTTTAGTGGTTTGTTTAAGTGAACACTCAACTAGGCCTACTTGTGAGAAGAAACATCATGAGTTAAATTCAGGTTAATTCCAGAGCTTATACCATCCAGGGCAGCTAGAGAAAAGATTGGTTCTGTAATGTCATCTTCTATTCAATTCAAAGAGGCTTTATTGGCGTGGGAAACGTGTTTACATTGCCAAAGAAAGTGAAGTTAACAATAAATAAAACAATAACAAAAACCAACAAAGCAAATTCAACAAAACAAGCACAATTAACAGCACACAGTACACACACTAAAAGTCTAAAGAGAATAACAACTTCTTAAATATTATATTGCTAGTAATATTATTATTACTAGCAATTAAAATATGTGGTATGACATTTAAAATGTTACAGAAGCTACTATTTGTTGTGAAAATGTGCAAATGGTAGAATGTACGAATGACAGGGGGGGGAAATACATAGGCAAATAAATATAGGTTATATTTACATTGGTATTTTTGACCCACTGGTTGACCTTTTCTTCTGGCAGCAGGTCACAGATGTTGCTGCTGGGATTGCAAACTGCGGTATTTCGCCTAATAGATATGCGAGTTTGTCCACATTTTGTTTAGAATTCATAGTGTAATATGAGGGAAATATGTGTCCCTTATATGATTGTACATTTGGCAGGAGGTTAAAAAGTGCTTCATGTTTTCTACCTAATTTTGTGGGCAGTGGCCACATATCCTGTCTTCTCTTGAGAGCCAGGTTTGCCTATGGCAACACTCTCAATAGCAAGGCTATGCTCACTGAGTCTGTGTATGGTCAAGGCTTTTCTTAGTTTTGGGTCAGTTAGTGGTCAGGTGTTCTCCCCCTGTGCACTCTCTTTTAGGTAGCGTTCCCATTTGCTATTTTTTGGTTGATTCTTTCCAATGTGTCTAATTGTGTTGCTGTCCTAGGGCTCTGTGGGGCCTGTTTGTATTCGTGAAAAGAGCCCCAGAACCAGCCAGCTGAGGGGACTCTTCTCTAGGTTATTTTCCTTTCAGGTTAGGGCTTTGTGCCAAAAGGTTTTGTCATTGCTTTCCTTTAGGTGGTTGTGGAATTTAACCTTTTTTGTGAGTTCCGAATCTCTCTAACGGTCGCCCCAGCGTGAGTTATTTTATGCACGTGATGTCAGAATGCATTCACTGTTCCAAAATGTGATTGTTACATAGGCCTCTTGGAGGGTACACAACACCCCGCTACAGCTCAACTCCCCATGGAGTGAAAAAGTATGTGATCATAGGTGCAGGGAAGGACAACAGAGGCAGAGAAAAATATAGTTTACAGGGAATTTATTATTCCTTAATCAACACAGTGCCTGGTCAAAAATGACCCAAGGACAGCGGGAGGGTTAATCAACACAGTGCCGGGTCAAAATGACCCAAGGACAGCGGGAGGGTCAACACTGTGTGGGGTCAAAATGACCCAAGGACAGCGGGAGGGTTAACATGGTAAGGTGGGGAAAAGGGGAAAATAAAAGTTAGAGTCCCCTCTTCTACCTTACCACTGCTTACCTAACCTTTTGCACCACCTCGCGCGCTAACCAAAATAGTCCACCCAGATCTTACCTAATGTGCATAGACAGATTAAATACAACAGGTTATGTATGCCCGCAGACCTCTTGCCTAAACACTCCCAAGGTGCGTTCCCCTTCTCCCCTGGGAACAAATGAAACAGAATAATTACTTATACTTAGTGAACAATTTCAATAACCAAAATCACTAAGTCCTATTGGCATACACATACATCGGAAGGAGCGGCTACAAAATAATATCCACAAAATTTTACTGACTGCCACAACAATCAACACAGGACATAAAAGAAGCGTTCTTCTGACAAAGGAACACTGGCTTGTATCAAGCTGGAGAAGGAGTTGGTCATTGAAGAGACAGCTGTTCCCCTGACGAGAGGGAGGGGTCAGAGCTCCAATCAGCTGCTTCAGGAATCCAAGAAGCCATTTCCTGAAATACACAACAAACCCACAACAACACAGAAAGTGGGGAACGTTACATTACAGTTAACATGCGCTGCCTGTTAATTATCTATAGGCTATGTTTCAACTTGTCAATTTCAAATTATTTTCGAACAAGTTTGAATTGAGGTGTGTTCCGCCTCCTCATTAATTTGCATAGAAGAAGCCCATTTTAGCGTTGCGGTCAATTGAGTCTTTACTGAGCCAGACAAACTACTCTCTCGAGGAGAGCCCACGCACTTCACCAATATTCGCATTTCACCAATATTTCTGCAGATTAAGCATGCAGACATGTGCAGTTTTGCACAAATTGGCACATTTTCTGGCTGGCACTCGCATTGCCTTCCTTGTTGTTTTCCTTACAAATAATAACTTTGGACATTGTACGTTCCTATCAAAGTAAGTGCCTTATTCTCTGTATGGAGCATAATGTATTTCCAGTTTTATTCACATATTTTCAAGTACTGGTGACAAATAATTTATATTATTGCATAGATTGTAATGGACACCTATGATGTGTGTAAAATACTTTCTTGAAGGTTGTACTGATTTATAATGAGCTAATGCTAAGTTATTTTCCAGCTATGTGTGGCAGCATGTTTGTTGACATTATACAATGCATTCTGGGTGTCAGACCAAAGATGTTATAATGAGGTGAAGCTCCGGAAGGGAAGTGACAAACTACCCATCATCTTATTACTTTCAATTTGTAGAAAGTGTTTTATTCAATTATTTTGATCAATGTTGTGCTGACCCATGACGTGATGAATTATAAATAGTAATTGCTATTAGCTAATTCATATTGTGGTTTCTGTCAGCTGAGAGTTATCTAAATATGACCACTTGTGTCACGTCAATATTCCCTCAGCACTAGGACTAATGTAGCTTACATTTTCCGGTTTGGATGATTGTGTATGCTGTTGCTACTTCTGTGAAAGTCTGAACATTGCATCCAAAAATAAACGTGTCACATTCAGGACATAACTTTGTAAGGACTGTGTCTGTGCAAAATGTTTCTGTGAAAAAAACTGGTTAGAGCAAATGTTGACTGTTGCCTAAATCGAAACTTACGCTCCAGGGACTTCTGTAGAATGATCACACCCGTTTGTTGGTACATGTTAAAAGGTATTTTCTGCATTATGAACATTAGTGGGTACAGTGCTAATTCTGCTCCACATTTTTCCAGAATTCTGCATGCAGAGCCTCAATTGGGCGTTTGTCCCATTTTGTGAATTAATGGTTGGTGAGTGGAACCTAGACCTCATAACCATAGAGGGTGATGGGTTCTATAACTGATTTGAGTGTTTTTGCCAGATCCTAATTGGGATGTCACATTTTATGTTCCTTTTGATGGCATAGAAGGCCCTTCTTGCCTTGTCTCTCAGATTTTTTAAAGCCTTGTGGAAGTTACCTGTGGTGCTGATGTTTAGGCCAAGGTATTTGTAATTCTTTGTGTGCTCTAGGGCAACAGTGTATACATAGAATTTATGTTCGTGGTCCTGGCATCTAGACCTTTTTTGGAACACCATTAATTTTGTCTTACTGAGATTCACTGTCAGGGCCTGAGTCTGCAGAAGATCTAGGTGATGCTGTAGACCCTCCTTGGTTGGCGACAGAAGCACCAGATCATCTGCATACAGTAGACATTTGAGTTCAGAGTAGGGTGAGGTCGGATGCTGCACTGTTCTAGTGCCCTTGTTAATTTTATTGATATAAATGTTGAAGAGGGTGGGGCTCAAGCTGCATCCCTTTCTCAAAACCCGGTCCTGAGGGAAGACATCTGTGAGTTTATTGCACATTTTGACCACACACTTATTGTTTGTGTACATTGATTTTATAATATTGTAAGTTTTCCCCCAACACCGCGCTTTTCATCAGTTTATACAGCAGGCCTTCATGCCAAATTGAGTCAAAAGCTTTTTTGAAATCAACAAAGCATGAGAAGACTTTCCCTTTGTTTTGTTTGGTTGTCAATTAGGGTGTGCAGGGTGTATACGTGGTCTCTCTAACAATATTTTGGTAACAAGACAATTTGACATTTGCTCAGGACATTGTTTTCACTGAGGAAGTGTTGGACTCTGTTGTTGAGGTTACTGTTGACACAGGTTCAACAGTAATTATTGGGGTCAAATTTGACACATTTGTCTACTATTTTGTGGATTGGGGTGATCAGACGTTGGTTCCAAATATTGGGGAAAATGCCAGAGTTGAGGATATTGAAGAGTTTGAGTATAGCCAACTTAAATTTGTGGTCTGTATATTTTATAATTTTAATTTGGGATACCATTAACACCACAGGACTTTTTGGGTTGGAGGATTTGTATTTTGTCTTTCAATGTATTTGGAGAATCGAATCGGTTCTGGTGGTCTTTTAATAGCTGATTCAAAATGTAAATTGTCATGTATATTTTTCTAATTTTGAATCTTTTTTTCTTAAAACTGCATTGTTGGTCAAGGGCTTGTAAGTAAGCATTTCACAGTTGTATTCGGCGCATGTACCAACTGCAATTTATTTTGATTTGAATATTGCACGGAAATTGTCTAAGAGGTTTCTACACTACCAAAGAATCCCCATCTTCCTTCCATCTATAGCATTTCTTAATAGCATGCAGTTTGTTGAGCTTTGATGCCGCATGGTTGAGTATTGCTCTGTTCAAGTAGGCTGTGATTTTGCTGTGGTCTGATAGGGGTGTCAGTGGGCTGTCTGTGAAGGTTCTGAGAGACTAGGTAGAGGTCTGTGATAAAGTAGTCTATAGTTCTGCTGCCAAGGGATAAGCTGTAGGTGTACCTACCGTATGAGTCCCCTTGTGTCTAGGGGGCATATGGGGAGGGAATGCTGTCACTTCCAGGTAGGTGTTTGTGCTCCTGTGTGCTGAGGGTTTCAGGTTTTTGTTCAGTTCTGGCATTTAGGTCACCACAGACTCCTCCTCCTAGGATGGAGAAACTGTCTTCATGAAAGTATGGGACTTCTATAGGGGGATATAGGGGGATATACATTTAATCAGAGTAAAATATCCCTGTTTTAGGTCAGTTAGGATCACCGCTTTATTTTAACAATGTGAAATGTCAGAATAAAAGTAGAGAATAACTTATTTCAGCCTTTATTTTTATCACACTCCCAGTGGGTCATAAATTCACATACACTCAATTAGTATTTGGTAGCATTGCCTTTAAATTGTTTAACTTGGGTCAAATGTTCTGGGAAGCCTTCCACAATCTTCCCACAATAAGTTGGGTGAATTTTGGCCCATTCCTCCTGACAGAACTGCTGTAACTGAGTCAGGTTTGTAGGCCTCATTGCTTGCACATGCTTTTTAAGTTCTGCCCACAAATGTTCTATGGAATTGAGGGCAGGGCTTTGTGACAGCCAGTCCAATACCTTGACTTTGTTGTTCTTAAGCCAATTTGCCACAACTTTAGAAGTATGCTTGGGGTCATTGTTCATTTGAAAGACCCATTTGCGACCAAGCTTTAAGTTCCTGACTTATGTCTTGAGATGTTGCTTCAATATATCCACATAATTTTCCTACCTCATGATGCCATCTATTCTGTGAAGTGCACCAGTCCCTCCTGCAGCAAAGTACCCCCACAACAAGATGCTGCAACCCCCATGCATCAGGGTTGGGATGGTGTTCTTCGGTTTTACTGTGTTTCCTCCAGCATCTTCACAAGGTCCTTTGCTGTTGTTCTGGAATTGATATGCACTTTTCACACCAAAGTACGTTCATCTCTAGAAGACAGAACGCATCTCCTTCCTGAGCGGTATGACGGCTATGTGGTCCACTGATGTTTATACTTGTGTAGTATTGTTTTTACAGATAAACGTGGTACCTTCAGGCGTTTGGAAATTACTCCCAAGGATGAACCTGACTTGTGGAGGTCTACAATTTCTTTTTGAGGTCTTGGCTGATTTCTTTTGATTTTCCCATGATGTCAAGCAAAGAGGCACTGAGTTTGAAGGTAGGCCTTGAAATACATCCACAGGTACACCTCCAATAGGCTAATTGACATCATTTGAGTCAATCAGAAGCTTTTAAATCCATGACATCATTTTCCTGAATTTTCCAAGCAGTTTAAAGGCACAGTCAACATAGTGTTTGTTAACTTCTGATCCACTGGAATTGTGATACAGTGAATTATAAGATAAATAATCTGTCTGTAAACAATAGTTGGAAAAATTACTTGTGTCATGCACAAAGTAGATGTCCTAACCGACTTGCCAAAATGATAGTTTGTTAACAAGAAATGATTGGAGTGGTTGAAAAACACGTTTTAATGACTCCAACCTAAGTGTATGTGAACTTCCGACTTCAACTGTACATACCAAACAGGAGGACATTTTCCTCTGTTGAGATCATTTCCTTATTTATTTCTAACTTGATGTAAAATGCTCCCGATTTTGATCAATTTAATATTGTGGGTTAGGTCTAATATATAACAGATTAGAATACCCCCTGAGTCTCTTCCCTGTTGCACTCCTGGTAGTTTGGTGGATGGGACTACCAGCTCTCCGTAACCTAGAGAGCAACTGTCTCCTCTATACCATTTTTTCCCTGTAGAATAACAATGTCTTTATTTCCAATTTCTTTGGTGATGTCCGGGTTCCTGCTCTTTAGGCTGAAGGCAGGACCTCAGGCTTTGTGTTCCATGAAGTGTCCAATGTTGTTAGTTGTGTGGTTTGGCCTCAGACAAGTAGGTGTGAGCATAACCTGCTGAGCATCTAATACTTGCCATTGGCTTGGGTTGTTGCTAGAGTAGGGGTGTGCCCTGTTTGCAGGCTCATGGCCTGGGCGTATGTGTGACTTTCATCCTGCCTCTCGCCCAACCATAAAGCGTTCTCCGAATCTTGTGAAGCGTGGGAGTGGATGGATTTCCTCATCCTTCTCGCCAGATGTGATTTTGGGGAGCTTCCCAGTAAAGCAATACAAACAAGTAAACATCCCAGAAGAAAAGTGTTCAAAATAGCCCACAATAACATATGTAGCTTAATAAACAAGGTTCATGAAATCAATAATTTGTTAGTAACAGATCATATTCTGACTATCTCTGAAACTCACTTAGATAATACCTTTGATGATAGCAGTAAAAGTTAGAAATGCCAACGGTGGAGGTGTTACTGTTTATATTCATAACCACATTCTTGTAAAGATCTCATATTAAATACTATTGAAGTAATATGGCTACAGGTTGATATGCCTCACCTAAAGCCCATTCTGCTGAGAAGCTGCTATCGACCACCAACTGGATAACGTGTGAAATACTTGATTATGTATGTGATATCAACAGAACATTTTCTGGGTGATTTAAATATTGTCTGGCTTTCATCAAGCTGCCCACTCACGAAAACTGTATCCACTGCCTGCAACCTGGTTCAGATTATCAGTCAACCTACCAAGGTTGTTACAAAAAGCACAGGAATGAAATCATCAGCATGTATTAATCACATCTTTACTAATTCTGCAGAAATTTGCTTGAAATCAGTATCCAGATCCATCGGATGTAGTGATCACAATACAGTAGCCATATCTAGGAAAACCAAAGTCACAAAAGCTGGACCTAATATAGTGTATAAGTCATACAATATGTATATGTAGTGATTCCATGTTGTTGATGTGAAAATACACTGTGAATCAAAGATAAATGACAAACAATTATAGTAAAAAGCGTTGGAGCACCTTAACCTGTCTACCTAAGTAAAGAACATGGCTTGGATTTGCAAAATTTTTACAGATAAGAACAACACTATTTCTTCACCTGTCTAGGACTGGGGTTCCGCCCCGCGACAGCCAGTGACAGTGCAGGGCACCAAATTCAAAACAACAAACATCTCATAATTAAAATTGCTCAAGCATACAAGTATTTTACACCATTTTAGAGATACAATTCTCGTTAATCCAGCCACAGTGTCTTGATTTCAAAAAGGATTTACAGCAAAAGCACCACAAACGATTATGTTAGGTCACCACCAAGCCATAGAAAAACACAGCCATTTTTTCCAGCCAAAGATAGGAGTCACAAAAAGCAGAAATAGAGATAAATTCATCACTAACCTTTGATCTTCATCAGATGACACTCATAGGACTTCATGTTACACAATACATGTATGTTTTGTTTGATAAAGTTCATATTTATATAAAAAAAATGGCGTGTTACGTTCAGTAGTTCTCAAACATGTGGTGATATTGCACAGAGCCACATCAATTTACAGAAATACTCATAATAAACATTGATAAAGATACGACTATTATAAATGGAACTTTAGATAAACTTCTCCTTAATGCAACCGCTGTGTCAGATTTCAAAAAAACTTTACGGAGAAGGCAAACCATGCAATAATCTGAGGACAGCCTTTAGACAACAAAGCAGCCAAAAATATACAGTGGGGCAAAAAAGTATTTAGTCAGCCACCAATTGTGCAAGTTCTCCCACTTAAAAAGATGAGAGAGGCCTGTAATTTTCATCATAGGTACACTTCAACTATGACAGACAAAATGAGAAAAAAGAAATCCAGAAAATCACATTGTAGGATTTTTTATGAATTTATTTGCAAATTATGGTGGAAAATAAGTATTTGGTCAATAACAAAAGTTGATCTCAATACTTTGTCATTGCCAACAAAGGGTATATAACAGAGGTCAAACATTTTCTGTAAGTCTTCACGAGGTTTTCACACACTGTTGCTAGTATTTTGGCCCATTCCTCCATGCAGATCTCCTCTAGATCAGTGATGTTTTGGGGCTGTTGCTGGGCAACACGGACTTTCAACTCCCTCCAAAGATTTTCTATGGGGTGGAGATCTGGAGACTGGCTAGGCCACTCCAGGACCATGAAATGCTTCTTACGAAGCCACTCCTTCGTTGCCCGGGCGGTGTGTTTGGGATCATTGTCATGCTGAAAGACCCAGCCACGTTTCATCGTCAATGCCCTTGCTGGTGGAAGGAGGTTTTCACTCAAAATCTCACGATACATGACCCCATTCATTCTTTCCCTTACACAGATCAGTCCCTTTGCAGAAAAACAGCCCCAAAGCATGATGTTTCCACCCCCAGGCTTCACAGTAGGTATGGTGTTCTTTGGATGCAACTCAGCATTCTTCGTCCTCCAAACACGACGAGTTGAGTTTATACCAAAAAGTTATATTTTGGTTTCATCTGACCAAATGACATTCTCCCAATCTTCTTCTGGATCATCCAAATGCTCTCTAGCAAACTTCAGACGGGCCTGGACATGTACTTGCTTAACCTTTCTGATCTCCCCATCCCGGATCCGGGATCGTGAATACAGACTCAAGCTCATTACCATAACGCAACGTTAACTATTCATGAAAATCGCAAATGAAATGAAATAAATATGCTAGCTCTCAAGCTTAGCCTTTTGTTAACAACACTGTCATCTCAGATTTTCAAAATATGCTTCTCAACCATTGCAAAACAAGCATTTGTGTAACAGTATTGATGGCTAACGTAGCATTTAGCATTAGCATTCAGCTGGCAACATTTACACAAAAAAACAGAAAAGCATTCAAATAAAATAATTTACCTTTGAAGAACTTCAGATGTTTTCAATGAGGAGACTCTCAGATAGCAAATGTTCAGTTTTTCCTGAAAGATTATTTGTTTAGGACAAATCGTTCCGTTTTCTGCGTCACGTTTAGCTATGAAAAAACCCCTGTATCCAGGATTGTGTAAATCTATCAGCAAGCTCATTAGCATAACACAACGTTAACTATTTATGAAAATCGCAAATGAAATGAAATAAATATGCCATCTCTCAAGCTTAGCCTTTTGTAAACAACACTGTCATCTCAGATTTTCAAAATATGCTTCTCAACCATAGGAAAACAATAATTTGTGTAAAAGTAGCTAGCTAGCGTTAGCATTTAGCGTTAGCATTTAGCGTTAGCATTAGCGTTAGCATCCAGCACGCAACATTAACAAAAACATAAAAGCCTTCAAATAAAATAATTTACCTTTGAAGAACTTCTGATGTTTTCAATGAGGATACTCTCAGTTAGATAGCAGCTGCTCAGTTTTTCCAAAAAGATTCCTTGTGTATTAGAAATAGCTCCGTTTTATACATCACATTTGGCTACCAAAAAAAATCCGAAAATT
This sequence comes from Oncorhynchus mykiss, assembly GCF_057628025.1. Classification (NCBI taxonomy): domain Eukaryota; kingdom Metazoa; phylum Chordata; class Actinopteri; order Salmoniformes; family Salmonidae; genus Oncorhynchus; species Oncorhynchus mykiss. The sequence continues at coordinate 32,529,877 of NC_143025.1, forward strand.
CAGTCCTCAAAACGCGAACTTTTTTCCAAATTAACTCCATAATATCGACTGAAAACATGGCAAACGTTGTTTAGAATCAATCATCAAGGTGTTTTTCACATATCTCTTCATTGATACATCGTTCTTGGACACATGCTTTCTCCCCTGAATCAAATGGTAAAGTAGAAGCAGCTGGCAATTGCGCACCGAATTCGACGCAGGACACCAGGCGGACACTTGGAAAATGTAGTCTCTTATGGTCAATCTTCCAATGATATGCCTACAAATACGTCACAATGCTGCTAAGACCTTGGGCGAACGACAGAAAGTGTAGGCTCATTCCTTGCACAATCACAGCCATATAAGGAGACAATGGAAAACAGAGCTTCAGAAATTCTGCTAATTCCTGGTTGATGCATCATCTTGGTTTCGCCTGTAGAATGAGTTCTGGGGCACTTACAGACAAATTCTGAAACTTCAGAGTGTTTTCTTTCCAAAACTGTCAAGAATATGCATAGTTGAGCATATTTTCGTGACAAAATATCGCGCTTAAAACGGGAACGTTTTTTATCCAAAAATGAAATAGCGCCCCTAGAGCTCTAACAGGTTAAGCAGGGGGACACGTCTGGCACTGCAGGATTTGAGTCCCTGGCGGCGTAGTGTGTTACTGATGGTAGGCTTTGTTACTTTGGTCCCAGCTCTCTACAGGTCATTCACTAGGCCCGCCCCGTGTGGTTCTGGGATTTTTGCTCACCGTTCTTGTGATCATTTTGACCCCACAGGGTGAGATCTTGCATGGAGCCCCAGATCGAGGGAGATTATCAGTGGTCTTGTATGTCTTCCATTTCCTAATAATTGCTCCCGCAGTTGATTTCTTCAAACCAAGCTGCTTACCTATTGGAGATTCAGGCTTCCCAGTCTGGTGCAGGTCTACAATTTTGTTTCTTGTGTCCTTTGACAGCTCTTTGGTCTTGGCCATAATGGATTTTGGAGTGTGACTGTTTGAGGTTGTGGACAGGTGTCTTTTATACTGATTACAAGTTCAAACAGGTGCCAATAATACAGGTTACAAGTGGAGGACAGAGGAGCCTCTTAAAGAAGAGGTTACAGGTCTGTGAGAGCCAGAAATCTAGCTTGTTTGTAGGTGACCAAATACTTATTTTCCACCATAATTTGCAAATAAATTCATTAAAAATCCTGCAATGTGATTTTCTGGACTTTTTTCCTCATTTTGTCTGTCACAGTTGAAGTGTACATATGATGAAAATTACCGGCCTCTCTCATATTTTTAAGTCGGAGAACTTGCACAATTGGTGGCTGACTAAATACTTTTTTGCCCCACTGTACCTGTCATATATTTATTAAAAAAATGTATTTCACCTTTATTTAAGTTGAGTTATTTAGTTGAGAACAAGTTCTCATTTACAACTGCGACCTGGCCAAGATAAAGCATAGCAGTGTGAACAGACAACAACACAAAGTTACACATGGAGTAAACAATAAACAAGTCAATAACACAGTAGAAAAAAATTAAAAAGAGTCTATACATTGTGTGCAAAAGGCATGAGGAGGTAGGCGAATAATTACAATTTAGCAGATTAACACTGGAGTGATAAATGATCAGATGGTCATGTGCAGGTAGAGATACTGGTGTGCAAAAGAGCAGAAAAGTAAATAAATAAAAACAGTGTGGGGATGAGGTAGGTAAATTGGGTGGGCTATTTACCAATGGACTATGTACAGCTGCAGCGATCGGTTAGCTAATCAGATAGCAGATGTTTAAAGTTGGTGAGGGAGATAAAAGTCTCCAACTTCAGCGATTTTTGCAATTCGTTCCAGTCGCAGGCAGCAGAGAACTGGAAGGAAAGGCGGCCAAATGGGGTGTTGGCTTTAGGGATGGTCGGTGAGATACACCTGCTGGAACGCATGCTACGGGTGGGTGTTGCCATCGTGACCAGTGAACTGAGATAAGGCGGAGCTTTACCTAGCATGGACTTGTAGATGACCTGGAGCCAGTGGGTCTGGCGACGAATATGTAGCGAGGACCAGCCGACTAGAGCATACAGGTCGCAGTGGTGGGTGGTATAAGGAGCTTAAGTAACAAAATGGATGGCACTGTGATAAACTGCATCCAGTTTGCTGAGTAGAGTATTGGAAGCTATTTTGTAGATGACATCGCCGAAGTCGAGGATCGGTAGGATAGTCAGTTTTACTAGGGTAAGTTTGGCGGTGTGAGTGAAGGAGGCTTTGTTGTGGAATAGAAAGCCGACTCTAGATCTGATTTTAGATTGGAGATGTTTGATATGAGTCTGGAAGGAGAGTTTACAGTCTAGCCAGACACCTAGGTACTTATAGATGTCCACATATTCTAGGTCGGAACCATCCAGGGTGGTGATGCTAGTCGGGCGTGCGGGTGCGGGTGCAGGCAGCGAACGGTTGAAAAGCATGCATTTGGTTTTACTAGCGTTTAAGAGCAGTTGGAGGCCACAGAAGGAGTGTTGTATGGCATTGAGGCTCATTTGGAGGTTAGATAGCACAGTGTGTGTCCAAGGAAGGGCCAGAAGTATACAGAATGGTGTCGTCTGCATAGAGGTGGATCATGGAATCGCCCGCAGCAAGAGTAACATCATTGATATATACAGAGAAAAGAGTCGGCCTGAGAATTGAACCCTGTGGCAGCCCCATAGAGACTGCCAGAGGACCGGGCAACAAGCCCTCCGATTTGACACACTGAACTCTTTCTGCAAAGTAGTTGGTGAACCAGGCAAGGCAGTCATTAGAAAAACCGAGGCTACTGAGTCTGCCGATAAGAATATGGTGATTGACAGAGTCGAAAGCCTTGGCCAGGTCGATGAAGACGGCTGCACAGTACTGTCTTTTATCGATGGCGGTTATGATATTGTTTAGTCCCTTGAGCGTGGCTGAGGTGCACCCGTGACCGGCTCGGAAACCAGATTGCACAGCGGAGAAGGTACGGTGGGATTTGAGATGGTCAGTTAACTGATTGTTGACTAGGCTTTCGAAGACCTTAGATAGGCAGGGCAGGATGGATATAGGTCTGTAGCAGTTTGGGTCCAGGGTGTCTCCCCCTTTGAAGAGGGGGATGTCTGCGGCAGCTTTCCAATCCTTGGGGATCTCAGACGATATGAAAGAGAGGTTGAACAGGCTGGTAATAGGGGTTGCGACAAAGGCGGTGGATAGTTTCAGAAATAGAGGGTCCAGATTGTCAAGACCAGCTGATTTGTACGGGTCCAGGTTTTGCAGCTCTTTCAGAACATCTGCTATCTGGATTTGGGTAAAGGAGAAGTGGGGGAGGCTTGGGCGAGTAGGGGGGGGGGGGGGCTGTTGGCCGAGGTAGGAGTAGCCAGGAGGAAGGCATTACCAGCCGTTGAGAAATGCTTGTTGAAGTTATCGATTATCATGGATGGATATTGGGTAGTCAACATTACTCAGAAATAGCATTTTAAATATTCACTTACCTTTGATGATCTTCATCAGAATGCACTCCCAGGAATCCCAGTTCCACCATAAATGTTTTGATTTGTTCGATAATGTCCATCAGTTATGTCCAAATATCTTCTTTTGTTAGGGCGTTTGGTAAACAAAAAGTTCCGTTACAGCCCGTAGAAACATGCCAGCCTAAGTATGGAATCAATCTTTAGGATTTTTAACATTAAACCTCATTAATGTTCCAAATGGACAATTCCTTTGTCTGTACAAATGAAGTGGAACGTAGCTACCTTTCACGTGAGCGCGCCAGACCGAGGCTGTGGCACTCTGCCAGACCACTCACTCAGAGCCCTTATGAGCCCCTCCTTTAGAGTAGAATCCTCATAACAGGTTTTAAATACTGTTAACATCTAGTGGAAGCCTTGGGAAGTTAAACATAACTAATATCACCCTGTATCTTCAATGGGGGCTGAGTTGAAAAACTACAAACCTCAGATTTCACACTTCCTGGTTGGATTTTTCTCAGGTTTCTGCCTGCCATATGAGTTCTGTTATACTCACAGACATCATTCAAACAGTTTTTGAAACTTCAGAGTGTTTCTATCCAATACTAATAATATGCATATATTAGCATCAGGGACAGAGTAGGAGGCAGTTAACTCTGGGCACGCTATTCATCCAAAATTGAAAATGCTGCCCCCTATTCCAAAAAGGTTGAATGACTTAGGCATGACATGCCAGCAAAAAAAGCTCACACGACACATCCAAGTATATCTGACCAAATTGTAATTTTGAATTCCGTAAAGTAAGTGGCTGTCCTATACATATACAAATGTTGAGGGCAATGTCCTTTAGAGTCCTTGCGAAGGTAGGCACTGCTGCCTTGTAGAGGTGGACCTGATCACAAAGGCTTTCCAATTCCAGGTTGGAGTAGTTGGCTAGGTAGATGTTAGGTTTTGAGGAAAAGTCACTGGAAATTGCTTGCGTTTACCCACTGTATGGTAGCAGGGTGGAAGTATTTTCATGGTTGCAGGGTGGAGAAAACCACTTGTGAGTTGAGTATAGTGGAAGAAGCTTAAGTGTTGTGGCCACCCTTTCCTGCTGTTCTCCTCTGTCATTTGTGCCTGTGTGAATTATTATGTGGCTGGGTGACCTTAGTTGGTCCTCAGACAGCAGGTCTTAGGGGTAAGCTGGTAGTTTGGACAGCAGAGTTTAGCCACTGTGTGTTTGGAAAAATGTATTTTCTTCTAGTATTTCCTGTTTGAGTTCATAAGGAGTACAATCTGTGGCTTTTGTCTTCAGTTGGTGTGTAGGGGGGTTTACAGTGGGGTGCTAGGAGGGGGTCTCCTGGGTTGGTGGTTATTCATTTACATGTCCTGCTGTGATTTCGAGGCTGGGGTGTGCTGTTCTGCAATGCTGTCGAAGCTATGGTCAGGATCTGACGCGGGCTCTTCTGCTTGCTTCTCTGGGGGTGCCAATTGTCTCATGGGTTGTTCTCTGTCGCACCTCAGCTTTCTTGCCTTCTCCTTCAGCAATCTCACCTCCTCCTCTAGTGCTCTCAACTTCTCCTGCCAGTGGGCCTCCTCCTTCCAATCCTCCTCTTTTTCCTGTTGAAGTTGTCTGACCACAGTAACAGAGTGCAGACATGTCTCTCTCCCCCTCCAGCTTTACGGATCTGATTGAGGACGTGTTGATGTACTGGACTGTTGTTTGGGTCTGTGCTGACTGGAGTGTGTTGACCTGCTTTTTGAGCTCCACCTGCCTTACCTCCAGTTGGGTGAATGTATCTCTCATTTCAATGAGAGGGTCTTGCTCTGTGCTGGGGGGGTAACTCTACTTGGGGTTGTTTGTCTGCGGGGCTGTTTGAGGGGGTCTGTTCTGACTCACTTGGGGTAGGGGAATCGTCACCAACAGAGAACTTCTCCAGCTGTGAACCCTCTTTGATTCTGTGTCCTGCTGAAGCGGTTTGCGGATGCCCTGTACTAATACTGTTCCAAACTTGTACAGGTTGACATTGGCTGTCTCAGAGTCCTCGTTGTCTAGTATCCTGAGTTTCCACCCATCACTAATACCCTCTCTTGACAGAGGGGTAGTGTGTCAATATAGCACTGCGCCATGATAGGGGTTGGTCTGTGTGGAAGATTAAGTTGCTTAAGTGTCTCTGAATTGTCCATGAGGAGCTTATTTTTGTACGCTTTCCGTGCCTTCTCATTTTTTACATCCAATGGCTACTGTACTGTGATGACCTCTGCACAGAGGGAAGCCATGGAGCAGGGAGCCAAAGTGGCCTATGCATTTGGGTCGGGGAGGCTGTGAAACTCTGCTGCCATTGTTGGGCCCCAGGGCTTTCACACCTTTTTATTTCACATATCGGTGCCAATTGAAGTTTCAGCCGGGTCTGTTCTGTCCTAACAAGCTTGGTTAGCATTCTGTCTTCATAACCGATATCTAAAGATTATTACAATGTATTTTCCTTCTTGGATTTAGTAGCTTCAGACTGAACATTAATCACTCAGTTCCAGGTTGGAAAATATTTTCAGGTTTCTGTTGTGCGTCATATGTTGGGTGTTGATTTGCCAGAACATTTGCTGGATAGCCCTTACCAAGGACTGGATCGTCCTTGGTAGTTGGAATCTTTCTAAGTTATTTTGTCCAAAATCGGGTTGTCGGTTTGGAGTAAAGTTTGTTGTGTAGTATCCTATAAACAGTATGTCCTTATGAAAAAAATCTGTTTATCCAATTCTAAATCTATCTTTTTGTAAAGAATTGCTAGAAAAATCAGGAGCTCATCTGCTCATGATCGCTGTCTCTCTAGCTTTGTGTCTGTCCTGTCTGTCTGTCTGTCTCTGTCTCTGTCTCTGTCTCTGTGTCTTGGTCTCAATTCAATTTAAAGGGCTTTATTGGAAACATATGTTTACATTGCCAAAGCAAGTGAAATGGATAATAAACAAAAGTGAAATGAACAGTAAACATTACTCACAAAAGTTTCAAAGGAATATAGACATTTCAAATGTCATTATGGCTAGGTACAGTGTTATAACAATGTGCAAATATTTAAAGTACAAGAGGGAAATGGTATTTGTTCTTCACTGGTTAACCTTTTCTTGTGGCAACAGGTCACAAATCTTGCTGCTGTGATAGCACACTGTGGTATTTCACACAAAACATATGGGAGTTTATCAAAATTGGATTTGTTTTCAAATTCTTTGTGGGTCCTTGTAATCTGAGGGAAATATGTGTCTCTATGGTTATACATTTGGCGGGATTCATACAGACTAATACTGTTGCTTCAATCTAATTATCTATATGAAATGTGTAATAAATATAATTTACAGTAGTCCTACTTAAATGAACAAATATTTGGTTAACATCCAAAATTATTCTAACAAAATGAAATTACAGAGCCCTCTGAAATATTGCATCATCGTTTGCGCATGAATGATCCCCCATTTAACTGGGTATAGAGTGGCTGCAGATGAGATGGAATTCTGGAGCTCTTTCCTGCACACACAGATGGGTGTTGATTACAAAATATGTATCAATACAATCAGTTTAAGTGAAAAAAGGTCAGCTAATCTCATTCAAAAGGAAATACATTGTATGCCAAGACAAGGAGCGAGTCTATCACCATCTATATCAATTGGCCCTAGTTAATTCTGTAATGCTTATAAATGATTGCCAGTATCACCCATGGGCTGCGGACGTTGAAGTAAGTTTACAGCAACAGTCAACAAAGTGAATAACAAATTGTCCTGTATGACTGAAGCTGCCGGAGATCAAACAGGTCAATGCTGGATAGATCCCGCCAAGCCTTGGGATCTTTGAAATGGAGAAAAAGTGTCAACAAATATGGATAAGAAAGGAACATCAAAAACACTGGCACTGGATGCCAAGGCAATATGAATCAATACCTGACCCCAGAGCAGTGTTGTCATGTAGCTGAAATACTAAACAACATTCATCAACAGACACAGAGCTCTCTGAGACCCGTTTGGTCATTAGTTGACCAATCACAGCTTACAGCTTACACCCCCACTTTTCAGTTATTGTTCTCTTGCTAGATGGTCAATTTTCAGAAGAACAAATTAGGTTTGCACTTCAATACCGAAACAGGATCGTCATCATCTAGTGTTTGTCAAATCAAATCAAATCAAATCAAATTTTATTTGTCACATACACATGGTTAGCAGATGTTAATGCGAGTGTAGCGAAATGCTTGTGCTTCTAGTTCCGACAATGCAGTAATAACCAACAAGTAATCTAACTAACAATTCCAAAACTACTGTCTTGTACACAGTGTAAGGGGATAAAGAATATGTACATAAGGATATATGAATGAGTGATGGTACAGAGCAGCATAGGCAAGATACAGTAGATGGTATCGAGTACAGTATGTACAAATGAGATGAGTATGTAAACAAAGTGGCATAGTTTAAAGTGGCTAGTGATACATGTATTACATAAGGATACAGTCGATGATATAGAGTACAGTATATACGTATGCATATGAGATGAATAATGTAGGGTAAGTAACATTATATAAGGTAGCATTGTTTAAAGTGGCTAGTGATATATTTACATCATTTCCCATCAATTCCCATTATTAAAGTGGCTGGAGTTGAGTCAGTGTCAGTGTGTTGGCAGCAGCCACTCAATGTTAGTGGTGGCTGTTTAACAGTCTGATGGCCTTGAGATAGAAGCTGTTTTTCAGTCTCTCGGTCCCAGCTTTGATGCACCTGTACTGACCTCGCCTTCTGGATGATAGCGGGGTGAACAGGCAGTGGCTCGGGTGGTTGATGTCCTTGATGATCTTTATGGCCTTCCTGTGACATCGGGTGGTGTAGGTGTCCTGGAGGGCAGGTAGTTTGCCCCCGGTGATGCGTTGTGCAGACCTCACCACCCTCTGGAGAGCCTTACGGTTGAGGGCGGAGCAGTTGCCGTACCAGGCGGTGATACAGCCCGCCAGGATGCTCTCGATTGTGCATCTGTAGAAGTTTGTGAGTGCTTTTGGTGACAAGCCAAATTTCTTCAGCCTCCTGAGGTTGAAGAGGCGCTGCTGCGCCTTCTTCACAATGCTGTCTGTGTGAGTGGACCAATTCAGTTTGTCTGTGATGTGTATGCCGAGGAACTTAAAACTTGCTACCCTCTCCACTACTGTTCCATCGATGTGGATAGGGGGGTGTTCCCTCTGCTGTTTCCTGAAGTCCACAATCATCTCCTTAGTTTTGTTGACGTTGAGTGTGAGGTTATTTTCCTGACACCACACTCCGAGGGCCCTCACCTCCTCCCTGTAGGCCGTCTCGTCGTTGTTGGTAATCAAGCCTACCACTGTTGTGTCGTCCGCAAACTTGATGATTGAGTTGGAGGCGTGCGTGGCCACGCAGTCGTGGGTGAACAGGGAGTACAGGAGAGGGCTCAGAACGCACCCTTGTGGGGCCCCAGTGTTGAGGATCAGCGGGGAGGAGATGTTGTTGCCTACCCTCACCACCTGGGGGCGGCCCGTCAGGAAGTCCAGTACCCAGTTGCACAGGGCGGGGTCGAGACCCAGGGTCTCGAGCTTGATGACGAGCTTGGAGGGTACTATGGTGTTGAATGCCGAGCTGTAGTCAATGAACAGCATTCTCACATAGGTATTCCTCTTGTCCAGATGGGTTAGGGCAGTGTGCAGTGTGGTTGAGATTGCATCGTCTGTGGACCTATTTGGGCGGTAAGCAAATTGGAGTGGGTCTAGGGTGTCAGGTAGGGTGGAGGTGATATGGTCCTTGACTAGTCTCTCAAAGCACTTCATGATGACGGAAGTGAGTGCTACGGGGCGGTAGTCGTTTAGCTCAGTTACCTTAGCTTTCTTGGGAACAGGAACAATGGTGGCCCTCTTGAAGCATGTGGGAACAGCAGACTGGTATAGGGATTGATTGAATATGTCCGTAAACACACCGGCCAGCTGGTCTGCGCATGCTCTGAGGGCGCGGCTGGGGATGCCGTCTGGGCCTGCAGCCTTGCGAGGGTTAACACGTTTAAATGTCTTACTCACCTCGGCTGCAGTGAAGGAGAGACCGCATGTTTTCGTTGCCGGCCGTGTCAGTGGCACTGTATTGTCCTCAAAGCGGGCAAAAAAGTTGTTTAGTCTGCCTGGGAGCAGGACATCCTGGTCCGTGACTGGGCTGGATTTCTTCCTGTAGTCCGTGATTGACTGTAGACCCTGCCACATGCCTCTTGTGTCTGAGCCGTTGAATTGAGATTCTACTTTGTCTCTGTACTGACGCTTAGCTTGTTTGATAGCCTTGCGGAGGGAATAGCTGCACTGTTTGTATTCGGTCATGTTACCAGACACCTTCCCCTGATTAAAAGCAGTGGTTCGCGCTTTCAGTTTCACACGAATGCTGCCATCAATCCACGGTTTCTGGTTAGGGAATGTTTTAATCGTTGCTATGGGAACGACATCTTCAACGCACGTTCTAATGAACTCACACACCGAATCAGCGTATTCGTCAATGTTGTTGTCTGACGCAATACGAAACATGTCCCAGTCCACGTGGTGGAAGCAGTCTTGGAGTGTGGAGTCAGCTTGGTCGGACCAGCGTTGGACAGACCTCAGCGTGGGAGCCTCTTGTTTTAGTTTCTGTCTGTAGGCAGGGATCAACAAAATGGAGTCGTGGTCAGCTTTTCCGAAAGGGGGGCGGGGCAGGGCCTTATATGCGTCGCGGAAGTTAGAGTAACAATGATCCAAGGTCTTTCCACCCCTGGTTGCGCAATCGATATGCTGATAAAATTTAGGGAGTCTTGTTTTCAGATTAGCCTTGTTAAAATCCCCAGCTACAATGAATGCAGCCTCCGGATGAATGGTTTCCAGTTTGCAAAGAGTTAAATAAAGTTCGTTCAGAGCCATCGATGTGTCTGCTTGGGGGGGGATGTATACGGCTGTGATTATAATCGAAGAGAATTCTCTTGGTAGATAATGTGGTCTACATTTGATTGTGAGGAATTCTAAATCAGGTGAACAGAAGGATTTGAGTTCCTGTATGTTTCTTTCATCACACCATGTCACGTTAGTCATAAGGCATACGCCGCCGCCCCTCTTCTTACCAGAAAGTTGTTTGTTTCTGTCTGCGCGATGTGTGGAGAAACCCGTTGGCTGCACCGCTTCGGATAGAGTCACTCCAGTGAGCCACGTTTCCGTGAAGCAAAGAACGTTACAGTCTCTGATGTCCCTCTGGAATGCTACCCTTGCTCGGATTTCATCAACCTTGTTGTCAAGAGACTGGACATTGGCAAGAAGAATGCTAGGGAGTGGTGCACGATGTGCCCGTCTCCGGAGTCTGACCAGAAGACCGCCTCGTTTCCCTCTTTTTCGGAGTTGTTTTTTTTTTGGGTCGCTGCATGGAATCCACTCAGTTGTCCTGTTTGTAAGGCAGAACACAGGATCCGCGTCGCGAAAAACATATTCTTGGTAGTACTGATGGTGAGTTGATGCTGATCTTATATTCAGTAGTTCTTCTCGACTGTATGTAATGAAACCTAAGATGAGCTGGGGTACTAGTGTAAGAAATAACACGTAAAAAAACAAAAAACTGCATAGTTTCCTAGGAACGCGAAGCGAGGCGGCCATCTCTGTCTCTGTCTCTGTCGGCGTCCTGTTTCCTGTTGTGTTGTGGTGGCGGCTTAGAAGCGCTTTTAAATAAAGAACCACAGGACATCCTCAGCGTTCATCTGGAGGCTGTAGTGTAGATTTTGTGTATCCCTCTGTAAGTCATGTATCTCTGAGATGCGATGGGGGCCGACTATCATTGAAAAACAGTGATTATCTCAAGCTGGTTTTGAATCAGTGCCCAGTGTTCTCAACATATTGGGTTGAGACTTACAGGCCTAACCCTGTCAGCTCCTTCTCTCTGAGAACGGCTTAGTGTTGTATTGAGGATGTAAACAAAGGTAGCACGCCCACTGTTTCACTTCATTTAGCTCTATGATTACTGCCATCATTCCACCACACACCTACTGTACCGCACCGATAAGTCTCTGGCATCTGGAAATATAAAATTGGGAACCATACATACTGTAGTACAAACACTGAGATAGAAATTGAGTCTTTAAATGCTGATTATTAGCACAGGATACATTAGCTGGCGTTTGCTTTATTGGAACTTACTGGAAGATGTGAGTTGACATTACAGGGAAAGAACCAACAGGAGAGCAGACATTGATGTGACTGAGATATACAACATAGGTTATCAAGAAAATCATATTGACCATCTCAGCTTTTCACATTCATTGACCTTCAGTATGTGCAGACTCTCACAATGGACTTTTCAAAGACATGTCTTGGAGAGAATATGAGAAGAATAGTCAATACAAGCACACAGAGAGACAAACACATATGCAGCCACGCATGCATGCATGCACATACACATCAACCCAAACACACACAATCAGAAGAAAAAAACCATTGTGAAAATAAATCAGTACCTGGTTGGTGGGGTTCCAGCTCACCACTCTCAGAGCTGTCCATCAGACCTCCAGGGAGACAGAGAGTAGGGTAGAGAGGTATGATGAAGGTAGAACAGGTCCTGACCCCTGTCAACACTTGGTTGACTCACACAAAACACATTTTAACACAGAGACGAGCCCAAAGAGAGCGCATAGGGTGTAGTCAGTGGAGTGCTGTTTAACGATAAGGATACTTCTACTAAGAAATCTGAAGTGGCTCACCTCGACTTTGCATTCACCTATCCAGCACCTGTCCACAGGAAAGGAGATGAGGAAAGGAAACAGTTTTAGACTACTGAGATGCAGCCCAGACATTCACTATCCCCCAGAGACCTGCCAAGCGTCATATCTCAGCAATCTGATTGAAATTAGAGGTGATGACACAGGACTATTGATTTGGAACTTAGAGTATCTGCATTTTCTAAAAGGACAGATCCAGTATTGATTAACTATCTTTACCACAGGGATCATGTTAAGTGTTGTACAGCAGTCATCAGGACTGGACACATCTAGCAAAATAAACTTGTGGAAATACATAGCTGGAAATTACTAATTTGGCAGTGTTCAAATCTGGCTGTTTAGCCACGGCTCTACTCAGACATTATTCCATTCTGTTTTACCAGTGTGAAGACACTGACAGTATAGCAAGAGAGACACAAATGAATTTATTAGTGAATATCTGTGTGTTTAGATCGGGGTCAACCTGTGCCCGAGCATCTGCTCTTTTGCCCTCATGAAAATGTGCCCTAACAGCTCGTCTGCTGCATGCAGTGTAGCTACGGGGGCCGGGCAGAGAGTTTGAATATTGCTAGGTAGCCAGTTGGCAATTTTTGTTGTTGTATGTATCGGTCATGTTTCTCTTGAACCATTAAGGACAGAGAAGGGGGCAATTTGACTGTTAGTAAGAGGCAGGTCTCAGTAGCAGAACAAACTAAAATCAAGTAAAAACAAGTTTGTTTAGCTGATAACCACTCTTTTCCCAAAGTCAATCATCTCTAGTCATTTCAAGTTAAAAGGCCAAGGAAAAACTTGCAATTGCTTGTTTACATCGTGTCATGAGTGAGTGTGTTACCTTTCAGTCAGTCAACATACTATGGGTAGAGGCCTTTATGGGTCCAAAAAGTTGGACCTGTTCCAAAATGGACCTGGGCCTTTCCATTCCGGACCCGATATGCATATTTCTTTTAATATAGAGACCCGTTCTGTATAGACCTGGTCCAAGTGAGGAAAGCAGCAGAAACTTTATTAACTGAAGCTGATAAAGCACAAAGAAGAGGTAGAATGTGGTGATGCTTTAGCAGGGGCCGTGGTGGTGTGTATGTAGGCTCTGTGAGTGTGTGACACGGGGTGCAAGGAGGAGGGCGAGACAGCAAACTGACTCGCACAATATAGTAGACCAGTAACTGCCATAGCTAGGTTATTTATCATCCAATATAATTAAGTAGTACCTGTATTGACTGCATCAGACTGGGAGAAGCTAGTTGGCAAGGATAATTGAGGCTGCATGCGCTTTCTCGTCCTACACAGTTACAAACAACAAAAACTCAGTTCAGAGTATTAAGTAACAGCCTACCTGTTAGCTCTTGGTCGTTGTAGCCTATTCTACTCCTTTAACTTTGAATTCCATAAATTTAATTCCATCTTCATTTGACTAGATATATCCTAACTTCTGCCACACACAGAGGCTCTATGCCTGTAGCCTATTGCTGCTTTGATGACTTATGATTGGCCAACAACAGGCTACACATGCCACTCTCATGAAAAGCAGGAGCAGCAGCATATATTGTGCAATTTCTATCTCTCAATATCTCTCTCGCCCTACTGCAGCAGTGACATTTGGATCTGTACTGGTCATTCTGGACAAGTCAGTTAAAATTACACACCTGAGACCAATGACAATCATGAACTAAACTGTCCCGTAATGGTAGAGCGTGCTCACCCCATGGACATTGGGTGCTGACGTTTTGTATTGTTCTTATAACTTTCCTAATCTCAAACAATTAGTTATTCTTGGTCTGGCTATAGCCAGTGCCTTGCGAAAGTATTCGGCCCCCTTGAACTTTGCGACCTTTTGCCACATTTCAGGCTTCAAACATAAATATATAAAACTGTATTTTTTTGTGAAGAATCAACAACAAGTGGGACACAATCATGAAGTGGAACGACATATATTGGATATTTCAAACTTTTTTAACATTATCAAAAACTGAAAAATTGGGTGTGCAAAATTATTCAGCCCCCTTAAGTTAATACTTTGTAGCGCCACCTTTTGCTGCGATTACAGCTGTAAGTCGCTTGGGGTATGTCTCTATCAGTTTTGCACATCGAGAGACTGACATTTTTTCCCATTCCTCCTTGCAAAACAGCTCGAGCTCAGTGAGGTTGGATGGAGAGCATTTGTGAACAGCAGTTTTCAGTTCTCTCCACAGATTCTCGATTGGATTCAGGTCTGGACTTTGACTTGGCCATTCTAACACCTGGATATGTTTATTTTTGAACCATTTCATTGTAGATTTTGCTTTATGTTTTGGATCATTGTCTTGTTGGAAGACAAATCTCCGTCCCAGTCTCAGGTCTTTTGCAGACTCCATCAGGTTTTCTTCCAGAATGGTCCTGTATTTGGCTCCATCCATCTTCCCATCAATTTTAACCATCTTCCCTGTCCCTGCCCAAACTATCTTCCATCTTCCCTGCCCAAACCATGATGCTGCCACCACCATGTTTGACAGTGGGGATGGTGTGTTCAGGGTGATGAGCTGTGTTGCTTTTACGTCAAACATAACGTTTTGCATTGTTGCCAAAAAGTTCAATTTTGGTTTCATCTGACCAGAGCACCTTCTTCCACATGTTTGGTGTGTCTCCCAGGTGTCTTGTGGCAAACTTTAAACGACACTTTTTATGGATATCTTTAAGAAATGGCTTTCTTCTTGCCACTCTTCCATAAAGGCCAGATTTGTGCAATTACGACTGATTGATTATTGCTTGCACAGTGCTCCTTGGGATGTTTCAAGCTTAGGAAATCTTTTTGTATCCAAATCCGGCTTTAAACTTCTTCACAACAGTATCTCGGACCTGCCTGGTGTGTTCCTTGTTCTTCATGATGCTCTCTGCGCTTTTAACGGACCTCTGAGACTATCACAGTGCAGGTGCATTTATACGGAGACTTGATTACACACAGGTGGATTGTATTTATCATCATTAGTCATTTAGGTCAACATTGGATCATTCAGAGATCCTCACTGAACTTCTGGAGAGAGTTTGCTGCACTGAAAGTAAAGGGGCTGAATAATTTTGCACGCCCAATTTTTCAGTTTTTGGTTTGTTAAAAAAGTTTGAAATATCCAATAAATGTCGTTCCACTTCATGATTGTGTCCCACTTGTTGTTGATTCTTCACAAAAAAATACAGTTTTATGCCTGAAATGTGGCAAAAGGTTGCAAAGTTCAAGGGGGCCGAATACTTTCGCAAGGCACTGTATGATGGCTAACTCCACTTAAATGATGAAGGCTAACAAACAAGGTTCGGGTTTGCGACCATGCCCCCAGCTGGCACTGTTCCCCTACTAGTCTGCAGCGCAGGTTCTCTTGGCAGTCGTGTAACATTCTTTAAGGGGCTTTGCGGTTTCGATAGTGACTTCCTCTCCCGGGTGCCCGTGTATCGGCTGAATCTGAGCTTTGGGACCCAAAGATAGTTTGGGTTGCTGGTCGCATCTACGGTCTTCCAGCTCCTGTGCACTCTGTTGCAGGTTATGGGAGGGTATCCCCCCCATCACCTGTGTCTGCCTTGGTTAAAGCACCACTTGCCTCTCTTCCCAGGTCTGGGTCCCACCTCAGTGATCCATTCCTATGTAGACTTTTGAGACCCGGCTAGCTAACAAGCACTGCAGAACATGCTAGACAGGTTAGCCGAGGCGAGCTAGCTACTACCAGCTATTCCTGCCTCCCCACGGTGGAGTTGCTTGGGTAACTCTTGTTTAGTATGTGTAGAGTTAAGTTGCTTTGTTATTCTAAACATTCTATGCTGCGGTCAAAGAGGCTAGCTTCATAACTTCCAGTGCATGAATCTTACTAGTGTTCCCCTGGCACTATGGCAACCCCATTTCTATCTTCAAATCCTTTAGTTGGAGGGAGTAGAGAAAGTGGGGCTTGTGTTCCTCCGATGAGGAGCACACAATACTGTTATGGCAAACAGGGTACTACAGTTGAAGTTGGAAGTTTACATACACTTAGGTTGGAGTCACTAAAACTTGTTTTTCAACCACTCCTATAATTTCTTGTTAGTTATTGCAAGTTGATTAGGACATCTACTTTGTGCATGAAACAAGTAATTTTTCCAACAATTGTTTAGACAGATTATTTCACTTATAATTCACTGTATCACATTTCCAGTGGGTCAGAAGTTTACATGCACTAAGTTGACTGTGCCTTTAAACTGCTTGGAAAATTCTAGAGAAGGATGTCATGGCTTTAGAAGCTTCTGAAATACATCCACAGGTACACCTCCAATTGACTTAAATGATGTCAATTGGAGGTGTACCGGTGGATGTATTTCGAGGACTACCTTCAAACTCAGTGCCTCTTTGCTTGACATCATGGGGAAATCAATCAAGACCTCAAAAAAAGGAAATTGTAGACCTCCACAAGTCAGGTTCATCCTTGGGAGCAATTTCCAAATGCCTGACGGTACCACATACATCTGTACAAACAATAGTACGCAAGTATAAACACCATGGGACCACACAGCCATCATATCGCTCAGGGAGGTGATGCGTTCTGTCTCTTAGAGATGAACGTACTTTGGTGCGAATAGTGCAAATAAATTCCAGAACAACAGCAAAGGACCTTGTGAAGATGCTGGAGGAAACGGGTACAAAAGTATCTATATCCACAGTAAAAAGAGTCCTATATCGACAACCTGAAAGGCCGCTCAGCTAGGAAGAAGCCAATGCTCCAAAACCTCCATAAAAAAGCCAGACTACGCTTTGAGAAATGTCCTCTAGTCTGATGAAAGAAAAATAGAACTGTTTGGCCATAATGACCATTGTCATGTTTAGAGGGAAAAGGGGGAGGCTTGCAAGCTGAAGAACATCATCCCAACCGTGAAGCACGGGGGTGGCAGCATCATGTTGTGGGGTGCTTTGCTGCAGGAGCGATCATGAGGAGGGAAATTATGTGGATATATTCAAGCAACATCTCAAGACATCAGTCAGGAAATTAAAGCTTGGTCTCAAATGGGTCTTCCAAATGGACAATGACCCCAAGCATACTTCCAAAGTCGTGGCAAAATGGCTTAAGGACAACAAAGCCATTCTAAATTTTTCAACTTCATATTTGTCATCTCCAGCACCACCACAACATTAACATATTTGAAAATGGTGCGTTTCTACTGTATGTTTTGTACAAAAAAAAGAGAGGGATAAAAGTGCTTCCAATGACATCATCATTGTGCATCATGATTTGAACCAATTATGAGTAGACATTGCCTACTAATTGGTTGATGATGTCATTGGAAACATTTATTTTCCTTTTTACTACAAAACATAGAAACATTACATTTTCATACAGGTTGTTGGGGTGGTGCTGGAGATGATGAATATAAAGTTGAAAATTGTGAAATGTCCCTTTAATGCCCCTCTGGTACCCTGCTTTCCATGGTGTTTACGGGGTTCAAGGGGTATATCAATCTCCCCAGGGTGGGTGTAATGAGCTTTGCGATTTGCTCTCTGTCCACAAGGGGGCACCCCTCCCATAGGTGGTGCATTACTGGGATTCATTGCTGAGTCCTGCCTGTAGCTCACTCGTCCATATGAGGTGTCTAGTGATACAGGTTATGGTCACTGTAGATGATTGGTGGTTGGTAGCGGAGTCGAGGGAACAAGCACAGTTAGACATGACCATGCTATCGTCCCACACACTCTGTGGTTAATTTGAACCCGGAAATTAGCTGTCATTTGATCTTTATTCCTGGGAATTAGATTCGATTACGAATCGCCCCTGTCTTTTACCACATAAACGGTCTGTTTTTCAGAGCTATCTGTCCCATTCCCAGTTAGGTAACAATGTAGTCTACCTATGACTGGGTCGGGCAGGGTAAACTCCATGATATTTTTTTTCCCCCAAGGTCTATTTTTAAAAATTGCCTTCCAGTGGTGGGTGCCAGCCGGTTACCGGAATGCATCTTACTGTCTAAACGGAGTGAGGCTCATTGTGACAACTGTACCCTCAGGTGGCTCTGCCAATTGGGGTACGTCACTGATCGTCGGAGCCCTTGCACACAGAGTGGGCCAGGCTTCAGACAAACCTTGGCACATAAACAACATTTCTTTAACCGTGTTTCCACAGTGTTCATAAGTTTTCAAGAGTGTTGTGTCTCCAGTATGTAAGTTTGATGAAAAGTGTCCCTTCTCGAGCTTCAGACACATGGTTGTCAAGAATGGTGGAAACGGAGAGAAACAAAATGGTGTAGTTTGAGGCCATGTGACGGAGAGTGATGCGGGAGCTGGAAATGGGGGTGTGAGCAGGTGCGTCTGGTCAGGTGTGATGTTGCTGATGTTTGTGTGCATCTGTATGTTGTTGTTTTGTATGTGTATGTTTTGTACTGTTAAAAAAAGATGGTGTCCCACCCCTTCCGATTGCACTTCACAGGGGGGCTCGCTGTCTGCTCCGGCCAACATTGTGTTTGCCCAGTGTCACGCTGGATCATGCGAACAGTGACGTCAGGGTACAGGCTACAATTAGTTGTGCATCCCATATGCTTCTGCAGCGTCATCACTTCGACTGTTCCGAAGGCCTCGGCACCCGTTTTGAGGGAGGAAATAGTCTCCCTTCTCCAGAGAATAGGCAATCCATAGATTCCATTTGAACTTGAAGGCAAAAAATAGAAGCATGATGTAAGACATAAACTTGGTATTCCAAATTATTATAGGCTACTAAAGCCAACAACTTACTGCTGCACCACAGAGTTTTGATGAAAACAGTGGAGAAAGATAAACGGGCTATCTGATAATCACACGCTGCTATTTATTGCTATTTCTTATGACCAGCAGATGTCAATAATGAGCATTGTTAACAGATAATCTAGCTCCAAGTAATTAACAATTTTTTGGCACAATTTGGTAGCGCCTTCAGGAAGCCTTGGTTTCCCATCACTTTATGGTTTTGCTTTTGGCAAACGCATGTCCCTGGTATCCTCAACTCGAAGCCGATATTTTATCCATCAGGACCCTCTCTCTCGGGAGTGGAGGGTACACCCATGGGTGATCTTCCAGGTATGGGCATTTTTTTGCAGGACTGACGTAGATAATTTCGCATTGCGAGAAAACATCTGCTTTTCTTGATAAGGGACCTTGGTTCAGCAGCATCACTTGCCTCTATTCCCAGGTCTGTATCTGGGTCCCACCTCACTGATCCAGTCTTTAGAGACCAGGCTAGCTAACAAGTGCTGCAGACCATGCTAGCCAGGGACCTGGGCTTACCATTTATTCTTGTGGCTCCCCAATGGCCCAGGCAGCCTTGGTTCCCGGAGATCATTCCCCTTTAAGGCAGGGACCTTAGACTGGCGCCGACAGATGCCGTCTCTCCTCTACCTCCAATAAAACATTGCAGGTTTCTTACTTCTACTTTTTCTAGTGTTTTCTGCAAAAATGCTCTTAATCAGTTTATGTGCATTACTACACATACCCGGGTAGAACTTTTGGAATACCACACACCCGGGTACACCTTCGGTGAGGAGGCGATCTGCTTGGGAGTCCTCCCGGAAGGTAGGAAGCGAAGACGCCGATGGAGAAGCAGACGTAGCAGGGTCTTAATCTCATTAAGACGCCGGGTGACCCATCCTCCATTATTGAGCATACTACTTGCCAATGTTCAATTATTAATGAACAAACCTGACAAACTCAGAGCGAGGATCTCCTTCCAGAGGGACCTCATACATATGTTTTTCTGAGACTTGGCTTTCCTCCGACATCCAGACAGATTATATACAACCAGCGGGTTTTACAGTTTACAGTTTTTCGAGCGGATAAGAAGCGGGCTTTCTCTGTCAAGAGCAAGGGTGGTGGACTCTGCTTTAGGACCAACAACACATGGTGCAAAGGGGGAAACGTACAAGAACTTGCGAGTTTCTTCTCTGCCGACTTGGAATACGTCATAAAATGTAATCTTTTTTACCTTCCGAGAGAGTTCACCGCGATTATCGCCATGGCTGTGTACATTCCACCCCAAGCCGAAACCAAAAAGACTCTCAAAGATCTTCATATGACCCTAAACAACCTAGATAATGCATTCCCGGAGGCAACGCCCCCAGGTGGTGAGGGTAGGCAACAACATCTCCACCCCGCTGATCCTCAACACTGGGGCCCCACAAGGGTGCGTTCTGAGCCCTCTTCTGTACTCCCTGTTCACCCACGACTGCGTGGCCACGCACGCCTCCAACTCAATCATCAAGTTTGCAGACGACACAACAGTGGTAGGCTTGATTACCAACAACGATGAGACGGCCTACAGGGAAGAGGTGAGGGCCCTCGGAGTGTGGTGTCAGGAAAATAACCTCACACTCAACGTCAACATAACTAAGGAGATGATTGTGGACTTCAGGAAACAGCAGAGGGAACACCCCCCTATCCACATCGATGGAACAGTAGTGGAGAGGGTAGTAAGTTTTAAGTTCCTCGGCGTACACATCACAGACAAACTGAATTGGTCCACCCACACAGACAGCATCGTGAAGAAGGCGCAGCAGTGCCTCTTCAACCTCAGGAGGCTGAAGAAATTTGGCTTGTCACCAAAAGCACTCACAAACTTCTACAGATGCACAATCGAGAGCATCCTGTCGGGCTGTATCACCGCCTGGTACGACAACCGTAAGGCTCTCCAGATGGTAGTGAGTTCTGCACAACGCATCACCGGGGGCAAACTACCTGCCCTCCAGGACACCTACACCACCCGATGTCACAGGAAGGCCATAAAGATCATCAAGGACAACAACCACCCGAGCCACTGCCTTTTCACCCCGCTATCATCCAGAAGGCGAGGTCAGTACAGGTGCATCAAAGCTGGGACCGAGAGACTGAAAAACAGCTTCTATCTCAAGGCCATCAGACTGTTAAACAGCCACCACTAACATTGAGTGGCTGCTGCCAACACACTGACTCAACTCCAGCCACTTTAATAATGGGAATTGATGGGAAATGATGTAAAATATATCACTAGCCACTTTAAACAATGCTACCTAATATAATGTTTACATACCTTACATTATTCATCTCATATGTATACGTATATACTGTACTCTATATCATCTACTGCATCTTTATGTAATACATGTATCACTAGCCACTTTAACTATGCCACTTTGTTTACATACTCATATCATATGTATATACTGCACTCAATACCATCTACTTTATCTTGACTATGCCGCTCTGTACCATCACTCATTCATATATCTTTATGTACATATTCTTTATCCCCTTACACTTGTGTCTATAAGGTAGTAGTTTTGGAATTGTTAGCTAGATTACTTGTTGGTTATTACTGCGTTGTCGGAACTAGAAGCACAAGCATTTCGCTACACTCGCATTAACATCTGCTAACCATGTGTATGTGACAAATACAATTTGATTTGATTTGTTGCGGGGGAATTTAACAAAAGTAATTTGAGAACTGAATTCTTACCAACACATCAACTGTCTAACTCACGGAAATTCTACTCTTGACTACTGCTTCACGCCTTTTCGACATGGGTATAAGGCCCTCTCCTGTCCTCCTTTCTGAAATCTGACCATGTCTCTATCCTTCTCCCTGCCTACAAACAGACTCGAGGGAAGTTCCGGTGATCAGATCTGTACAGCATTGGTCCGACTAATCAGCATTAACGCTCCATGACTGTTTTGATCACATGGACTGGAATATGTTCAAGGTTGCCTCTGGAGATGATGTCAATGAATATTGCGACTCAGTCACCGGATTGATAAAAAAATGGATAGATGACAGGATTCCTAAAGTATTTTTCAAAACGTACCCCAATCAAATACTGTATATGGATAGCCTTGTAGGAAAACTGAAAGAGAGAGCTGCTGCTTATCAACAGGGCAAGGTGACTGGGACAATAGTTTGGTTAAACAGTTCAAATATGACGTACGCAGATCAATCAAGAGGGCGATACACAAGTACTGAGACAAAGTGGAGGAAAGTGGAGGGGCTCCTTACTATCACAGATGACAAAAAAAGAAAGCCAGCCATATCACGGTCACCAATGCCACCCTGCCAGACAAGTTAAACACCCTTTTCTCAAGATTCGAGCACAATGACCCTGAGCTGCCGAGGAGAGCCCCCAATGACATGTGGGCTACACACTCAGTATCCATTAAGGACGTATATAAGTCATTCAAACATGTTTACCCTTGCAAGGCTGCCGGCCCAGATGGCAGCTCTTGCAGTTCCCTCAGAGCATGTGCAGACCAGCTGGCTGTTGTGTTCTCTGACATTTTCGATCTTACCCTCTATACCCTCCTGCTTCAAGATGTCCACTATCATCCCTGTGCACAAGAAAGGGCAAGTAACTGAAATGAATGACAACTGACCAATAGCACTCACTTTCGTCATCATGAAGTGCTTCAAAAGGCTAAGACCATATCACCTCCTCTCTCCCCGACACACTCGACCCTTTTCAATTGGCCTACCGCCCTGATAGAATCCAAAGACGACACAAATACCAATGCACTGCACACTGCTCTTAACCACCTGGACAAAAGGAATGCATATGCGAGGATGCTGTTCTTCGGCTACAGCTTACAGCCTTCAATGCCATAGTGCCCTATAAGCTCATTACAAAGCTCTTAGCCCTGGGTCTGAACTCCTCCCTCTGCAACTGGGTCCTGGACTTCCTGACGGGCCGCCCCAGGTGGTGAAGTTAGGCAACATTACCTCCTCGCAACTGATCTTCAAAATGGGGGCCCCACAAGACTGTGTCCTCAGTCCCCTCCTGTATACCCACGTTCGCTGATGACACGACAGTAGTAGGCCTGATCTCCAACAACGACGAGACAGTCTACAGGGAGGAGGTAGGCATTCTGACGATGTGGTGGTACCAGGTAAACAACCTCTCCCTCAACATTAGCAATACAAAGGATCTAATTGTGGACTTCAGGAGGAACCAGACTGTACACGCCCCCATCCTCCTCAACGGGGCCGCATTGGATACTGTCAATAACTTTAAATTCCTCTACGTACACCTCTCAGGGAAGCTGAAATGGTCTAACCACATGTGCACCGTAGTGAAAAAGGCATGACAGCGACTCTTCAACCTCCAGGATACTGAAGAAATTCAGCCTGTCCCCAAGGGCCCTACAGGAGCACCAACAAGAGCATACTGTCGGGCTGCATCATAGCCTGGTACGGCAACTCCACTGCTGCGGACCGCAAGGCTCTTCAGCGGGTGATACGTGCAGCCGAACACACCATTTGGTGCACACTGCCTCCCCTACAGGACACCTACAATACCAGGTGTCGCTGGAAGGCCAATAAGATAATCTGGGACCCCAGCCACCCAAGCCATGCCCTGTTCTCCCCTCTCCAATCACTTAGACGTAGACAGTACAGGAGCATCATGGCAAAAACTGAAATACTGACCAATAGTTTCTACCCTCAGACCATCAGGCTGCTGAATAGCCACCACTAGTCATCTACCTGCTCCCCCTCCACCTATGGATATTCCCCCTGCTACTCCACCCTCCATGAGAAGGCTGTATGCATATGTGGCAAGCATTTGAGCTGTGGTGCAAAGTTAAAGACTTGTTCCTTTTCAGTGCTCTGTAAGAGACATCCTTCTGTTCCTACAGGAGATTTTTGATCAGAGGTGGGCATTCTCCATGTTAAAAGTGTACATGACCGCTATCTCAGCGTGTCATGTAGGAATTGAGGGCCCACCCCCTGATTGTGGAATTCCTGAAAGGTGTACATTGTGTCAGACCGGTCTCTAATCCTATTGTGGCACTGGTTTTTGAGGCACTGTGTGCGGCCCCCTTTGAGCCCTGGAGTTGTTGGATCTGAAGATCCTCTCCTATGAAACCATGCGTTATCTGTACACCTTTCCTGTACTCAGTTCACCCCAGGCGACTTTAATGTGACAATGTCTTACAGGTCCTTAACATTTGAGCTATTTCCTTTTCTGCCTCCTCTTGCTTCTGAAGAGCAACATTTACATTTTAGCAGACACTCTTAACTTCTTATGGCTGCAGGGGCAGTATTGAGTAGCTCCCCAGTCTCCATTGCTAATATATGCATATTATTATTAGTATTGGATAGAAAACACTATAAAGTTTCCAAAACTGTCAAAATATTGTCTGTGAGTATAACAGAACTGATATTGCAGGCGAAACCCTGAGGAAAACCAAAGCAGGAAGTGGCTTCTATTTTGAAAACTCCATGTTCCATAGCCTCCCTTTGCTCCATTTAAAGGGATATTGCTTCCTCAAGGTGTCAGCAGTCTTCAGACATAGTTTCAGGCTTTTATTTTGAAAAATGAGCCAGAACGATAACATCGCGTCAAGTGGTCGCATGAGTTTTGCTCGTGCAACAGAGTTTGGACAGCCATTGTTTTTCCCTCTCCTACTGATAAAGACATTTGCGGTTGATATATTAATCGATTATATATATATGTTAAAAACAACCTGAGGATTGACTATAAAAAACGTTTGATATGTTTCTGTGGACACTATGGAAACAATTTGGAATTTGTCTGCATTGTCGTGACCGCTCTTTCCTGTGGATTTCTGAAAACATCCGACGATCATAAAAGGTAAACAATTAATTTAATGGGTCACAAAAGTCAGACAAGCAATCTACTTGGCTGCTAGGTGTTTGTAATGTTTTGTCTGCTGAGAGAGATGTCCTTCCATAAACGCTTGGTATGCTTTTGCCGAAAAGCTTTTTTGAAATATGACACGCCACGTGGATTAACAACAAGTTAAGCTGTGTTTTGCTATATTGCACTTGTGATTTCATGAAAATTAAATATTTTTTGTCATTTAATTTTAATTTGGCGCTCTGCATTTCAGCGGATGTTGACAAATGATCCCGCTAACGTGATGGGCGCATCAAGAAGTTATACTCACAGACATCATTCAAACAGTTTTACAAACTTTTAGCCCCCTATCCCAAAAAGGTTAAGAAAAAAACACATTAGACCAAACTGCAGCTGCATGTTTAAAGTGGTTTGAACTTTGAATCTCAACACGAGATGGAGACGATAAACTCACCTCCCGGACAATCACTGGTTTGGCTGATTAGCTTTCCGAAGTAAAGTATCTTCAAAAGTGAATTTAAGTAGGACCATCCTGGTACTCTGCTCAAACCATCGTATTACGCTACTCTCATCACCCCACTGGGAAACCATCGATATGGCTGGCTAGGCTACCTTCAAAGAAGCATCTTCAAGAGCGAATGGAGGGAAAGTCAACTCTGTAGTTCTGTTCAGAACTACACAACAAGTCCCTGGTTACCGGACAACTACATAGAAGGACAACAATATACTTTTTGGAACCATTTTCAACAATCAGAGCCTTAAAAGAGCACCACGAAAAGGCCAACCACCTTTCCAAGGCAGCCCTGTTCACCAAGAGATCCCCGGCGAACCCAGGCATTTCACGTAAATACATTCATGATTTCTTAATCATTTCGAGCGGCGGTTCGTGTGCAAAGTATATGGTTACTGTAGGTGAGAGTAGTTTCTGAATGTACCAATGTCGTCTCTGTCCCTCTCCCGATCCATCTCTTCATTAACAAGCATCAATATTGTTGTCATTCTGCCAGGAACCTGTTTTCAGCGTATTACATCTCCAGTCAATAACCACTGTATGTTTATCCTGGGTTTCCATTTAATTAGCGCGTAAATAAATATTTAAACCAATTTGGGTATTACTGACTCATAAGTAAGGCTCTGGTTTTTGCAAATGCAAGGAGATTACGACTGTTCAGCATGATGATATGATACGAGGTTATGATTAATAAGTTGACTATTTATAGATGTGATAAGTAAAGACCATTTAGAGTTTAATTCGGAAGATGGTAACTCTTTAAAGAACCGCTCTCGTGATGACCCTGATTCTAATGAGTTAATTGTTACATGATTAATTTAATAGTTAGTTCGTTAATTAGAGAAATAAGTCTTCAGATTAATGTTAAATCACAACACAAGGCACACCTGTTAATTCAAATTCATTCCAGGTGAGTACCTCATGAAGCTGGTTGAGAGAATGCCAAGAGTGTGCAAAGGCAAAAGGTGGCTACTTTGAAGAATCTCAAATACAAATATATTTTGATATGTTTAACACTTTTCTGGTTACTACATGATTCCATATATGTTATTTCATAGTTTTGATGTCTTCACTATTATTCTACAACGTAGAAAATAGTGAAAATATATACAAATCCTGGAATGAGTAGGTGTGTCCAAACTTTTGACTTGTACTGTATAATTACTTTGTAGCATGTCAGAGGAAGATGTGCATACTGTAGCTCACATTGGCTGGCTACCTAAGAATTGAGTACAAGACCATAAATGTAATGAAATGTGTAACGTTACCTCGCATGTCCGTGGTTATAAGGAATATACACACAAATATTATACTACAGTAGAAACGACAACACGACATGCAAAAATGATTATTTTGTCCGGGTCAGAAATTAAGAAAAAAAAAGAATTGATCAGCAAAAGTAAAAATGACAACTTTTTTTGTGAATGAATGAGGCGGAACACCTCAATTCAAACTGTTATTAGAAAATAAAAAACTTGTTAGAAAATAATTTGAAATTGACAAATTGCCTATAAAAACTGCTGGGCAGTGCGGATTAAATGTACTGTTGCGTAACAATCACATTCTGGAATGGACAGAACGTTCTAACATCACGTGCATAAAAAGACTCACGCTGGGCCGACCGTTAGAGATATTTGGAACTCATGCATGAAAAGGTTAAACAAATCAAAATATATTTGAAATTCTTCAAAGTAGCCACCCTTTGCCTTGATGACAGCTTTGAATACTCTTGGCATTCTCTCAACCAACTTCACCTGCAATGCTTTTCCAACAGTCTTGAAGGAGTTCCCACATGCTGAGCACTTGTTGGCTGCTTTCATAGCTAGCCTGGTTCGCTAGCATTGTCAAATAATGTTGTATAGCCAAAAGTAGCTAGTACCAGCTATCAACTTAGCTAACGTACTCACCATGGCGGAAATCCATTCCTGGCCATCTGGCAATATTGTTGAAATGCATTGGAAGTTTGCAACAACTGTATGGAAGCATATTTTCACTCCTATTTGCCCAGATAAATATGCATGTACCCTTATGCAGTTTTGACAACATTTTCCACTAACTCCACATGGCATCTGGCGGCGGAACACAACGCGTTGTTTCTGGGCAATTGGGCATCATTGGCAAAAATGTGCATGTAAGTAATCCATACCCAACCCTCAAGTAAATTGTGATGTACTCACTTCCAAATCTCTGTTAGGTTAGGGTAAGGTCTAAAATCAGATTTTCTGACTTTGTGGCTGTGCCAGCTAGATACCACTCTGTAGAACTGCTTCCAGAACAAGATTCATGACAAAAAAATGCTAACCTGCATTAATTCTGACACTAGAATAAATGTTTCTGACTGGTATCGATGCCACAGACCGTTTTCTATGAAATAAGTTGTTTATTGACTTCAGTTGCTCTTTCATGACATTTTTTTTAAACCAAAATTGAAAACGGATTTTTTTTTCAAAAACCAAACCCGAAAAGCACTAATCGCTCAGCACTATTAAAGAGGTGAGAGCAGAGCACAGCACCCAGTACACCCAGTTTTAATCTCTGCTTAATGAGCCTACTGATGAAGACCGGTAGGAGAGAATGTTATCTCTTCCTGTATGCCTCCTTTGTCCTGGTGAATGATTTAGCTGGAGAATAAGAGAGACATGCAGCAAACTATTCAACATATTTTCACTTCATTAATAAACCTTAGGTGGCTTCAATAATTTAGCAGGTCTGCATTATTCAAATTAAATATCTGTCCTAATTACCTCCCCCCTGGCTGATTTATGAATGTGCTTTGCCTCACCGGGGGTAGAGGGGTAGTAAAGAGAGCAAGAGGGAGGAGGAGGAGGTGAGGACCCAGCAGATCAGGAACATTTCCAGAACACTAGCTAAAATTCCCACTAAGATCTAGATAGAAATAACCCTAACATTCAACTAGTTTTTTTTATGACATATCCTTAGAATGTTCCTACATTCACTAAAATGTTGTGCACATCTGAAACAGCTTCCACAGAAGTTCTCGTTAGGTTTCAAGGTAATGTAATAACACAATGTACAAATAATGTTTTCCCAGCAAACCGAATTTGGTTCTGTGCAAGTTCCCAGAACATTTGATAGGTTGTGGCAAATGTTCTCATAACACAAAAAACTGACCAGTTGGGCTTTGATGATTATCCTCTACAGGATCGGTGTGTCCCCCACGGGACAGTTGAGGTAACGTGCGCTAATGTGATTAGCATGACGTTGTAAGTATCAAGAACATTTCCCAGGACATAGACATATATGATATGGGGAGAAAGATTACAATAATTTAATCTAACTGCACTGTCCAATTTACAGTAGCTATTACGGTGAAAGAACACCATGCTATTGTTTGAGGAGAATGCACAGTAATGAACTTGAAAATACATCAATAAACCAATTAGGTACTTTTGGGCAGACTTGATACAACATTTTGAACAGAAAAACAATGCTTCAGTGGATCCGTCTTAAACGTTGCACATACACTGTTGCTACCTAGTTGCCAAAATCTAAATTGCTCCTAAACTGGAATAATAGATTGTGGCCTTCCTCTTGCATTTCAAAGATGATAAATAAAAGAAAATGCACATATTATATATATTTTTTGAAGAGGCAACTCTGGGATGCTGGCCTTCTAGCCAGAGTTGCAAAGAAAAAGACATATCTCAGACTGGCCAATAAAAAAAAAAAATATTAATACGGACAAAAGAACACAGAGGAACTCTGCCTAGAAGGCCAGCATCCCGGAGTCACCTCTTCACTGTTGACGTTCAGACTGTTTTTTTATTTAATGAAGCTGTCAGTTGAGGACTTGTGAGGCATCTGTTTCTCAAACTAGACTCTCTAATGTACTTGTCGTCTTGCTCAGTTGTGCACCGGGGCCACCCACTCCTCTTTCTATTCTGGTTAGCGCCAGTTTGCGCTGTTCTGTGAACTGAGTAGTACACAGTGTTGTATGCGATCCTTAGTTTCTTGGCAATTTCTCGCATGAAATAGCCTTCATTTCTCAGAACATGAATAGACTGACGAGTTTCAGAAGAAAGTGCTTTGATTCTGGCCATTTTGAGCCTGTAATCGAACCCACAAATGCTGATGCTCCAGATACTCAACTAGTCTAAAGAAGGCCAGTTGTATTGCTTCTTTAATCAGGACAACAGTTATCAGCTGTGCTAACATAATTGCAGAAGGTTCTAATGCCCTTTTAAAACGATACACTTGGATTAGCTAACACAACATGCCTTTGGAGTGGAGTGGTGGTTGCTGATAATGGGCCTCTGTATGCCTATGTAGATATTCCATAAAAAATCTGCTGTTTTCAGTTACAATAGTCATTTACAACATTAACAATGTCTACACTGTATTTCTGATCAATAATGATGTTATTTTAATGGACAAAAAAATGGCTTTGCTTTCAAAAACAAGGACATTTCTAAGTGACCCAAACTTTTGAACGGTAGTGTATATTGTCATAAGTCAAGAGAAAAAGGTACAATTGGGAGGAATATGTGTCACGTTCTGACCTTTCTTTCCTTTGTTTTGTATTTATTTAGTATGGTCAGGGTGTGAGTTGGGTGGGCAGTCTATATTTGTTTTTCTATGTTTTGGGGCATTTCTATGTTTCGGCCTAGTATGGTTCTCAATCAGAGGCAGGTGTCATTAGTTGTCTCTGATTGAGAATCATACTTAGGTAGCCTGGGTTGCACTGTTTGTTTGTGGGTGATTGTCTATGTTGATGGCTTGTTTCAGCGCAGCTCGCATTAGCTTCACGGTTGTTATTTTGTTTATTGTTTTGTAGTCAGTGTTCAGTACTTTCTTGATTAAAGATTTACCATGGACACTTACCACGCCGCATATTGGTCCTCTGATCCTTTTCGCCTCTCCTCTTCAGATGAAGAGAAGGACGACCGTGACAATATGTTAGTTTATGTAGAGACAAACATTTGTGCATATTTTTAAGTCATAAAGAACATTTTAGCATGTTTTAGCATTTTAGCATGTTATCTGACTAGCTAACATTAGCCAGCTAGCTAGTGTTATGACCGGATAATTAATTTGTAATTAGTGTTGTTTAACGCTTTAGGGACTCCTGAGAACCAGCAAACCAGGCTGTCGTCTTGTGAAACAGTGGGTGTAAAGAATCTAGCTCGTTATAGCATTTACTGCAAATTGAATGTACAATTGTGTAAGCTTGCCTTTCAATGCAGCTGAAGTAACATAGCTGGCTAACTATTTACTTGCTTATTGTGTAGTGAAGGATAAAAAAATAACTGTATGCCTATGGATGTGTAGCTAGCTACAGTATGTAGCCCATTTGTGTATGGACTAATATTCATACAAATCCATGAACCTCAGCTATCATAGTTGTTGTATCGACTTCAAGTCTGAATGGCATTAATGAAACCTATGGATTGAGTAGAATATAATAACTTTATTGTGCCAAGGATGCAAGTCCTATATACATGTACTGTAGTTATTACCACGCATGAGATTCCCACATTGTAGCCTGTACATCCACTGATCATGTACTCTTCCCTGGCAAATAAAGGTGCAGTTCAGGTATGAATCTTTGAGACATTCATTTTCAGTCATATCAAACTCCATTATTTGAATACTGTGTCTGCATGTATGTATTACAATTATACACTTCAACAGTGTTTACCACTCCTGCTCCTGGGACATCAATGATTACACATTGTAACTATGCACTAGATTGGAAACATGATTGATTGATTTGTAATATATATATATATCTCTAACTCCCTTAATCTGCATTAATCTGAGGACACAGGATAGTATTTCAATGAGATACTTCAACCAGTTCATTATCCAGGTGTTATAAATACATAATACATTATTTATAATTATAATTGTAATATATTATAAATACAAGTTCAATCTGTACTTCAATGCACATATATGGTGTGCATTATAAAACGAGGAAGAAAGATGAGGTGGGGAGAGAGGTGTAGAAGACAAAGGGAAAGAGGTAAGAACAGCAGCAGACAGTATATGATTAATGAATGACAGTGTTACCCTAATATTCTCTCAGTTCATCACAATTGCGGTGTCTCCTAACCAGCAATGGGCCCCCAGTTGGGGGCAGTGAGGTGATGATAGGACTGGCTTCCCCTCTCACATCACAAATACCTGCAGACGAGAGACCGATGGATAGAGAGAGAACATGCAAGAGGGAAAGGAACGAGATGGGAACAGCAACAATTTGTTGCAAGTTGTGGACGGGGGCTAATAGCTGAACAATAGACTATTCAACCTTTACTAAAGAATAGTCTAATAGCCGAGCTAGGTGTGAACTCCCCTTCCTATCACTGACCAGATTTGCCCTAACAACCAAGGGGTCGCTTGCTACTCAATGTAATAAAGTAATGACTTTTCAAATAAGTTACCTTACACGTTATGTTGGCTGACAATTTGTTAGCTACGCTGTCCTTACGAACCAC
The DNA here is from genome assembly GCF_057628025.1 of Oncorhynchus mykiss. Classification (NCBI taxonomy): domain Eukaryota; kingdom Metazoa; phylum Chordata; class Actinopteri; order Salmoniformes; family Salmonidae; genus Oncorhynchus; species Oncorhynchus mykiss. The sequence continues at coordinate 32,561,560 of NC_143025.1, forward strand.
ATAGCATATCATTACAGCAGTATGTACCGGTATGTTAGCTAGCTACCTAACGTTAGTAGTTATACATAAATTTGCCGGTATATTAACTATAGGCTATCTAACTACCCAACGTTTATTGACTTGATTATTCCAGTCATTCTTAACTTAGCTAAATGGTATAGTCGTTGTGCGTTCTCAATGGTCATTCGGGTGCTTTTGTAAATTCGCTCTGGCTATCTAGAGGCTGGAAAATAAAACAAGTCAAAATTGACCCAAGGCTGAAAAACGGCTTAAGAAAGTTGGCTAAACTGGAACACTAGCGCAAGCCCATAACAAATGAATGGAATCGAACGTTCGCAGAGTTTTGACTGGAGTGATGCTTAGAATTCCATTTTGCCTAAATGGCACAAAAAAATGTATCCCTTTTTTATTTTACCACTACAATCTGTTCGTCGGTCGAAACTGGAAAAAAACTACTTGTGGAGAATGTAAACAGCCGCACCTTGATGGTGTCAACAGTGCTTATGTCTGCATAATGAGAAAGTAGGGAAAAAATAAAAACTTCACGCTATTTCTGGTCTAGCGATCCATGACAAACGAGCCTGCTGCTCAGACTTACAAATTGGAGATTCTCCTGATTTAAAATGGTGCCCGACTTGAAAAAAGAAATCAACATACACAGTGAGATATTTGGAGAAATAGACCGGCATGTCTTTCCAAAGGAAAACAATGGGGGGAGCTCACTCAGTGTTCCAAGGGCAAAGAGTATTTTGGGGTTAGAATTTGATGACAACCAAGCTAGCTGCCCAGGCTTACATAATTAGAAAGAGGAGATTCTCATGATTAAAATGGGATCCGACTTGCAAACATCAAAATATACACATTGCGAGATATTTGGCGAAATAGACAGACATGCCTATATTTCCCCCATAGGAAACAATGGGAAGACTGCAGAGTTCCAATATTATTTTCTTGTTGTTTACATTTTAACTATAAAACAACGTGAGCAGGTCTTATTGCCAACAATAGCGAAGCAGACATGACATTGAAAAATAAGCTGGGAATGGCACGTTTCGAAGGCAAGTTGGTGCCACCGTGCTCAATAGAACTAATAGGAGCTGGCAAGGTGAGAAATGCACTAAAATATGGCCTGTTATTTTACGATTACTTCAAAACGACGGTAAGCAGCTGGGAAATATGGTCATATTAGGAAACTGGGCTCCACGGCGGAAGCAATGAACTAGTTTTATCAGGAAAGAACGTTGTTAAAAAATGTATGTGTCCAGCCTAATATCTACACAGATTTCAGAGCACTCTCGTCTCAGTGTACCAGAGCGCAGAATAATTAATTTACGAGCGTTCAACACCCGTTGAATATGGCCGATGTCAGTAAACGTCAGAAAAAAAACGGAATTAAATAGTTTCCAGCACAGTTAGTCAACAACGCTCTGGTTAACATGAAAACTGCCTTACCATCTCAGCTAGTGTGAGTAAAATGGTCAGAGTAGTCTCATTTGTGTCTGGAAGTAGCTAGCCAACGTTAGCTTGGGTGCTTGACTTCCGTTGTAAGGCCAGAACGCTCAAATCAAGCCTACTCTTCGGACCGAACGTCTGGTGTGCGCTCCGAGAGCGAACGGTCTGAACAGACAATCTGACTATGTTTTGAATATATGAGCAACAAGTTGTACAGCTCCATATTTTCAGTTTCATCCTAATGGAAACCCAGAGGGTTTTTCATTTTTCATGGAATAGAAACACCATAATATTAATCAAATAATTAATTCAAGGATTTGATTTCATTTGACTATTTTCTACATTGTGGAATAGTAAAGATATCATAACTACTGTATGAAATAACACCGGTCTCCAGTGTGCCCTGCATTCTGTAGTACAGACGTGGCCTGCTCTCCCTTACGTAAGGAGTTAGGCACTTTCCCATGTTTACTACATGTATTTTAGATTGCACAGTAGCCTAATATCCTCTTGAAACTAAGGGGCACTATTATCATTTTTGGAAAAATAACATTCCCAGAGTAAACAGGCTATTTTGTCAGGACAAGATGCTAGAATATGCATATAATTGACAGCTTAAGATAGAAAACACTCCAAAGTTTCCAAAACTGTAAAAATATTGTCTGTGAGTATAACAGAACTGATATGGCAGGCGAAAGCCTGAGAAAAATCCAATCAGGAAGTGACTCATGTTTTGAAAGCTCTGCGTTCCGATGCGTCCCTATTGAGCAGTGAATGGGATATCAACCAGATTACTTTTTCTACGTATTCCCCAACGTGTCTAAAGCATTTGGACGTAGTTTCATGCCTTTATGTTGAAGAATGAGTGTAAACGACTACATTGCGTAAGTGGCCGGCTGAGTGCTCTCAGAGTAATTCTTGCGTAATAGACAGAGGTAGCGGTCTTACTGAGAATACAGCTGTCCCGGTTGATATATTATCGAATAGATATTTGAAAAACACCTTGAGGATTGATTATAAACAACGTTTGCCATGTTTCTGTCGATATTATGGAGCTAATTTTGAATATTTTTCGGCGTTGTCGTGATCGCAATTTCCGGTCGAATTCTCAGCCAAACGTGAAGAACTAACGGAGCTATTTCGGTTACAAAAATAATCTTTATGGAAAAAAGGCACATTTGCTATCTAACTGGGAGTCTCGTGAGTGAAAACATCCGAAGCTCATCAAAGGTAAACGATTTAATTTTATTGCTTTTCTGATTTTCGTGACCAGGTTGCCTGCTGCTAGCTAGGCATAATGCTATGCTAGGCTATCGATAAACTTACACAAATGCTTGTCTTGCTTTGGCTGTAAAGCATAATTTCAAAATCTCAGATGACAGGGTGATTAACAAAGGGCTAAGCTGTGTTTCAATATATTTCACTTGTGATTTCATGAATATTAATATTTTCTAGTAATATTTTTTGTCTGTTGCGTTATGCTAATTAGTGTCAGTTGATGACAATTCTCCCGGATCCGAGAAATAAATAAACACATTTCGTTAATAAAAGAATGATAAAAAAATACTCTTTCAAAATCCAGATGTTGATTTAGTTATGGATCCTTAACGAATTACTATGGGGAAAAATATCACTGATTTACAGAAATATTGCTACAAAGTTGTCTAATGAAGGCAAACAATTTAGAATCCTCCAATCCTGTAGCCTACTCCTGACAATCACATTGTACAGCGTCAGATTTTCCATTCCATCCTAATGGAAACCCCGAGGGTTTCGTTTCTCTCTGATTAGAAACTCCATTATATTAATCAAATTAATTAAGCCAAATTTCTTAATCAATCCCTAATACTATGTTATTACAAAAAAGGTTTTAAATTCTCTGGTAATGCCAATACGGAATACTATCAAATGCTTCTCAAAGATTCCCTCTGGTGGTCAAACTAGCAATAACTTCCAATAACAGAAAAAAATGGCAGAGAATTAAATGACGTGCCACAGAATGCTGCAGCAGCACTCAGTGTGTGCCGCAGTATGAAGCAACTTTTAAAAGAGGAACCACTGTTTATCAGTCCACCAAATCAGTCTACTCTGGCCTACTTGGAGGACACATTGAGAGTGTACATAATTTACAATGGCAAGAAGACCAAACTTATGGATGATACAAGATCTGAATTAAAATAACTCAGATGGTGGGGAAGAAATTAATCATGACATCTCTGATGTTTATTCTTGTGATTTCGAGCCTCAGCCTGAACCTACACCTCTGAGGCCACGGTCATTGGCGACCAAGTAGCTTGCAAATAAAACAAGTCTGGCAGGCACCTTGAACAAAGTGAAATTGGAGCTCCCTCCTCGCAAAATAAGGCACCTTCACAGCCATTGTATTGACGAATGACAAGACAAAAAAATGGATACTCTTACGCACTACAATCAATCAGGGGTATGTCAAAGTGTGTCAAGCAAGTGAAAGTTACAAAAATTGTGTGAAGGGATAACAGCTAAATTAAATCTAACTGATGCCATTGCGCAAAGATGCACACAAGCATAGTTGTAACAAAGATACTCCACAAATAAAATTGATTGTAGACTAGAATGTGTATTTTTGTTTTTACAGCAACATAAACTAATGAAAATGCTACTGTGTTATTTGAAATAAAATACACATTGTATTTTAATGTTACCCAAGGCCTTCATCAAAAAATTCAAAATCAAATAGAAAAATTATCCTTGGCATGACCCTTTTAAAATGATTCCATATATCAAGTAGATTTTTTGGGGTTTTATATGCAAAAATGAAGAACAAGCTATTTTTTTGTATTTTTATTCAAATACGAGTAAACAAAGCCATTTTATGTTCCTGATTGTTCCATTTTAACTCAGAAAATGAACGAGCAAAACGTACACAGACCTTAATCTTACCACAGGCATCTTGACATAATGTTGTCCACAACAGGCAAATTATTTTGACTGCTGTAAGAAACATATAAACCAAAATGTTCGGTCAATTCTCCAGATCAACATTAACTCCCACACATTGGCTGTGTTCAATTATGTACAGTATCACACTAGCTCTTTATCACTTGACTGTCATTCATAAAATCCTTTCCTGAATCAGCTAATGTTGAGCAATAATTTCCAAACATAACTAAACAGCAAGACCTCAAATGCGCATCAAACAACTATTATGCATAATTATTCAAGAACACTTTCAATGACAGTATAGATATATTGTTTGATTCATCTTGTTAAAGTTACACTTTCATTTCAGTTTGCAAATCATGTTATTTTGGTTATGTGTGCTCATAACTGTTTTCACACCTTAACCTCTAGTGACACCCCATCCCGTGATCAGGACCGTTGTCATCATCTGACATTAATTAGCATAACGCAACGGACATAAATATTCCTAGAAAATATTCCTATTCATGAAAATCACAAGTGAAATATATTGAGACACAGCTTAGCCTTTTGTTAATCATCCTGTCATCTCAGATTTTCAAAATATGCTTTACAGCCAAAGTTAGACAAGCATTTGTGTAAGTTTATCGATAGCCTAGCATAGCATTTTGTCCAGATAGCAGCAGATAACTTGGTCACGGAAATCAGAAAAGCAATCAAATTAAATCGTTTACCTTTGAGCTTCGGATGTTTTCACTCTCGAGACTCCCAGTTAGATAGCCAATGTTCCTTTTTTCCCAAAATATTATTTTTGTAGGCGAAATAGCTCCGTTTGTTCTTCACGTTTGGCTGAGAAATCGCCCGGAAATTGCAGTCACGAAAACGGCAAAAAATATTCCATATTAGCTCCATAATATCGACAGAAACATGGCAAACGTTGTTTATAATCAATCCTCAAGGTGTTTTTCAAATATCTATTCGATAATATATCCATCGGGACAATTCGTTTTTCAGTAGGACCGATTGGAGTAATGGCTACCTCTGTATTTTACGCGAGAATCTCTCTGGGAGCATCAGGTGACCACTTGCGCAATGTAGCCGCCTACGGGTATTCTTCAACATAAATGCGTAAAGCTACTTCAAAATGCTGTAGACACCTTCGGGAATATGGAGAAAGAGTAATCTGGTTGATAGCCCATTCACTGCTCAGTAGGGACACATTGGAACGCAGCGCTTTCAAAACATGAGGCACTTCCGGATTGGATTTTTCTCAGGCTTTCGCCTGCAACATCAGTTCTGTTATACTCACAGACAATATTTTTACAGTTTTGGAAACTTTAGAGTGTTTTCTATCCTAAGCTGTCAATTATATGCATATTCTAGCATCTTCCCGTTTACTACGGGAATGTTTTTTTTTCAAAAATGAAAATACCCCCTAGTCACAAAAGGTTAATATAGGGAGATATGAAATGTTACGAGATTACAGTGCACTTCTGAGATCTCTGTACAATAGAGTCTAACAGCAATATCCAGGAATTTTACAGGATCAAGTTCAATGTGTAATTCAGTCCTTAAATGCTTTGTATATTAGATAACGACAAACGACAGTATCAGAAAGTATAAGGGAAGAAAGGTATGTTTTATGTCAGGATTTTTGCCTAACCTGTGAAGACTCCAAGCATGAGAAAGGGTTTAAAACATTCAACTCATGAATTATATTGAATGTATCTATGTTCCCCCTTCTTATCTTAATGTAATCTTCAATTCAAGCCTACTAGAAAGTGTGTGTCCTCAGGCCTGGAGGGAAGCAAAAGTCATTCCGTTATCTATGAATAGTAAAGCCCCTTTTACTGACTCAAATAGCCGAACAATGTGGTAGCAGGATTACAAGATTATGTTATATTTATGCACCAAATGGTTGTTTTATTAAATAGAGTAAGGTTCTTAGGAATCTCTTTCTCCCTTTCTGAGTTAACAGAGAGGAATCATTTGAAGATTGGGCTGGCAACTGTTAAATAGATGGTTTCCACTCTAGAATCCTGCACTTAGTCTGGACGTATGGTTTGGCATGGGTCCCCAGATCCTCAAAAGGTCTACAGCTGCACCATTGAGAGCATTCTGACCGGTTGCATCGCCGCCTGGTATAGCAACTGATCGGCATCTGACCATAAGGTGCTACAGAGGGTAGTGAATACGGCCATCCAGGACCTATATTATAATTGACGGTGTCAGAGGAAAACCCATACAATTGTCAGAGACCCCAATCACCCAAGTCATAGATTTTTTTTCTGCTACTGCATGGATGGGTTTTGCTAGAGATAGCTTGAGCTGACAATGGCTTGGTAATAAAAACCTAAAATTGGCATTTATTAATGTGGTGTGTGTGACCTGAGAAAGACATAGCATGGAAGAGTTTTGAACAATGCCTCATTGTCTCATCTTCCCAACAGTCAAGACTGTTGGGTTAACTGTTTCAATATTGCTATAATTAATCGATATTGAATAAAGATGATTGTTTGAAGAAATTACAAGTCTCTCTCCCTTGAATAGAATATTCCTCAGATGGGACACCAAACTCCATCTGTGGACTGCTCCTGAGGATCTTGGTTTAACCTTGCACGGGGGCCACACCAACTGGCTCAAGGGAAACCCGCTCTCCACGGAAAAAAATGTATAATAAGATTTAGACGTGTATAATAAGCTGATTTTCAATTTGGATAATACGTTTTGATATGTAGCGTTATCTTGGGGTTCCGTTCAACACTGCCCATCATAGAATGTCACAGGGTGGTATTAATAAGAGCTAGATGTTATTTTAGAAAATAGCGGCAAGTCTATAATTTCTGGAAGTGTAGGGAACTGTTTAGGATACGTGTGGAGCATTATTCCCATAGGGCAACATCCGGGAAACTAATGCGAGTGTATGGATGAAGAGTCGTTGGAAATGGAGTGATTAATCAATTAATTAATGTGAGTACTAAGATTTCCTACTTTATATATTGATTCTGTGAAGACATAAAAAAAGGAATGAGAAATTGTATGGGTGTATAATCGATTACTAGAGATTTGATAAAGTAATACTGGGAATATAATGAGATGCAACTTAAACAACCCATACGTGCACATACGTAGGTTCAGAGTGGAATCTTTATGGATCATTTGTATGGGAGCAAAATTGCAAGATTATGTTATAATACTTTTATTGCATCAAATGGTTGTTTTATTCAACAGAATAGAGAATTCTTAACTATTGTGTGTGTGTTCTACTGAGGATGGGCCTCTGGGAGATAACACTGACAGAAGATTTATGATGTCTTTTGGGTGATAAAACCAAAAGAGCATTCCAGAGCATGGGTTAATGTTTCTCTATCTATAACGTACCAGGGAGAGATGGGCCAGGGCCAGACACGGGTCTATACAATGAAAACTGTTGACACAGCAGATACTGTCTGCTATATATTATAGGTATCTTTCATACAAATCTTAACCATTCTATATATCTGTTATTCATCATATAAGTTGAAATGGGTATATCTTGGCTATGAAAATACCTTTGTACTTTTGTCTCGGGGCTCTCAAAGAAATCATCAGAGACGGTGATTCGTCGACCAGCCATCACTATTGCAAAGCTCTCACTAATAAAGATTCAGTTTAAGTATAACTCTGACTCGTGTGATAAGTTTGTCTCTCCTCATTTGATAATACAGAAATTAATCACCACATTTGTTAGAGATAAGGTTAAAGCATTATATGACTGTCTACAGGATCTGGGAAATAGACCCAGAAAAAGATTGGCATATATTAAAACCGCGAGGAGCGAGAGGAGTGGAAATAAATTAATGGAAGAGGTAAACTATAGCAAATACGCTAAGAAAAGCGCACACGCCTTCTACCAATTCGTCTCGAATATGGGAATGAAATCTTAATATGGATAAAATAGGGAATTCAGGGATGCAATTGTGACTTGGCACAATGACATAAGAGAAGAATCATTAGCTCAATACACCAGCGTATTGATGTTAGCGTTTTATCAGCGTAATTGCACTGACCATACTATTTGTGAAGTTGAGTATGTAGTATGCTTATTGGTCTTAAGATGCAAATTCTTTGTTTTAAAATTGGCAGTATATATGGGCGAGAGCACAAATGATGTTATGAATAGTCAAACTTTGCATCAAGCCGCATTTAAACAATCGCTAAAGAGTGTAGATTTGGGTGTTCTGTGTTGATACAACATGTAGTGAATTTGTTATTGGCGTGAAAAGACGAGGAAACTCATATGCCAAACATCACCACATTAGTCAACTATGTGGTAGAGCAGGGTCACAAGGCATCATATGGGAAACTACAACCAGCGAAACAAGAGGGAACATATTTGGGGGGTTTTAAGTACAATGAGACTCAGGAAATCCTTAGAGATTTTAATCTCATGAGACACTTTTTTTTAAAATTCTAAAATACATTTATTGAATTGATGAAAGGGAGGAAGAGGACAGAGTAATTAAAGTGGCCTCCCTGTGAACGGAAGTTGTTTTGACTATAATTGTAAAAATGAAATAAAAATCACCTGGTAACGTAACGTTAGACAGAAAGACAGAGGTAGAAACATTCTTTGAAAGTTGCTGATTATTGTTACTTGGTTTTGTAGCTTAGGTAACACCAGTAAAATGAAGCAGGAAGGCAATGCCATTTAAAATTATCTGTTTCCATTACGTGGAACAGTGTCCAGTAATTAAAGTAGATTGAAATAAGTATTGAATAGTAACATGATAAGACAGCACCAACTTTTTGAAGGTTCTACATTTGATAAACAACAGGTTTATATTTTGACTAAATTAATGCAACGGGTTGCAATGATTAGATTACCGGAAAGGGGTTATGGGTTTGTTTATTTTAGACTGTGTCCATTCCACTTAATGAAACACTGTATTCGGGCTCCCGAGTGGCGCAGCTGTCTAAAGCACTGCATCTCAGTGCAAGAGGCCTCACTACAGTCCCTGGTTCAAATCCAGGCTGAATCACATCTGGCCTTGATTGGGAGTTCCATAGGGCGGTGCACAATTGGTCCAGCGATGTCTGGGTTTGGCCGGGGTAGGCCTAGTTTTGCCTAGTTAAATAAAGGTTTTGCTAGAGATAGCTTAAGCTGACAATGGCTTGCTGATAAAAACGTAAAGTTGGCATTTCATAGACAAGATGTGGTGTGTGTGACCCAAGATAGAGAGAGCCTGGAAGTGTTTAGAACAATGCCTCATTGTCTCATCTTCCTGGCATCTGGGAAACTAAGCTGGGTTGGGGGTAAAACACATCCCGTGTAGATAACCAAGGTGACTTAAAGGAGGTGAAACCAGTCTGAAGCATTTTTAGGTCCCATATAACATCTGTTTTTTCATTATTAGTTAGGCTCTCGGTTTCAATATTGCAATAATGAATCGATATTGAATAAAGATGATTGTTTGAAGAAATGACAGTCTCTCTCACTTGAATAGAATATTCCACCACAACAACCAGCCTGTTACCAACCCTTTAAACTTTTGGAAAATATTGTGCTTGACCAGATACAATGCTATTTTACAGTAAACAAATTGACAACATACTTTCAGCGTGCTTATAGGGAAGGACATTCAACAAAAGCACAGCACTTACACAAATAGCTGATGATTGGCTGAGAGAAAGTGATGACAAAAAGATTGTGGGGGCTATTTTGTTAGACTTCAGTGCAGCTATTGAAATAATCGATCATAGTCTGCTGCTGGAAAAACGCATGCGTTATGGCTTTACATTCCCTGCTATATTGTGGATAAAGAGTTATCAACTTTCTAACAGAACACAGAGGGTGTTCAATTTCTATACTGACTTGTAATGTTAAAAGGGGAAGAAAATAAATTAGCTAGACTACTCACTATGCCAATGATAGGCTACAGATTTGACTCACCATAATTTAAAATTGCTTTACCAATGTATCCTTCTATTAAATTACATGTTGTTCTTACTATGTATTGTATGTTTGAGGAGATGATATACTGTTATAAATGTTTGCAACTCATTAATAAATGGCCAGAAGGTTTCCACTTTCTTGTAAAGGATATGTTTTTAGAAGTTATAAATAGTGGTACCCCTAACTCATTAATAAATGGTCTCTTTAAAGGTGTCTTTTCAGCAGTTCGAAATGTTGGTAACTCATTTGTTTATGATCAGTCAATTGCCACTTTAAAATAAGGTATAATTTGTTGCGGTTATAAATGTTTGTCACTTTAAAACAAGGTATACAGGTATAAATAAGGTATAAAGTCTGTCACTTTAATATAAGGTATTTTAGCAGTTGTAAATGTGGGTAAATCATTCATAGATTATTTGAGAGTTCACTCAGAGTTTAGACATACTTATAGACAGTATTGGGTACTCATCACTACATACCTGAGAGGATGCAACAGTTTGTTAAACATGTACAGTCAATGAGTGGTGGGTATGAAGACTAAAACATTCATTATTGTGAGAGGATACCTGTTCCACTGTTTCACCCACCAAAGGTATTATGGTTACCATTTCACACCAGAGCGTTCATCATACTTGGACTATCACAGACAAACGGTTGGGGTTTTCATATATAATCTGATAAAGGGTAATATGTTAGGAATGATGACTGAATATTTTCCTGAATGTAAATTTGTCCAGGGCATCAGGCTTTCAAAGGTGGGCCAATACACATAATGAAAATCAACCTCTTGTGTATTTAATACATTTTAGAATAAGGCCTGAAGGCTGCCGTCTTATCGACTCTTAACCCTTGTGTAGTTTTAACATTCTGTATACTCCCCTTGTCCTAAGCGTAAAAAATGACCAGCCTTCACTAAACCCCTAAAATAAAGCAGCTTAATTGAATTTTAAACCCCAAATCTATAATAACCTGTCATTAATCACAAACTTTGCGAATATCTGGGTTTTCCCTCTTCACATCGGTGGACACCACACATTTGTATTACAACACACCTGTCATAATTGTTTTCTTTAGGTACTGCATAGGTGTGTCAGATCTCCCCAAGGAAATGTGAGTGTGGAGTCAGGTGCAGGAGAAACAAGTTCAAAGGGCTCAAAATAACAGGACACCGGACTACAACAGTAGCCACAAAACCCCACTCAGACACAGTCCAGGGAAAACGCACCTGTTAAAAATGAACTAAAGAAAACGCAACCCAAAACTAACTGACAGTCAAACGAAAACAATCCCGCGCAAAAACCCAAAGGAAATGTAGAGATACAGTGCCTTGCGAAAGTATTCGGCCCCCTTGAACTTTGCGACCTTTTGCCACATTTCAGGCTTCAAACATAAAGATATAAAACTGTATTTTTTTGTGAAGAATCAACAACAAGTGGGACACAATCATTAAGTGGAACGACATTTATTGGATATTTCAAACTTTTTTAACAAATCAAAAACTGAAAAATTGGGCATGCAAAATTATTCAGCCCCCTTAAGTTAATACTTTGTAGCGCCACCTTTTGCTGCGATTACAGCTGTAAGTCGCTTGGGGTATGTCTCTATCAGTTTTGCACATCGAGAGACTGACATTTTTTCCCATTCCTCCTTGCAAAACAGCTCGAGCTCAGTGAGGTTGGATGGAGAGCATTTGTGAACAGCAGTTTTCAGTTCTTTCCACAGATTCTCGATTGGATTCAGGTCTGGACTTTGACTTGGCCATTCTAACACCTGGATATGTTTATTTTTGAACCATTCCATTGTAGATTTTGCTTTATGTTTTGGATCATTGTCTTGTTGGATGGAAGACAAATCTCCGTCCCAGTCTCAGGTCTTTTGCAGACTCCATCAGGTTTTCTTCCAGAATGGTCCTGTATTTGGCTCCATCCATCTTCCCATCAATTTTAACCATCTTCCCTGTCCCTGCTGAAGAAAAGCAGGCCCAAACCATGATGCTGCCACCACCATGTTTGACAGTGGGGATGGTGTGTTCAGCTGTGTTGCTTTTACGCCAAACCTAACGTTTTGCATTGTTGCCAAAAAGTTCAATTTTGGTTTCATCTGACCAGAGCACCTTCTTCCACATGTTTGGTGTGTCTCCCAGGTGGCTTGTGGCAAACTTTAAACAACACTTTTTATGGATATGTTTAAGAAATTGCTTTCTTCTTGCCACTCTTCCATAAAGGCCAGATTTGTGCAATATATGACTGATTGTTGTCCTATGGACAGAGTCTCCCACCTCAGCTGTAGATCTCTGCAGTTCATCCAGAGTGATCATGGGCCTCTTGGCTGCATCTCTGATCAGTCTTCTGCTTGTATGAGCTGAAAGTTTAGAGGGACGGCCAGGTCTTGGTAGATTTGCAGTGGTCTGATACTCCTTCCATTTCAATATTATCGCTTGCACAGTGCTCCTTGGGATGTTTAAAGCTTGGGAAATCTTTTTGTATCCAAATCCGGCTTTAAACTTCTTCACAACAGTATCTCGGACCTGCCTGGTGTGTTCCTTGTTCTTCATGATGCTCTCTGCGCTTTTAACGGACCTCTGAGACTATCACAGTGCAGGTACATTGATACGGAGACTTGATTACACACAGGTGGATTGTATTTATCCTCATTAGTCATTTAGGTCAACATTGGATCATTCAGAGATCCTCACTGAACTTCTGGAGAGAGTTTGCTGCACTGAAAGTAAAGGGGGCTGAATAATTTTGCATGCCCAATTTTTCAGTTTTAGATTTGTTAAAAAAGTTTGAAATATCCAATAAATGTCGTTCCACTTCATGATTGTGTCCCACTTGTTGTTGATTCTTCACAAAAAAATACAGTTTTATATCTTTATGTTTGAAGCCTGAAATGTGGCAAAAGGTCGCAAAGTTCAAGGGGGCCGAATACTTTCGCAAGGCACTGTATATATAACCAATATAATTATATAGAGAAACTCAAAATACCAACATGTGAGAAATAGGGTACTTTATTAATGTTTCAATGGAACCAACCAAAATCAAAATGATTATATATAAAATAAATTTAACCAAAATCAAGGTTTCATAATTATTGGCACTCCTCATTTAGTACTTAGTGCAACCACCTCTGGTAAGGATAACAGCATGGAGTCTTTTCCTGTAATGTTTGATATGGTTAACTTCTTGGCGCTACCCACCCAGTTAGCGGGATCATTTTTGTCAGCAACCGCTGAATAGCATAGCGCAACAGTCAAATAATATTACTAAAAATATTAATATTCATGAAATCACAAGTGCAATATTGCAAAACACAGTTTAGCCTTTTGTTAATCCACCTGTTGTCTCAGATTTTGATATTATGCTTTACAGAGAAAGCAATCCAAGCATTTGTGTAAGTTTATCGATAGCATAGCATAACATCATGTACACTTAGCATCAGGAAGCTTGGTCACGAAAATCAGAAAAGTTATCAAATGATCTTCGGATGTTTTCACTCACGAGACTCCCAGTTACACAACAAATGTTCCTTTTGTTCCATAAAGATAATTTTTATAGCCAAAATACCGATGTTTGTTTGTTGCGTTATGTTCAGCAATCCACAGGAAAGAGCAGTCACAATAACGCAGACGTATATTCCAAATAATATCCATAATGTCCACAGAAACATGTCAAAACATTTTTTATAATCAATCCTCATGTTCTTTTTAAAATATATATTTGATAATATATCAACAGAGTGTGTAGGTTTTTCAATAACAGCGGGAGGAACAATGGCCGCTTTACTCAGTTGCGCAAGAACTCACTCTGAGAGCCCCCACCTAACCACTTACGCAATGTGATCCTTCATTGCTCATTTTTCAAAATAAAAGCCTGAAACTATGTCTAAAGACTGTTGACACCTTAGGGAAGCCATAGAAAAAGGAATCTGGTTGATATCCCTTTAAATGGAGGATAGGCTTGCATAGGAACAGAAAGGTTTCAAAATAAGAGGCACTTCCTGATTGGATTTTCCTCAGGCTTTCGCCTGCAATATCAGTTCTGTTATACTCACAGACAATATTTTTACAGTTTGGAAACTTTAGTGTTTTCTATCCTAATCTGAAAATTATATGCATATAATTGAGAAATAGGCAGTTTCAAATGTGTATGTTTTTTAGCCAAAAACCTGCCCCCTACACGCAAAAGGTTAAGAAACACATTTGGAGGGATTTTGGACCATTCCTCTATGCAGATCCTTTCAAGATCCTTCACTTTTTTGGGTTTGCTCTTATCAACTGCGATCTCCCACTCAGCCCACAGGTTTTCGATTGGATTGAGGTCCAGCGACTGAGATGGCCATGGCAGAACATTGATTTTGTTGTCACAGAATCATTTCTGTGTCGATCTTGAGGTATGTTTCAGGTCATTGTCTTGTTGGAAAGTCCACCGACCAAGTCCCAGCCTTCTGGCAGAGGCAACCAGATTGTCAGCCAAAATTGCCTGATACTTGGTGGAATTCATTATGTCATCAATCTTAACCAGTGCCCCTGGACCTCTGGAATTAAAACAGCCCCAAAACATCAGTGACCCCCCTAATATATTTCACTGTGGGTATGAGGTTCCTCTCCTTGTATGCATCTCTGTTTCGATGTCAAACATGCCGATGCTGTATCTGACCAAAACGTTCAATTTTGGTCTCATCTGACCAGAGCACCTTCTTCCAGTCATAATTTAAATGACATTTGGCAAACTCCAAGCGCTTGCGTCTGTGTCTTGGGGTCAGAAAGGGCTTTCTTCTGGAAATCCTTCCAAAGAGCCTGTGGTTGTGGAGGTGGTGCTTTTTGAAACCTGGGGACCCTAAGCCACCAAGGCCTGCAATTCTTTCACAGTGATTCTTGGGGATTTTGTTGCTTCTCTCACCATCCTCCTCCCTATCCTGTGGGGAAAAATGCATATGCATCCTCTACCCGTGAGGTTTTCAACTGTTCCATATCTTTTGAATTATTTTTATAATTGTCCTGACAGGGCTCAGTGGTATATTCAAACGTTTGTGGATCTTCTTGTAGCCATTACCAGATTTATGAAGGTCTACTACCATCTGTCTCTTTTGAACTGACAGTTCTTTTGTTTTCTTCATGGTGTTGGATGACAGCGGGATACTGCATGTGTGTTACCTCATTTTTATACCCTAGTGAAACAGGAAGTGATGTAATGGCTCAATATAGTTCCTTAAGACTTAGATAAACTTAAATAAGTGGAATTTAATTTGTGGTTTAGTTTTGGTAGATGTTATATACAATAATCTTTAAGGGTGCCATTAATTGTGAAACCTTGATTTGGTGGACATTGATTTTTAATTAAATCAATAAATTATTTTTGTTGGTTCCATTGAAACATTAATAAAGTACATTATTTCTCACATATTGTTTATATTTGCTTAAGCATTGTTTGTGCGTTGCCAGTCAGGGGTGCCAGTAATTTTGGAGCCCACTGTATATAAAAATCTTGTTTCTTATTTTCAATAATTAGCTATTTATATTTGTAGTAATGTAGGCAATTTATGCAACGGCGTTTACCTCTCACCAGTCTAGCCATTACCAAAATTACATTATTACAAGTCATTATTAAATTAGCAAACAATTGTTGTGAATAATCCTCCATTGTCCTTAACATCTTTTACTCCTTCGCAACAGTTATGGGATACGCACATACTCATACACACTCTACCCTTTCCCCCCATACAACCATGGCCACATTCTCAACAGTTGCACCATCCCAGAGCCCAACTCAAGAAAGGTCTTGATTTACGAATGCATGTACAGTTGCAGCTGTATGAGAAGGCCTCCAAGACTGTGCAAAAAATGGGCAGAAATTGAGAGATTTTATTAACCATTGTCACGTCCTAGATGATGGAGGTCAAATGTACACCTTTCCCTGAAACACCCACAACACGGTCCCCTGTATTGACCATATTTCCAAGCATCTCCATGCAGTCAGAGTTTTGATTTTGTGCCACCAGGGCCACAATAATATACCCCCTCTGAATGTCTGAGCGTGACCCCCCCCCCCTCCTCATGGGTTACTGCAGCTAGTGTTGCCAGCACTGCCACTGCCTGGGTGGTGGCACCCCACCGGAATCCCTACTGGCTAGGTACAAGGTCGTCAAGGTTCTCATTAGCAGCTTTGAGAATTTCCTTGTATAATATGCTCTCCCTTTACAGGGCTTTGACTTTGCAGGACCAACCCTGACAAGCAGGCTCAGAATCTTGAGGGGGCAGTGCTGCTCTAGGTCTCTGACCGCATTTTGGCTGCATACAGACCGCTTACACCAGGCCCATAAAACAGTTAGGGACTTCTCCTTAGTATCTGGGTCATTCAGGTGGGTGTATAGGGTTGTGGACTGTTCCATCAATATAGGATCATAAATAAATACATTTGATATATAATTTATTAAAAGAAAATTGTTCCCCATGGTAGGACAATAAATCAATTAAATATATTATTTATTTTAAAACAGTTCCACCATGATAGGGCAATAAATAAATAAGACTTGGAATTCCTTATAAAAAGTATATCCATCATCTGAACAACATTGAAAGCTCTCTCACAACCCTGCTCACAGCAATACATTGGTTCTGGGATATGCAACCATTTAATTTCTCACTCAATGCCACACACCCAAACATAACAAAAACAATTTAATAAAAAAATAAACACGCACCACACCATCCACACATACCGTGCCTTCTGTTTACTGAGTTATTTTTATCTTCACCATGTTGAATTAGTGCTTGTGTGTTCCAATTAGTTACAGTGCCTTGCGAAAGTATTCGGCCCCCTTGAACTTTGCGACCTTTTGCCACATTTCAGGCTTCAAACATAAAGATATAAAACTGTATTTTTTTGTGAAGAATCAACAACAAGTGGGACACAATCATAAAGTGGAACGGCATTTATTGGATATTTCAAACTTTTTTAACAAATCAAAAACTGAAAGATTGGGCGTGCAAAATTATTCAGCCCCCTTAAGTTAATACTTTGTAGCGCCACCTTTTGCTGCGATTACAGGTGTAAGTCGCTTGGGGTATGTCTATATCAGTTTTGCACATCGAGAGACTGCCATTTTTTCCCATTCCTCCTTGCAAAACAGCTCGAGCTCAGTGAGGTTGGATGGAGAGCATTTGTGAACAGCAGTTTTCAGTTCTTTCCACAGATTCTCGATTGGATTCAGGTCTGGACTTTGACTTGGCCATTCTAACACCTGGATATGTTTATTTTTGAACCATTCCATTGTAGATTTTGCTTTATGTTTTGGATCATTGTCTTGTTGGAAGACAAATCTCCGTCCCAGTCTCAGGTCTTTTGCAGACTCCATCAGGTTTTCTTCCAGAATGGTCCTGTATTTGGCTCCATCCATCTTCCCATCAATTTTAACCATCTTCCCTGTCCCTGCTGAAGAAAAGCAGGCCCAAACCATGATGCTGCCACCACCATGTTTGACAGTGGGGATGGTGTGTTCAGCTGTGTTGCTTTTACGCCAAACATAACGTTTTGCATTGTTGCCAAAAAGTTCAATTTTGGTTTCATCTGACCAGAGCACCTTCTTCCACATGTTTGGTGTGTCTCCCAGGTGGCTTGTGGCAAACTTTAAACGACACTTTTTATGGATATCTTTAAGAAATTGCTTTCTTCTTGCCACTCTTCCATAAAGGCCAGATTTGTGCAATATACGACTGATTGTTGTCCTATGGACAGAATCTCCCACCTCAGCTGTAGATCTCTGCAGTTCATCCAGAGCGATCATGGGCCTCTTGGCTGCATCTCTGATCAGTCTTCTCCTTGTATGAGCTGAAAGTTTAGAGGGACGGCCAGGTCTTGGTAGATTTGCAGTGGTCTAATACTCCTTCCATTTCAATATTATCGCTTGCGCAGTGCTCCTTGGGATGTTTAAAGCTTGGGAAATCTTTTTGGATCCAAATCCGGCTTTAAACTTCTTCACAACAGTATCTCGGACCTGCCTGGTGTGTTCCTTGTTCTTCATGATGCTCTCTGCGCTTTTAACGGACCTCTGAGACTATCACAGTGCAGGTGCATTTATATGGAGACTTGATTACACACAGGTGGATTGTATTTATAATCATTAGTCATTTAGGTCAACATTGGATCATTCAGAGATCCTCACTGAACTTCTGGAGAGAGTTTGCTGCACTGAAAGAAAAGGGGCTGAATAATTTTGCACGCCCAATTTTTCAGTTTTTGGTTTGTTAAAAAAGTTTGAAATATCCAATAAATGTCGTTCCACTTCATGATTGTGTCCCACTTGTTGTTGATTCTTCGCAAAAAAATACAGTTTTATATCTTTATGTTTGAAGCCTGAAATGTGGCAAAAGGTCGCAAAGTTCAAGGGGGCCGAATACTTTCGCAAGGCACTGTATATTTGAAGATATATAGAAAAGCCATAGTTTTGTATTGTATTGTTACAATCCATAACCAGGCTATAATTGTTTCATTATTTCCCTTGTCTATAATAACTTTTTAATTTTTAAAATAACCATGGAGTAGTCTTTGTGTCTCTGAACAAATGGTTATCAATATATAGTTTATGGACGACGAGAGCTACTCGGTTCCCTTTTAATCTATTTTCCTTGGAAATTGGACACAGAACTTTACGCCATTCTACAATTTCCTTCGGGAACTGGTTATTCATGACAATTTTGGTCCCAAGTATTTTACCCAGGATTTTAACCATTATTTTAACTTTAAATGAAGCAAAACTGTATCCTGGACTTCATGATAGGCTGCCCCCAGGTGGTAAGGGTAGGTAACAACATCCGCCACGCTGATCCTCAACACAGGGGCCCCTCGGGTGAGTGCTCAGCCCCCTCCTGTACTCCCTGTTCACTCATGACTGCACGGCCAGGCACGACTACAACACCATCATTAAGTTTTCTGATGACACAACAGTAGTAGGCCTGATCACAGACAACGATGAGACAGCCTATAGGGAGAAGGTCAGAGACCTGGCCTTGTAGTGCCAGGACAACAACCTCTCCCTCAATGTGATCAAGACAAAGGAGATAATTGTGGACTACAGGAAAAGGAGGACCTGTCACGCCCTGACTATAGAGAGCCTTTTTTATTCTCTATTTTGCTTCGGTTGGGGTGTGACTGGGGGAGGTGTTCTATTCTAGGTTGTTTATGTCTATGTTTGCCTGGTATGGTTCCCAATCAGAGTTTGTCGTTGTCTCTGATTGGGGATCATATTTAGAAAGCCATTTCCCCACTGTGCTTTGTGGGATCTTGTTTTTGTGTTGTTGCCTGTGAGCACTCCAGAACGTCACATTTCTGTTATTCTTTATTGTTTTTGTGCGTTTCATTAAATAAACATGTGGATCCCATATCACACTGCGCTTTGGTCTGAGTTTGCTTACGACGATCGCGACAGAAGATCACACCAGGACCAAGCAGCGTGCTCAGGAGGAGAAAGTATCCTGGGCTTGGGAGGAGATCAAGGAGGAGAAGATATCCTGGACTTGGGAGGAAATAATGGCACGACACGAAAGCATTCCTAGGAAGCAGACACAAGGAGAGAAGGGAGGACAGCGACAACGCTGGGGTTCTCGGCCACATAGAAAGCCCAAAAGACCTCCCAAAATATTTTGGGGGGTGGCACAAGGGGTGGTCGGCGGAGCCGGGGAGTGAACCAGAGCCAAGCTGGGAGAAGAGGGAGAAATTGGAGGAGAGTGAAATGAGAGAGTTGTTGTGTTGGTGTATGATGCAAGACATTCGCCCTAAGGAGCGTGTTATCTGTTTGAGGCCAACTGAGTCAGCTCTCCGTACTCGTCCTGAGAAGCGTGCTAGCAATCTGGCAAAAACTGTGGAGGCGTACTGGAGACCTGGTGCGTGGAGCCGGCACAGTTTTTGCCAGATTGCTAGCACGCTCCTCAGCCCTGTACGTCCTGTGCCAGCTCTCCACACTCGCCTTGAGGAGCGTGTCATTTGTCCGGGACAATTTGTGCTGGCTCTATGCACCAAGTCTCCAGTATGCCTTCACAGCCCAGTATGTCCTGTGCCTGTTCCCCGCACCTGCCCTGAAGTGCGTGTCCCTAGTCCAGAGCTTCCAGCGACGGTTTACAGTCCAGAGCTTCCGGCGACGTTTCACAGTCCAGAACCTCCTGCGATGGTCCACAGTCCGGAACCTCCTACGATGGTCCACGGTCCGGAACTCTTGCGACGGTCCATGGTCCGGAACCTCCTGCGACGGTCCACGGTCCGGAACCTCCAGCAACGGTCCACTGTCCGGAACCTCCTGCAACGGTCCAAGGTCTGGAACCTCCAGCGACGGTCAACTGTCCGGAACCTCCAGCTCCATGGCCTGAGCCTTCCGCTGCGCTGATGCCCAGTCCAGGCACGGCGTCCAGTCCCGCTCCATGGCCGGAGCCTTCCCCTGCGCCGATGCCCAGTCTAGGCACGGCGTTTAGTCCCGCTCCATGGCAGGAGCCTTCCTCTGCGCCGGTGCCCAGTCCAGGCATGGCGTCCAGTCCCGCTCCAAGGCCGGAGCCTTCTTCTGTGTCAGAGCCCAGGGGGGGGGGGGGGTGTTCTAAGCTAGGTTGTTTATGTCTATGTTGCTGGTATGGTTCCCAATCAAAGGCAGCTGTTTGTCGTTGTCTCTGATTGGGGATCATATTTAGACAGCCATTTCCCTGAAACGTCACGTTTCGGTTATTCTTTATTGTTTTTGTGCATTTCATTAACCTTTCTGGGATATGTGGGACGTTAAATTACTTTAAAAATCAAACTTTCATTAAAGCACACACGCAAGATAGCAAATTAAAGCTACACTTGTTGAGAATCCAGCCAACATGTCAGATTTCAAAAAGGTTTTTCGGCGAAAGCAAACTATGCTATTATCTGAGGATAGCACCTCTGTAAACCCAGAGAGAGAAGCATATTTCAACCCTGCGCAAAACACAGAAATAAAAATATTATTAATGCCTTACCTTTGACGAGCTTCTTTTGTTGGCACTCCGATATGTCCCATAAACATCACAAATGGTCCTTTTGTTTGATTAATTCCGTCGATATATATCCAAAATGTCCTTTTATTTGTTTATTTGGAGCGTTTGATCCAGAAAAACACCGGACCACAAAATATCTCAAAAGTTAACTGTAAACTTTGCCAAAACATTTCAAACTACTTTTAAAACTTTTTAAAAGTTTTTTGTCCGATGTAACGCTGACCAGAATGAGCGTTTGGATATGTATACCAAATGAGCTAACAAAAGAAGGTATTTGGACATAATTAACGGATATTATCGAACAAAACAAACATTTATTGTGGACCTGGGATTCCTGGAGTGCTTTCTGATGTAGAACATCAAAGGTAAGGGAATATTTATCATGTAATTTCTTGTTTATGTTGACGCCATCGTTGCGGCTATTGTGATTTTTACTTCTGAGCGCCGTCTCAGATTATTGCATGGGTTTCTTTTTCCGTAAAGTTTTTTTGAAATCTGACACAGCGGTTGCATTAAGGAGAGGTATATCTATAATTCCATGTGTATAACTTGTATTATCATCTACATTTATGATGAGTATTTCTGTTTAATAATGTGGCTATGCAAAATCATGTTTTTGGAACTAGTGAATGTAATGCGCCAATGTAAACTCATATTTTGATAAATATTAACTTTATCAAACAAAACATACATGTATTGTGTAACATGAAGTCCTATGCATGTCATCTGATGAAGATGATCAAAGGCTAGTGATTAATTTTATCTCTATTTGTGGTTTTTGTGACTCTGGCTGGAAAATCTTTTGCAGGAAAAATTGCTGTGTTTTTCTGTGGCTATGTAGTGACCTAACATAATAGTTTGTGGTGCTTTTGCTGTAAAGCATATTTGAAATGGACACTGGTGGGATTAGCAACGAGATTAGCTTTAAAATGGTATGAGATACATGTATGTTTGAGGAATTTTAATTTGAAATTGGTGCACTGCACTTTCACTGGCTGGTGTCATATCACTCCCATTAACGGGATTGCAGCCAAAATAAGTTTTAAAATAGCTAGGTGATACAACCACATATCAGGATACAAACATTCCATTCTAGCTAAAGCAATGGATACATAGCATTTTCCAAAAAAACACATTTTCCTACAATCTATTAATTAAACTTCTGAGAACAGTTATATTTTACACACACAAGAAGGAGACCCTGTTCCTTGAGAGCTACCGTCCTGTAAGATTTCATTCCAACCCTAATCTAGCATAGCTGATTCTAATAATTAGCTAGTTGTAAAGCTGAACCAAGTCAGTTACAACTCAAATCAAAATCAAATCAAATGGTATTGGTCACATTCACATTGTTAGCAGATGTTAATGCGAGTGTAGCGAAATGATTATTCTTCTAGTTCCGACCGTGCAGTAATATCTAACAAGTAATCTAACAATTTCACAACAACTACCTTTTACACACAAGTGTAAAGGAATGAATAAGAATATGTACATATAAATATATGTATGAGCGATGGCCGAACGGCATCGGCAAGATGCAGTAGATGGTATAGAGTACAATATATACATATAAGATGAGTAATGTAGGTTATGTAAACATTATATAAAGTGCCAATGTTTAAAGTGACTAGTGATACATTTATTACATCCAATGTATAATTATTAAAGTGGCTAGAGATTTGAGTCAGTATGTTGGCAGCAGCCACCATTAGTGATGGCTGTTTAATTAACCTATATAAGGACTTTAGAAATTGCCACCATAGACATGTTTTTTTTAGATAAAGCCAAACAGTGAGACAGTTAGTTAAAATTTGGAAACAACACATAGTTGTTACCTGATTGTTATGAGAAAAAGAGCTACAGACAGATAGGGGAAAAGGCAGACAGAGGAGCCCTCCCCGCACTGCTGAGACCTTGAAGGCTTGAGAGCAGAGAGAAGTAGGAGGGTCAGGAAATGAGTAAGAAGAGTACACCGAAATAGTAGCATTGACTAGTGTCTGTGAAATAAGAAAGGAGAGAAAAGGGTTACTGTTTAAATGTCATAACATAAGGATATTTTACTAATCTTACCGAAGTCATTGTTTAGAGTAAGCAAGATTGTTACCTGGGCAGAGCCAGGTATCAAAAGGGGGATGGGTAAGTTGTGGTATAGGATAGGATGTGGCCTATTGGATAATAAAACAAATATTTTAAAAATACAAAAAATTCTAGCTAACAAATAGGCATAGAAGTTAAAGATAGAACAAATGAGAAACTGTTTGTTAACCAAACCCGTATGTCCAAAATTTTATGCATTACAGGTGAATTACAGGAGAAGGTGATTCACTCAATCCAGTCCCTGAGGAGAATAGACGGGAAGCAGCCCGTTGGGTGGGGCCATACCAAGTACTCCTGGTGACAGCCTTCGCTGTGAGAATAGCTAAAATAGCTACCTGGATTCATATAACACACTGCGGGAGGGTAAGACACACTGACACTGTCAAAAAATCAGTGTTCGAGAGGAGAACTGGAATTAACAGAATTCCGGGAGCCATCTCTCGAACTAAGACTTCCTTTTCCCATCATTGCATCCCTGTGTTTGTTCCTAAAAGTGGAGGTGTGTCTGGCCTCTGGCTGCTGATGTGTTTTCCGGGAAAGGGTGGGGCTTTTCAGGGTAACCTGACCCATAGTTTAGACAATGAGGATTTTATATTAACCCTTTTATGACTAGGGGGCGATATTTATATTTTTGGATAAAAAACGTTCCCGTTTTAAACAAGATATTTTGTCACGAAAAGATGCTTGACTATGCATATAATTGACAGCTTTGGATAGAAAACACTCTGACGTTTCCAAAACTGCAAAGATATTGTCTGTGAGTGCAACAGAACTGATGTTACAGGCGAAACCCAGATACAAATCCAATCAGGAAGTGCCACATTTTTTTAAACCGCCTCATGCCAATGACCTTATATGGCTGTGAATGAACTACGAATGAGCTTACGTTTTCTACGTATTCCCCAAGGTGTCTACAGCGTTGTGACGTCTTTTTACGCAACTCTGTTGAAGAATAGCCGTAAGGGACCACATTTAGCAAGTGGTCACATGATGTCTCCTGCAGAAAATTTTGCAGAAAATACTGAAGTAGCCATTTTTCCAACTGCTTCTTATGAGGAACCAATTGCCTCGACGGATATATTATCAAATATATATGTTTAAAACACCTTGAGGATTGATTCTAAACAACGTTTGCCATGTTTCTGTCGATATTATGGAAAAAAGTTTGGCGTTGTAGTGATAGCATTTTCCGGTCGATTTCTCAGCCAAGCATGATGAACAAACGGGAGCTATTTTGCCTACAAAAATAACATTTTGGGAAAAAAGGAACATTTGCTATCTAACTGGGAGTCTCCTGAGTGAAAACATCCGAAGTTCTTCAAAGGTAAATTATTTAATTTGATTGCTTTTCTTATTTTCGTGAAAATGTTGCCTTTTGCCAGCAGAGCCTAGCATAGCATTATGCCATGATAAACTTACACAAATGCTTGTCTAGCGTTGGCTGTAACGCATATTTTGAAAATATGAGATGACAGTGTGATTAACAAAATGCGATATACTGCCAAGACATTACAAAGGAAGGACTGTGTTATTTGTGGCCATACTAGGCCTGCATTTGCCTTGGAAAAGGGGGAAGGATGGAGGTGTATACTGGAAAGTTTTTACCATGTTAAACTCAACTCCACCCTTTGTAAGACTCTGTCTCTAGTGTTTCCGGGAGTCCCTCCTCAAAAGACTCCATGGGGTGTTAAGGCGTACGGAGGTAACTACAGTTGCATCACTGGTACAGGTAGGGGTTTTGACTATGGGCGGTTGCCTGCAGCAGATTGTAGTAATAACGTAACCATTAATGCCACCTGGCCAGTGAAAGGCTTGAATCAAATTAAGGGTGTTGCTGATGTATAGTGGATGTGTGGCCCAAACAGGCATTTAACACCTGTCCTTAGAGGTAACTGGCAGGGTACGTGTGCTTTAGCCAGTCTGATAATACCACTAACCATTATTGAAGTTACAGCTAATCAGCTCCTGGGGTCTACTAGAAAAGCACCTAATGTTCACCCGTACTACAGATATAAGTGTGATGCACCTTGGTCTGAGGTAATGCATAATATACATTTCAACCTACTAGGTGTGCCAGTAGGTGTTTCTTAGGAATTATAGGCCCTAAACAGGAATGATGGTTTATGACCAATTCTTGGCCCTGCTATTGGGGATGCCAAACAGACCTCATGGATAAATATACTATAATCAACAACGTTTTGTTAACTATACCCGCTCTGCCCTTACTGGTATGGCTGAGCAATTGGAGACTACTACCAGGACCGCCAGGCTGAATAGATTAGCTTTAGATATGAGCCTGGCCAGTCAGAAAGGGGTTTGCAAAATGTTTGGTGAACAATGTTGTACATTTATACCTAATAATACTAGTCCTGATGGGAGCATATCAAAAGCATTGGTTGGGTTGGAAAAGCTCTCGGCAGAAATGAAGGGCGTGGCTGGGGTGGAGGAGTCTGGCTGGATGTCTTGGATGGTGGTGTGGCTTGGTGAGTATGCATCACTGGTGGTTACTGGATTTCTGACCCTAATTCTTGTATTTTTATTATTGATGTGTTGTGCTGCTTGCATCATACCTTGTTTGAAGAAGTCTGTTACAGATGTGGTACAGGCTTCAGGTATGATGCCCTTGCTTGATGCTCCTGAAGGAGATGCAGATACGGAATCTAACTTCCGGAGAAAGATGGGGCTAACTGAGGATGACCCCTGGTTTGCTGTGGGTGAGGTCGTTGAATGATAACTTCTTAAATACATAACGTGTACGATATAACTTGTCCTCTCTTATGTGAAGGTTTAGAGTCCCTGGGTGGCAAGGAGCCCACCTGGTACAGGATAGGAGTAGCTGAGAGGACCAGATGGTTTATAATAATGCTTTGCTTTGCTTTACTCTGTTTTCCATGACCAAAGTTGTATCCTATATCTAACATGTCAATAAACAATGAAGTTTTATCATATTTTTGGTAAGTGACACCGTTGTGGGTGTCAAGAGGGAGTCGAAAAGCATATATCATTTGTAGATTTTTTTTCTGTTTTTCTGTAAAAAAAAAAAAAAAAGAATAATAAACTTTTTATTATTTTCATGAAATGCTATTAACATATTACTATGTTGGGACCGCTGAAATAAAGGATAATGAGTGACACCCTTGTGGGGGTCAAAAGGGGGAATCAAAAACTCCAGTTTATATATACAGTGGGGCAAAAAAGTATTTAGTCAGCCACCAATTGTGCAAGTTCTCCCACTTAAAAAGATGAGAGAGGCCTGTAATTTATCATAGGTACACTTCAACTATGACAGACAAAATGAGAAGAAAAATCCAGAAAAATCACATTGTAGGATTTTTAATGAATTTATTTGAAAATTATGGTGGAAAATAAGTATTTTAGGTTAACAGTTTCAGGGCCATGGGCCTTTCTCATGATGGAAAAATACAGAATAACATGAAGACAGGAACTGTGCAATGAGTTGGGGGAGCACATTCAGAACGTAGTGTTGCGAGAACAAATGTTATTTTATTAGATAACAGGAGCCAGGTGCCTGATAACTGTATATTCTACACAACTACAACGACTGACCGTTGGAGCGCCCGGTGGATGGGATCAGCTCTGCGCCAACAATCAACGATAGGCTGGGTGAGTCTAAACCACGCCCAGTCTCTACTCTGCCAGGCCGGCTCGGAAGCAGGAACTACTTCTGTCATCAGAGTATATTATAATAATTTTGTCAGGAACAAGTCAGTTCTCTGTTTGTCCTGCGAGGTGGGACAGAGAGCCCGTATATACGAAAATTGCATTTACCACTTATTGCTTAGCTAATAAAAAATACATAGTATACAAATCGGTGACTCAATTTCATATTTATCCTGATACCAGATTCGAATTGACGCAACCCTAACACTTTCAACCAAGATTTCCCTATTCTTTTGTGCCTGACTGAACCTATATTTAATCTCCATTTCAGCTGTTTGTGTCGAATTTAGTTTTTCTGTGTCGATTAAGCTTTTATTAATGCCCAGGAAACAAATGATTCTATAGCAGCAGTGTTCCCTTTACTGAGCATTACCTTTGTCCCTCTCTGTGTCTGAAGTTCCCTGCTGAGATTCACACAGTGGATAAAAGCTGTGGCAGGCAGACAGGGGGTTTCACCGCAAGTGGCAGGCAGACAGGGGGTTTCAGAGAGGGCCGAAGGGCAGCTTGGAGGTCACTAAGAAATAACCTTCCTTCTTCTGCTTAAGTGAGCAGAGCGGGATCTGACTGTGAATGGCGATGGTACCATCGGAAATTAATTGGTGATTTGATTGCATTACATTGCAGTCATTCACATGGCAGCCTACAATCAACAGAGTAGCTCTCTGAACTATGCAAAGAATGAAGCTAAGCACTTAGTGTTTCCAGCACCAGGCTCCAACCAACCAAACCATGTGGGCAAAAATGCTGAAGTAAACATCCATATTCATGCAATATGTAATTTATTTCCACAGGGTTTATCTTCGCTTATTTCACATAGTGAAATACAAAAACAGATTTTCAGTCAGATTTGTAATTTAGTTACTAGTGTGCATCCATCCCTTTCAGAGAAAATGAAAAAGCTGACTTTTGTTCATCGGTTTGCCCCTGTCAGTGCTCATCTTTCACCCAACTCTTTCTGTGGCTACCTGTCTGTTCAAAGCAGGCTGTCCTTGACATCCACACTGACAGGCAAAGCGTAGGGGTAATGCTAGCGGCCATTGATGTTTACAAAAGAGAACAAAATGTTGCAAAGGGCAAAGTCAATCATCCAACTAAATATTTGAATAACTAAATGGATAGAGTGTGGAAATGTTCTGCTTAGCCAGAATGTACGAGCCCATAATCCATTTCTTTTACATAGAGGTGACAAGTTTTAAAGAGGAAAAATACAAATGTATTTGGTTAAAGCATATTCTAATCCATGTGTAATTCATCACTAATTTCTGCTAGCTTCACTGTACAGTATTTCCTGCCTAAATCTATTTGTGAATGTGGGGTAATTATTGTGAGCGAATTATAGAAAAACAATTGGTGTTCCACAAAATGCCTCCATTTTATTTTTATTTTGCTCCTAAATTAAAGGTTGTGAGGAGAATGTGTTTCAGGATGCAGCAATGGATGGTATCCAACACTGACATCTTCAGCGCTGGACTCTCCTCTCCAGACACCAGCTACAGTGGCTTGCGAAAGTATTCACCCCTCTTGACATTTTTCCTATTTTGTTGCCTTGCAATTTGGAATTAAAATGTATTTTGTTGGGGATTTGTACCATTTGATTTACACAATATGCCTACCACTGAAAATGCTAAATGTTTTTTATTGTGAAACAAACAAGAAATAAGACAAAAAAACAGAACTTGAGCGTTCATAACTATTCACCCCACCAAAGTCAATACTTTGTAGAGCCACCTTTTGCAGCAATTACAGCTGCAAGACTCTTGGGGTATGTCTCTATAAGTTTGGCACAATTAGCCACTTGGATTTTTACTCATTTTTCAAGGCAAAACTGCTCTAACTCGTTCAAGTTGGATGGGCTCCGCTGGTGTACAGCAATCTTTAAGTCATACCATCGATTCTCAATTGGATTGAGGTCTGGGCTTTGACTTGACCATTCCAAGACATGTATATGATTCCCCTTAAACCACTCGGGTGTTGCTTTAGCAGTATGCTTAGGGTCATTTTCCGCTGGAAGGTGAACCTCCGTCCCAGTCTCAAATCTCTGGAAGACTGAAACAGAATTTCCCTGTATTTATCGCCATCCATCATTCCTTCAATTATGACCAGTTTCCCAGTCCCTGCCGATGAAAAACATCCCCACAGCATGATGCTGCCACCACCATGCTTCACTGTGGGGATGGTGGTCTCGGGGTGATGAGAGGTGTTGGGTTTGTGCCAGGCATAGCATATTCCTTGATTGCCAAAAAGCTACATTTTAGTCTCATCTGACCAGAGTACTTTCTTCCATATTTTGGGGGAGTCTCCCACATAGCTTTTGGCGAACTACAAACGTTTCTTTAAGCAATGGATTTTTTTCTGGCCACTCTTCTGTAAAGCCAGCTCTGTGGAGTGTAGGGCTTAAAGTAGTCCTATGGACAGATACTCCAATCTCCGCTGTGGAGCTTTGCAGCTGCTTCAGGATTATCTTTGGTCTCTTTGTTGCCTCTCTGATTAATGCCCTCCTTGCCTGGTCCCTGAGTTTTGGTGGGAGGCCCTCTCTTGGCAGGTTTGTTGTGGTTCCATATTCTTTCCATTTTTTAATAATGGATTTACTGGTGCTCTGTGGGATGTTCAAAGTTTCAGATATTTTTTTATAACCCAAACCCTGATATGTACATCTCCACAACTTTGTCCCTGACCTGTTTGGAGAGTACCTTGGTCTTCATGGTGTCGCTTGCTTGGTGGTGCCCCTTGCTTAGTGGTGTGACAGACTCTGGGGCCTTTCAGAGCAGGTGTATAAATACTGACATCATGTGACAGATCATGTGACACTTAGATTGCACACAGGTGGACTTTATTTCAAGTCTCCCACTGTTGCCGCCTGTTATAGACCCCCCTCAGCTCCCAGCTTTGCCCTGGACACCATATGTTAATTGATTGCCCCCCCATCTATCTTCAGAGATAATTCTGTTAGTTGACCTAAACTGGGATATGCTTAATTAACCTATTGTGACTCCCAAACCCGCATGTGGGAGCGTAATCATCGCCTGAAACGAATTACCATAATGCAACGGACATAAATATCCCTAGAAAATATTCCTATTCATGAAAATCACAAATGGAATATATTGAGACACAGCTTAGCCTTTTGTTAATCACCCTGTCATCTCAGATTTTCAAAATATGCTTTATAGCCAACGCTAGACAAGCATTTGTGTAAATTTATCGATAGCCTAGCATAGCATTATGCATTGCTAGCAGCAGGCAACCTTGTCACGGAAATCAGAAAAGCAATCAAATTAAATTGTTTACCTCTGATGAACTTCGGATGTTTTCACTCACGAGACTCCCATGTAGATAGCCAAAGTTAATTTTTTCCCAAAATATTATTTTTGTAGGCGAAATAGCTACCATTGTTCTTTACGTTTGGCTGAGAAATCGCCCGGAAATTGCGGTCACTACAACGCGGAAAACTATTCCAAATTAGCTCCATAATATCGACAGAAACATGGCAAACGTTGTTTATAATCAATCCTCAAGGTGTTTTTCTAATATCTATTCGATAATATATACGTCGGGAAAATTAGTTTTTCGGTAGGACCAATTGGAGTAATGGCTATCTCTGTATTTTACGCGAGAATCTCTCTCGGAGCCACCATGTGACCATTTACGCAATGAGGCCACCTACGGCTATTCTTCAACAGAAATGTGTAAAACTATGTCACAATGCTGTAGACACCTTGGGGAATACGTAGAAAACGTAAGCTCGTTGATGGTACATTCACAGCTGAATAGGGAGTCATTGGAACGCAGCACTTTCAAAACCTGGGGCACTTCCGGACTGGATTTTTCTCAGGCTTTCGCCTGCAACATCAGTTCTGTTGTACTCACAGACAATATCTTTACAGTTTTGGAAACGTTAGAGTGCTCCTAGAGTCGCAACAGGTTTTAACAATGTCTCAAGTCAGCTATGTTGCATAACACATATACCCACACAAGCCAACAGCAAATAATATTCCATCACATATGATATGGTAAGGGCTATAGTGTATAACACAGAACCTCAATTATATGCATATTCTAGCATCTTTTCCTGACAGAATATCCCATTTAAAACGGGAACGTTTTTTTTCTCCAAAAATGAAAATACTGCCCCCTAGTACCAAGAGGTTTTAACACCCCGGTAGTCCTACAATCTAAGCTAGATGCCCTCAATCTCACGTAAATTATCAAGGAATCCACCAGGTACAACCCTAAATATGTAAACATGGGCACCCGCATAGATATTATCTTGACCAAGTTGCCCTTCAAATACACCTCTGCTGTTTTCAATCAGGATCTCAACGATCACTGCCTCATTGCCTGCATCCGCTATGGGTCCCCGCGGTCGAACGACCAGCCCTCATCATTGTCAAATGCTCCCTAAAACACTTCTGCGAGCAGGCCTTTCTAATCGACCTGGCCCGGGTATCCTGGAAGGATGTTGACCTCATCCCATCAGTAGAGGATGCTTGTTTGTTCTTTAAAAGTAATTTCAGATATAGCCATTTGTTCACTCCAGACCTGAATGCCCTCGACCAGCACAAAAACATCCTGTGGCGGACTGCGCTTGCATCGAATGGTCCCCGTGAGACGCATATTTTCAGGGAAGTCAGGAACCAAAACACACAGTCAGTTAGGAAAGCAAAGGCTAGATTTTTCAAAGTTTTGGCACACTGTAAAGTCCATGGAGAAGAAGAGCACCTCCTCCTAGCTGCCCACTGCACTGAGGCTAGGAAACACTGTCACCACCAATAAATCCACGATAATCGAAAATATCAATAAGCATTTCTCAATGGCTGGCCATGGTTTCCTCCTGGCTACCCCAACCCTGATCAACTGCTCCGCAACCCTTGCAGCTACTTGCCCTGCAGCTACTTGCCCAAGCTTCTCCTTCGCCCAAATCCAGATAGCAGATGTTCTGAAAGAGCTACAAAACCTGGACCCGTACAAATCAGCTGGTCTAGACAATCTGGACCCTCTCTTTCTAAAATGATCCACCACCATTGTTGCAACCCCTATTACCAGTCTGTTCAATATCTCTATCGTATCGTCCGAGATTCCTAAAGATTGGAAAGCTGCCACGGTCATCCCCCTCTTCAAAGGGGGTGACACTCTAGACCCAAACTGTTACAGATCTACAGTTGAAGTCGGAAGTTTACATACACCTTAGCCAAATACATTTAACTTCTTGACCATACTTGAGACGCAGACGTCTCAAGTATGCCCCTGGAAATGCAAATGCGCTACGCTAAATGCTAAATGTACTCGTTACAACTCAATCTTTGATCAAAATTCACAAGCAGGGTATTGAATTAAAGCTACACTCGTTGTGAACCTAGCCAGCAAGTCAGATTTTTAAAATGCTTTTCGGCGAAAGCATCAGAAGCTATTATCTGATAGCATGCACCCCCCAAAATGCCAGCACGACACGTAAACAACAGATTTTGCGGTAGCCGGCGCTACCCAAAACGCAGAAATAAAATATAAAACATTCATTACCTTTGACGAGCTTCTTTCTTGGCACTCCTATATGCCCCATAAACATCACTATTGGGTCTTTTTTTCGTTTAAATCGGTCCATATATACCCAAAATAGCTTTGTATGGAAGCTGTGTCATTCAGAAAAAATCATAGTTTTTAAACGCTGCGTAATTTTTTAAAATTAAAAAAGTCGACGATAAACTTTCACAAAACACTTCGAAATCCTTTTGTAATCCAACTTTAGGTATTAGTAAACGTTTATAATCTATCAAAATGATTACAGGGCGATGTCTATTCAATAGGTCTTCACTTGCAAAAACAATGGCATCTGATATCTCCCTCAACTGCATCTGGGTGAAGACTGGGAAAATGGAGGTCAGACAGAAGGATTTTCCAACAATTAATTCAATTGAAAATTAGGACAATGGCGCCATCGTGCGGAATTTGTATGAATTGCAGGCAGATCACCATTAAATTCTGTTCTCTTTTAATAACTGGTGGAAGTGACTTATGGAAATTATTTTTAGCTTTCAGAGAGCAGTTTTTCTTGCGTTTTTCAATGAAACACACGATCTGTTATAGTCACAGCCGTGATTTAACCAGTTTTATAAACTTCAGAGTGTTTTCTATCCACACATACTAATCATATGCATATACTATATTCCTGGCATGAGTAGCAGGACGCTGAAAAGTTGCGCGATTTTTAACAGAATTTTCGAAAAAGGAGGGGGTAGAAGTAAGACAACATTTTTCACAATTCCTGATATTTAATCCTAGTAAATTCCCTGTCTTAGGGCAGTTAGGATTACCACTTTATTTTAAGAATGTGAAATGTCAGAATAATAGAAAAGAGAATGTTATTTCAGCTATATTTTTTTTTTGTCACATTCCCAGTGGGTCAGAAGTTTACATACAATTAGTATTTGGGAGCATTGCCTTCAAATTGTTTAACTTGGGTCAAACGTTTCAGGTAGCCTTCCACAAGCTTCCCACAAAATGTTGGGCCCATTCCTCCTGACAGAGCTGGTGTAACTGAGTAAGGTTTATAGGCCTCCTTGCTCGCAGACACTTTTTCAGTTCTGCCCACAAATTTTCTATAGGATTGAGGACAGGGTTTCGTGATAGCCACTCCAATACCTTGACTTTGTTGTCCTTAAGCCATTTTGCCACAACTTTGGAAGTATGCTTGGGGTCTTTGTTCATTTGGAAGACCCATTTGCGACCAAGCTTCAACTTCCTGACTGATGGTGTTTTTTGGCTTGCAAGCCTCCCCGTTTTTCCTCCAAACATAATGATGGTCATTATGGCCAAACAGTTCTATTTTTGTTTCATCAGACCAGAGGACATGTCTTCAAAAAGTACGATCTTTGTCCCCATGTACAGTTGCAAACAGTAGTCTGGCTTTTTATGGCTGTTTTGGAGCAGTGGCTTCTTCCTTGCTGAGATGCCTTTCAGGTTATGTCGATATAGGACTCGTTTTACTGTGGATATAGATATTTTTGTACCTGTTTCTGCCAGCATCTTTACAAGGCCTTTTGCTGTTGTTCTGGGATTGATTTGCATTTTTTGCATTCATCTCTAGGAGACAGAACGCATCTCCTTCCTGAGCGGTATGGGTGGTCCCCATTGTGTTTATACTTGCATACTATTGTTTGTACAGATGAAAGTGGTACCCTCAGGCATTTGGAAATTGCTCCCAAGGATGGACCAGACTTGTGGAGGTCTACAATTTCTTTATGAGGTCTTGGCTTATTTCTTTTGATTTTCCTATGATGTCAAGCAAAGAGGCACTGAGTTTGAAGGTAGGCCTTGAAATACATCCACAAGTACCCTTCCAATTGACTCAAATGCTGTCAATTAGCCTATGAGAAGCTTCTAAAGCCATGTTCTGTTCTGGAATTTTCTAAGCTGTTTAAAGGCACAGTCAACTTAGTGTATGTAAACTTCTGACCACTGGAATTGTGATACAGTGAATTATAAGTGAAATAATCTGTCTGTAAACAATTGTTGGAAATATTACTTGTGTCATGCCCAAAGTAAATGTCCTAACCGACTTGCCAAAACTATAGTTTGTTAACAAGACATTTGTGGAGTGGTTGAAAAACAAGTTTTAATGACTCCAACATAAGTGTTTGTAAACTTCTGACTTCAACTGTATATCCATCCTGTCCTGCCTTTCCAAAGTCTTCGAAAGCCAAGTTAACAAACAGATCAATTCACCATTGTGAATCACACAGTATCTCAATCCCACCGTACCTCAATCTGGTTTCCTAGCTGGTAATGGATGCACCTCAGCCACGCTCAAGGTACTAAACGATATCATAACCGCCATCGATAAGAGACAGTACTGTGCAGCCGTCTTCATCGACCTGGCCAAGGCTTTCGACTCTGTCAATCACCGTATTCTTGTCGGCAGACTCAACAGCCTTGGTCTCTCAAATGACTGCCTCACCTGGTTCAGCAACTACTTATCTGATAGAGTTCACTGTGTCAAATCAGAGGGCCTGTTGTCCTGTCCTCTGGCAGTCTCTATGGGGGTACCACAGGGTTCAATTCTTGGGCCGTCTCTTTTCTCTGTATATATCAACGATGTCGCTCTTGCTGTGGGTGATTCCTTGATCCACCTCTACGCAGCCAACACAATTCTGTATACATCTGGCCCGTCTTTGGACACTGTGTTAACAAACCTCCAACCAAGCTTCAATGCCATACAACACAACGCTAGTAAAATTAAATGCATGCACTTCAACCAATCGCTGCCCGCACCCGCCCTCCCAACTAGCATCACTTCTCTGGACAGTTCTGACATAGAATATGTGGACAACTGCACATATCTAGGTGTCTGGCTAGACTGTAAACTCTCCTTCCAGACTCATATTAAACATATCCAATCCAAAATTAAGTCTAGAATCTGCTACCTATTTCTCAACAAAGCCTCCTTCACTCACGCTGCCAAACATACCCTCGTAAAACTGACCATCCTACCGATCCTTGACTTCGGAGATGTCATTTCCAAAATAGCCTCCAACACTATACTCAGGAAACTGCAGTCTATCGCAGTGCCATCCGTTTTGTCTCTAAAGCCCCATATACCACCCACCACTGCGACCTGTATGCTCTCGTCGGCTGGCCCTCGCTACATATTCGTCGCCAGACCCATTGGCTTCAGGTCATCTGTAAGTCTCTTCTAGGTAAAGCTCCGCCTTATCTCAGCTCACTGGTCACCATAACAACACCCACCCGTAGCACGCACTCCAGCAGGTATATATATCTCACTGGTCATCCCCAAAGCCTATACCTCTTTGGCCGCCTTTTCTTCCAGTTCTCTGCTGCCAATGACTGGAACGAATTGCAAATATCGCTGAAGTTGGAGACATATCTCCCTCACTAACTTTAAGCATCAGATATCTGTGCAGTTTACCGATCGCTGCAACTGTACACAGCCCATCTGTAAATAGCCCATCCAACTACCTACCTCATCCCCATATTGTTTTATTTGCTTTTTTTGCTCTTTTACACACCAGTTTCTACCTGCACATCATCATCTGCAAATCTATCACTCGTGTTAATTTGCTAAATTGTAATTACTTCACTACTATGGCCTATTTATTGCCTTACCTCCTTACGCCATTTGCACACACTGTATATAGAATTTTTCTATTGTGTTATTGATTGTACATTTGTTTATTCCATGTGTGTCCATGTGTAATGTTATTCCATGTGTGTTGTTGTTTGTGTCATACTGCTTTGCTTTATCTTGGCCAGGTCGCAGTTGTAAATGAGAACTTGTTCTCAACCGGCCTACCTGGTTAGATAAAGGTGATACATTTAAAAAAAATATATATATATATATAACTAATTATGTGACTTCTGAAGGTAATTGGTGCACCAGATCTTATTTAGGGGCTTCATAGCAAAGGGGGTGAATATATATGCACCACCACTTTTCCGTTATATATTTTTTTAAACAAGTTATTTTTTTCATTTCCCTTCACCAATTTGCACTACTTTGTGCATGTCCATTACATGAAATTGAAATAAAAATCAATTTAAATTACAGGTTGTAATGCAACAAAATAGGAAAAACGCTAAGGGGGGTGAATACTTTTGCAAGGCACTGTATCCCTGGCACTTTGCTGCATTTTAATTCTCACAGCTGACATCTGCCACACTCCCCGTTTGTAAACCATGAGGACTATTCTGGAGATACAGAGAATGTGATAGGGCAATAAATATAACAGCTTGACTTTTTGTTGAACACAGCGTCCACAGTGCTAAGTGTTTGAATGCTGTGACGATCGTGCTGCATATTTCAATCTTTAAATAACTTTGTGTAGGAACAGCTGTATAGAGTGTTAGGGATGATACAGTACAGGTTTCTGCTCCTGTTAGGATACCTTAGATCATATGTATGCCTAATCTTACTGTAAGTCACTGAAAGAAAGTAAGAAAGAGAAGTGGAGGGGGGTGAAATATTTATTTTACCTTTTATTTAACTAGGCAAGTCAGTTAAGAACAAATTCTTATTTTCAATGATGGCCTAGGAACAGTGGGTTAACTGCCTTGTTCAGGCGCAGAACGGCAGATTTGTACCTTGTCAGCTCGGGGATTTGAACTTGCAACCTTTCAGTTACTAGTTCAACACTAACCACTAGGCTAGAATGAGATAATTGTATTCAGCAGGAATTTATTTATAATTCAAGGCCTTTCAATGCTAGCATGTGCACCTGAGGATTGATGTCGTCAGAGAGAAGTATAGCACGATTCCAGTCTCTTATAATTATTTCTATACATTAAAACGTTTCAGTCTCCCTAAGACTTTTCAGAAACTTGTGAAACAGTATGCAGTATTCAATACAATACCATATGCATAACTGTGTGGCTCAGATTATGTCACTAAATCTTCTGCATTGTGCCAATGCTACCGCTATTGAGTTTTTGTGGAAAATAACAATGCCTGGAGCTATATGCAGGTATTCCAGGGAGGCAGCACATCTCTGATTTACATCAATTCTTGGAAATTGTGTAAGGTGTCTATCAAACAGTCACCCATGAGCTGTGGGCACCCATCACATCACACGCTATCTGTCACCCAGATTGCTTATCTGCAGGAGCAAAATTCTCTCTAGCCACCAAAAATTATTTAAAAATGAAAAAGTAGCAGTAAAATCAATTCAAACCAACTAAAGTAAAGCTACTGAACATGTATAGCTGTGGATTTATTGATAGAAAATGCAGACAATGTTGTAAAGGAACTGATAAGTAACAGTTTCCCGTAGATTCATGTCTGGAACAGAGTGACAGAGAAAAAACATTCACCTTTTCGATAGTCTGCCAATGTCTGAGCTTGCCTTGACTTGTGATAAAGAGCATTTACCTCATCTAGCTCATCAATTATAAGAAAATATTAGGGTCATATAAGGGCATAAATGATATGGCTATTGCTTAGATGTGTAGACTAATTGCTTTAAAATTCTCCACTTGGGATGAACAGTTAATTAAGTATTGTTCACTTTGAAAACTGCAAAAAACAAAGAACTAGTAATGTTGGTGCCAAAAAGGCAGGCTAGAGTAGCTGTGAATCCCTGTCTATCTTATTCTGTCTCTCTGAGGGATTGGAGCTTGCATCATGATGT
Source organism: Oncorhynchus mykiss (assembly GCF_057628025.1). Classification (NCBI taxonomy): domain Eukaryota; kingdom Metazoa; phylum Chordata; class Actinopteri; order Salmoniformes; family Salmonidae; genus Oncorhynchus; species Oncorhynchus mykiss. Next base: position 32,599,757 of record NC_143025.1, read on the forward strand.
TGCCACCGCCGGTTTCCTCATAACCAATTGGAAGACACAATGGGTGTAAACAGTTTACAATCATAATAAGATGTTCATGTTGGGCAAACAGACAGACACACAGGTTTAAGGAACTGATAATGAGAACAGACCATTTATCTAAAAGCAGGCATCGTCTCCCACAGATTATCAATAACTTTTGCCAAACATGCAGAACTGCTGGTAATAAGTTTTGATACTTTCCCCCCATGTGTGTGGATTTGTGCTGAGTATTTTTAATAATCACGTGGGGGCTGAGGTAGGGGTAAATTGATTAGGGATACATTCAGTCTCAAACAGCAAGAGACACGGCTTGCCTCGTTTCTCTGTGCATTTGTAAAGCGGAGAGAGAGAAAGAAGAGAGAGAGAGAAACAACTGAATTTCCCCTGATGGGGGAGAAAAATGTATTGTATTATTTCCAAACTGTCAGCAGTTAAATATAATGCTATAAAACAAAATACAGCCACTGCAACAGCAGGAAGTAAATGCATCATGGGTAGCATAGTGGGTGGTAATAATTTTGTAGAAGCGGAACTCATACATTGAAATTCAGTGCATGAATGAAACAGCCCCAGATTATAGTTTGATCACATATATTATCCCGCTCTCTCTCCATCCCTTCCATATTGCAGTCGCCCACTCCCACCAGAGTGACTCAGAAGCCAGGTGCCATTGCACTTATTCATCCCACTGGTTTATGCTTCAGCGTGGGGTAAACTTGTGTTATTCAAACACGTCCATAGGACATAATTTACTATGGCCCAGTGAACCTAGAGAAAGGCCAACGTGTTTAAATTCAGTTTCTTCGCTTGCCACCACTACAAGGTACATATAGTAGGGGTTGCCAGACCTGCCATAATTGGTACAGCAACCTCTGGCCCTCTCTCATTTTCATACATACTTCAGGGATGAAGCGATTGCTCTAAATATGGAAGCTAGGTCACGTTGCGTTGCCGTGCAGGGGGTTTGTATGTGTGTATGTGGTAAATCTGGTGTGTGCAAAGAGAGCGAGGGTGTGTGGCTTCCCTCCCATCTGCTGCTGTTCAGTCCTGTTGGCCCTTGGGAATACACTGGTTCTGGGCAGGAGGCAGGGAGTGTCAGGAAGGAAATATGATTTAAATACTAGCAGTGAAATGGGCAATATCACATTAGAAGCATACAGTATATGTTTCCATGCCCTTAAGACACAAGGGTTCACTCTGCCCAAGCTTTGATGTATTCTGGAGAATTGTTTATTGTTGTATTTTCCTCCCCTGACATGGGCATTAATATCATGCTACCCATTGCCTTGTTTCTCTGCTCGTGACTCAGCGTGAGGAAGAATCATGTTCCCAGGTCTGTTTTGTTATTCCAGGTCAACTGGAGAAAATAGCTGGTGAATTATGTCAAAGCTTCCTGTGATGGATGAGGATTTGGTCCCATTTGAAAGACAGAGAAAAAAAATCAATGTGCTTGATCATTTGCAGAGTGACTGAGGATGAAGTCTCATCAGCAGAGTGGACAGACCTGTCTGAAGTGAGCACAGTGTCGTAAGGTGCCGGGAAGAGATTAGGATTACCTATGAATCTCATCTCAAGTTTTATGTGAGCCTGAGGAGGGCCAATCAAGATGGTTTAAGAGGTTTACACACTCCACCAGCCTCATGGATCTATCTATAAGCATAACTTGGAACTGTCATATATACAATGCAAATGTCCTCACTTGATGGATTTCCCATGTGGCTGAAACAATGGCACTGTTTGGAAAGGATCCTTCCTTTCTTTCGCCTTCCTCCATTCCTTACTTCACTTCTTCCTTTCCATCCTTCCATCCTTTATTTTTTTTATGTCTTTGTGCAATCACTGATCTGTAGCTTGAGTGATGTGTCCAATCTTTTTTTGTCGGAATACTAAAATTCTTAACCACAATGTAAGTAACCTAATTTATGTCCCTCTAACTGCCCTAAGTGCCTCTGCTGATCCCACAGCTATTGTATGCAGCAATCATTGGTTCATAGTCACGAGGTCTGTTAGCACTGCGGTGGTGTGCCCTAGTACTAGTAACTCTCCGTATCTGGATAATATGTGTGAAATGCTCGATAATGTATGTGAAATCAACAGATAGGTATATTTTTGGGGGTGATTTCAATATTGACTGGCTTTCATCAAACTGCCCACTCAAGAAAAAGCTTCAAACTATAACAACTGCCTGCAACCTGGTTCAGGTAGTCAGTCAATCTACCACGGTTGTTACAAACAGCACAGGAATTAAATTATCAACATGTATTGATCACATCTTTACAAATGCTGGAAAAATTGCTTTAAAGCAGTAACCAAATCCATCGGATGTATTGATCACAATATACACTCAGCAAAAAAAGAAACATTCCTTTTTCAGGACCATGTCTTTCAAAGATTATTCCTAAAAATCCAAATAACTTCACAGATCTTCATTGTAAAGTGCTTAAACACTATTTCCCATGCTTGTTCAATGAATCATAAACAATTAATGAACATGCACCTGTGGAACAGTTGTTAAGACTAACAGTTTACAGACGGTAGGCAATTAAGGTCACAGTTATGAAAACTTTGGACAATAAAAAGTCCTTTCTACTGACTCTGAAAAACACCAAAAAGATGCCCAGGGTCCCTGCTCATCTGTGTGAATGTGCCTTAGGCATGCTGCAAGGAGGCATGGGGACTGCAGATGTGGCCAGGGCAATAAATTGCAATGTCCGTACTGTGAGACGCCTAAAACACAGGGAGACATGATGGACAGCTGATGTTCCTCGCAGTGGCAGACCACGTGTAACAACACCTGCACAGGATCGGTACATCCGAACATCACACCTGCGGGACAGGTACCGGACGGCAACAACAACTGCCCGAGTTACACTAGGAATGCACAATCCCTCCATCGGTGCTCAGACTGTCCGCAATAGGCTGAGAGAGGCTGGACTGAGGGCTTGTTGGGCAGGTCCTCACCAGACATCACCGGCAACAATGTTGCCTATGGACACAAACCCACCATCACTGGACCAAACAGGACTGGCAAAAAGTGCTCTTCATTGACGAGTCACGGTTTTGTCTCACCAGCGGTGATGGTCAGATTTGCATTTATCGTCAAAGGAATGAGCGTTACACAGAGGCCTGTACTCTGGAGCGGGATCGATTTGGAGGTGGAGGGCCCTCATGGTCTGGGGCTGTGTGTCACAGCATCATCGGACTGAGCTTGTTGTCATTACAGGAAATCTCAATGCTGTGCGTTACAGGGAAGACATCCTCCTCCCTCATGTGGTACCCTTCCTGCAGGCTCATCCTGACATGACCTTCCATCATGACAATGCCACCAGCCATAGTGTTCGTTCTATGCATGATTTCCTGCAATACAGTCATTGTTCTGCTATGGCCAGCGAAGAGCCCAGATCTCAATCCCATTGAGCACGTCTGGGACCTGTTGGATCGGAGGGTGAGGGCTAGGGCCATTCCCCCCCCAGAAATGTCTGTGAACTTGCATTTGCTTTGGTGGAAGAGTGGGGTAATATCTCACAGCAAGAACTGGTATATCTGGAGCAGTCCATGAGGAGGAGATGCACTGCAGTACTTAATGCAGCTGGTGGACACACTGTTACTTTTGATTTTGACCCCCCCTTTGTTCAGGGACACATTATTCCATTTCTGTTAGTCACATGTCTCTGGAACTTGTTCAGTTCATGTATCAGTTGTTGAATCTTGTTATGTTCATAGAAATATTTACATATTATTATTTATTTATGTTAATTTTGCTGAAAATAAACAAAGTTGACAGTGGGAGGACGTTTCATCTTTTGCTGAGTTTAGTAACCATATCCACTGGCATGTATTCATGGATGCCAAGTGAAGCCAGGCTTCCCAAAAACATTTACCAATAAAAAAATGTCTCTATTTAATAATTTTCCTTCAATTCGCAAGATGCTGAATGTATCTCACAGGAGAAAGCATCCGAGCAAGCAAATTAGTGCCCCTCTGTCTCTCTACGTGTAGGCCATCCATTTGATGCTGTCTGGTCTAATCAAGTATGACATGTTGCCACCCGTAGCATTGAAAGCAAGAAAAGCCAGCGAGCATGGAATAGCCTTCATTTCTCAGAACAAGAATAGACTGATTAGTTTCAGAAGAAAGTTATTTGTTTCTGGCAATTTTGAGCCTGTAATCAAAGCCACAAATGCTGATGCTCCAGATACTAAGCAAGTCTAAAGAAGGCCAGTTTTGTTGCTTATTTAATCAGAAAAACAGTTTTCAGCTAACATAATTGCAAAAGGGTTTTGTAATGATCAATTAGCCTTTTAAAATGATGATCTTGGATTATGTCACGCTCTGACCTTAGAGAGCCTTTTTATGTCTCTATTTGGTTAGGTCAGGGTGTGATTTGGGTGGGCATTCTATGTTCTGTTTTCTATGTTTTGGTATTTCTATGTTTTGGCCGGGTAGGGTTCTCAATCAGGGACAGCTGTCTACCGCATGGGTGGTCTCTGATTGGGAATCATATTTAGTCAGCCTTTTCCCTGTTGTCATTGTGGGAAGTTGTCTTTGTTAGGGGTACTATAGCCCTTGTAAGCTTCACGATCGCGTTTGTTATTTATTGTTTTGTTGGCGACATTTGACAAAATAAAAGAGAATATATGCTCACAACACTGCACCTTGGTCTTCCTTGAACGACGGCCGTGACAGATTAGCTAACACAAAGTGCCATTAGAGTACAGGAGTGATGGTTGTGGGTAATGGGCCTCTATACGCCTATGTAGATATTCCATTTCCAGCTACAATAGTAATTTACAACATTAACAATGTCTACACTGTATTTGATGTTATTTTAATGGACAAAAATATGTTTTTCTTTAAAAAACAAGGACATTTCTAAGTGACCCTAAACCTTTGAACGGTAGTGTAACTAGATGTAGGTGGCATTGTTAATTAGCTAACATTTCCCATGAATGGAAGTTATCACAACATATTGGTTGTATAATATGTGTGGTGGGCTTGGCTTCCCCAGCCATATCTAGGAAAACCAACGTTTCAAAGGCTGGTTCTAATATAGTGTACTGTATAAGAGTTCATACAATCAGTTTTGTGGTATTATTCTTATGTTGATGATGTAAAGAATATTTGTCAGTCTGTGGCGTGTAATGAGGAACAACCAGACACTGCACTTGACACATTTATGAAATTGCTTATTCTAGTTACTAATAAGCATTTACCCATTAAGAAAATTACTGTAAAAACTGTTCAATCCCCATGGATTGATGAAGAATTTGAAAATTGTTTGGCAAAAGATACAGTATGGCAAATAAGTCTGGCACCACAACCGATTCGCAAAAGTACTGTTAATTGAGAAATATGACTAAACTAAATAAAAAGAAGGTGAAACTATACTATTGTAATGACGTTGCCCTGTTGGGTGAGGTTTATGACCCCCCCATAAATAACTTTCCCCCTTTTCTCTTCAGTCTACAGAATGGACTCTTGGATAGCCCTGTGTTACCAGTATGATAACAGAAAGTATGGTAACATCAAAAGGTTGGGGAATGGAACATGGAATATTTCCCTTTCCCAACCAGTTGAAAGTGTCCGTTGGTACTTAAAGAATATGATGTCAGATCAGTTGTTGTCTGGGACATTATATCTGATGACAGGACGACATAAATTGTATCTTGGAAAGTCTACACATTCTAGTCATCAGATTCACATGGAAGTGTTGTGCAATTTAAATGTTTAAATATGAAACTATTTGTGAGAAGATTAAATGTGATTTTCATTCATTATAAATTAAATAATTGTTTTCATAAGTAAACTTATGCTCACTCAGTGGCCACACCCAAGTGAACAGTCATTGGTTGGAGAGCAATGAAACACACCTTTATCTTCCTCAGTACAAAAGCCCCCGTGACCCAATTCACGTTAGACTAAGCAAACCTCGGGGTGAGCTGTGGTTGCGAAAGGTTGAACGACTGACTACTCTATCTAAAGAAATTTACATGAGTCTAGATCACGTGGAGGTGATGATCACCACGCTGGAATGGTGAATTTCGACTAGAACAGCCAGAATACAGCACGAGCTGATTATGGCAACTTGGTATGAACTTTGAACTATTATTCACTAAAGGAGATGTGATACATCCTGGACGTCAAGTTCTCAGCTGCAGCCGTAAATGTACGTAGCCTAGGAAAGGACAGACAATCTCTTAAGAACTACAGGGTATTTCAATGTATGCGCTCTACAACACTACAACCAGAAAGATTCTTCAAAGGACAATGGAGATCTGTGCTGGGCAAACCAGTCTTCCATCTTCGACCCATCTATCGAAGCGCAGCTCAGAGTAAATATATATCTTGCATTTTCCTTTTCCGAATGGGCGGTTATTAGAATGCATAAGATTCTGTATTTGCGGTAGCATAGCTTCTAAACGTCCGATAGAGACCCAATCCCTTTGTCCCTCCGTCTTCCCGCACTCTTTCATTCAAACCCAACCCACTTCCTTTGTGTAACCAACCATCATATCTGATTAGCCCACTAGGGGCTTTTCATGACCTGATTAGTAATCGATGAATGATCTATCCTGTGTATATATATGTAATTCTGTGTGATTATTTAGGTATTTGGTAAATAATTAAAGCAATTTGTGTATTGCTGATTGAACTTGTTAGCCAGTGTCACGATCGTCATAATGAGCGGACTAAGGCGCATCGTGTGTAGAGTTCCACATCTCTATTTCGGTGAAACTTCAAAACAATAAACCAACAACGAAACATGAAAGTAGTGGTGCACAAACACAAAACAATATCCCACAACTCAGGTGGGAACAATGGAGAATTTAAATATGATCCCCAATTAGAGGCAACGATAATCAGCTTCCTCTAATTGGGAACCATACCAAGCACACCAACATAGAAATAGGTTAACTAGAACACCCCCCTAGTCACGCTCTGACCTAAACACCATAGAGACCCGAGGGCTCTCTATGATCAGGGCGTGACAGCCAGGGTTCATGCAGATAAACAAGTACTTTACGACAATCAGAATGAGACTGATCGAGGGGACTATTAATAATTGACTGCAATTGATATAAACGATCTTCAGATCTTTAAGAGTGGATTCGGCAGATAGCTCTATATAAATCTAATTATTCCACTGTGCCCCAGGTTATTAATGGTTTAATTGTTGCATGGTTTAATTCAATCATGTAATTAATTAAACGTTCGGTAATCAATTTGATAAAATAGCATGTCATATAATTTAATCATATTAAGAGACACAGCACTATGAAACAAAGATAAATTACATAAAGATTAATAGTAAAAAGCTTTGGAGAACCTTAAATGAAATTGTGGGTAAAAAGGCAAACTCAGCTCCATCATTCATTGAATCAGATGGCTCATTAATCAATCACAAAAGTACTTTAAATATTTTTACATTGGCAAGATTAGCAAACGTAGGCATGACATGCTAGCTACAAACGCTGACAACACATTCAAGTATATCTGACCAAATTATGAAAGACAAGTGTTGTAATTTTGATTGACGTAAAGTGAGTATGGAAGAGCTGAACAAATGATGGAAAATTACTGAGGATAATAGTGGACGATATTGCCACTGCTATTTGCCAAATATTCAATTTAAGCCTACCTTGAAAGTGTGTGCCCTCAGGCCTGGTTGGGAAGCAAAAGTCATTCCCCTACTTAAGAATAGTAAAGCCCCCTTTACTGGCTCAAATAGCCAACCAATTAGCCTGTAACCAACCTTTAGGAAAAAATGGTATTTGACCAGATACAATGCTGTTTTACAGTAAACAAATTGACAACAGAATTTCAGCACTCTAATGGGGAAGGACATTCAACAACAACAGCACTTACACAAATCACTGATGATTGGCTGAGAGCAATTGATGATTAAACAATTGTGGGGAGTGTTTTGTTAGGATTCAGTGCAGCTTTTGACATTATCGATCATGGTCTGCTGCTAGAAAATCTTATGTGTTATGGCTTTACACCCCCTGCTATATTGTGGATAAAGAGTTAACTGTCTAAGAGAATACAGAGGGTGTTCTTTAATGGAAACCACTCAACCATAATCCAGGTAAAATCAGGAATTCCCCAGGGCAGCTGAATCTACCTGATTCCTGATTCTACCTGGATTATGTTCCCTTGCTTTTTCAATCTTTACTAACGACATGTCTATGTATGCAGATGACTAAACACTATAAACGTCAGCTACTACAGCGACTGAAATGACTGCAAATGTGATTAGCGTGACGTTGTAAGTAACAATACAATTTCCCAGGATATAGACATGTTTTATATGGGCAGAAAGCTAAATTCTTGTTAATCTAACTGCACTGTCCAATTCACAGTAAAATCTATGCTATTGTTTGAGGAGTGCACAGTTATGTACTTGAAAATGTATCAATTGACCAATTAGGCACACCTGGGCAGACTTGATATAACATTTTCAACAGTAAAGCCTCAAATTTGCAACATACACTGCTGCCATCTATTGGCCAAAATCTAAATTGTGCCTAGACTCCTAAGTGATATAATGGCCTTTCTCTTGCATTTCAAAGATTATGAAATAAATTAGATGGATTATACTAATAATAGTATTATCTTTTACCAGATCTAATGTGTTATATTCTCCTACATTAATTTCACATTTCCACACACTTCAAAATGTTTCCTTTCAAATGGTATCAAAAATAAATTGAAAAAAAGGATCCGATCCTTAAGAGGACCAAAAGATTGACAGCTGTGCCATGTAGATTGCAAAATAGTTTGGAAAATATTTCGATGTACCAATTCCATGGCACATGGTTTATGAATTGACACGCAATTTCATGTTCCACCTGAACGTGAAATAAGAGTGTGCTCCTAATCTCAGTTTGTTACCTGTATAAAAGACACCTGGGAGCCAGAAATCTTTCTGATTGAGAGGGGGTCAAATACTTCTTTCCCTCATTAAAATGCAAATCAATTTATAACATTTTTGACATGCGTTTTTTCTGGATTTTTGTTGTTGTTATTCTGTCTCTCAATGTTCAAATAAACCTACCATTAAAATTATAGACTGATAATTTCTTTGTCAGTGGGCAAACGTACAAAATCAGCAGGGGATCAAATACTTTTTCCCTCACTGTACATGGTGTATGTTATTACAGCATAATCAAAGTGAGGACAATCGGCAATCTGCTGTATACTTATGGCCTATTGTAACCTGGAGTCACACCTTTCCAGTACTCCTCACTTGTAATCTCCTCACAAAAGCTGCCATCCACCCATGATGGGCTATTAGCAGGACAATAGACTCTTAAACCTTTATAAAAGGATAGCTTGACTAGGACTGGAAAAAAATCCCCCAACTTGCAATGTATTAAGTACTCTAAAGTTTTACATTTCTAACTCTTAACCTAATGCAACCGCAAAATGTCGGATACAGCATAATAAACATAATAAACATAAACATCTGTATTTTGAAAGAGTATTTTTGTTATTATTTTATTAACGAAAGCATAAAGATGTTGAAGAAATATTGTACGGTATGTACAATATTTCTTTAACATCTTTATGCTTTCGTTAATAAAATAATAACAAAAATACTCTTTCAAAATACAGATGTTTATTTCAACTATCAGCAGGACAATAGACCTGCAGAGTTTAGGGATTAAAAAAATATTAATGGATCCATAACAAATTACTATGGGAATAAATATCACCGAATGACATAGTATGGGGACTGGTGTTGATAAATCAGTCAGATTTTATTTAGAAATGTTAGGATTATTTTGCTCTTCACTATCACAATATTAAAAACGTTCAAATGCATTCATGAATTAAATCGCTTTAGCCGACATGTTGCCGTTCATCTGATGAAGGTGCACGTGGGCTTATTTATATAATGAATATGAATTCAGAGGGCAGAAACGATTAAATATTAAAGCATTAAACATCTCACTAAAGGTGTCAGTCATACAAAAATTATACTTAAATCCGAACTAGTAAGAATGTCTCACCCCATGTTCAAGAATGGCCTTTTCCCTTTGTTCAGATTACAACCGCTTACTTTTGGTTATTTGAAAAGGAAACAATTTAAAAAATATCGTACATTTTTATACAAACCATAGAAAATTGGTTCCAATTTCAGTTTTATCCACCAGAAAAGACAATAATATAAATAATACAACAAATATTGTGGTTAAACTCAACTATAATAATTGGTTAAAACTTTACTTTTTTTTTTTATTATTGAAAAATTATCTTTGTAAATTATATCATAAATAGGACTGGTGGAGTTATGTCATACATGCAGTAAACACAAATATATGGAAATGTCTGCTCTACCCAAAATTACAACCAACTAATTGCAGCATTGCACCGTACCCAAACTGGACATGTGTGTGCGCATGATCGTGCTCAAATTGATTTTGTCCCCCCACACCAAACACGATCATGACATGCAGGGTGAAATGTCAAGACAAACTCTGAACCAATTACATAAATTTGGGGACAGGTCGAAAAGCATTAAACATTTATGGAAATGTAGCTAGCTAGCTTGCAGTTGCTAGTTAATGTGTCCTATTTAGCTAGCTTGTTATTCCTAGCTAATTTGTCCTGGGACATAAATGTTGAGTTGTTATTTTACCTGAAATGCACAAAGTCCTCTACTCAAAATGTGTCCACACATAAAACGGTCAACCGAATCGTTTCTAGTCATCTCTCCTCCTTCCAGGCTTTTTCTTCTTTGGACTAATATGGTGATTGGCATCAAACTTTCGCAGGTGTATTACCACGACAGACCGACCGAAGTTCATCTTTCAATCACACACATGGATATAACTAATGAGGAGATGGCAAGTGGGTATCTGCTTCTATAAACCAATGAGGAGATGGGAGAGGCAGGACTTGCACCGCGTTCAGCGTCACAAATAGAACTGACTTCTAGTTTAGCGCTTGGCAACGCAGACGTTCGTTGTCGCGCGAGCAGTGTGGGTGCAATGATTGAATAACATGTATGTGTACATTTATTTTGCAACGGTCACGCACGTGACGTGACGCTAGCGGTGTGGTCAGCATGTTACCGCAAAAATGGAAGAGGCAAGTGGAAGGGGGAAAAAGTAAGGAATTTCTCAACAGACAAGTTCCTTACCTGGAAAACATGTTTTCAAACACTTGGTCCCGAAAACACCTATTTGACATAGGGTCCAGCATATCTCTTGATGATGTCATTGAATGTCTCACCAGCTTTGATCTATGCCTGTGCCTGCAGCACACAAAGATCTTTGTTTGTCAAACGAATCATTGGGTCAAAACTACAGAACAGTACAAAGCAAGAGAAGACACATGGTTAACGTTCTGGATTTTTTTTTAATAAAAACAAAATATATATATATATATACACACACACTGCTCAAAAAAATAAAGGGAACACTAAAATAACACATCCTAGATCTGACCAAAACATCAGCCAGGAAGCATAGGAACTGAGAAGTGGTCTGTGGTTATCACCTGCAGAACCACTCCTTTATTGGGGGTGTCTTGCTAATTGCCTATAATTTCTACCTGTTGTCTATTTCATTTGCACAACAGCATGTGACATTTATTGTCAATGAGAGTTGCTTCCTAGGTGGACAGTTTGATTTCACAGAAGTGTGATTGACTTGGAGTTACATTGTGTTGTTTAAGGGTTCCCTTTATTTTTTTGATTAGTGTATATAAAAATGTCTTACAGAGCCTTTCCATAAGCCCACTCAAGTTTCTTCAACTGTCTTTCACCGATCATGGCTTGAATAGTCTCGCTGGAAATGGAGTACAGTGTAAAACTGTGCAGCATACAGTAAAGACCAGCAGTCGATTTATTTAAGCATTATTTTTTTTGCATTATTAGGCCTGGAGTTCTTTTAAGAATACAATAGACTCTTACCGAGTCCACCAAATGCATTGTTTTCTAATGTCATCTGGATGGATCCATAACGAATTACTATGGGAATAAATATCACTGAATGACAGAAATATTGGAATAAAGCAGGCTAATGAATGCAGGAAATTGTTGCTTACTGGAACACCCAAAGTCATCCAATTGTTATAATAGGATTTGATGCAATAGCCTACCCGCATGTGGTCAACTATCTAAGCACCGTTTCACACTGTTCTGAGACAAGCATGGGGACTGGTCTTGATAGATCAATGAGATTTTTATTTTCACTGAATCTCTATTTCGGTATTGGTTAGCCTACAATTAGGGTGTGTAAATGTTAGGATAATTTTGCTCTTCACTCGCAGTCACTTAGTCGCCTAATCCCAACTGGTCACGTTGTACAGCACCATATTTTCCTAACGGAAACCCTGAGGGTTTCCTTTTTCCTTGAATAGAAACACCATAGTATTAATCTAATTAATTCACTGTTTAATATTTTGTTTTCTGTGTAATGTAAGTAAGTGCCTTAATGTGTTTAGACCCCAGGAAGAGTAGCTGCAGCCTTGGCAGCAGCTAATGGGGATCACTAATAAATACAAATACAAATTCCATCATGGCCACCTAATCGTCCCCCTCATTCCTTATTTCTTACTGTAAATCACTCCTCACATCTCCACCTATTAGCTGATGTGTGGTGAACATTCTGGCAAAACAATTGTCACCGTGCATCACCCAGGTGGGTGCTACACATTGGTAGTGCATGAGGTGAGTTTCCCCCTACTATGTACTATGACTACCTCAGTTGGTAGAAAAACTCTTTATAAATCCAATCAAGTATTGTTTAAGGACACATACTCAATTATACAATGCATGCATTCACACAGCAGTCTCTTTCAAAATGAAGTGCAGGAGACTTCCCACTAGCTGAGAGCCTATCTGAGAGGCATCCACAATCTCTCTATCAGATGATGATCAGCCCACCATGAGTAGATTACATGGGGCTAACCCATGAGGCTTCCTCCATAATTACTTTACTGATCAGAAAAATAAGAGCCCCTTACGAGCTCTGTCAATCAACCATGCTGGTATGTTCAGATACTCTCCCCAACTGCTGCCTAGTTAAATAAAGGTTAAATAAAATACAAATAAATGTATTTGTACAGTGAAGCTCCAAACAATGTTTTATATGAAGTGGCAGTACAGAATATCACCTTTTATTTGATGGTATTTTCATAATTTTCTATTTAACCATTTGGAAATGAATGCACTTTATGCATCCCCCTATTTGTATTTGGACAAATTCACTGGCATTTTGTTGAAAGTTTATTATTTGGTCTCATATTTTTAGCACACAATGATTACATCAAGCTTGTGTGTATTTGACGTTTGTTTTGGCTGTGTTTACGATTATATTGTGCCCAATAGAAATGAATGGTAAATAATGTATTGTGTCATTTTGGAGTCACTTTTACTGTAAATAGGAATATAATTTCTGAACACTTAGGATGAAACAGTCAGAGGTCACCAAGCACAACATAGCTTCAGCGTGTAAATCAGCTAGAAAGATGTGTCGGCATCGGATAATTGTCTCATACCCCCTCCCAGTTAGGGGGAGTGATGAGCTCTACAGCAGAGTCTACCAACTCAATCGCTGGTTGAAAACTGTTTTCTGCCCCTCACAAAAGATAGAATTTGTAGATAATTGGCCCTCTTTCTGGGACTCACCCACAAACAGGACCAAGACTGACCTGCTGAGGAGTGACGGACTCCATCCTAGCTGGAGGGGTGCTCTCATCTTATCTACCAACATAGACAGGGCTCTAACTCCTCTAGCTCCACAATGAAATAGGGTGCAGGCCAGGCAGCAGGCTGTTAGCCAGCCTGCCAGCATAGTGGAGTCTGCCACTAGCATAGTCAGTGTAGTCAGCTCAGCTATCCCCATTGAGACCGTGTCTGTGCCTCGACCTAGGTTGGGCAAAACTAAACATGGCGGTGTTCACCTTAGCAATCTCACTAGGACAAAGACCACCTCCATTCCTGTCATTATTGAAAGAGATCGTGATACCTCACATGCCAAAATAGGGCTACTTAATGTTAGATCCCTTACTTCAAAGGCAATTATAGTCAATTAACTAATCCCTGATCATAATCTTGATGTGATTGGCCTGACTGAAACATGGCTTAAGCCTGATGAATTTACTGTGTTAAATGAGGCCTCACCTCCTGGCTACACTAGTGACCATATCCCCCGTGCATCCCGCAAAGGTGGAGGTGTTGCAAACATTTACGATAGCGAATTTAAATTTACAACAAAAAAAAAATACGTTTTCGTCTTTTGAGCTTCTAGTCATGAAATCTATGCAGCCTATTCAATCACTTTTTATAGCTACTGTTACAGGCCTCCTGGGCCATATACAGCGTTCCTCATTGAGTTCCCTGAATTCCTATCTGACCTTGTAGTCATAGCAGATAATATTCAAATTTTTGGTGACTAATATTCATAAGGAAAAGTCCACAGACCCACTCCAAAAGGCTTTCGGAGCCATTATCGACTCAGTGGGTTTTGTCCAACATGTCTCTGGACCTACTCACTGTCACAGTCATACACTGGATCTAGTTTTGTCCCATGGAATAAATGTTGTGGATCTTAATGTTTTTACTCATAATCCTGGACTATCGGACCACCATTTTATTACGTTTGCAATTGCAACAAATAATCTGCTCGGACCCCAACCAAGGAACATCAAAAGTCGTGCTATAAATTCACAGACAACACAAAGATTCCTTGATGTCCTTCCAGACTCCCTCTATCTACCCAAGGACGTCAGAGGACAAAAATCTGTTAACCACCTAACTGAGGAACTCAATTTAACCTTGCGCAATACCCTAGATGCAGTTGCACCCCTAAAAACTAAAAACATTTGTCACAAGAAACTAGCTCCCTGGTATACAGAAAATACTCGAGCTCTGAAGCAAGCTTCCAGAAAATTGGAATGGAAATGGCGCCACACCAGACTGGAAGTCATCCGACTAACTTGGAAAGACAGTACCGTGCAGTATCGAAGAGCACTTACTGCTGCTCGATCATCCTATTTTTCCAACTTAATTGAGGAAAATAAGAACAATCCGAAATTCCTTATTGATACTGTCGCAAAGCTAACTAAAAAGCAGCATTCCCCAAGAGAGGGTGGCTTTCACATCAGCAGTAATAAATTCATGAACATCTTTGAGGAAAAGATCATGATTATTAGAAAGCTAATTATGGACTTCTCTTTAAATCTGCGTATTCCTTCCAAGCTCAGTTGTCCTGAGTCTGCACAACTCTGCCAAGACCTAGGATCAAGAGAGACACTCAAGTGTTTTAGTATGATATCTCTTGACACAATGATGAAAATAATCATGGCCTCTAAACCTTCGCTGCATACTGGACCCTATTCCAACTAAACTACTGAAAGAGACGCTTCCTGTACTTGGCCCTCCTATGTTGAACATAATAAACGGCTCTCTGTCCACCGGATGTGTACCAAACTCACTAAATGTGTCAGTAATAAAGCCTCTCTTGAAAAAGCCAAACCTTGACCCAGAAAATATAAATAAACTATCGGCCTGTATCGAATCTTCCATTGCTCTCAAAACGTTTAGAAAAGGCTGTTAAGCAGCAACTCACTGCCTTCCTGAAGACAAACAATGTATACGAAATGCTTCAGTCTGGTTTTAGACCCCATCATAGCACTGAGACTGCACTTGTGAAGGTGGTAAATTACCTTTTAATGGCATCAGACCGAGGCTTTGCATCTGTTCTCGTGCTCCTAGTCCTTAGTGCTGCTTTTGATACCATCGATCACCACATTCATTTGGAGAGATTGGAAACCCAAATTGGTCTACACGGACAAGTTCTGGCCTGGTTTAGATCTTATCTGTCGGAAAGATATCAGTTTGTCTCTGTGAATGGTTTGTCCTCTGACAAATCAACTGTACATTTTGGTGTTCCTCAAGGTTCTGTTTTAGGACCAATATTGTTTTCACTATATATTTTACCCCTTGGGGACGTCATTCGAAAACATAATGTTTCACTGCTAGGCGGATGACACACAGCTGTACATTTCAATGAAACATGGTGAAGCCCCAAAATTGCCCTCGCTAGAAGCCTGTGTTTCAGACATAAGGAAGCGGATGCAAACTTTACATTTTTAAACTCGGACAAAACAGAGATGCTTGTTCTAGGTCCCAAGAAACAAAGAGATCTTCTGTTGAATCTGACAATTAATCTTAATGGTTGTACAGTCGTCTCAAATAAAACTGTGAAGGACCTCTGCATTACTCTGGACCCTGATCTCTCTTTTGACGAACATATCAAAACTGTTTCAAGGACAGCTTTTTTTCCATCTACGTAACATTGCAAAAATCAGAAACTTTCTGTCCAAAAATGATGCAGAAAAATCAATCCATGCTTTTGTTACTTCTAGGTTAGACTACTGCAATGCTCTACTTTCCGGCTACCCGGATAAAGCACTAAATAAACTTAGTTAGTGCTAAATATGGCTGCTAGAATCCTGACTAGAACCAAAAAATGTGATCATATTTCTCGAGTGCTAGCCTCCTGACACTGGCTTCCTGTCAAGGCAAGGGCTGATTTCAAGGTTTTACTGCTAACCTACAAAGTATTACATGGGCTTGCTCCTACCTATCTCTCTGATTTGGTCCTGCCGTACATACCTACATGTACGCTACGGTCACAAGACGCAGGCCTCCTAATTGTCCCTAGAATTTCTAAGCAAACAGCTGGTGGCAGGGCTTTCTCCTATAGAGCTCCATGTTTATGGAATGGTCTGCCTACCCATGTGAGAGACACAAACTCGGTCTCAACCTTTAAGTCTATACTGAAGACTCATCTCTTCAATGGGTCATATGATTGAGTGTAGTCTGGCCCAGGAGTGTGAAGGTGAACGGAAATGCTCTGGAGCTACGAACCGCCCTTGCTGTCTCTGCCTGGCCGGGTTCCCCTCTTTCCACTGGGATTCTCTGCCTCTAACCCTATTACAGGGGCTGAGTCACTGGCTTACTGGTGCTCTTTCATGCCGTCCCTAGGAGGGGTGCGTCACTTGAGTGGGTTGAGTCACTGATGTGATCTTCCCGTCTGGGTTGGCTCCCCCCTTGGTTTGTGCCGTGGCGGAGATCTTTGTGGGCTATACTCGGCCTTGTCTCAGGATGGTAAGTTGTTGGTTGAAGATATCCCTCTAGTGGTGTGGGGGCTGTGCTTTTGCAAAGTGGGTGGGGTTATATCCTTACAGTTTGGCCCTGCCCGGGGGTATCATCGGATGGGGCCACAGTGTCTCCTGACCCCTCCTGTCTCAGCCTCCAGTATTTATGCTGCAGTAGTTTATGTGTCGGGGGGCTAGAGGGTCAGTTTGTTATATCTGGAGTACTTCTCCGGTCTTATCCAGTGTCCTGTGTGAATTTAAGTATGCTCTCTAGTTCTCTCTTTC
Source organism: Oncorhynchus mykiss (assembly GCF_057628025.1). Lineage (NCBI taxonomy): Eukaryota > Metazoa > Chordata > Actinopteri > Salmoniformes > Salmonidae > Oncorhynchus > Oncorhynchus mykiss. Next base: position 32,617,181 of record NC_143025.1, read on the forward strand.
TCTCGGAGGACCTGAGCCCTAGGACCATGCCTCAGGACTACCTGGCATGATGACTCCTTGCTGTCCCCAGTCCACCTGGATGTGCTGCTGCTCCAGTTTCAACTGTTCTGCCTGTGGTTCTTATTATTTGACCATGCTGGTCATTTATGAACATTTGAACATCTTGGCCATGTTCTGTTATAATCTCCACCCGGCACAGCCAGAAGAGGACTGGCCACCCCTCATAGCCTGGTTCCTCTCTAGGTATCTTCCAAGGTTTTGGCCTTTCTAGGGAGTTTTTCCTAGCCACCATGCTTCTACACCTGCATTGCTTGCTGTTTGGGGTTGTGTTTCTGTACAGCACTTTGAGATATCAACTGATGTACGAAGGGCTATATACAGTGGGTCAAAAAACTATTTAGTCAGCCACCAATTGCGCAAGTTCTCCCACTTAAAAAGATGAGGCCTGTAATTTTCATCACAGGTACACTTCAACTATGAACGACAAAATGAGAAAAAAAATCCAGAAAATCACATTGTAGGATTTTTGATGAATGTATTTGCAAATTATGGTGGAAAATAAGTATTTGGTCACCTACAAACAAGCAAGACTTCTGGCTCTCACAGACCTGTAACTTCTTTAAGAGGCTCCTCTGTCCTCCACTCGTTACCTGTATTAATGGCACCTGTTTGAACTTGTTATCAGTATAAAAGACACCTGTCCACAACCTCAAACAGTCACACTCCAAACTCCACTATGGCCAAGTCCAAAGAGCTGTCAAAGGACACCAGAAACAAAATTGTAGACCTGCACCAGGCTGGGAAGACTGAATCTGCAATAGGTACGCAGCTTTGTTTGAAGAAATCAACTGTGGGAGCAATTATTAGGAAATGGAAGACATACAAGACCACTGATAATCTCCCTCGATCTGGGGCTCCACGCAAGATGTCACCCTGTGGGGTCAAAATGATCACAAGAACGGTGAGCAAAAATCTCAGAACCACACGGGGGGACCTAGTGAATGACCTGCAGAGAGCTGGGACCAAAGTAACAAAGCCTACCATCAGTAACACACTACGCCGCCAGGGACTCAAATCCTGCAGTGCCAGACGTGTCCCCCTGCTTAAGCCAGTACATGTCCAGGCCCGTCTGAAGTTTGCTAGAGAGCATATGGATGATCCAGAAGAAGATTGGGAGAATGTCATATGGTCAGATGAAACCAAAATATAACTTTTTTGGTAAAAACTCAACTCGTCGTGTTTGGAGGACAAAGAATGCTGAGTTGCATCCAAAGAACACCATACCTACTGTGAAGCATGGGGGTAGAGACATCATGCTTTGGGGCTGTTTTTCTGCAAAGGGACCAGGACTACGGATCTAAAGGAAAGAATGAATGGGCCATGTATCGTGAGATTTTGAGTGAAAACCTCCTTCCATCAGCAAGGGCATTGAAGATGAAACGTGGCTGAGTCTTTCAGCATGACAAATATCCCAAACACACAGCCGGGCAACGAAGGAGTGGCTTTGTAAGAAGCATTTCAAGGTCCTGGAGTGGCCTAGCCAGTCTCCAGATCTCAACCCCATAGAAAATCTTTGGAGGGAGTTGAAAGTCCGTGTTGCCCAGCAACAGCCCCAAAACATCACTGCTCTAGGGGAGATCTGCATGGAGGAATGGGCCAAAATACCAGCAACAGTGTGTGAAAACCTTGCGAATACTTACAGATAACGTTTGACCTATTTTCCACCATAATTTGCAAATAAATTCATTAAAAATCCTACAATGTGATTTTCGGGATTTTTTTTCTCATTTTCTCTGTTATAGTTTAAGTGTACCTATGATGAAAATTACAGGCCTCTCTCATCTTTTTAAGTGGGAGAACTTGCACAATTGGTGGTTGACTAAATACTTTTTTCCCCCACTGTAAATACATTTGATTTGATTGCACTTTAATATGGATGCTACCATGATTACGTATAGTCATTAATGAATCGTGAATAATGACGAGTGAGAAAGTTACACATGCACAACGATCATGCCCCAAAAACATGATAACCTCTCACCATTACAATAACAGGGGATTTTTTGGAGGGTATGATGTTTATGCTTCTTTAAGTTTCTCACTCATCATTATTCGTAATCATGATAGCCACATTAATATAGAAGTGTTCAGAAACATATTTTATATTTTTTACAATAGACTCCAAAATGACACAATACATTATTTAGTAAAAAAACATTCGGCACAGAAAAACATCCAAATCACACAACCACTGCAAATGCATCCAACAAGTTTGATGTGGTCATTGCGTGTTATGGGACCAAATACTACAATGTGGTCCAAATACTTATGACAGATTCAAGCATTTCACTGTAAGGTATACCTGTTGTATTCAGAGCATGTGACAAACACAATTTGATTTGAAATGGGGGGGGACTAGATAAATAAAGTGCTTTCATATGTAAATGAGAAATTAGATTTGAAAACACCATCAAATGAAAAGTGACCTTTTCTACTGTCACCTCAAACATTTGATCTCAAATCCAAAATGCTGGAGTATAGACCAAACTGAACATTTTAGCTGCACTATCCAAATAAATACATAGCAGAGTGTATATTACAGGGTGAGAAATCACCCATTCTTCTTGGTTTTACATTCTGGGAATTATGCAGCATACCTAAAGGTTGGCCAATTTACCAATTTCACAAACAAACACTGGGAAATGCATCAACCTCTCACATATAAATATGCAGACGTTTAAGCTCCAGTGATCACAGCCTGCAAACATGTTACCAAATCTTGAAACAGCTATGAAACGTGCATGTGTGTGTGTTGTAAGTAGCCTAGCGGTTAAAAGTGTTGGGCCAATAACCGAAAGGTCACTGTTTCGAATCCCTGAACTGACTAGAAGGAAAATCTGTCAATATGCCCTTGAGCAAGGCACTTAACCCTAATTGCTCCTATAATTTACTCTAGATAATAGCGTCTGCTAAAGGACCGAAGTGTATGCCTGCTTGCAGGCTGAGCAAACATTTCATTAAATGTGGTTTTTGTTTACTTTGTTAGATAGCCTGGCCTTGTTATTCTCATTCTGCTGTGGAATGGTTTGCTTGGAAGAACTCTGGCCTCTGCAGACCTGGGGCCTCATTTATAAACGTTGCATATGCACCAAATATACAGACAAAATATTTGTGCGACCGTTTTCACGCAAAAGTTTGCATTTGTTTAAATGTTACTTGACATGAGAATGTGCTTGTCCATTTGACTAAGCGTACGCACCGTCTCTAGTGGTTGAAGTACTGCATGGCATGTAAGCAAAAACCTAGTAGTAGCCTTGTGCAAATGGGGAATATATGATGACACTCTTATTCACAACAAAAAAACAGGTAGCTATATATAATAACAAGATGCAATAATTTGCCATTAGTGAGAACAGCTAAAAATCTATTTATTTTCTCTTTGCATTCTAAAATAATTAGATAAAGGCATCTATTTACTATTATTTATTGTAATGGTTTCATCATCGCAAAATAGCCTATAGGCCTACAAAAAAGTTAGGATAGGCTCCCATTCGTTCCATCTCTCATTAAGACTCGACCCATTCACAGTAGCCTAGTAAATAGATAAGCTATTTGCTCTATGCGATCCGATTCGCAGTTTAACGGTAGAACAGACGGTTCACCTTGTCCATTGACGTTTGTATACTACATCTGAATATTGTAATACAAATTTCTCAAGTAGCCAATATGTGACTAGTTTCAGGAAACTATGAGAGGCATTTGAACATAAAAAAATCATTTGGAGGCAGAAATGCCTTCTGGAACATGTGAACTTTCATGTGCCTTAACAATAAATGTGTATGCCATCTGTAAATACGAATACAATTATTAAATTATAGCTCAGGGGATAGAGAAAATTCTGGCGTTTGAAAAGAAAACACGCAGAAGGCTGTTGTATAAAACACCTATCTCCGGATTACATCTTCAAACTAAGGGCAACCGTGGCATCCGTGATGGAGAGGGAAAAGCATCCATCCATGTATATTGGTAAGATAGTCTAGCTAGCTACATTTTCAAAATGTAATACTTTTCTAATTTTATCAGAAAGCCCTTTTCATTTCAAGTTAAAGTGTACAGTTAGCTATCTAGCTAGAGTTGTGTATGATCTGTGTAGTAATATTATTTGTATCTCAAAGCTATTTGCATTGTTAGTTATAGCTTAATGTTAGCTAGCTAGCTAACATTGAACCCAGTTGGTTAGCTACCTGCAGATTCATGCAGGGTAGTAACATTATGAGTTGGGATTATGGTTCATTGTTTAGCTAGCTAGATGTCTAAACAAAACACTCCACTATGCAAGTAACCATTTAACTACACCTTCTGTATTGTGTGCATGTGACAAATTAATTTTATTTGATATAATATTTATTTACCAGAAATGGTAATGTGAAGAACATGATGAGCACGAAAGTCAAATTAGAATATAACGTTAGGCCAACAAGATAGTGTCCAAGTTCTAAAATTCTCCAGTAGAATGCCCTCCTTTTATTTGATCACACTCACAACCATAAGGTATTGTATGTAACTGGCTCGCCATTAACTTGTAAATAATGATCTTGTTGTGAGTTTATTTTCCTGTAATATTGATGACAAATTAGCTAAAGTGAAGACGTTGTCAGCAATATGATATGATCATTATTTGAACTAGCTAGCCAGCTAAGTTAACATTAGCTGATTAGCTAACAAGTTAGAAACTAAACAAAACATTGTTTAGAAAGTTGCTTTTAGTTGCCTGGTTTGTATAAATTGACATATACTATATTCATTTTTAAACGGGTGGGTTTATTGGTGTTAAAATACACTAGTTATGCTATTTTGGATGACCAGGCTGCTGATGTCATGCAACCTGCAGTTTTTGTGTTTGTGTTTTTCTCATAACGACAAGTTTGATGTCGGACGACATTAGAATGTTCATGATGTCAATGCAACAACTGTCGATAGACGTAGTATAAACCAGCCTATAGTCTTTGGTTGTTTGGTCCATGGCCTCACATGTGAATGCTTAAAGAGGTAGGTGGGGCTAAGGCTGAATGGGTGTAGACAAAGAAGGGCTCTCCAGTACGCTTACCAAAACATTTTCCTATAAGTGAGGTTACAAGTTTATCAACTTTCAAAGCAGAATTACCTTCCCATTTTTCCTCAACTGTAGTGTATGATACAGTATATCATTTTCTAGCTCCGAGTCTCTACTTTTATCCAATGTAAAAAATAAAAAAAACACAATTTCAAAATGTTGCTACATAAGATCGAGTCGAGCCAGTCGGTCACATTATTTCTTTAATAAACATAATGCATGATACATATACTGTAACATAACCATTGCATAATACATCCCTCACATTTTATGGCCATGATGAATTCATATTCCCGAAGTAGCCGTAGAAGATATTACCTTCCTCATCTGTCATTTCATTGGGCCAATTAGATAGATATTATAATTTCAAGTTTTTGCTCTCCGAAAGGGAGCACGGTTTATAACATAAAGTAGAATTTAACAGGTGACAGTTGCTCTTTTGCATTGAAGTGTGTAGGCTTACCACTGTAAGTATAGCCTACTGAAGTTTTTTTTTAAACAGTAGGCAATGTTTCAGATTTCGCTGGCATTGCAGCATATTTAGGGTCGTGGAAAAAGTAAATGCAACATTATTGAATTCAAACTATTTGTTTACAAGTCCACAACAATTTGCAATTGTTTCTGTCTTTCAGAAATGGTCAGATAGTCTACCGCAAATGTCATTGCAAAAGTAAACATTCTGGCCAACACCTCCAAAGACAGTAGATCAAGTTAGCCATTGCTATTTCCTTCAGATAATGTCTTGGCCTAATTCCAATACTTCCAAATTATACAGTAAATAAGGGCATTATTGTCGCCATAGAAGGTGAATGATGGGAGTTTTTCAGGCAGAGTTTTAATGCTCGTTCACATGCTCAGTTTTACGATAGGTCTGATTTATAACGGGAAACATGCGAATGTATGACGTGTGCAAGTTTATAAATCTCCATATTTTTGTGCATGCAGTCTTTTCAAAATGACGCACGTAGATATTTGGTGTAAAATGTACACAACGGTTATACATTTGGCCCCTGGGCACTGTCAGTAATGTGTGTGTGCAAAACTGTATGTTTGTGTGTGTCTGACCTTCCATTCCGCTATACCATTAGTAGGGCTCTGTCAAACGGCTTACGAACAGAGGACCACAGTGCAGTGGGGAGGGCACAGGGCAATGGAGTGCAGAAAGCCAACCTGTGGTGCGTTACAGACCGACGCACACACCTGCTCATCATTCTGACACCAACATGCAGGAGGCCTGTCAGAGATCCATGGCATGGTGCTCTGAGTGTTTTTGCATTAAACACTGTAGGGCAGAGGTGGGCAACCCTGAAAACAAAAGCATGCACACATGTTGGCTGTCGCTGCCTAAGATTGTCCACCCCTGCTTTAAAGAATTGTGAAATAAAATAAATATACCTAGTGACATGTGTTTTATCCTGTATAGGAAAACAGCATATCTATTATTAAATCTGCTGCAACAGCTAACAGGTCCTGTATGGTTACCAATAGGATCAAGAGAGATCAATAATCATGGTTATTCACCTCTAATATGTGACTCATTTCAGGAAACTAGGTGTATGTCGCAAGTCACAACTTCACAGAAGTAGAGGAGAGTAATTTGAACATTATTTTAAATGTTTGGAGGGGGTCTCTCGAGTGGTGCAGTGGTCTAAGTCACTGCATCGCAGTGCTAGCTGTGCCACTAGAGATCCTGGTTTGAGTCCAGGCTCTGTCGCAGCCGGCCATGACCGGGAGACCCATTGGGCAGCGCACAATTGGCCCAGCATCGTCCAGGTTAGGGGAGGGTTTGGCTGGCCGGGATGTCCTTGTCCCTTCGCGCTCTAGCGCAAACTCCTGTGGCGGGCCAGGTGCTGACATGGTCGCCAGGTGTACGGTGTTTCCTCCAACACATTGGTGCGACTGGCTTCCGGGTTAAGCGGTCATTGTGTCAAGAAGCAGTGCAGCTTAGCTGGGTCGTGTTTCAGAGGACGCATGGCTCTTGACCTTTGCCTCTCGAGAGTCTGTACGAGAGTTGCAGCGATGGGACGAGACTGTATCTACCAATTGGATCCCATGAAATTGGGGAGAAAAAGGGGTAAAAAAAATCTAATTAAACCTGTTATGGATGATGCGAATTTTCGCAGCTTTTTGTTAAAAAATCGCGCAACATTTCAAAGTCCTGCTACTCATGCCAGGAATATAGTATATGAAGTATGTGTGTATAGAAAACACTCCGAAGTCTCTAAAACTGGTTAAATCGGGTATGTGGCTATAACAGAACGTGTTTAGGAGTAAAAATCCCTGGTAAAACTGTTTACCAAAAACACAAAAAAATATTTGTCCGCCATTCAATGTATTGTTTAAGGCGACCTAAAATAAATGAGGATCCCCTGTAAACGCCTACAGCTTCCACACGATGTCGCCATTACTGTCATTTTCTGACTCATTTGTCCTTGGTTACAACACGAATAGGCCCCTCCTTTCTTGAGGCGCACCACAGTATGTTGTGAAACTGAAAAAATGGACGATGATTTCCAGACTTGCTGCTATCGAATACAGATCGCCCCGTGATCAATTTGATACATCATTAACGTTTATTAATACCTAAAGTTGGTTTAGAAAAGTCGTTTGAAGTGATTTGTAAAAGTTTATAGGCGACTTTTGTAATTTTAAAAAGTGACGTTGCGTCTTGTAAATGGGCTTTTTGCAGCATCAGACTGGCCTTCAGCAAATGACATTTTGGGTATACAATGACGGATTTAATCTGGAAAAATACCCAATTGTGATGTTTATGGGACATATAGGAGTGCCAACAAAGAAGCTCGTCCAAGGTAATGAATGTTTTATATTTAATTTCTGCGTTTTGGGTAGCGCCGGCTACCGCAAAATCTGTTGTTTACGTGTCATGCTGGTATTTTGGGGGGGTGCATGCTATCAGATAATAGCTTCTCATGCTTTCGCCGAAAAGCATTTTACAAATCTGACTTGGTGGCTAGATTCACAACGAGTGTAGCTTTAATTCAGTACCTTGCATGTGTATTTTTATGAAAGTTTGAGATTTATCGAGTACTATACTATAGTACTATAGGTGGCGCTCTGAAATTTCCGCTGAGCTGTTCCTGTGCAGGGACCACCTCCGTAACAAGTTAAAAAATTAAAAAATAATACATTTTTGGCAGAAATGCCTTCTGGAATATTTCTAATTTTATGTGCTTGAATAATAAATGCGTATGCCATCTGTAAATACAAATAAAATGGTTAAATTACGAGCCTAGTTGGTTTAGCCGCAGAATAAGAGCAACCTTCCCGCTAGCCATGATTGGCTGAGATAGTGAGTAGGCTGGACATGCCGAGAGATGAGTTTGGCAACAACACCTGACTCCGTACTTCAGGTCAAGCATTACCAGCACTTCAGGTGAATATCATTTTCATTGCATTGTATGAGGTTATTCTTCTTATCTAAACTTGGGAGATGAATTGATGTTGTGCAAGGTTGTAATGTATTCTCAATTTTCTTTGTTATATCCTGTTTTTTTGTGTGTTAATGTCGCCTAGGAGCGTTCGGAGTCAGTCGGGACCAGGTTTCAGCTGCTGCGCAACGCTGACATCTTTCCTCCCAAGCATCACCTGGACTGGACACAGCTAGACAAACTTATCTTTTTGAGAAGATCAGGGAGCTTTGCGACAAAGAGTCTATGGACATCACATGCCCTGCACCAAAGTCAAGGGCAGGACAGAAACAGGCTCTCCGAATATAGATTCCCTTGTTCATGCGTGGTTTGGACAGACCAGTTCATCACTAGGAGCGAGTCCACAGTCATCAGTACTATCTTCAGTGCCTCTATTCAAATGAATCTCAGCTAACACACACACAATTTCTTTATCCTGCTGCTCAGCCACTTTACCCCTGATTGTATCTATATAACTACCTCATCTATCACTGATATCGTTATTGATATTGTTCTTGTACATTGTATATTATTTTCTTTATATTGACATTATCTATTTCTGATATTGTTACTATGCAAGTAATCATTTCACTGTACCATTTACACCTTGTGTAGAGACAGATCCACTTAGCAAGATGTGGCTGGGGGTTATAGCATTTATTGAAAATGTGTCTGAGTAAGTGCCATTTAATATTTTCATCTGGACACTTTGTTTGCCTGGATTGTTTCCTTATTGTAGGCTACTACTTCTACCACTTTTAATCTTAATATACTACTCACTGTTTAGCATATGACCTCACATGTGAATCCTTAAAGAGATGGGTGGGGCTGGTTTAAGAAGGTGTGAACAATGCTGAATGTGTCACGTTCTTACCTTTATTTTGTCTTTAGTTAGTTGGGGTGGGCAGTCTATGTTTTGTGTTTCTATGTTTACGTTTCTGTTTCGGCCTAGTGTGGTTCGCAATCAAAGGCAGGTGTCATTAGTTGTCTCTGATTGAGAATAATACTTAGGTAGCCTGGGTTTCACTATTGGTTTGTGGTTGTTTGTTTCCGTGTATGTGTTTGTCACCACACGGGACTGTTTCGGTTTTCGTTCATGTTCACATGTATTGTTTTGTATTTCTTAGTGTTCAGTTTATGTTTTATAATAAACGATATGGACACTTACCACGCTGCGTTTTTGTCCGATCCCTGCTACACCTCCTCAGACAAAGAGGAAATCTGCCATTACAGAATGGGTATAGACAAAGGAGAGCTCTCCAGTAGGTACCAAAACATTCAAAGGAACTTTGATGAAAAGTTTATCAATTTTCAAAGCAAAATTACTTTCCCATTGTTCCTCAAATGCAGTGTTTGATATACCATTTTGTAGCTCTATCTCTGCTTTTATCTAATGTATGAAACACCATTTCGAATTTTGCCAAATAACACCGAATCAAGGCGGTCAGTCACATGTCTGTGTTAGACCACAGAACACCCTGCTGTGAGGGTCTGAATGGAAGAGAATATAATGTATTATTGCCCACATGTCCTATCTTTTCTCTTCTCATCCATCTGTCTGCTGAATTACCCATTTAGACCCTAGTGCAGTCCTTGTACTTGTCAAAAGGGAAGGGATCACAAAGCTTTTGTGATGTGAAGTCTACCATTAGCCCCCTCCACACTCTCGCAAGTGTACTTAAGCTACAGTATATAGAGTACCAGTCAAAAGGTTAGACACCTAATTCAAGGGTTTTTCTTTTTGTACTATTTTCTACATTGTAGAATAATAGTGAAGATATCAAAACTGTGAAATAACACATATGGAATCATGTAGTAACCAAAAAAATGTTAAATCTAAATAAATGTTATCTTTTAGATACTTCAAAGTAGCCACCCAATAGCTTTGCACCCTATTGGCATTCTCTCAACCAGCTCACCTGGAATGCTTTTCCAAAGTCTTGAAGTAGTTCCCACATGCTGAGCACTTGTTTTGCTGCTTTTCCATCACTGTGGACCAACTCATCCCAAGCCATCCCAATTAGGTTGAGGTCAGGTGATTGTGGAAGCCAGGTCATCTGATGCAGCACTCCATCATTCTCCTTGGTTAAGTAGCCCTTACACAGCCTGTAGGTGTGTTTTGGGTCATTCTCCTGTTGAAAAACAAATTATAGTCCCACTAAGTGCAAACCAGATGGGATGGCGTGTCATTACAGAATGTTGTGGTAGCCATGCTGGTTAAGTGTGCCTTGAATTCTAAATAAATCTCTGACAGTGTCACCAGCATAGCACCCCCACACCATCACACCTCCTCCTCCATGCTTCACGGTGGGAACCATACATGCGGAGATCATCCGTTCAACAAAAATCCCAAATTTTGACTCATCAGACCAAAGGACAGATTTCCACCGGTCTAATGTCCATTGCTCGTGTTTCTTGGCCCAAGCAAGTCTCTTCTTCTTATTGGTGTCCTTTAGTAGTGGTTTCTTTGCAGCAATTTGACCATATAGACAGATTCACGGTCTCCTCTGAACAGTTGATCCCGAGATGTATCTGTTACTTGAACTCTGAAGAATTTATTTGGGCCATAATGTGAGGTGCAGTTAACTCTAATGAACTTATCCTCTGCAGCAGAGGTAACTCTAGGTCTTCCTTTCCTGTGGCGGTCCTCATGAGAGCCAGTTTCATCATAGTGCTTAATGGCTTTTGCGACTGCACTTGAAGAAACTTTCAAAGTTCTTAATGTTCCTGATTGACTGACCTTCATGTCTTAAAGTAATGATGGACTGTCGTTTCTCTTTGCTTATTTGAGCTGTTCCCTGCCATAATATGGACTTGGTCTTTTACCAAATAGGGCTATCTTCTCTATACCACCCCTACCTTTTCACAACACAACTGATTGGCTCAAACACATTAAAAAGGAGAGAAATTCCACAAATTAAGTTAACAAGGCACACCTGTTAATTGAAATGCATTCCAGGTGACTACTTCATGAAGCTGTTTGAGAGAATATTATCTTCTTAAAATTAGATTTTATACCTAATCCTAACTAATGAAGGCCATGATTGATGAGTTGGTCCAACAGACCTTTCGTACATTTGGGCGGAAGTGTTTGGGAACGAGATTAGGTGTAATTTGACTAACATGACATCACTTTAGACCGTATTCTATTCCTTTGACCAAAAATGTCACCCTTTATAAAGCACATGTTTCTATCATATTCAACATAGTGGGTTATGTCACACAGTTATGCCACAACTATGAACCCTTTATAAACCTCATGACATAGGGTTAGATACTTTATAACACATGTATGTAGTGCTTATGAAGGCATTATGAAGGCTTTATGAAGCCTTTACAAGCTGAACATAATTTAAAGCGGGACCCAAGCAATCTGTTTTACAACAGCAAGAAATGAACAAACTCTATGCCCTGAGGATAAATTTGCCTAAAATTGCCTAACTACCCACTAAATGTGTCGCAGGTGACTACTGCAAGAACATTTCAACACAACTGTCTTTTAAGTAAGCCAAAAAATATTTGACTGTTGCTGTGCTTTTGTAAAAATTTAGAGAGCCCTTCAGAATTTGTTGCTGCTTTTACTTCAGGATAAAAGAGCCCATTAGACATCCATTATTTCTCCATCCGTTACTTATTACTCACATTCTTGAGAATGTGGATTGTTAATGGAGTTACACTTGTTGATGAAGAGTTTCTGCCCATTCTCTTCCACCAAGACATTCATCACACAGAACGACTTCTTATTTCTAGTAAGCTTCAGTGAGGAGGACGGAAGTAATGGCCGCTCTGACATAGACTATACAAACTATACCATACTAATATTTACACATGGCTCCATTAGATAAACTGGCGGCTAATTGTACCATTCCACAACTCATAACAACTCGTGGCCTCCATTAGCGCCAATGTAATTAGTTGTAATTTGCATCATTAAAGAGCAAACAATGGCCTAATCATTTATGAATACTCAATCAGAAGATAATTACCGTAACTTGATCTGCATCTTCAGGCGGCAGGCTGGAAAGGAGAGGAGGAGAGGACGTAGTCAGATTACAGGACATTATCTTTCTCTCTCTCTCTCTCTCTCTCTGTGTTTGTCTCTCTCTGTGTGTGTGTGTGTGTGACTCTTTCTCACAGCTGAAACAAACACACTAATTTAGTCACTGGGAAACAACTGTGTTTGTTCATGTCTGGTGGCTTGTCATGTGAAATTGTAAAATATTTGTCCTTCTCATGTACAGTATATCACAATAGTGAGTACACCCCTCACATTTTTGTAAATATGAGTGTTTCTTTTCATGTGACAACACTGAAGAAATGACACTTTGATACAATGTAAAGTAGTGAGTGTACAGCTTGTATAACAGTGTAAATTTGCTGTCCCCTCAAAATAACTCAACACAGCCATTAATGTCTAAACCGCTGGCAACAAGAGTGAGTACACCCCTAAGTGAAAATGTCCAAATTGGGCCCAATTATCAATTTTCCCTCCCCGGTGTCATGTGACTCGTTAGTGTAACAAGGTCTCAGGTGTGAATGGGGAGCAGGTGTGTTAAATTTGGTGTCATCGCTCTCAACAATGCACCTCATGGCAAAGAACTCTCTGAGGATCTGAAAAAAAGAAATGTTGTCCACATAAAGATGGCCTGGGCTATAAGAAGATTGCCAAGACCCTGAAACTGAGCTGCAGCACGGTGGCCAAGACCATACAGCGGTTTAACAGGAGAGGTTCCACTCAGAACAGGCCTCGCCATGGTCGACCAAAGAAGTTGAGTGCACGTGCTCAGCATCATATCCAGAAGTTGTCTTTGGGAAATAGACTTATGAGTGCTGCCAGTATTGCTGCCGAGGTTGAAGGGGGAGGGAGGGGGGGGGGGGGGGGGGGGGGTCAGCCTGTCAGTGCTCAGACCATACGCCGTACACTGCATCAAATTGGTCTGCATGGCTGTCATCCCAGAAGGAAGCCTTTTCTAAAGATGATGCACAAGAGAGCCCGCAAACAGTTTGCTGAAGACAAGCAGACTAAGGACATGGATTACTGGAACCATGTCCTGTGGTCTGATGAGAACAAAATAAACCTATTTGGTTCAGATGGTGTCAAGAGTGTGTGGCGGCAACCAGATGAGGAGTACAAAGACAAGTGTGTCTTGCCTACAGTCAAGCATGGTGGTGGGAGTGTCATGGTCTGGGGCTGCATGAGTGCTGCCGGCACTGGGGAGCTACAGTTCATTGAGGGAACCATGAATGCCAACATGTACTGTGACATACTGAAGCAGAGCATGATCCCCTCCCTTCGGAGACTGGGCCGCAGGGCAGTATTCCAACATGATAATGACCCCAAACACACCTACAAGACAACCACTGCCTTGCTAAAGAAGCTGGACGTCAGGTCAGCGTAACACAGCCACAGGCAGATCAGTTGAAACTGGGGCAGCAGCATGACCAGGTGGACTGGGGACAGCCAGGAGTCATCAGGCCAGGAAGTCCTGAGGCATGGTCTTAGGGCTCAGGTCCTCCGGGAGGGGAGGGAGAGAGTGAGAATTAGAAGGAACATATTTAATTTCACACAGGACACCAGATAAGACAGGATAATTACACCAGATGTACAGTAACATACTGTCCCTAGCCCCCCAGCACATATACTATTGCAGCAAAGATACTGGAGGCTGAGACATGGAGGGTCGGTGACACTGTGGCCCCGTCCGACGATACCCCCAACCAGGCAGGATATAACCTCACCCACTGTGCCAAAACAAAAAACCCTCCTGGAGGACCTGAACCCTTCAGATGGTTTGGGATGAGTTGGACCGCAGAGTGAAGGAAAAGCAGCAAACAAGTACTCAGCATATGTGGGAACTCCTTCAAGACTGTTGGAACAGCATTCCAGGTGAAGCTGGTTGAGAGAATCCCAAGAGTGTGCAAAGCTGTCATCAAGGCAAAGGGTGGCTACTTTGAAGAATCTCAAAAATAAAATATATTTAGATTTATTTAAGTTTTTTGGTAACTACATGATTCCATATGTGTTATGTCATTGTTTTGATGTCTTCACTATTCTACAATTGTAACGGTATTCCTGTGGTGAAGTAGAGGCGGACCAAAAAGCAGCGTGATTATATTGATTCATGTTTAATACAAAAGGATAAACCCGAACACTACAAAACAACAAACGTGGAAAACCAAAAACAGCCCTGTCTGGTGCAAAACACAGAGACAGGAACAATCACCCACAAACACACAGTGAAACCCAGGCTACCTAAGTATGATTCTCAATCAGAGACAACTAATGACACCTTCCTATGATTGAGAACCATACTAGGCCGAAACATAGAAATACCCCAAAACATAGAAAAACAAACATAGACTGCCCAACATAGACTGCCCAACAATGTAGAAAATAGTAAAAATAAAGAAAAAACCTTGAATGACTAGGTGTGTCCAAACCTTTGACTGGTACTGTATGTACAGTGGATTTGGAAAGTATTCAGACCCCTTGACATTTTTCATGGTCAACCTGACCAGCTTTAGAGTTCCTCTTTGGAGATGGGAGAACCTTCCAGAATGACAACTATCTTTGCAGCACTCCACCAATCAGGCCTTTATGGTAGAGTGGCCAGATGGAAGCCTCTCCTCAGTAAAAGGCACATAACGGCCAGCTTGGAGTTTTTCAAAAGGGCAATAGGACACTCAGACAATGAGAAACTGAATTCTCAGGTCTGATGAAACCAATATGGAACTCTTTGGGCTGAATGCCAAGTGATACCTCTGAAGAAAACCTAGCACCATCCCTACGTGAATCATGGTGGTGGCAGCATCATGCTGTGGGGATGTTTTTCAGGGTCAGGGATTGGGAGACTAGTCAGGATCGAGGGAAAGATGAATGGAGCAAAGTACAGAGAGATCCTTTATTAAGATTTGCTCCAGAGTACTCAGACTGGGGGTGAAGGTTCCCCTTCCAACAGGACAATGACCCTAAGCATACAGTCAAGAAAACACATGAGTGGCTTCGGGACAAGTCTCTAAATGTCCTTGAGTGGCCCAGCCAGAGCCCGGACTTGAACCCAATTCAACATCTCTGGAGAGACCTGAAAATCGCTGTGCAGCGACACTCCTCATCCAACCTGACAGCTTGAGAGAATGCAGTAAAATATGGGAGAAACTCCCCAAATACAGGTGTGCTAAGCAAAAAATTCTAAAAAGATATTTTAAAAACATATAATGGGGTATTGTGTGTAGATTGATGAGGAAAACAATCCATTTAAGGATAAGGCTATAACATAACAAAATGTGGAAAAAGTCGAGAGGTCTGAATACTTTCCAAATGCACCATATGTATATACAGTTGAAGTCGGAAGTTTACATACACTTAGGTTGGAGTCATTAAAACTAATTTTTCAACCACAAATTTCGGCATGTCAATTAGGACATCTACTTTGTGCATGACACACAAGTCATTTTTCCAACAATTGTTTACAGACAGATTATTTCACTTATAATTCACTGTTTCACAATTCCAGTGGGTCAGAAGTTACACTAAGTTGATTGTGTATGTAAACTTGTAAACAAAAGTTGACTGTGCCTTTAAACAGCTTGGAAAATTCCAGAAAATGATGTCATGGCTTTAGAAGGTTCTGGTAGACTAATTGACACCATTTGAGTCAATTGGAGGTGTACCTGTGGATGTATTTCAAGGCCTACCTTCAAACTCAGTGCTTCTTTGCTTGACATCATGGGAAAATTATAAGAAATCAGCCAAGACCTCAGAAAATAAATTGTAGACCTCCACAAATCTGATCCATTCCTGGGAGCAATTTCCAAAAGCCTGAAGGTACCACGTTCATCTGTACAAACAATAGTACGCCAATATAAACACCATGGGACCACGCAGCCATCATACAGCTCAGGAAGGAGATGCATTCAGTCTCCTAGAGATGAACATACTTTTGTATGAAAATTGCAAATCAATCCCAGAACAAGAGCAAAAGACCTTGTAAAGATGCTGGAGGAAACAGGTACAAAAGTATATGTATCCACAGTAAAATGAGTCCTATATCGACATAACCTGAAAGGACGCTCAGCAAAGCAGAAGCCACTGCTCCAAAACTGGCATAAAAAATAGACTACAGTTGCAACTCCACATGGGGACAAAGATCGTACCTTTTGGAGAAATGTCCTCTGGTCTGACAAAACAAAAATAGAACTGTTTGGCCATAATGCCCATCGTTATGTTTGGAGGAAAAAGGGGGTGGCTTGCAAGCCGAAGAACACCATCCCAACAGTGAAGCACGGGGGTGGCAGCATCATGTTGGTTTAAGGACACCAAAGTCAAGGTATTGGAGTAGCCATCACAAAGCGCTGACCCCAATCCTATTGAAAATGTGTGGGCAGAACTGAAAAAGCGTGTGCTGCAAGGAGGCCTACAAACCTGACTCAGTTACATCAGCTCTGTCAGGAGCAATGGGCCAAAATTCACCAAACTTATTGTGGGAAGCTTGTGGAAGGCAACCCGAAATGTTTGACCCAAGTTAAACAATTTAAAGGCAATGCTACCAAATACTAATTGAGTGTATGTAAACTTCTAACCCACTGGGAATGTGATGAAAGATATAAAAGCTGAAATAAATAATTATCTCTACTATTATTCTGACATTTCACATTCTTAAAATGAAATGGTTTGTCACGACTTCTACCGAAGGCAGTTCTTCTCCCTGTTCGGGCGGTGCTCGGCGGGCGGCCTCACAGGTCTACTAGCCATCACCATTCCCTTTTTCCTATTTGGTTTGTTTTGTCTTTGTTTCTTTTTCACACCTGTTTTAATTTGATTTAATATCTGTGTGTAAATATTTACCCTGTTGCCTGCCTAGGTTTGTGCGGGATTATTCTTTCATTGTGATGTGCTCGGTGAGGTTATGCAATTCTTTGTTTTCACGGATTCATAAGAGTGTTATTGTCGGAACTTTGTTTGTTCCTCCGTGCGTTTGTAGGGGTTCTCTGTTGTCGAAGTATGCTTCTCAGACATCTCTGCTCTCCTGCGCCTGACTCCACCTACCTCCTAAACGCAACATTATCACATGGTTATCCTATCTGACCTAACACAGGGAATTTTTACTAGGATTACATGTCAGGAATTGTGAAAAACTTCTGTCTTCAACTGTATGTATGTATGGAGCATAATGTATTTACAGTTTTATTCACGTTTTCAAGTTCTGGTGAGAAATAATGCATTCTGATTATTGCATAAATTGACATGATGTGTGTAAAATATTTTTTTGAAGGTTGTACTGATTATAATTAGCTAATGCTAAGCTATTTGCCAGCTATGTGTGGCTCCATGTCTGTTAACATTATACATTGCATTCTGGGTGTCACAAATGTCTGTCAGACCAAAGATGTTATAACTAGGTGAAGGAATGGTTCACTCATCTTTCGAGTAAACCTCCGGAAGTGAATGAAGGGAAGTGAATTATTGTTGATGATACAACCCTTCAACATGCATACTGCAAACAGACCAAATTCATATTGTCTCCTCTTATTGGCTTTGATAGACACGGGAAAAAAAACATTGCGGCGCGCACAAACTACCCATTGTCAGATTACCTTCGATTTCTAAAGTTTTACTCAATTATTTCGATCAATGTTGAGCTCACCCGTGATGTGATGAATTATAAATAGTAATTGCTGGTTTCTGTCAGCCGAGAGTACTCTAAATATGACCACTTGTGTTACATCAATCTTTCCTCAGTCAGCGCTAAGACTAATGTAGCCAACATTTTCTGGTTTGGATGATTGTATGCTGTCGCTACTTCTGTGAATGTCTGAACATTGCATCCAAAAATAAACTGGTCACATTCAAGACACCGCTTTGTAAGCACTGTGTATGTGCAAATGTTTCTGTGGAAAAACAGTGTGGCTAGCTCAAATGTTGACTGTTGTGTCAATCGAGTAAGTAAGCTCTCTAATCACACCGGTTTGAGCTTACACTGCAAGGACCACTGTAGAATGATCACACCTGTATGTTGGTACTTGTGAAAAGGTTAAAGGTCGAGACAGAGTCTGCGTCTCTCACATGGATAGGCAGACCATTCCATAAAAATGGAACCCTGCCTCCAGCTCTTTGCTTAGAAATACTTGGCACAATAAGGTGGCCTGCATCTTGTGACAGTAGCATATGTGTAAGTATGTATGGCAGGACCAAATCAAAGAGATAGGTAGGAGCAAATCCATGTAATTCTTTGTAGGTTAGCAGTAAAACTTTGAAATCAGCTGTAGCCTTAACAGGGAGCCAGTGTAGAGAGGGTGGCACTGGAGTAATATGATCACATTTTTTGGTTGTCTTGAAACACAGGCATTCTGTTTGTCACATTTATTTGGGGGCTTCACCATGTTTAATCGAAATGTACAGCTGTATTTCGTCCGCATAGCAGTAACAGTTGACATTGTTTTTCCTAATGACATCACCAAGAGGTAGAATATATAGTAAAAACAATAGTGGTCCTTAAACGGAACATTGAGAAACACTGAAACATACAATTCATTTGTCAGAGGAGAAACCATCTACAGAGACAAACTGATATCTTTCCGACAGATAAGACCTAAACCAGGCAAGAACTTGTCTGTGTAGACAATTAGGGTTTCAAATATCTCCAAAAGAATGTGGTGATCGATGGTGTTAAAAGCGGCACTAAGGTCTAGGAGCGTGAGGACAGATGCAGAGCCTTGGCATGATGCCAATAATAATTAATTTACCACCTTCACGAGTGTAGTCTCAGTCCTATGAAAGGGTCTAAAACCAGACTGAAGCGTTTTGTACACATTATTTGTCTTCACGAAGGCAGTGAATTGCTACACAACAGCTTTTTCAAAAATGTTTTACTTCATCACCAAAAAGTAGAGGAATGGGAGATTCAATGTATTTTCTGGATGAAGGTTTGGTTTTTTCAGGAGAGGCTTTATTACTGCCAGTTTTTGTGAGTTTGGTACACATCCGGAGGATAGGGAGCCATTTATTATGTTCAACATAGGAGGGCCAAGCACAGGAAGTAGCTCTTTCAGTAGTTTAGTTGCAATAGGGTCCAGTAGGCAGCTGGAAGGTTTAGAGGCCATGACTATTTTCATGAATGTGTCGATAGATACAGGATTAAAACACCCGAGTGTTTCCATTGATCCTAGTTCCTGGCAATTCTGTGCAGATTCAGGACACTGAGCTTTGGAGAAATAGTCAGATTCAAAGAGGAGTCCGTAATTTTCTTTCTAATGATTATAATGATCATGGTCTTCTCATTGAAGAAGTTCATGAATTCATCACTGCTGAAGTAAAGGCCATCTTCTCTTGGGGAATGCTGCTTTTTAGTTAGCTTTGTGACAGTATCAAAAATACATTTTGGATTGTTCTTAATCTCCTCAATTAGGTTGGAAAAGTAGGCTGATCGAGCATCAGTGAGGGCTCTTTGATATTGCAAGGGCTGTATTTTCAAGCTATTCGGAAGACTTCCAGTTTGGTGAAGCACCATTTCCATTCCAATTTTCAGGAAGCTTGCTTCAGGGCTTGGGTAGTGGATTTTCTGTATACCAAGGAGCTAATTTCTTGTGACAAAAGTTTTTTGTTTTTAAGGGTGCGACTGCATCTAAGGTATTACGCAAGGTTATATTTAGATCCTCAGTTACTAGTGATTTTTGTACTCCGAATTCCTTGGGTAGGTGGAGGAAGTCTGGAAGGGCATCGAGGAATCTTTAGGTTGTCCGAGAATTTATAGCGCGGCTTGGTTTGGGTCTGAGCAGATTATTTGCTGCTATTGCCAACATAATAAAATGGTGGTCCGATAGTCCAGGATTTTGAGGAAAAACATTTAGCTCCACAATATTTATTCCATGGGACAAAACTAGATCCAAGGTATGCCCGTGGCAACGCGTAGGTCCGGAGACATGTTGGACAAAACACACTGAGTCGATGATGGCTCCGAAACCCTTTGAGTGGGTCTGTGGACTTTTCCATGTGAATATTGAAGTCACCAAAAAGTAGAATATTATCTGCCATGACAACAAGATCCGATAAAAATTCAGGGAACTCCAAGAGAAACACTGTATTCGGCCCAGGAGACCTGTAAACAGTAGCTATAAAAAGTGATTGAGTAGGCTGAAAACATTTAATGAATAGAAGCACAAAAGACAAAAACGCAGTCTTTTTTAAAATAAATTATTGAAATTTGCTCTTATAAATGTTAGCAACACCTCCACATTTGCGGTATGCGCGGG
The DNA here is from genome assembly GCF_057628025.1 of Oncorhynchus mykiss. NCBI lineage: Eukaryota > Metazoa > Chordata > Actinopteri > Salmoniformes > Salmonidae > Oncorhynchus > Oncorhynchus mykiss. Next base: position 32,637,971 of record NC_143025.1, read on the forward strand.
GGATATAATCACTAGTGTAACAAGAAGGAGAGGTCTCATTTAACACAGTAAATTCATGAATCTTTAGCAATGTTTCAGTCAGGCCAATCACATCAAGGTTATGATTAGTGCCTAGTTAATTGACTATGATTACCTTGTAAGTGAGGGATCTAACATTAAGTAGTCCTATTTTGAGATGTGAGGTACAGTATTATCACAATCTCTTTCACTAATGACAGGAATGGAGGAGGTCTTTATTCCAGTGAGATTGCTAAGGCGAAAACTTCCATGTTTAGTTTTGTTCAACCTAGATCGAGGCACAGACACGGTCTCAATGGGGAAAGCTGAGCTGACTACACTGACTGTGCTAGTGACTAACAACCTGTTGCCTGGCCTGCACCCTATATCATTGTGGAGCTAGAGGAGTTAGAGCCCTGTCTATGTTGATAGGTAAGATGAGAGCACCCCTCCAGCTTGGATGGAGTCAGTCACTCCTCAGCACATCAGGCTTGGTTCTGATGGTGGAGGAGTCCCAGAAAAAGGGCCAATTATCTACAAATTCTACCTTTTGGGAGGGTCAGAAAACAGTTTTCAACCAGCGATTGAGTTGTGCGAGTCTGCGATAGAGCTCATCACTCCCCCGAACTGAAAAGGGGCCAGGGACAATTACTTGATGACAACGCATCTTTCTAGCTAAGTTACACACTGAATATATGTTGCACTTGGTGACCTCTGACTATTTCATCCTAACATCGTTGGTGCTGACGTGGATAACATTATTCCTATACCATCTACACTTGCCAGTTTAAGTCTCAGCCAGCACCATCTTCTGATTAGCCTTTACGTCGGTAGCCCTGACCCCTGGTAAACAATGTATGATTGCTGGGGATTATTTTTAAGTCTAGTATTGTGGGTAATGGAGTCAGCTCGGTCTCCGATCCGTTGCTTAATTGGGAGAACCGGTTGAAAGTTTCTGTCGGCTGAATGAGCGACATCGGTTGAGCATACCTACAGCATTTCTTCGAGAAGCCTTAAGTAAGTAGTCAGGCTGTGGAGACTGTGCAATAGGATTTATACTACTATCTGTACTTACTGGTGGCAAAGACGCTGTTTCATCCTTTCCTACACTTAAATTGTCCTAACGATTGCGTCTGAAGCTGGGCTGGCAACTCACCTATCCTCACTAAGGTGATAGTTCATAGTGTAGCATAGCGTTAATGTTTCCAATTCGTTTTCCCGTCTGGTGGAACTCCGCTGGAACCATGTCCAGGTAAAGTGTCTGGCGTGAAAAAGTTGAGCAAGGAAAAAACTAAGACTTTGGTAAATATGTTAAATGCAGAGTTTTGTTTAAATGGTTAACAAATTAAAAGTTTGGCAGGGATCCAAGTAGCAACAAACAGCACAGTACCACAGAGACAAAGCAGAAATGATTAAATGAGATTAAGGAGAACAAATACATAAACAGCAAAGACTGTGTTGAATATGGATGTTGTACAGCCGCTGTGAATGTAAGCGTTATTGTGGGGTGAGCCTGCAGACAGACTGATGTTATTTAGGATAAACACAGACCCACTGAGACTGACAGATTACATATTACATACCTACAGCCAGACAGCAGCAGTAACCCAGACAGTCAAAAAAAATAAACATTAAATGGGAACCCTGAAAGAGAAAAGGTTATAACTTTCTAAGTATTTACATTGCTGCTCTCCATCGGAAGTGCCAATAAGGGAAACAATAAGGAAATGACTTGTGGTTGAACACAATGAGTACATCCAACTACATTAAACGTAGCCCTAACCAATAGGTGTGTCCTGCCACTGAGACACATAGATCCAAACACTTAGGCCATGGAGCAGTGGTAGCTGAGCTTTTAACATGAGCAATAGTGGCCACAGCAACTCTGTGCTTGGCCAGACCCACTGTCAGAGGAGAAGGAGAGGGGGAGAGAGACGAGGATAGGGAGAGAAGCCTAATAGAGACAGAGCTCCCCACAGTGGCTGATAATATGTTAGTTATAGGATGTCAGCTGTGGATTTGGCGATGCATACAATCAAATACTATACTGTACACCAAACGAAAAGAAAATGCATAGAGTGTATATATGATTGTGTCTGTGGGTCAAAGAGAGAGAGAGAGAGAGAGAACGAGAGAGAAAGAGAGAGAGAGAACTTTATGTAGAGCATCGACTGTTAGATGCATCCTCCGCTATGGTAATGTTTGAAACAGTGGAGAAAGGAACTCAGCCAGGCCGCCAACGTACCGGAGAACAAGCGCCCACGCGTGGACTATTCAGCCATAACATCCATCCAGTCCAGATTTATATACCCCCCAGAATGATCCAATGGAGAGCCGCACCTTGAATTGCTTGTTGCGCCCCCTACCTGCTCGGAGAACGAGCGAGGCACATCGCTGTGGGTGGGTGAGTGTGTCTGTCTGCCCATGTGTCTGTGTGTCCGTCTGTCCGTCTGTGTTTTAATGTGTCTGTGTGCACTGTGGCTGGCGCAACCTCGCCGCAACCATAACCCGAGCTCCTTGAAACGTCCCGCGGCTATGTTCCTCTGCATCACCATGTTGGCCCTCCTTTGAGGGATTTGTTCGGCCTAAGCACACCGAGGGAGACTAGGGGTGTGGTTGAACCAGCCCCTTTGCCAGCCAGCTAGTTTTCAACCAGCCAGCCGCCACTGTCTTTGTGTGTGAGAAAGTGAGAGAAGGATGGAGGGCGAGCGATTGAGCGAGTCAGGCCCTGGAGTTGAGCCCTCTCGGCAATCCTGTCCTGAGTCTGGATATCCAAACACGCTCCCGCTTGCACCTCCGTGCCTGGGACCCCCCGATTGTGCTCCAGCCCCTACATCGACAGGAAGGAAGGGTTGTGCTGCCTCAAGAAGTGCCCCACCAGCGGCATATAGGTGTGCCTCTGCATGGCGATGTTGTACAGGAGCTGAGCCATCCTCATCTGCATCGCGCCGCCCATCTCCCCTATGTACGTCACGCCTGACAGACAGCAGTGGATGCCGTACATGCAGTGGGTCGTGTGGAGGAACATGGCGACGGGAAGCGGATTGGAAGCATGGCCCTCGTCGAGGCGTAGAGGACGTTGAGCAGCTGGCAGAAGTGCTCCCCCGGCACCTCCCGCTAGCCGCTCATTAAGAAGCCTCAGATAGCTCTGCACCAGGAGATCCCAGAGGTCGGAGTTCTTCATATTGCAGAGATCCCCCCCGCCACCGCACTACCGGGAATGAGCACCTGGCCGACTGCAGGAAGCCCCGCTGCCGCGAGCAAGGTGTTGACCGCATCCTGGAAGTCATCCTGTTGCTTACAGATGCAATGGAAACGCAGCAGCTGGGACTTGGCCAGGCCTCTGAAGGTGTGCGATGGGTGGTAGCTGGACAAGGGTTGCATTTAATTACATTTTGAGAGAGAGCGAGAGGGAGAGAGAAAAAGAAAGAGGATTTGGAAGGAAATACAATTGTTATTGTTACATTGGAAGTGAACAGGGATTTTTTCCAGTACGCCTGGTGGTCAAATGCTATGTAATTAGGGAGTAGTGTTGCCACAGAGCAACCAGAACAGAACAGAGGAGGGAGAAGAGGAAGGCTGCTGGCTAATCAAGTCTCCAATCAGTATGGGGTGGTAATCACCATGAGTCCATGTGAAAATGCAAATCACATTCATTAAAAATGGATGTCCCAGTCCTGTTTCTCCTGTCATAACAAAAGATAATTAAAGTCCCAGTGCAGTCCAATTTTTTCCAGTGTTTTATATATATTTCCACACTATGAGGTTGGAATAATACTGTGAAATTGTGATAATGCGCATTAGTGTAAGAGCTGTTTGAAAAGACCGCATGAACTTTCTACCTGTTTTGATGGGATGCAGTTTAGGCCTGCCTGGTGACATCAATTATTTAATCAACCAATAAGAAGGAGAGTTCCAAACCTCTCTACCAATAACAGCTAGTTACCCTCCCCACTCAGATTACTCCCAGACAGTCCTAGCAAAGTTATTGTTTGACAAATTGCTCATTTTAATTGAAAACAATCACAGTCAGGTATTTCATTGTTACCCAGAAAATATTTGATATTGAGATAAAATCGTCTGCATTGGACCTTTAAGAAATAATAACGATATTAAAATCTCGTATCCGCTCTCTCTCCATCTCTTTCTGTTTCTCTCTGCTTTTCCATCTTTCTCCATCTCTCATTTTCTCCCACTAGAGAATGGATTTGAGTGAATAGAGAGATTTGATTGTTGTTATTTTCTTCTTCTTATATAAATGAGTCCTCCACAGGTTTGATTCAGTACACTTGGAGAGCAGTGGTGGTTATTCAAATCAGGAGCTAATCCAAACTTATTCAGGGGGTCTATATTGCCTATACAAATATCTAGAAGTTTACACAATGTTTAGCTAAGGTGTCATTTACACTTGTGAAATCTTTGTAGCTCATTAAGAAATCTTGACTAACTTGGCGCAGTGTTGTAAAAAAAAATATGCATTATCTACTGAAGAAGTCTGCTTCAAGAGCGTAGATGTTGTATATTTTACAGGCATCATTCATCACTCATGTATCAGAATAATTCCCAGCTGGACCACCTCTCATCTCCAGTGCAGCCCTTCCCCTTTACTCAACATCTCTGCTCTCCTTCCACTGCAACCTTTCCCCTGGTCATTGTTGCATAGGAGTAATGCCCTCTCAAATACATAACCTGGTGGGATGAAGGTCAATAAATAAAGGTAAAGAAACGATTTCATCACAAGCCTCAACAGGACTGAGTGTTCTCACCTTGTGAATGGATGAATAGAGGGAGGTTGGCTGGAAGATGAATGGCTGTTTCATTCAGCTTGGCAGAGGCACTGAGCCCAATGGATAAACTGGCCTTCACCTGCCCTTGTACACAGCAAAGCCATGGCCATAGTTCAGAGGGAATTAATGCATGACAAATACATGACAAATAGGAAAAGAGCTAAGATGGGTTTTATGTCTGCTCCTGGACACAGACCAAGTGAAAGGCTGGGGGAAACCACATAAAAGAAGCATGGCCAATCATGACCATGGAGGCCAGCATGTGTGTAAAGGCTTTTGTAACATACCTGATTCAACACCATCCACCTAATACATGGTCTTAAACACTGTCCACGGTTAGTTGAGTCAGGTGTGTAAGTGCTGGGCTGTAGAAATGCCTGCATACATTGTGGCACATGGCACATAGGCTCCTGAGAAGGAATGATAATGTTAGCCTGTGCAACATGAAACACAGGCTCATATCTGACAGGTTTGGTTTGTGTTGTCAGGTTTCCAGCTGCAGCAGCCACAGAAGCAGTGTTTTTATAGCACCTGTTCTCATTCTCCCACAGCGTCTCATCGAGGGCTCACAAATCTGCCGGGAGGGGTGGACAGGTAGAGACACTCTGCTGCGTCTGTCCCCAAAGCTGTCGCTTGTCCCCCTTGCTCACTACACTGCCAGTTGTTCTGTCATCAGTCATTTTCATAGCCCTTGTAACTGGGGGACGACGGTGTGTGTGTGTGTCCCCGTCTCCCTCACTCCTTCCTTTCTTCCTCCTTCTTACCCTCTCCTCTGCTGCCTGTCTTCATGGGAGAGTGATGGGCAAATGGTTTATCGTTGAACTGAGTCGAACATCTCTCTCTGATTTTTCAAGCTTCCTTGATTCCCACCCTGGGAATTCCAAAATGCACAGTAAAATCTCTGAATCACCTCTTAACCCTCCCATCTGCCAATCCTCCTCCCAGCCCAACATGTGAATACTTGTGTGTTTTAGCCAGAGGGGAATAGCAAACGGGGGAATAGAATAGGGAAGTCCAACTAGAAGTAGGAAAAAAATCAGTTGTTGAGCATATCGACCAGTGCTAATTTTTCAGGAGTACAAACTAATTTTCAGGGATTTTGAAGGGATTTTGGATAACTATATATATACATTGTAAGTATGAGCTTTATACTTTTCTTTTCCTGTATAGAGAAATAGAGAGAACCTTGGATTGGGACCGTTCCTTTCACATTCCTTTAATTCTGTACTGAACATCAACTGGCTGACCTAAATTGTTTTGCTGCTTTTGTTTGCATTTCTAAGCACAAAGGAATGATGCTTCATTGTAAGTGATTAGTAGTTCATATATCGTGAGTCTGATACAGAACACTGATCACTGATAAATGGTCAAACATGACAGATTATTGCTTGTTTTAAACTATTTTGACATGGGGAATGCTCCTTACTTCCGTAGCAAACTGTTGGTTACTCATTTTGAAGTAATACTTGTAATCTATTAATGAATCAATAATCATAATGGATGATCAGTGTCTTCTGAAACATCAGCAGATTCTGTAAGCTGAAGTTTAGAGGTTTTCTTTTTCCGTCCCATAATTCATAGCGATACTGTCCAGTTGCTGTTCTGCTTCTGCATTTTTTGGCACAAAAACATCTTTGACTAGACAGGCTTCCTGTGCTCTGTTGCCTCTCTCTCTCCGTCTCTCTGTCTGTGTCTCTCTCTCTCTCTCTCTCTCTCTCTCTCTCTCTCTCTCTCTCTCTCTCTCTCTCTCTCTCTCATATCTGTCTCTCTCTCTCTCTCTCTCTCTCTCATATCTGTCTCTCTCTCTCTCTCTCTCATATCTCTCTCTCTCTCATATCTGTCTCTCTCTCTCTCTCTCATATCTCTCTCTCTCTCTCATATCTATGTCTATCTCTCTCTCTCTCTCATTTTAGATCAGCTGTTTCCATCCTCCATCTCTCATGTTAGGTCGAATATCAGGCACAGGGGCATGGACAGGAAGTAAGTCAACATCATGTTCTGTTTAAATGTAAACCATTGGATCATCATCATCATCACCAATATCGCATTCATCATCAACAACAAACAATTAAGAGTCTCTAGGCTTTTTTGTTGTTTCTGTAGGGCCCCCAAGCCCCCGAACGATGAAGTTGTGTCATGGCGACAGTCCCTCAAAAAACTTCTGGAGTGTAAAAGTAAGACAATGTACTCTTCTTTACTCTCTGTCTTTCTCCACTGATACTGTTGATACAGTCCTACCAAAGCAAGTGCAGAGAAGTGGTGCCAGTATAAGTCTGAAGTCCTTGGAATAGGGGGGACAAGTTGGCTGCCATTGTACATATTTTGTCTTGTGTCGATTTAAGTCGGTTCTCCAGCTGTGATTTATGTAATGCAATTAGTGTGAGTAATGTATGTTTGTGTTCCCAAAAGACGAATAACAATTGGCACAGGACCTTTAAGTAAGCTAAGCATTTTGAGAAGGCTACAGTAGGTTACAGGACACAAAGGACAACTATTCCCATATGACATCTGAAATAATGACTCACTCACATCTGAAACAAATGTCATGTTTTTTTGGCATTGTACATTTAACACCCTTATTATGTTGTATATTCATTTACTGTAACAACATTGGAGGTTGCAAAATAACAGTAGAGGACCATTTTAAAATTGAAACCCAGAACATCTGTTGTTGTGCTTGAGCAAACATATTCCTTTAACAAGTCTCTGGCATTTAGGGACTCACTCAAACTAAACCAGTTTGACAACTTCGTGGGCCAGCCTACTCTCTCTCTAAACCTGCAGGTCATGGGCAGTGGCCATGCTCACATGTGTGTGCCTGCCTATGTGAATGCGAGCGTGATTCGGTCTGTAATTCTAATTTCACACCATTCTCCTTTTTCTGTCTCTACTGTGTAGCAGGGCAGCTGGCCTTCAGAGAGTTCCTGAAGACAGAGTACAGCGAGGAGAACATCTTGTTCTGGCTGGTCTGTGAGGAATACAAGACCATCACCTCCAACACTGAGATGGCTGAAGCAGCGAAAAGAATCTACACAGAGTTTGTACAGGTCGACGCCCCCAGACAGGTGCATATAGACATCAGATGGAACATCTCTTTCGGTGCAACTTTATCTTCTTTCTTTCTTTCATTTTCTCTCTCTAGCTCTCTCCCTATAACTGTCTCTGTCTTTCTCTCTATTTCCCCCTTTCTCTGTCCAACATAATGGTTTCACAAAGACAATGTTTCATTCATTACTCAATTCCAGATAAACATCGACTGTGAGACCAGGCAGGAGATTACAAACAGCATGTCTCAGCCGACCCTGAGCTGCTTCGACAAGGCACAGAGAGTGATATACAAGCTGATGAAAAAGGACAGTTATCCCAGATTCCTGAAATCTGAAATCTATCAGGCTCTTTTTGAACCATCAGACGCCAGCTGAGGTTCCAGGACCAGGTGAAGAATAATACCTGTCTACAACCATCAGACTGTGGGCTGACAGTGATTCAACTCTCTCTTCTCTAACTACCTGTCCATGTTAGTTCAGCGTGGTTTAACTTTGGGCTGGAGCACAAAACACAGGGCTCTCTCTAATGATAATTCATCATCTAGCTTAGTGGCTCCCAATCGTGTTCTATTATTGTAAGGCGGGATAATCTATCCTTATAAAAATGCTACAATTATAGATATGATTAAACATTTTATACTATAAATACTTTATTTACAGTGTTATGTATTATGTATGTTTTATAACTTGTATTATTTTTTACAAGGTTAGTATTATCCATTGGTTATCCATTGATTGTTACTTTGCACATGAGCTGTAATTATTTATGGTATTTTCCCGCTGTCTATGTAAATTAGGATACTGTATGTCAGACTTGCCATTAATGTACAAGACAACATTTATGTTGATTTGTTCATTTCTGTGTTTTTGTCTATGACAGGAATTCAACAGGCCAACCAATACAATTTTGTGTGTGTGTGTGTGTGTGTGCATTTGTGTGTGTGCATGTGTAATTGCAACTCAAAAGGCCAAGCCAACACAATCAGTGCAGCATCAACTGAGGTCATAGTCTCTGTCTCTCAGTCATACCCTCATGGTGTTCCTCTTTATCTCTCATAACCAGACCAAACCCAAACATTCTGATCCCTAGGCCACCAGGCCAATGGGCCATCGTTTGAAACATCTCTCTCTCTCTTTCTCCCCCTCTGCTTCTCCCTTCTGTTTTCACACATTGCACAACGTGATTTCATGTTGTCTACATTAATCTAATATAGTGCTATGTCTAACACCAGTCCAGGTGTATAGTCTCTCCTCAGCAGGAGTCTATGTACTGTAGAAGCACCACACTATAACACCCATGACATTCCCCTTTTTGCACACAGACCCCCTGCAAGGATACACACCTGGTGTCTTCCACTAGTAAATGTGGATACATGCAAGTGTAGCATGTACAAACCTGCTCTGGGATACAATATCATGCTCACTTGAGTTACACATCAATGTTCTCTCAGTGAGTTACACATGCATGCATGCACCCACACACAAATGGGACTTTAATTGTGTTTCTGGCCAAATCTACTGCATGTGTTGCTGGTATACATCACTCTCTGCAGGAGGCTGTATCATGCTGAGAGGAAACAGCAAGGAATACTGAGACTTAACACAGTCTGTTAAGTCCTGGACTGTAGTCTTATTACTGTCACTATGTCTTCCTCTCTCCAAAAGCTGTGGCAGTTTTTAGTATACTTTTCCATTCATATCAACAAATCTAATCACTGTTCCAGCTGTATGTGCACATGGACATCTTTCCAATTGGTCATAATACATTAAAGCCCTGTCTCCACAACGCTGTCTGAATCAGATGTACTGTAATCATTAGCTCTGGGATGGGATGTGGATTTCTGTTTTACAGATGGATGAAAGTAAGTAGAGTTAGGATTAGTATGTGCAATAGTGTTGCCTTTCCAGGAACACATTGAGAGAATTTGATGCTGATGTTTCTGCCAAAAGGCAGGAGGTTCAACAATGTGACCAATTTGTTACTGTCTGTCTGAGTGTGTGTGTGTGTGTGTGTGTGTGTGTGTGTGTGTGTGTGTGTGTGTGTGTGTGTGTGTGTGTGTGTGTGTGTGTGTGTGTGTGCGTGTGCGTGTGCGTGTGTGTGTGTGTGTTTCTGTCTCACTACAGAGGACTGGAAAGTTCTCCAACCAAGACAGCATCTGACATTTGGGATATGAAACTTGAAGACAGTGTTAATAAGACAGTAGGGTGATGAATCTGAGATGAGACCTGTAACACAGCATTAAATCAACATAATACTCCGCCAGGCAGGGCTACAGCAGGGATTTAGGAGTCTGCCTCTACCAAACATACTATTACATTCAAATAATCTGTTCCTCTGTCTTCCTCTGTCTCCTTTTCCTGGGATGACAATACAAATGTGCCTGAACCAATACAACGATTCTCAAAGCCATATAAACACAATAATAGGACAGGGCATTGTTTGGGCCTAAAGAAAATACAATAACACTGCATTCTGTATCTGGAAACAAAGAAACCTTACTTCAAGTTCCAAGTTTATCGTGAATTCATGTCCGGTAGCCTAGCTCAAGTTGGCATTACACAGAAAAACACTTTTCTGTGTTTATTCCTTTATACCCTGCTTATGTACACAACATCGAGCAGGTAGGGACAGACAACAACATTGTGTGTGAAATCTCACAACATGACTAGAGGCTTCATGCCATCCAAACCACAGATCCCTCTGGATTGGAAGAGGGCTGGGGACATTGGGAACAAGTATAGTTTTGAAATGCTCTCTACCATCTCTCTCGGTGTGTGTGTGTGTGTGTGTGCGTGTGTGTGTGAAGGACGAACGCCCTCCTGCCTATCTGTGAGAAGGCAGCAATCTTATTCCATTCCGTCACTATTCTGATGGACCCCTGTGAGGACTGGGTGCTGAGTTGGGAGGCAGGCAGGGAGGGGAGGGAGGTGGCATGGCCCCAGCAGGCAGGACTACTCTGGGCTGCAGAGGAGGAGATTACTCCCTAGGACTTTGTGTCTGGCAAAGTAGCTCACGGAGGAAGGGAGATTAGGTGTCTGGGACTCTGCTGAGTCCCACAAATTGTCCCTGGTCCTGACTGGGGAAGGTTTCTTTCACAGTTTAGCTCCTGTAGTACAGCTTCCAGCAACCTAAAACCAAGCTTTAAAGGTTTAGAAATGGGTTTCCTACATTATCTGGGAATGTACCTTATCCCAGGGGTTGGAACCGGTTCAGGGAACAGAACAGAAAACCGGAGAATAACAACATTTTTAAAGGAACAGAAATGTTATTTTAAAACCATGAAACCGGTTAATACCATTATTTTACATTCCAGGCATTTTTTTTCTAGTCCCACAACAAAACACAACAAAGCGCCTATATGCAAAGCCTTCACTCACTCAAGCAGAAACTTATTCCAGTGTCTGCCTGCAAGCTGATGTTTTTTTTCCTGTGCGTATTTAGGCTACCTGCCCCTCCCCACTCCGAGGCATACGCTACTGTACTGATGTTACAAGCTTGATTCAGAAGACAGGGAGAATGATATTTAATTAGCTTGAGAAGAATGGATTTACTTTTTCAATGCTAGTTAAGGATACTATAGGTCTAGTTATCACGTTTCAAGTTGGATTTATTAACTACAAATGGGTAAGACGTGTTTTTAAGTCCGGTGCTGTTCTGCACAAACAAGCTTGTTAGCTAGCTAGCTCAAAGGACATTCAAAGTTCCTCTATATAAGCCGCTCCTCCTTGGACCTAATTCATATAATGCATGGCATAACACGATAACCAGCACTTCAAGCCTCCTCCCCAACCCTCTCTGGCTCTCTCCCCCACCCACAAGATTTCATTCGCATCTTGCGCCATAGGCTACACTTGACTATCCATCACGCATGTAAATAACTAGCTTGTCTGCTCTATCCGCACTGATTGATGAAGTAATTTAATAAGCTAAATGTAAAAAATGGTTGATTTCACAGGCTAAAAAAAAGGAACAGAAAATAACAATCTAAACTGTTCTGTTCAGAACAAAAGTGATTGGAAAGTCATTTTGGTTCCAACCCCTGCCTTATCCCAAGTTCTTTCTGAACACCCCAGTCTGAACACATGCTTGTGCTCACACACACACCAACCTCACCTCTGATTCCCTCACTGCATACGCTGTTTGCAGGTTTGTTTGGTCAGTGAGTATCTGAGGAAAGTTAGATTAGATTTTTGTCTATTTTTGTGAATCATATGTTCTCTGTTCTCAGCAGTACGCTGCTACTGAATGTACAGTGCATCTCTCTGTTTCTTATTAAGTCCACTAGATGGCAACAAAGACAACATTGCAAGTGCACGTTTCTGCCCTGTTACAAGCAGCAACAATTTATCTTATGTTTCAAACTAATCTAAAGTCAAGTTTCAAAGACAAATTCAACTTCATGACCAAATAAATCATGGAACAACTTAAATTTAGATTCTTGTCCTAAACATTGAACATTGTATCTTTGAATAATGCCATTGCATAAACTTATTTCACTTATGTGAACAAGTAATTAGTCTCTTGCAACCACGTCAAATAGACACACATGAGGATTTGGATTTCGTAATGCCTGAGCTGGTTTTTCTCTGAGGGGATTTCAGAAACCACACAATGTGAAACTGTCAGTCTGACTTCTGCCTGAAGCCCCTGTGTTTCCTTGGATGCCAAGCCGTTTCACTTCCACCTCAGTTCAGAGGAAGTCTGCGAGGGTTTCAATAAATTACTTGCAACACAGACTCCCACACTGTCCTCAGAGCTGTGGAGAATGGTGCCCCTCATTCCAACACTCTGAAGCCCTGACAATGGATGCCAGCTCTCTAGCACCCCCTACACACTCATACGCACATGCACGTGCACAGGCACACACTTTTAGCTTCCTATTTCCTCATGCACCACTCCCTCTTTTCCAATTTCTAGGTTAGATGCCAGTTATTATCAAATGTTTGCCGCCAACCCATACTTGGAATCAAATTGAATGAAGTTGAGCATTAAGAAACCCATGCATGTTCAACTCAATAGACAGGAGTTGTACTGAAACCAAGCCCAACTGGTTTCTGCTTCTGTTGTCTCCAGCTCTGTGAGACAGGATATCACTCTCTCCTGAAAGGCAAGTTCAGGCAAATTATGTGAGAGATCAGTCCCCTCATCCTCTCAGCTTTCGCTCCGAGGCTGCTTCTCAATAGTCTTAACTTCATTCCTTTCCCCTTCTCCTTTCCTCTATATGTACTGCCATCTCTGAAACTGAAAGCAAATTATTAGCTGACATCCACCATATTGCTTTCACTCCACCAGGTTTCCGATTGCAGGTAAAGGAAAGAAGGAGGACAGGAAGCCACTTTAGACTATTGAGATGCACCTACAGTGTCCTGCATCACAAAACTGTAATTACCTCAACTATCCTAGGTGTGTACGTCATGAGAGGCAGCAGAATAGGAAGTGTGTGCTTGTCCACATGTCCACACACGACAATAAAGCATCAGCAGCACACAGTCATTTTAATGTTGCTTTGCGTAGTTCGACAATATAATTGGCACCCCTTAGATGAGATTGTCCTTGACATATTTGCACATTTTCCCAATATAGCTACAATGCTTATCTGATAATAGGGCTCTTCATATTGTCTACTGTACCTCCATGTTGTAACACAATAGTAGTCTGCCCTCCTGTTCTAACACTATGTAAATAGTTATTATTGTAAAGAGAATTTGTTTGCTAAATACGAGGTGCCAATGCACTGCAACAATTCCTGATAGTTGGTCAGATATTATTGACAACAGTAAGAACCTCTCAAGAATCAAAATAACTCAGAACTGAGGCAAGACAGTCTTCTTTCTGTTTGTTTGGAATATTGAAATACTGAATTTCACAATTTATGCTATGTTGCTAAAATGAGTTAAAATCAGTAGCACTTTTGCAATAGGGATTGCCAAAAAAAGTGTAATTGGAGGAAATAAATGGTTACATTGACATCCTGAGGCGTTAGTTCACTCATGAGTGTGAGAAAAGTTGTGTTTGCAGTCATATCAGAGGTGGATAGGTGCAAGTGGATTTGAGTGCATTCTATGTAAACCAAAATAACATTTTATCAACCACATCTAGGACCTCTTTCTTGGTACCACACCATCTCATTATCATTGAATTACCACTAAATTAAATTAGCCAGCTGTTTAAAGAGCTTCTAATTGGAGTCATAGGCTGAGGCTCCACTTCAGAGAGAGAGAGAGAGAGAGAGATAGGAAGAGGGTTAGCTGCTCATTGAGGGTCTTTCTTTCCTGGCAGATACAATGGCACAGCATAGTTCCGCTGTACATTTAGGAATGTCCCATCAGCTTTCACAAGTAAGATCATTCCCATCAGCGTTTAACATTGAGGTCATAGACTACAAATATAAATAATGGTGATTTTAGTGACAATTAGTTGTGATAATTAACCTTCATAAGGGAAGTAAATAATTCAATGAAGAAGATGTTGACTTTGAATGTAAAATAATCTAAACATTTGACTGAAGTCCAAGTGAGGGTAAAAATACAGATGGACCCATTTACAGCATTAATCATTTACTTTCAATCCTGTTTGCTTTGTCAACATGTCCCAATGTCTGCATCCTATGACGCAACATCATGACTGACTGGTCGATACACATCCTGTGATGAAATAATAACAACTTGTAGCTCCACCCTTCAGACCTCACAGACACTACAATACAGTGTTCTTTCCTCCTATAGAATTCCGGTGTGTCTGCAGGCATTTGTTCCAGCACAGCACTAACACCCGAGTCAGCGAATAAAGGGGTTGTTCATTAGTTGATTATATGTTGATTACTGATTGATTGATCCATTTAGCTTGAGTACAATGCTCCATATGTTGGTGGCCTCCTTCCCATCCTCAACTTCAGTTCCATTACATACACCTGGACAAAGAGAGTGAATGGAAATAGAATAATGTCAGAACTAACAGGGGAAAGCACAATTACTTCTGTTTCGTTAAATCACATCAATAGACCTTGGATGAGCATCTGGATCACCCACAGTGATCTTTTCCACCCTGCTACCCAATCTTCAAAATTAAGCACCTGCTATTATAGCTCCTAAACTGATTTGATTTGGAAAAAAACAAACAAAAAAACACACAGTCTTTGTATATTGTATATTGAACAAAAATATGAAAGCAACATGTAAATGTGTTGGTCCCATGTTTCATGAGCTGAAATAAAAGATCCCAGAAGATATGCACAGAACGCTTACTTCACTCAAGTTTAATGCACACATTTGTTTACATCCCTGTTAGTGAGCGTTTCTTCTTTGCCAAGATAATCAATCCACCTGACAGGTGTGGCGTATCAAGAAGCTGATTAAATTGTGCAGGGGACAATAAAAGGTCACTCTAAAATGTGTGGTTTTGTCACACAACACAATGCCACAGATGTCTTATGTTTTAAGGGAGCATGCAATGCTGACTGCAGGAATGTCCACCAGAGCTGTTGCTAAAGAATTGAATGTTCATTTCTCTACCGTAAGCGTTTTGGAGAATTTGGCCTCACAACCGCAGACCACGTGTAACCTCTCCAGCCCAGGACACATCCGGCTTCTTCACCTGCGGGATCATCTGAAACCAACCACCCAGATAGCTGATGAAATGTGGGTTTGTATAGCCAAAGAATTTCTGCGCAAACTGTCAGAAACCACCACAGGGAAGCTCATCTATGTGCTCGTAGTCCTCACTGCAGTTCGGCATTGTAACTGAGTTCAGTGGGCAAATGCTCACCTTCAATGGCCACTGGCATGTGTGCTCTTCACGGATGAATCCCGGTTTCAACTGTACCGGGTAGATGGCAGAAAGCCTGTATGGCGTCGTGTGGACGAGCAGTTTGCTGATGTAAATGTTGTGAACAGAGTGCCCCATGGCATTTGAATGCACCGAGATACCATGACAAGAACCTGAGGACCATTGTCGTGCCATTAATCCGCTGCCATCACCTCATGTTTCAGCATAATAATGCACAGCCCCATGTCGCAAGGATCTGTACACAATTCCTGGAAACTGAAAATGTCCCAGTTCTTCCATGTCCTGCATACTCACCAGACATGTCACCCATGTTTGGGATGCTCTGGATGGACGTGTACGACAGTGTGTTCCGGTTCCCGCCAATATCCAGCAACTTCGCACACCCATTGAAGAGGAGTGGGACAACATTCCACAGGCCACCATCAACATCCTGATCAACTCTATGAGAAGGAGATGTGTCGCGCTGCATGAGGCCAGCGTCCTGGAGTCGCCTCTTCACTGTTGACGTTGAGATGGTGTTTTGCAGGTACTATTTAATAAACCTGCCAGTTGAGGACTTGTGAGCCGTCTGTTTCTCAAACTAAACACTCTAATGTACTTGTCCTCTTGCTCAGTTGTGCACCGGGGCCTCCCACTCCTCTGTCTATTCTGGTTAGAGCCAGTTTGCGCTGTTGTGTGAAGGGAGTAGTACACAGCACTGTACGAGATCTTCAGTGTCTTGGCAATTTCTCACGTGGAATGGCCTTCATTTCTCAGAACAAGAATAGACTGGCGAGTTTCAGAAGAAAGTTATTTGTTTCTGGCCATTTTTAGCCTGTAATTTAACCCACAAATGCTGATACTCCAGATACTCAAGTCTAAAGAAGGCCAGTTTTATTACTTCTTTAATCAGGACAACAGTTTTCAGCTGTGCTAACATAATTGCACAACGGATTTCTACTACTACTATCAATTACCCTTTTAAAATGATACATTTGGATTAGCTAACACAACATGCCATTGGAACACAGTGATGGTTGCTGATAATGGGCCTCTGTACATCTATGTAGATATTCCAATCTGCCATTTCCAGTTACAATAGTCATTTACAACATTAAAATGTTTACACTGTATTTCTGATCAATTTGATGTTATTTTAATGGACAATTTTTTTACACTTTTTTTTTCAAAAACAAGGACATTTCTAAGTGACCACAAACTTTTGAATGGTAGTGTACATCTAATTGAAGAATGTGTGTACAACAAACTATTCCATAATTAGATCAACAGTTAAATGGAGTAACAAGTAATCCATAAAAAAACGTGTAATGGAATTATCACTCCATTAATAACCCTATTATTACATTATTGATGCAAAAGTTACAAAAATCACCACAAAAGGTCACATCTATGTGAGTATATTAACTCTTACCACCTGGGGTTCTATCTTTCCATTTCCACAACCACAAACTGCATGACATTACAAGTCTTGGTGTGTGTGTGTGTGTGTGTGTGTGTGTGTGTGTGTGTGTGTGTGTGTGTGTGTGTGTGTGTGTGTGTGTGTGTGTGTGTGTGTGTGTGTGTGTGTGTGTGTGTGTGCGTGCGTGTGTGTGAATAGGACTGGCCACCCCTCCGAGCCTGGTTCCTCTCTAGGTTTCTTCCTATTTTCCAGCCTTTCTAAGGAGTTTTTCTTAGCCACCGTTCTTCTACATCTGCATTGCTTGCTGTTTGGGGTTTTAGTGTGGGTTGCTGTATAAGCACTTTGTGACATCTGCTGATGTAAAAAAGTGCTAGAAATGCATAACTACATTTGATTGAATGAATGAATGAATGAATGAATGAGTGAGTGATGAGTGAATGAGCTTGTGTGTGTGTGTGTGTGTGCGTGCGTCTGCCTGCATGCGTGTTATACGCACAACAGTGTAACTAACGCCTACCCATTCAGATATTTGAGAGGAAATATATTGCCATGCCTCCTTTCCCCATTACATATTATTTGCCCTCTTATGTCATTTCCCTTTATACTATTCACAGTAAATGAAAGATGTTCTCAGAAAATAGTGAAAGAGTGTGGCTGTGAGTAAACACTGAAGATTATATTAAGGTGGGCAGACAGACACTTCTCTCTTAACAACTGCTCCTTAACATGCAATGTCTTCAGAGGGAATTATTATTGTGTTTAATCTATAAGATGTGTCTTAGGAATTATTTGTAAAAAAAAAAAAAGGGAAAAATTTGTAATAGGAATTTTACAGGAATGTAATATC